>NC_080179.1:29014225-29751481 GCF_950295315.1 Erinaceus europaeus
TTTAAAAAACTTCAAGGCATACAATTAATTTTCCCCCTCTCATATTAATTAACTAGTGATTTATATGACTACAATTTACTAGGAGTGTACATAAACACCATTCCCACCACCAAAAGACTGTGACCCATCCCTCCCACTTTGGTGCCCTACTTACAATTTGGTAGGGCCTGCTTTTAGTTTCCCGTTCAGATCTTCTTCCTCAACTTCTGTTGATGGGTGGGATCATCCCATACTCATCTTTATCTTTCTGACTTAGCTCACTTAACATAATTCCTTCTAGCTCTGTCCAAGATGGGTCAGATAAGGTAGGCTCATTGTTCTTGATAGCTGCATAGTATTCCATTGTGTATATATACCACAGCTTTCTCAGCCACTCATCTGCTGTTGGGCACCTGGGTTGCTTCCAGGTTTTAGCTATTATGAATTGTGCTGCTATGAACATAGGAGTACACACCTCTGTTTGGTTGGGTGTTATGGAGTCCTTGGGGTATAACCCCAGGAGAGGAATTACTGGATCATATGGATGGTCCATGTCTAGCTTTCTGAGAGTTTTCCAGACTGCTCTCCACAGAAGCTGTACCAATTTACATTCCCACCAGCAATGTAAAAGGGTTCCTCTGTCCCCACAACCTCTCCAGCATTTGTTGCTGCTGTCCTTTTTGATGTATGCCATTCTTACAGGAGTGAGGTGGTATTTCAATGTTGTCTTAATTTGCATTTTTCTGACAATCAGTGACCTAGTGCAGTTTTTCATATGTTTGTTAGCCTTTTGGATCTCCTCTGTAGTGAATGTTTTGTTCATATCCTCTGCCCATTTTTGTATGGGGTCATTTGCTTTTTCAGTGCTAAGTTTGCTGAGCTCTTTATATATTTTGGTGATTAGTTTCTTGCCTGATGTATGGCATGTGAAAATCTCCCATTCTGTGAGGGTTTTCTTTGTTTAATAGTTTCTTTGGATGTGCAGAAGCTTTTCAATTTGATGTAGTCCCGTTGGTTTGTTTCTGCTTTAGTCTTCCTTGCAATTGGGTTTGATTCAGCAAAGATATCCTTGAGGTGTATGTGGGAAAGTGTTTTACCAATGTTTTCCTCTAAGTATTTGATTGTTTCTGGTCTGACATCCAGGTCTTTGATCCATTTGGAGTTGATTATTGTTTCTGGTGAGATAAAGTGATTCAATTTTATTCTTCTGCATGTTACAAGCCAGTTTTCCCAGCACCATATATTGAAGAGAGCCTCCTTATTCCATTTAAACCTTTGGGCCCCCTTATCAAAGATTAGATGTCTATAGGTGTGGGGATTTATTTCTGGTTTTTGAATTCTGTTCCACTGATCTGTGTGCCTATTTTTGTTCCAATACCATCCTGTTTTGACGATGATGGCTTTATAATATAGTTTAAGGTCTGGGAGAATGATGCCTCCATTTCTGTTTCTTTTCCTCAAGATGGTTTTGGCAATTCTAGGTGTTTTCATGTTCCAGATAAATGATTGTAGTGTTTGTTCTATTCTCTTAAAGAAGCTTGGTGGAACTTTGATGGATATTGCATTAAATTTGTATATGGCTCTGGGGAGAATATTCATTTTGATGATATTTATTCTTCCCATCCATGAGCATGGGATATCTTTCCATTTCTTGGTATCAGTTTCTATTTCCTTGAGTAGCGACTCATAGTTTTTAGTATACAAGTCTTTCACTTCTTTGGTCAACTTTATTCCTAGGTATTTGATTGATTTTGTTGAGACAGTAAATGGGAGTGATTTCTGGATGTCTTCTTCTTCAGATTTAATGTTTGCATAAAGAAATGCCAAGATTTTTGTACATTGATTTTGTAGCCTGATACCTTGCTATATTGCCGAATAACTTCCAGTAGTTTTCTGCTGGATTCTTTAGGTTTTTCTATGTATACTATCATATCATCTGCAAATAGTGAGAGCTTGACTTCTTCCCTTCCAATCTGTATTCCTTTGATTTCTTTCTCTTGCCTGATTGCTATGGCAAGAACTTCCAATAGTATGTTGAAGAGTAACGGTGACAGTGGACAGCTGTGTCTAGTCCCCGATCTGATTGGGAATGCTTTCAGCTTCTGTCCATTGATTATGATGTTGGATGTAGGTTCGCTATATATAGACTCCACTATCTTGAGGAATTTCCCATCTATTCCCATTTTTTGTAGAGTTTTGAGCATGAATGGATGTTGGGTTTTCTCAAAGGCCTTCTCTGCATCTATTGAGATAATCCTGTGGTTTTTGGCTTTGCTTTTATTGATGTGGTGAATGACATTGATTGACTTACGGATGTTGAACCAGCCTTGCCTTCCTGGGATGAATACCAATTGTTCGTGATGAACAATCTTTTTGATATGCTGCTGTATCCAGTTGGCCAAGATCTTGTTTAATATTTTGGCATCTATGTTCCTCAGAGATATCGGTCTGTAGTTTTCCTTTTTTGTTCTGTCCCTATCAGCTTTTGGTATCAGGGTGATGTTGACTTCATAGAACTTGGAAGGGAGTATTCCTGTTTCTTCAATCTTATGGAAGACCTTAAGAAGTATGGGTACTAACTGTTTCCTGAAAGTTTTGTAGAATTCGTTTGTGAAGCCATCTGGTCCAGGACTTTTGTTGTTGGGGAGATTCTTAATAACGGTTTCAATTTCTTTGTCTGTGATTTGTGCATTTAGATTTTGTAGTTCTTCTTGTTTCAGTTTTGGAAGGGCATATGCTTCTAGGCATTGTTCCATTTCTTCCAGATTCTCTAGCTTGGTGGCATATAGTTCTTCGTAGAAGTTTCACAGTATTCTCTGGATTTCTGTGGTGTCAGTTGTGATGTCTTCTCCATCATTTACAATTCTATTAATTTGAGTCTTCTCTCTTTTTTGTTTGGTGAGTCTGGCTAGGGGTTTGTCAATTTTGTTTAATCTTTCAAAGAGCCAACATTTGGCTTCATTGATTTTTTGTATGGTTCTTTTATTTTTGATGTTGTTTATTTCTGCTCTAATTTTAGTGATTTGTGTCTTCTGGTTGCTTTAGCGTTCCTTTGTTCCTCTTCCTCTAAGTCCTTGAGGTGTGCAGTAAGGTCGTTCATTTGAGCTTTTTCTTGTTGTTTAATATGTGATTGTATGGCTATAAGTTTCCCTCTCAGTACTGCTTTCGCTGTGTCCCAAATATTTTGATAGGTTGTGTCTTCATTTTCATTTGTTTCCAGGAACATTTGAATTTCCTGCTTGAGTGAATCTCTGACCCAGTGGTTCTTAAGGAGTATGTTGTTTCGTTTCCAAATTCTGTGACTTTTAATAATTTTCTGTTTGTTGTTAAATGTTAGTTTTACTCCACTGTGGTCTGAGAAGATACTTGGGATGATTTCAGTGTTCTTGAATTTATTAATGCTGTCTTTGTGGCCTAATATGTGGTCTTTCCTTGAGTATGTGTTATGTGGATTTGAAAAGAAGGTGTATTCCACTTTTTTGTGGTGAAGGACTCTGAAAATGTCCAAGAGGTCTAGTCTGTCAGTCTCTTCATTCAATTCTCTTGTATCTTTGTTGGTTCTCTGCTTTGTTGATCTGTCTAAGTGTGAGAGGGGGTATTGAAGTCTCCCACTATTATTGTTTTTTTCTTTGCTTTGATGCAATAAAATAACCTTTTTCTATATCATCTTGATCTTCAGACTGTCCTTTAAGCCCTCTCCTACTTTTTGCTGTACTTTGCTAGCACTTAACATGCTTATCTCATATAGTCCTTCTGTCCTCTATGTGCTCCCCCTCCACAGCATTCCTTCATCTCTCAAAAGACCCTGCCCAGATAATGTTATGCATGTACAAACTATTGTATTTACTATTGAATGTAAAGCATTAATTCCCCAATAAAGAAATAAGTTATTTAAAAAAAGGGGGGGCATAGGGAAGTAAAGTGACAGATTTAGCACTGGCATTGAACTATGCTGTACTGGAACAAACGCAAGATTGGGATCTCAACTCTTCCACACACTTAAGGCAAGTCCCTATACTTCTGTTTCCTTATCTAAAATACAAAGGTGATATAATAATTATCACCAAGAGGCATTTAAGTGTTTTCTGTTAAGATGTCCGCATTTAAGTATTTTCTGTTAAGATGTCCGGCTAGACTTTAGGTCTGGTTCCAATGATGACGTTGGAGATGTTTTAGGAAATAAACTTTGAATTTTTCTATACCACATATAGCACTCTGATTACAAGCTGAAGTTATTAAGTCATGGGAAGAGGAGGTCAGCAATATCCCACTATTATTGTATTGCTATTGATGTATTTTTGAAATTCTTTCAGTAAGTGCTTGACGTATTTAGATGGTCCCTCATTGGGTGTATAGATGTTAATAATTGTTAAGTCTCCTTGGCTGATTGATCCTCTAATTATTATGTAATGTCCTTGCCTATCTTTTATTACTTTATTTAATTTAAAATCTGTTGTGTCTGAGATGAGAATGGCTGTTCCTGCCCTTTTTTGTGGTCCATTAGCCTGTATGATAGTTTTCGATCCTTTCACTTTATGTCTGTGTTTATCTTGTTGTGCCAGATGGGATTCTTGCAAGCAGCATATGGTTGAGTTATGTTTTCTGATCCATTCCCCCACTATGTGCCTTTTGATGGGTGAGTTTAAGCCATTGACATTTATTGATATTATGGATTTAATGTATTGTAGTGCCATTGTTCAAAAAAAATGTTTTGTTTGCTCTGATATATTGCAAGTATTATAGTGATGTTTTTGTTTATAAGAGGTCTTTTAGAACCTCTTTCAGGCCAGTTTGGTGATGGTTGCCTCCTTTAAGTGTTGTTTGTCTAAGAAGGTTTTGATCCCTCCATCTAGTTTGAATGAAAGTCTAGCAGGATATATTATCCTTGGTTGAAACCCTTTTTCATTCAGGACTCGATAGATATCTTGTCATTCTCTTCTGGCTTTTAGAGTTTGAGTGGAGAAGTCTGTAGATAATCTTATGGGTTTTCCCCTGTATGTGATTTTTTGCTTCTCTCTTGCAACCTTTAGGATCCTTTCTTTATCCTTACTTCTTCTCATTGTGACTATGATGTGTCTTGGTGTCTTCAAGTCTGGATTTATTCTGTTTGGTACTCTCTGGGCCTCTTGAATCTTGATGTCCTTTCTGTTATTCAGGTATGGGAAGTTTTCTTCTGTTATTTCCTCTAGAATGTTTGCTTTCCCTTTCTCTCTTTCTTCCTCTGGCAGGCCAATTATACGAATGTTACTTCTTTTGAGATCATCCCATATGTCTCTGTTGTTGTTTTCAGTGTCTCTCAATCTCTTTTTGAGCTCTTTCACCTCTTTCTTAGTTTTCTC
Organism: Erinaceus europaeus; assembly: GCF_950295315.1. Classification (NCBI taxonomy): domain Eukaryota; kingdom Metazoa; phylum Chordata; class Mammalia; order Eulipotyphla; family Erinaceidae; genus Erinaceus; species Erinaceus europaeus. The sequence continues at coordinate 29,019,544 of NC_080179.1, forward strand.
TAACTCATCCTCTGTCTGACTAATTCTGTTTTCTGCTTCTGTTAGTCTGCTTTCCCTTGCCTCAGCTTCTTTCTTCATTACAGCTATTTCAGCTTTCAGTTCTCTAATTGCCTCAAGATAATCAGTATTTTCCTTGGGGGTCTCAACTGTTGTTTCCCTAATACTGCCATTCCTTTCCTCCAATGTTGTTTTCATTTCTGTGATTAATAAGTTTATTATTGCTTGCACACTTTTCTTATCTATGGTTACTTCTGGCTGATTTGTAGTTTCTTCTGGGCTCTTGTCTTCATTTATTGGAGTAGCAGTTTTATTTGTTTTTGATCTACCCATTTTTTTGGTTTATGTGTTTCTTATTTTTATGCTTTGTTGTTCCTCTGTTGTTGTGTCTTGAGTACAAGCAACATTGTACTAAATACCTTTATGACAATTGCACTCACCAACCTCAGGAATTACAATAGCAACTGAAGCAAGGATTGAAGCAGTTTAATCACTACCAGTTAGCCAAACAATGTCTCCAGTCTGTGAAAAAATAGTAACCAAATCCCAGTGAAGAAGAAAGAGTAAAGAAAGAAGGGATAGCAAGAATAGACAGTTATGCAAATCTATTATCCTCTGTATATTCTAGGGGTAACAAGAGGGGAAAGGGAAGTAGAGCAGAGATACACACATAGAGAGTCCACTCTGAGTCAGATTTCTTCCCCAAAATAGTTCACAAATTCAGAAAGGCAAAGAAGAAGGAAGAAAGAAGTGTATGACAAGATAAAAAAAGAAAAAGAAATAAGAGAGAGAAAAGAGAAAGGATAAGAAAAAGAGCTGTAATTAAAGAGCAGTGAAAGGAAAGTTTTTTTTTGATTTCTTTATTTTTAATTTAATTTTTTTAATTAGCTAGAAGGTGAGAGTCTGTAGAGGAGGTAGGAGTAATGAGACAAGTTCCTCCCACAATAGATAAGTTGCCCACTACCCTAGCAATGAAAGATACCCTAAGAGTTAAATCTCATCAACCTAAAGGGGAGGAAGATACATGCCTTTAAATAATATTAATAATAAAATAGAGCAGGGTAAAAAAAAAAAAAAACCTGTCCCAGATTACCTCAGACCTCGTGAGCAGAGGCAGCTGATTGTTAAGAAAGAAAAAAAAAACAAATAAAAAAAAAACCCCTCAGGACTAGACAAGGATAGCTGAAATAGTTATGCAAATCTACTATCCACTGTATGTTCTAGGGGTAGCTAAAGGAAGAAGGGAAGTTGAGCAGAGATACTCGCAGTGAGAGTCCACTCTGAGTCAGTATTCTTCCCCCAAATAATCCCAAACTTGTATCAGTGAATTCAGTGAAAGCACACTGGTTGTGTGGGGGATAGGGCCTGTGGCTTTGGAAGCTGTAGGATTAAGTAAGAAGGGATGACAAGAATGAGAAAAAGAAAAAAAAAGGGATAAAAAAGAAAAAGATAAGAAAAAGTACAGTAATAAAAGAGTGGTGAAAGGAAAAAGTTATTTATTTATTTTTAATTATTTAATTAGCTATGCGGGGTGGGTTGGGGAGGGTTGTCTACTTAGAAAGAAAAAAGGCCAGAGGTTTCAGAAGGGAATAGACTTAGAATGAATGATACTCCCTGGTGGGACAGGAATCTTGGTAAAGAAAGAAGCTCAGCAGGGGAGCCTTCTAGGAGCTGGTCCCCAGGGACTGGTTATGGGGGTGGGGAAGGGGGAGGAGGTGAGCACTGGGATTAATAATTTAAAAGAAAAAAATTATTTTCCCTTTTTTTCTACTCTATTTTTTAACCCAAATTAAGTTATAGTCACCTCCTTGGTGTTACTGCTAGGACCCCTTATTGACTGGCCTACTAAAGGCAGAAAATACTACCGTTTCCAGAAGATGTGGTCAGAGCTTAAGCCACTAGCAGCTTCTCAGTCCGTCATATTCCGGGAACCTCGGTTTTGTTTTTCTAACAGTGCTGGTAACTGCACTGCTTTGACTCTTCTCTTAGAAAATTTACAAGGAAAATGTAAATTATAAACCATTTTATGGCCATTATTTTCATTTTCTTGTTAAAATACTTTTCAAGGAAGGACATATCTACTGTGGGAAATAGAAACGTGTTATAAACAGTTTCTGTGTTGGGAGACAAAACTTTTTATTTTTCATTTTCTAAGAGCAGATGAATATATATATATATATATATATATTAAAGTTTACGTCAAATCACATTATAAAATTATTATTGTCATTATTTACACTTATACAGTCAAGTAGAAGCAAAAATCATGATTAAACTTTAAATTTCAGAAATGAGTAACTATAACGTATGACAAAAAATAGATTTAAAACAGAAAAAGCACCAAGATATAAATGTCAATTAATACACTTTCAAATTTTCAGTTTCTTACTGTTAAACATTTAATTAGTAATAATGAATCTACACTATATCCTTCTAACCTTTGAATTTTCTGAAATATCAATTGGTCTGTAAATTTAGTTATCATCCTTGGAGTTGGAAAGACTTTCCTCAGGCAAAAATGGTGAGCTTGTTTCTGGAGCTTATGTCTTTGCTAAGGACTCCCTGCTGCCCACCATACTATTTAATTTAAAGTTCTGCATAGACAGCCTCCTTCCCATACCTTTAATCATGAAGACAAATCAGGAGGTGCAAACCATCAAAAATTCCTTCAGGTTACCTTAATTTGTTCAAAGTCTTTTTCAATTTTAATATTCTGTTTCTCTTCTGCTCTGTTATAGCCCCACTCCAAACAGCTCTTGTTTTCACATTCCAACCCTTTTCCCCTAATTTATAGTAACATTTTGTTCATGAAGATGTTAGGTCCTTAGCGCTATGACATTACTTGTTTTCTTCTAAGTAATATTAAGTTTCTATGTTCATCTAAGTAGTGCTGGTATTTTCAAAACTACTACTAATGACTGTAGAAGTAGTTGCGGTTGGGGAGTGTCATCAGCATCATGATCTTGGGATAATAGATATATAACTGACTCTGATAAGACTTTGCTGATTTGTCTAGGCATAAAGTTGAAATTTCTGAGATCAAATTCAAGGTTATGGTAGAAGACTACTACTATTAATGGTTACCATAGACTGTAATAATTAGAATTAAGCAGACTTCTTTGATTATAAGAGATGGATGAGTCAACCATGTTATGTTTGGAGGAAGTTGGGAGTTGGGCAGTAGCGCAGCGGGTTTAGTGCCACGTGACGCAAAGTGCAAGGACCAGTGTAAGAATCTTGGCTCAGGATACCGTTTCCAGCCCCCGGCTCCCCACTGATCAGTGGACCCAGACTTCTTTGATTCCATTGCCTATGCTCTTTCTTCGTTTTAATTAATGATTTATGTTTTTTGATTTTTAAAATATTTACTTATGTATACCCTTTTCTTGCCCTTGTTTTTTATTTTTATTTATTTTTTTTATTTAAGAAAGGAGACATAAACAAAACCATAGAATAAGAGGTTTACAATTCCGCACAATTCCCATAACACGATCTCCACATCCCACCCCCTCCCCTGATAGCCTTCCCATTCTCTATCTCTCTGGGAGTATGGATCCAGGGTCCTTGTGGGTTGCAGAGGGTGGAAGGTCTGGCTTCTGTTCAGCTTCCCCGCTGAACATGGGTATTGACTGGTCGATTCATACTCCCAGTCTGCCTCTCTCTTTCCCTAGTAGGGTGGGGCTCTGAGGAAGTGGAGCTCCAGTACACATTAATGGGGTCATCTGTCCAGGGAAGTCTGGTCAGCATCTTGCTGGCATCTGGAACCTGGTGGCTGAAAAGAGAGTTAACATGCAAAGCCAAACAAATTGTTGAACAATCATGGACCTAAAGACTGGAATAGTGCAGATGAAGTGTTGGGGGTATTCCCTGCATGCTCTTGTGTACTTCTGCTTTCAGGTATATATTTTTCTCCTAGTTTATGGGCATGTGTGAACCTATGCTCTATCTCAGGGGACCTGGACTATATCTAGGTTTGGGGGCTTTTTTGGGGAGTGGAACACCTGGAATGGAATTAGAGAATACTATAAAAGGAAAGGTCTCACCCGAGTGATGAAGCTGAAGGGTTATCATTCCACACCTAAGTCTCTGGACACAGTCTGAAGTGAAGCATGCTGGGGTGGCACTCATTGCGTTGATTAGGTTGTGATCCGCGGATGCAATGTTATTTGATTTGAATTGAGAGCAGCATGCAGAAAAGTGGGCCCCACCCTAAGGTTTCAGGACTAGGGGAAATATAGGCTCTATAGTGGAAATGTGAGGTTCCTGTTGTCTTAGGGTTCAAGAAGACAACGAATAGTTATTGTTATCATCACATTATTTGGTGATAGGGTTAACTTTGGAAAGTCCCTTTGATAGGGTTTGGGGTATAGTACCCAGCACCTTGTATATAGCTGTGCTATCGGTTGCTTCTGTTCTCTCTGGTCTAGGCTTTTGGGAGAGAACATATCAAAGACAGCCTATGTATTAAAAAGACTCAGTCTGTTTTAAGAAATTCTAGACATATCATCAGTTTTTCGCCTCTCATATTAATTAAATAGTGGCTTATATAATGTTTACACTTTAATAGGATTGTACATAAACACCACTCCCACCACCAAAAGACTGTGTCCCATCCCCACCACCCACCCCCGCCCCCCCCCCCTCCGCCGTGCCAGGAAGCCCAATGGCCACTCTCCCCTTCACCACAGTGTTTTTACATTGCTGCCCTGCTCTCGATTTAATCAGATCCTGCTTTTAGTTTCCCTTTCTGTTCTTCTTTCTCAACTTCTGTTGATGAGTGGGGACATCCAATACTTATCTTTATCTTTCTGACTTAGCTGACTTAACATAATTCCTTCTAGCTCTGTCCAAGATGGGTCAGATAAGGTGGGCTCATTGTTCTTAATAGCTGCATAGTATTCCATTGTGTATATGTACTACAGCTTTCTCAGCCACTCATTTGCTGTTGGGCACCTGGGTTCCTTCCAGGTTTTAGCTATTAGGAATTGTGCTGCTATGAACATAGATGTACACACATCTTTTTGGTTGGGCCTTATAGAATCAAATTGAAAAGCTTCTGCACAGCCAAAGAAACTACCACACAAACAAAGACCACTCACAGAATGGGAGAAGATCTTCACATGCCAAACATCAGACAAGAGACTAATCACCAAAATATACAGAGAACTTAGCAAACTTAGCAACAAAAAAGCAAATGACCCCATCCAAAAATGGGCAGAGGATATGAACAAGACATTCACTTCATAGGAGATCCAAAAGGCTAACAAACATATGAAAAACTGTTCCAGGTCGCTGATTGTCAGAGAGAAGCAAATAAAGACAAAGTTGTGATACTACCTTACTTCTGTGAGAATGGCATACATCAAAAAGTACAGCAGCAAGAAATGTTGGTGAGGCTGTGGGGACAGAGGAACCCTTCTACACTGCTGGTGGGAATGTTAGTTGGTCCAGCCTCTCTGGAAAGCAGTCTGGAGAACCCTCACAAGGCTAGACATAGACCTTCCATATGACCCAGTAATTCCTCTAATGGGATATACCCCAAGGATTCCATAATGCCCTTTTTTTTTTATTGTTCTAGTTATTGTTGTCGTTGTTGTTGCATAGAACAGGAGAAATGGAGAGAGAAGGGGATGACAGAGAGAGGGAGAGAAAGACACCTGCAGATCTGCTTCACTGCCTGTGAAGCAACCCTGCTGCAAGTGGGGAGCCGGGGCTCGAACTGGGATCCTTACACTGGTCCTTGCATTTTGCGCCGCCTGCAGCTTAACTGCTGCTCTACTACCTGACTCCCTGTCATTCATGATTTATGTAAACAAAATTTCACTTCAGCAAAATATAGGTGTTATTGTGATAGAATAGTAAGAAGTCTAGAATCTAACTTTCCTTTTTGTTTATTCCATGAGCTAAGTTGTGCTCATATTGAATTTATTTGTTTGAGGACACAGTCTGTGCTCTTTACATTCTGTGCTCTTTATTTCCTCTCCCACTCTTTTATTTATTTTATAGAAGTAAAATATCAAGGAAAAAAAAGTATCTACAATTTAATTCACAGAGAATATCCATCACCTTGTATCTAAGATTTGCTCATATAGGAATGACACAAGATGAACTCTTTTGTCACTGTGAAAATGAAACTGTTAGTAGTAGCACATCACTATAGAAATGAAACCAGTCATAGAACTGTATCCACAATAAATGTGTTCATTAATCTCACACGCATACTACTCTTCTGGGCACACAGTGAGACAAGATCAAGATAGTTGGGAGTCGGGCAGTAGCGCAGCAGGTTAAGCGCATGTGGTGCAAAGCGCAAGAACTGGCATAAAGATCCCATTTTGAGCCCCTCGGCTTCCCACCTGTAGGGGAGTCGCTTCACAGGTGGTGAAGTAGGTCTGTAGGTGTCTGTCTTTTTCTCCCCTTCTTTGTCTTCCCCTCCTCTCTCCATTTCTCTCTGTCTTATCCATCAACAACGACATCAGTGACAACAACAATAATAACTACAATAAAACAAGGGCAACAAAAGGGGATAAATAAATAAATACAAAAAATAATAAAAATTTTTTTAAAAGATCAATATAGTCTCTGTTCTATAGAGAAGGTTACATGTTGTATTTCACTATGACCAAATAAACCACATGATCAGAATACAAATGAAGACAAGGATATTTATCACCTCACCACACAAGTAGCAACATCTTCTCTCTTCTCCTTCTTTTTCTCCTCCTCTTCACCTCCTCCCCCTTTCCTTTTTTTTTTTTTGCCACTTATATTGTTTCTGGGGCTTGAGGCCTGAACAACTTGGATCCTAGTGTCATATATATTTTTTCTTTTTCTTTCTGTTTCTGACAGCTATTTGGGGAGAAAGTGGGCAGAGAAAGAAATATCTAAAATACTGCCCCACCTCTTTCAAAGCTTCCCCCCTAAAGATGGGGACCAGTGACTTGAACACTGGTTATCAGACATGATAATGTGTATACTCCACCAAGTGTGCCACCTCCACCTAATACAACTTCTTTGACATTCTTTTGCATTTGTAACCATGTATTTTCAGAGTTTATAGTGAATATCAAAGTGTGGATCTCAAAAAGAGACTCAAAAACTTCTAGGATTTTATGGAACACTGTATCCACAAGACAGATTCTACTATATTTTACCAGAAGGTCTCCATCTGATGGGAACTTTTTGAAAAAGAGTTATCTGAGATAGTGACAACACCAAAATGAACCTGAACCCTATCAATATAGTCTATCTAGATTATTTACTTAGTATGTTCATTCCTTATCTTCCTTACTGCCTCTCACTAGCAAACTCTCTTTAAAATATAAGTTGAAATAACTTAATTGCAGTGTATCCATTAAATGAGGTAATGATAAATTCTTATAAGTAATTCTATTGGCGGTCTGGTGGTGGTGAAGCTGGTTAAGCACACGTGGCACAAAGTGCAAGGACCTGCGTCAGGATCTCGGTTTAAGCCCCCCACCTTCCCACCTGCAGGGGAGTCGCTTCACAGGCAGTGAAGCAGGTCTGCAGGTGTCTCTCTTTCTCTCCCCCTTTCTGTCTTTCTCTCCTCTCTCGATTTCTCTCTGTCCTATCCAACAACATCAACAACAATAATAACCACAACAAGGTTACAACAAGGGCAACAAAAGGGAGAAAAATGGCTTCTAGGAGCAGTGGATTCATGGTGCAGGCACTGAACCCCAGCAATAACCCTGGGGGCAAAAAAAATTCTACCATCTAATTATCTGGATTATGTAATGCTAAAATAATTGATAATAAGAAGGCAAAAACTTAATTTACAATTAGTGAACCCTTTTGTATCAATGACATAGGTTAATCAAAATAAAAAAAATCAATTTGTGGCTATTAGTCTTATTTATGTTAAAACTGAAAGTATTTTCTTTGATTTTAAAATATTTGCTTATTTGATAGAGACAGGGAAAAACTGAGATGAAAGGAGAGAAAGAGTGAGTGAGTAAGAGATACATGCAGCATTGATTGATTGTTTGTGAAGCTTCACCCCTGCAAGTAGTGACTGGCAGTTTGAAACTCAGTCCTTGCACATGGTAATGTGTGCTCTCTGCAGGTGTCTCACCACCGACCTCCCAAAATATGTTCTCAGTTACTATCCAGACAAGACAAGTAAAAATACCCTGGCTAGTGTAGGAAGAAAATATTACACTGTGAATTCACTGATTCAAATTTTACTTAAGGCTGTGAACCTGAACTTTAGAGCATATTAAGTCAGGGGGCCAGACAGTGGCACACTTCATTGAGCACACATATTACAATACTCAAGATTCCATGTTCAAGCCCCCAGTACCCCCTCAGGGGAGAAGCTTTAAAAGTGGTAAAGCAGTGTTGCAGGTGTCCCTCTCTTCCTATCTCCTCTTCCATCATGAGTTATGTCTCTGTCAAATAATAAATAAACAAAATATTAAAAGATGTATCATGTCTTCATAATATAAAGAAATCAATATAATATTTTTCTATATGTATCAATAAGGCTGTTGAAGATTCAATATATGTCAGGTTCAGAGAACAACATCCTGCATAGAGTGAGTACACTGTTCATACTACTAATGTTAATGAGATTATAAGAATCATTAAAAAGGAAACTATCCACTCTCCTCCTTCCCTCCCTGAAAATAATAATAAAAACCTCCATGTGATCCCTGAGTACTGGAGTAGTTGTGAATAACAGAAGTAAATGTACATCCTAAACATACACACAAATCTGTTTATCTACCTCATTTGAATAGTTCAAGAAATGTACATCTAAGTGAAATGTTGAAACGTGTTTAATATAAAATGCTGTGCAGTAGTAACATACAAAATTACCATACTAAACCAAAAACTGTAGTAATAGAGTAAGAAGTTAATAGAAAGTTAAAGGTTTTGTTAAAAATTATATTAGAGATTGTCAGTCTTAAGATCACACATTGCTATTGGGTATATTATCTCTAGCTAGCACTGATTCATATAAAGACTGATGTTCTACACTGCTGGTGGAAATGTAAATCGGTCTAACACCTGTGCAAAATAGTCTGGAGCCTTCTCAAAACACAGCAATTTATCTCTTGGGGATATATCCAAAGGAAACAAACACTCCCACTCGAAGAAATATATATTTATCAGCACAATTTGTAATAATATAATCTTGGAAATAACCCAGATGCCCAACTACAGATGAATGCCTAGGAAAGTTGTGGTGTATATACACCATGGAATACTACTCAGCTAGAAAAAATCAAGTCATCTTCTTTGCTTCATCCTGAATGGAATTTAAAAGTATTATGTTCAAAGAGGTAAGTCAAAAAGAGAAGAACAAATACCTGATCTCACTTTAAGTGGTACTAAAACAAACCTGAAAAAAGAAAACACAAAGCAAACTGGGGAAGTTGAACTGCATCAAAGCAAAGGACTTTTGGGAGAGAGGTAGGGAGAGGGTGAAAAGTGTAATGGCGTATTGATAAACCCATATGCCAAAACCATATTATAAACCACTAACACCACAATAAAATTAAACTGAAAAAAAAGATGTTCTTTGGTTTATGCTGTTTTATGACAAGCTAGCATTTGCTTCCAAAAGTGAAATATACATATAGATAACAAACTTTTTGGATTTAAAAAAGTAAAATTAAGCAATAATTTGAGCTCTTTGAATAACAGGGCTCATCCTAATTAGACTCATGACAAACAGCATCAACTGAAAGAGGTCTAGGAGTTAATGAATCTTTTCAAAACCCCATCATAACTGCTCTCCCCCACCTTTCTGGGCTGGATGTGACACTGTAGAGACTAATCACCAATTCAAGAACCATGCAAGGATCCAGGTTTTAATCCCAGCTCCCCACCTGCAGAACATTTTTTGAGTGGTGAATCACGTTTTCATTTGTCTATCTTTCTCTCTCTCTTCCTCCTCTCTCATTTTACACCTGTGAGACTATCACTCATTAGAAAGGATAGTATTGATAAATGTTGGAGAGGATGTGGAGAAAAAGGAATACTTTTACACTGCTGGTGAGAGTGAAAAAAATGGTCCAACCATTATGGAAAGCAATTTAGATGCTTCCTGGGACACTATGATATAGGGAAATTTTGTTTCATATCTTGAAGACTCCATAGTTTTTAACCACCCAACAAGGTGATCAGGAAGAGTCTCCAATATTTTTAGCTCAATATGTTATTGTTAACATTGAGTAGCATGAGCATTTTTTAATCTTTCATTTGTTGAAGACTTCCAATAAATAGAAAATTCATTTCTCAAAAATCAAAATAATGTATTATAGAAGCAATGTACATTTAGACTGGATGGGAATTTCACATGAATAAAAATGGAGGGAATTCCTCACAGCATGGTTTTATCTGTCATATCTACATATTTTTTCTCATACATGGCTTTTTGAGCTGCAGCAAGAATGTGTTAAATATATTTAAAAAGAAGAAAAACTAATGTTTGGGATAACTGATGAATAAATTAGACAGTCATTTACATTTCAAACTGAAATATGCAAAAAGATTCTCTTTAATGTGTTAGAAGCTGTGGTATAAAAGTACAAAAAACTTCACTAAGTTTTAATGAGAACATGTTTGCATTCATCATCTTAGATGTGTTACTTCTCCAGGATATAGCTAAAAGTAATGGTAAAAATCAATTGAAAAGAGTATATTGATTCAGTTTTATCTCATGTTGCCTTTCTTTCAGAGTGTTTGCTAAGGCATCAGACTGGCAAATATATCTCTGTCAACATCTGCTCTCAATTTCTAAATTGACAGCATTAGGAAACAGAAGTTGGGATTACATGTTATTCTTAAATCTTGGATCAGGCTATAAAACCACAACTCATTCTGAGAAAAGTTTTCCTGAAAACATCTCAAAAAACATTGTTGACTTGAACCAAACACTGTAAAAGACCTACCTTATTTTACAATTTCCCAAAACATGACAATATTTACAAAGTTTGTTAATTGTTGGTGTTTTTTTTTCTTTTTCTTTTCTATAAGTGGATTAGATCATACAAGTCCTGTCATGGGAGCAGAGTCATTAACACCTGTTATGGCATAAAGAATTTACTATAAAAGTTGAAGTTGTAAAAGGTAAAAAAATAAGAGGTGGATCATTAGAGTAGCAACTAGTCTGGAGAAAAATCATGCACTTATGACTTATTCTCCTGACATTTTAAAAGTTATTATTGGTGATTTAATATTTATTTACAAAATTACGAGATAAGGAGGCCAGGCGGTGGTGCAACTAATTGAGTGCACATGTTACAATGTACAATGACCTGGTTTTGAGTCTAGGTCCTCACCTGAAGGTGGAAAGTTTCACAGGTGGTAAAAAACGGGCTGCAGGTGTTTCTCCTTCGCAGTGGATAAGGCTTTGGCTCTTAAGCATGAAGTCCAGAGTTCAATCGCTGGCAACACATGCACCAGAGTGATGTCTGGTTCTTTCTCTCTCTTCTATCATTCCCATGAATAAATAAAATCTTATAAAACAAATAATAGATTATATCAAGCAAATATTTTATGAGGATTTTATTATACATATGTAAAACATTCAGAAAATGTCAAAGGCAGAGAATATATTAATTTATGCTGTTTTCAATATCACTATAAATGTAAATATATACTTTGATTGTAGTAGATAATTTATTTTTTCTGTTACCTTAAGTATAAAATGAAAATTTATATTTAACTCCCTTTGTAGCTATGGAATCTGTATCAATCAGATATATGTTTGTGTACTAGTGTGTTAGATTTACAAATATATGAAAAATTATACTTAATAAAGTATTTTAATAAATTCTATTGGTTTTCCATTGGTTCACTATACTAAATAAATTTCACAAGACTACTTCGCATTTCATCACATTCATTCCCAAAGTTTTAGTGCCATTCACATTATGAAATTGACCTTCTCTATATATTCTTCCAAACTTTAACAATTTAACTCTGGTAAACACTATTTTATTTACAAAATCTTAAGGTATTTTTCTTGTGTTTAATTATATTCAGTGTGAGTAAAACCACCTTTCATTTCCTTACTTATTTCATTAAGCATTACAACAAATTACATTCATATTATTACAGAAGACATGGTTTACCATTTTTATTCCATTATGCATGTATATCACAACTTTTTTATATGGTCATCTGTCATTGAACATTTAACTTGTTTTATAAACTGGTCTTTATCAATAATGTTGCTATGGCTATAGTAGCATATGTCACTCTTCAAATTAATGTTTTAATATCATTTAAGAACACGGTGTTACTGGTTCATATGGTATTTTATGTTTATTTACAAGCAGATTTTTCTACATAATTTTCTGTAGAAGCTGCACAAATACACATTCCTACTAGTAGTGTATGATAGTTAATTTTCCTTCATATAAACACACATGTGTGTTATACTCAATTTTTTTCATTACCAGAGCACAACTAAACTCTGAATTCTAGCAGTGCTTAGATTTAATCTGAAACCTTTGATGCATCAAGCATCAAAGTCTTTCTTCATAACCACAGTGCTATGTCCTCATCCTTATTCAACTTTTTAAACATAAGTAATTTTCTCTGGTAAAAGATGATAGCTCATTGTGGTTATGATTAACATGTTTCTTTTTTATTTTCTTTCATTTCTTAAAATGTATTTTCTTTTTTTTTTTTTTTTTTTTCCTCCTCCAGGGTTACTGCTGGGCTCGGTGCCTGCACCATGAATCCACCGCTCCTGGAGGCCATTTTTTCCCCCTTTTGTTGCCCTTGTTGTAGCTTCGTTGTGGCTATTATTATTGCCCTTGTTGACGCAATTCGTTGTTGGATAGGACAGAGAGAAATGGAGAGAGGAGGGGAAGACAGAGAAGGGGAGAGAAAGATAGACACCTGCAGACCTGCTTCACCGCCTTTGAAGCGACTCCCCTGCAGGTGGGGAGCCGGGGGCTCGAACCGGGATCCTTACGCCGGTCCCTGCGCTTTGCGCCACATGCGCTTAACCCACTGCGCCACCGCCCGACCCCCTAAAATGTATTTTCAATGACAGAAAGATACACACAGAGAGCTTCTAGACCACTGTTCAGCTCGGACTTATGGTGGTGCTGGGACTTGAACCTGAGACTTTGGAGCCTCAGGTATGAAAGTCTTTTGCATAATCATTATTTTGTTTCCCAGCCTGACATTTTTGTATTAATAATAATATTGAACATTATTTTTTGTGTCTGTTGGGAATCTATTATATGTTTATCATAGAGTTGTGTTTATTAAATTATCTATTAATATTTTTAAGATACTAATTGAATGTCTTTAATAGTTTATTATAATCATTATATGTGACTAACAGCTATTCCAATCTCTTAAGGAGTCAAATCATATTATTTCAAATTTCGTGTTTGTAAGATTTATTAGCTTCATGACTCATTTAAACCAGGTCCTTGGCAGGAAATATTCTGTCCTAAAAGTTGTAAGTCATTTATTAGAATATCTAAAATGTTAACACAGTTGTAAGGTCAGAAATAAAGGACCCATTTCTCCATGCTTGAGAAAATATTCAATTAAGTTGAGAGTACAGAGAGAAAATGTTATTTTCAAAGCCTGAAAGTTGTATTTGGACATTTCTTACAAAGTTTAATGCAGTTATTGTCTTTATGATAATGTTAATATTATCTGCCTTTGCTATTAGGACTCAGTAACTGTTTCTAGGTTTCACTGGACACTTACACTGGTATTGGTATAATAGCTTTTTTATTACTAAAATATTAGGAAAGTACTTAAACATTATTCAACAGTGAATTTCTTATACAACTGAGGCATAACTCTACAGTGAAATACTATGTAGTTCTTAAAAAGAACTTATTCTGGAAATGATACTCAGCACAGAAATTTCTCAATAATAAGCAATCATTCTTTGGACAAAAATGTTATTTTACTTGTGTAATTCTAATAATTTCTATTATTTTCTAGGGGAGGGTGTTGCTTTTGTGGAAATAGTGAATGCAGGGAAACATATATATTTTATTGTTCATTATCAAATAAATTCATAAGAACCTAGGTTTTCTTTTGTAGATGGCTTCCCATTTTGTATTTTGCATCTAACCATACTCTAAAAGATTTTGCTTCAGTGCAATTGCAAAAGGGATAAAAATGAATATTCACAGTGAAGAAGTAGAAAAAATTGAGAGGGAGGACCTAATAATTTCAAATGATATATAAGTATATTAAAAACTTTGTTATTAAAAAACTGTTATTTACTGTTGTGTTACATGTAGAAAGAATGGAAAGAAGAAAATAGTGACACTGGATTTTGCATATTTCCTCAGAAAAGGAAAGAGATTGTGCTCAAGCAGGTATGCCACCAACCAGCCCCAAAATGTGAATTTCAAAAATAACACTTTTATAATAAAGAAAATAAATGTGAATTATTCAATTCTTCTAAACTCCATTTATATGATTTAATAATTAGAAACACATAATTGAAATCATGTTATAAGAATGCATTTTTTATTCTATGCAGGGGAATGGCATTGTGAGATTATTTATTCGAGAATATTTCTTGTCTCCCTGTGCCAAATTTTGTGCATGCAGTTTTGACAAGATAATAATAGTAATAGAGTCTCAATTCCCAATGTATATGATAATGAAAAAGAAAGGGCTTGAAGATATGTCTGAATGATATCTCAAATTTAGTTGATTATATAACACTATAAAATTTAGCTTCTCTAATTCTCCATTTATCCCAAAAGTGTTTTTCAAAGTCATTCATATACCTAGCACAGAGGTAGGGAGCAAACAGGATTTACACATCTATATTTTCCTCAGATTATTAACAATAATCTCACTGAAATAAAGTTTGAATGAAAATTTATACGTAGAAAGCACTATGTTTAGGTCTAACAAATTGTGCCTGATAAAAAGCAAGTCTCTTCTTCTTTAATTTATGAATTATTAACTTTTTGAAATAAAAGTTTTGTGAGAAGGGAGAGGCTCTGTCATTGAATTGTTGTAGTCATAAGAGGAACTCAAAGTTTATCTGTTAGAAATGGCAAGAAATAATACTGCCAGACAATTAAATAGACAAGATAGGTATTCTAAACGTTTGTTATTTAATCAGCAAGGAACTCCTGAATAGTTGAGTTTTTTTTTCATTTGTTTTTGTCATATTACTGGGGCTCAGTGGCAGCACTAGGAGTCCACTGTTTCCAGAAGCCATTTTTTTCCTTTTATTTTTTTAAATTTTACTCAATAGGACGGAGAGAAATTGGGAAGGGAATGGGAAATAGCTAGGAAGAGAAACAGATAGATACCTGCAGACCTGCTTCACCACTTGTGAAGGTTCCTTGCTGCAATTGGGGAGCAGGGGCTCAAACCCAGGCCCATGTAATATGTGTGCCTGAGTGCACCATCGCCAGTTCCACTCCTGAAGAGTTTTAATCCAGTATGTTAGAAGTTCAGATTTAGAATTTAGAAGACTAACTGGATAGATTTAAATTTCAGGGAGACGAGGAGGGAAGAAGTTGGGATCTGGGGTTGAAAAAATACAGTTTAACGCAAGGACCGGCATAAGGATTCCAGTTTGAGCCCCTGGCTCCCCACCTACAGGGGAGTCGCTTCACAGGCAGTGAAGCAGGTCTGAAGGTTTCTCTCTTTCCCTCTTTGTCTTCCCCTCCTCTCTCTATTTCTCTCTGTCCTATCTAACAATGACAACATCAATAACAACAACAATAATAACTACAACAACAGTAAGACACAATAAGGGCAACAAAAGGGAAATAAATAAATATAAAAAATTTTAAAAATACAGCTTAAGATTGGAATAGTTTTTGTACTATTTATAAAAATTACTATAGTAAGTTTTAGGTGTAGAACACTGCTCTATGATACCTTGTACAGTGAGAGGAGAGTAACAGAGCTTCAAAAAAAAATCAAGATTTTAATTAATTAATTTATTTATTTATTTTCCCTTTTGTTGCCATTGTTGTTTATTATCATTGTTATATTGTTGTTATTGCTGTCGCTGTTGTTGGATAGGACAGAGAAAAATGGAGAGAGGAGGGGTGGACAGAGAGGGGAGAGAAAGACGCCTGCAGACCTGCCTCACCACCTGTGAAGTGACTCCCCTGCAGGCAGGGAGCCAGGATCCTTATGCTAGTCCTTGCACTTCCAGGCCATGTGCGCTTAACCCACTGTGCCACCGCCCGGCTCCCCCAAAACAAGATTTATATACAGTTTAGTTTCATGTTTGTGAGCATCTGCTATGTTCCATATACTACTCTATTTATTGGAGAAATAATGGAAAACAGTATTTGGAGTTTATAATCTGGTAGAGGTTAAACAATAAAGGAAAAAAGCAACCAGGGGCTTGGACAGTGGCATACAGTCTTGAATGCACACATTGCCATATGCATGGACCTGCTGCCTACCTGTGTGTGGGAAGCTTCATCAGTGTTAAAACTGGTCTGTAGGTAGGTTTGTTTGTTTTTACCAGAGCACTGCTCAGTTCTGGCTCATGGTAGTGATGAGGATTGAACCTGGGACCTTTGGTACCATAGGCATAAAGATCATTTTTTCATAACTGGTACACTGTCTTGCCACCCCAAATGATTAGTGTTTGCTTCCATCTAAGCACTGCTCAGGTCTGACATTTGGTACTGTGAGGCTTGAACCTGGGACCAGAGAGCCTCAAGCATGAGTCTCTTTGCATAACCATTATGCTGTCTCCCTCACTCTTCTTCTCCTCTCCCCCCCACAATTTCTTTTTATCTTATCAAAGCAAAGAAAAAAGAAAAAAAAATGACCCCCAGGAATAGTAGATTCACTGAGCTTGATGGTAATTAAAAGAAAACAAACAGAACTAAAAGACTCTGGAGAAGAGGGAATGGAGGGGGTTAGGGGTAGCTTTGGAGCTCTGCTGCATGAGAGTAGAGAAGGACCTAGGCTGGGAGTGAGAATGTTTTGCAGACACCTCTTATGTTGAGATCAGAAATTTTACCTATGTGTCAACAGTTGTACTATAAACCACTAACCCCTCAATAAAAAATGTATAAGCCTGTTGAATTAAAAAATAATAAAATAATGTATTTTAAAAATAGTTGACAGTCCTTATGGTAACACTATCCCTGGCATCAATAAAACTTCCCTGAACTGATGACCCCACCAATGTGTCCTGGAGCTCTGATTCACCAGAACCCCACCCCACTAGGGAAAGAGAGAGACAGGCTGGGAGTATGGATTGCCCTATCAATGCCCATGTTCAGCGGGGACGCAGTTACAGAAGCCATACCTTCAACCTTCGGCATCCTATAATGACCTTGGGTCCATACTTCCAGAGGGTTAAAGAATAGGACAGCTATCAAGGGAGGCCATGGGATACAGTGTTCTGGTGGTAGGAATTGTGTTGAGCTGTACCCGTCTTATCCTATGGTTTTGTCAGTGTTTCCTTTTTATAAATAAATAATAAAAAAACTTTATTTGCAAAAACATACCAAAAGAATGCAAGGGCAAAGTCAACACTGCCTAGCAACATTTTTCAGAAGTCCAAAAATTATCAGTTGGATTTGTTTGTTGATGACTTTAGATGAGCAGAAAAAAGACACTAACTTTTATTATGATATACACTATATTTTAGTTATTTTACGTTGTATATTACTATCTTTTTCAGTCTTCACAATAGCAGCAATCTTACTCTACTCATAAATATGAATATATTTCAGGCTCAAGGAGATAATATGCTGCTACATGAACCCAGTTCTGTCTACAAAACTTCTAGCTGGGGTGGGGGGAAGCACCCAAGATGAAAGGAGATTAAAAAATATATTTGGGAGCCTGGCAGTGCCACAGCAGGTTAAGTGCACATGCCAAAGTGCACAACAGGCATCAGGATCCTGGTTGGAGCTCCTGGCTCCCCTCCTGCAGAGATTCGTTTCACAGGCAGTGAAGCAGTTCTGCATGTCTCTGTCATTCTCTCCCTCTTTCTGTCTTCCCCTCCTCTGCCGATTTCTCTCGTCCTATCCAACAATAACGACAGCAGTAACAACAATAATGACAATAAACAAAGACAACCAAAGGGTCAAATATGTTTTAGCACTGTCAAAATGTCAGTAGCTCACCTGGACGATAGCTTGCTTTACCATGCATTATATCTTGTTTTTAGAAAGAGCCCTCCCCCCACTGTGCTGAATAAAGTTTTATTGCTTGCTGTTTTTTTTCTGTATCTTTCTACCTGAAAACGTCAACTGAAAGTGGTAAAGCCCTAGTAGTAAATATATATAATATTTGTAGAGGATATAAAGAGTATATTTTTAGAGCAACGAGAATTATGAAAAAGAGAAATAGAGAAGATTTTGTTTGTACCATTATTTTATAGATTTTGATCCTGGATGGAAAGCTATAAAGTAAGAATAATGACCTACTTGTCTTCCTGGATTTAATTTTTATTAAAAATATTTAATAGCTAGAAATAATACTCTAAAGGACCTTGAAAAATAAGTAAAGGTTCTTGTTTTTACTTTTCTCCATAGCAAAGTTAATTAAAGTATAGTTTATAAGTACACCCTGCCCTTCATTTACCTTAACAAAGCTTGATTGAAACATTTTCATATACACACATAGGCATTCACATCCCTACACACATATTGCCTTTGACTACTTTTGCAGTACAATGACAAAGTTGAACATTTTTTACAGAGACTATATATTCACTAAATATAAAATATTTCCTCTCTGGCTTTTTTACACAAAAAGTTTACCTAGTCCTATTTTATTAGGGGGGTTAAAAAAGAGTTATTGAAAGTTGTAACCAAAATGAAATGAATTATGTGGAATATATGTTAAATAACATGTATAAACAAGATTAATGTGATTACTTATAAATGATAAGTTAAGGGGGGCACGTGGTAACACACCAGGTTAAATGCACATAGTACAAAGCATAAGGACACACAAGGATCCGGGTTCTAGCCCCCAGCTCTCCACCTGTAGGGGTTTACTTCATAAGTGACCAAGCAGGTCTGCAGGTGTCTGTCTTTTTCCCCTTTCTGTCTCCCCCTTCCCCCTCAATTTCTCTCTGTCCTATCCAAAAAAAAAAAAAAAAAAAGATTTGAAAAAAAAAATAGTCACGGGAGCAGTGGATTAATAGTGCAGGCACGGTGCGCACCATGGAGACAAAAAAAAAAAAAAAAAAAAGATGAGTTTATGGAGAGATATACTATTTTACTATTGCAAGACAGAATGGTGTAAAACTTCACCAAAATGGAATTTGAGAGGAAAGACTATATGATGGAACTGGTACCGATGGAATGTTGAAGTTATGAGAAACATCACAGGTAGGGTCAGAGGACCTGGAGAAATGAGCATAGAAATACAGAAATCAAGAAAGTAAAACAATGCATGGAAGGAAGAAAAAAAATTAGGTATGTGTCATGAGTTACCATTGCCATATCTAGAGAGAATATAGACTTCACATATGTTACATTTGTCATGTAATCTAGAGAGGATTTAAATACAGAGAGAATATAGACTTCGTGTTGGATAGAGTTGGGTTTGAGTCTCAGCTCTCTTGATTGTGTACATGTGTCACTGGGAAACTAATTCTTCTGGCCTGGTGATACACCGTAATGGTTATGCAAAGGACTCATACCTGAAGCTCTAAAGTCCCAAGTTTAATCCCCAGCACCACCATAAACCAAAGTTGAGCAGTGTCTTTCTCTCTCTTTCTTTTTGTATCTCTCATTAATATATAAAAATTATTCTTTAAAAAGGAAAATAATTCTTCTAAGTCTGTTTTCTTTCTTGTAAATTAAGAATAATGATAACTAGGGTTTAGGTCAAGTGAGATGGCATGTTCTTAACATTGCATTTGAACATATTAGGAAATATAAGTTATTATAAGATCATATTTTTATTGTTCATAAAGCTATTGTCTTTCATATTACCAAAGAAGGTAGGTCACCATTATAAGTGTTACATTATGTTGATTTCAGTTTTGTTTGTGTCAAATGTGACCCACAATCTTGACTTTGTTCTTGTTCTTTTTATTACTCAGTCATACTTTTATACTTCTTTAGTAGATAATTTATTATGTGCATGCTCAAGTAGGAAAGTTTTAGTATAACATCAGTTTCTTTGGCATTAAATAATACATTAAAATGATTTAATAGCACTGTAGAATTATTTGTTGTAATTTGTATAATTTTAATGGAATTGTGGACTGTAATCAAATTTTTCTCTTCTGAAAAATTAGTATTCCAACTTCACTTTTATTTATAATAAATGTTTCAACCTCACCATTAGTTTTTCTACAGCTATTCTAGAGCGTAATTAGCTTGGCATACCTACCACCTAGTTACCCAAAAAATTCTTATAGACAAATTTTCTTATCTTTGCTGTTCTAGTCATTACTCATCATTCTTCATGTTTTTTTCTGTATTATCCATGAATCAAATGCCAATATAAAAATAAAGGAATATGACTCCTGTTTAGTGTAAATGTCAATGAACAAGTATTATGAATATAAGAATGATCAAGAAATAAGATATTTTACACCCATCCCCATTAATAGTCATTGAAACCAGGAAATGGGAAATAATACTTTTTCTTCCCTACTTGATGTAAAAAAATTATTGAGAGCTGCAATCAAAGGTCAAATGGATGGGTCAATTTCATTAATACAGAGAACTTAGTTTGGCAAGTTTGGCTTAGGTGTATGTAAGTGGACCTGATAAAATAGGTATTACATTAAACTTCAGTCACTGTCAATTAAGACAGATGTGAAAAGCCTTATAAGAATGTTAATCTAACAAAAGTTTCTTGATTTGCAAATACTAAGAGTAAGGGGTACATGTCTGTAAGAACAATTTTATAGCCCTTACTGACAATTTGATATATATGGGTAGAAGAGTGAAATTGAATTTTCTCTTGTTGATTCCCCTTTTACATATAACTTCTTATACTCCAAATAATATTTTCAGTTATGCTAAACTCTGGTGTTTTACCACACTACTGATGTTATTTATTGATGTTTAGATTACTGCTGATCTATGTTTGCTCACACAAACATGGTTTAAATTTTAACCTGACTTCATCTTCATGGATACTCTGGTAGTTCATTCAGCATTCAGTCTTCTATGCATGTACACTGAAGTCTTTTTTTTTTTTAAGATTGTATTTATTTATTCATGAGAAAAAATAAGAGGAAGAGAAAGAACCAGATGCCATTCTGATTCATGTGCTGCTGGGGATTGAACTCTGGACCTCATGCTTGAGAGTCCAATGCTTTATTCACTGTACCACCTCCCAGATCACTACACTGAAGCCTTTAGTATATTTTGGTTTGTGACTATGGGAGGGTGCCTGCTTTACTATGCATCAGACCAGATGCCATTCTTTTTTCCTTTCCATCTATCGTTCCATCCATCCATCTATCCATCCATCCATCCAGAATAGAAAGCCCATAACAGTGAGGCCCCAGTGATTTAAGCAATAATCAGTCTTAGAAATGAGACTATTTAAAATTTTACTTTGATTTGGTATTATACAGTGTGTTAAAGCAATCCAGTTACTATTTATCTTTTGCTATTAGACTACTCAATTTCACAAAAGAAACCAAATCAAGGACTTAGTAATTTCACTCTGAGCCATGTGTTTTAACTCTCCTCAAAATCTTGGCTCAGTTTAAGATTTTTAAGAAGAGTTAAAATCCCTTATAATTGATAGGTTGCTAAGTCTGTCATTTTTCTTCTTTATAAAATGAGAGTGATACAACTTCACATGATTGATTGTTCAAAGACTAAAATGAGGTCATATAGTCAATCTATGTAAGTAATATAGCATAGTACCTTATACAGGACATGGTGAACACAAATTAATCTGCTAAACTTCCATAGTCTCTAATTTTAATATCACTAGATGATACTACTCTATTTATGCTGATGAGTTAATGAAAAAAGCAAACAAACAAAAACACAGAATAATCTTAAAGATTCTTTGACTCCCTAATAGCAACATTGAAACATTCACATTTTCAGAGACTTTTCTTTGATGATGAATCAGTAAGGTTTTATTTATTGAATTTGATATAGTGAGTATATACTAGGCTTCAAGTTCCAATTTCAACAACACAGAGAAAGTAATAGTTGTTGGAGGACTATATAGAAGACTTTTGGAATAGTTCAGCCATGTCAGGAAGTTAAATTCTATTAATCCACTAGGCATAATTTTTGTTTAAGTTCTTTGAGAAGTTTAATATAAAATATACCTTAATATCTCTGGTAAAAATGGTCATGGGGCAGTAAAAGCTATCAAAATATTAAAACACTGGGAAAGCCTATGTTCATAGCGGCACAGTTTTTAAGAGCTCAAACTTGGAAGCAACTCAAATGCTCAATGACAGATGAATGGCTAACAAAGCTATGATATATATTACAAACGGAATGAAATACTTCAAATCGATGGGGTTTACAGTCAGTAATATCTATACACCTTTCCCATAGTTGGGAGCCACCCTCTTCCCTGATCCAGCTTTGTGGTCTTTTTCCAGTCATGACATCATCTCCCCAGACAATAACTTGGATCCACCTGCATATCAGATTTCAGGCTCAGGAAAAAAAGAAAAAACAGTATAGCCACAGGCCCTTTGAAATATAATTAAAATATGCCTTCTAGCTATCTACAGAACAGAGAGGAGGACCCCCCCCCCCACCCAATTCTTCATCTGCACTATTCCAGCCTTTAGGCTCATGATTAGTCAACAGTTTGTTTGGCTTTATATGTTAACTCTCTTTTCAGCCACCAGGTTCCAGATGCTAGCATGATGCCAACCAGATTTCCCTGGACAGACAACCCCACCAGTGTGTCCTGGAGCTCTGATTCGCCAGAACCCCACCCCACTAGGGAAAGAGAGAGGCAGGCTGGAAGTATGGATTGATCTGTCAATGTCCATGTTCAGTGGGGAAGCAATTATAGAAACCAGACCTTCCACCTTCTGCATCCCAATGCAGAATGACCTTGGGTCCATACTCCCAGAGGGTTAAAGAATAGGAAAGCTATCAAGGGATGGGATGGGATGTGGAGTTCTGGTGGTAGGAATTGTGTGGAGTTGTACCTCTCTTATCCTATGGTATTGTCAGTGTTTCCTTTTTATAAATAAAATAATAATAAAAAGAAATACTTAGAAATGATGAGATCATCTCTTTTCTTAACTTGTTCAGAACTGAAAGTATCATGTTGAGGGAGATAAGCCAGTAAGAAGGATAAATACTGAATGACCTCACTTATAGGTGAAACTTAAGGAAAAAGGACAATTAAGATAAATATAAAGTGAAACTTGGAACAGATGTGGTCTATGGCATCAAAACAAAGGACTCTGGATAAGAAGGAAAAGGATGGGATGAAGGATTATTGCAGTCTTGGTGTATGATGGGGGGATGGGGCATAGATTGGAGCAGGAAGGGTCTCCCAGACACCTAGACACTTATAATGGGGATGAAAATGTGTACCTATGTGTCATCAACTGTACTGTAAACCATTAACACCCCCCAATAAAAAAAATATGAAAATACTTCCAGGGGACTGGATAATGGCTCACCTGGTTAAGTGCACACTTTACCATATGCAAGGACCTGGGTTCTAGCCCACTCTTGATATCAGCAGGGGGGAAGCTTCAAGAATTCTGAAGCAGGTACTGTAGATGTCTCTTTGTCTTTCTTCCTGTCTATCTTCTCCTCCACTCTCAAATTCTCTCTGTCCTACCAAATAAAGAATTAAATATAAAGGAAAAGGAAATGGCCACTTGGAGCAATGGATTCATTCTGCTGGCACTGAGCCCCAGCCCCCTGGGGGTCGAAAGAGAGAGGAAAAGAGAGAAGGTGGAGGAGGAGAAGCCAGAGGAGGAGGAGGAGAGAGAAATTGATTTATTCATTGCTATACAGATTTATGAATGGTCTATAGTTTAGCTGTTACAGCTGATGCTGCTTCTTTTTGTAAGTTCATGTGTTTCAATTCTTTAGTAATTTGAAGTAAATTATGAAGTAAAATGCAGTCAGATACCATAAAAAAGAGAAATTAAAATTAAGTTCTTTTTTTATTTATGTTTTATTGTTGTTGATGTCATCATTGTTAGATAGGACAGAGAGAAATGGAAAGAGGAGGGGAAGACAGAGAGGAGGAGAGAAAGAAAGACACCTGCAGACCTGCTTCATGGCCTGTGAAGCGACTCCCCTGCAGGTGGGGAGCCGGGGGCTTGATCTGGGATCCTCCTTGTACTTTGCGCCACATGCGCTTAACCCACTGCACTACTGCCCAACTCCCTAAAATTAAGTTCTAAACTGAGTTATACTTTCTTTCAAAAGCTAGTTTATCTCAAAGATCTATCTTTTCTATTTTGTATCTCTAATGCCAGACTTTTGTCTCATTTTCTTCTCTCCTTCCAGAATCTTCCACTTGTACTCAGTGAAAAAACACAATCTTCAAGACCATATATTCTTTCTGATTCTTACCCATGGGTAACTGGCTCAGTCCTTGATATTACTTCAATGGAAATGATATTTTTGTCACTCTATTTTTTTTCATTTTTATTAATGGATTATCTGTGCTTTATAAAATATAGGCTGTTAAGACTATATTTCACATTTACAAGTGGTGATTGGAAGGCACCAGCCCTTCCACCAAAATCTGTGCCTTCCTGCCATCCTTCAGGCATAAAAACCATCAGGGTTCTGACAAACTCAGATAGTTTGATTATCTTCTTTTCTTGTGAATTTATTTAACTTTTTTCATTTTTAACTTCTTACTAATGATTTAATGGTAGTTTACAAGAATGTAAGATTACAGGGCTGTATTTACACCCTGCGCCCTCTTCTGTAGTTCTGTGCCTCTTCCCCCACACCTCGATAGCCACCGTAGTGTTCACAGTTTTTGAGTTCAGCTGTTCCTGCCACTGCTTCTTTTTCTTTTTCTAAGTTCATGTGTTTCATTTCTCTAGATTCTACATTTGGATGAAATCCTTTGATAGAGATTTTTCACTTCTTATTTAACTTAGTATAATCACCTCTAGTTACATCTACTTTGTTCCAAATGACACAGCTACTCTTTTTAATTACAGAGTAATATCCCATTTTATATCCAGATAATTTTTGTTAGCCGACACATTGGCCTTCTTAAATGTGAAGTTGTCTCTACAGGTTTGCACTCATATGGTGTACTCATTATTCCTCCCCCCTCCCACCACTGCTTTAGCCATAACTCCATTATAAATAATATGAAGTGTATAGTATATTGCTGTTGGTAGTTAGCACTTTATTGTAGTAGTTAAAATTAGAAGTTAGAGGAATAACAGAATAAAAATCAATAATTGCCAAGTAAGAGTTTTTTTGGCACTCAGTGCAAATGGGTGATGAAAAAGTGTTAACATTTTGTTCCCCCAATTTTTTTTCTCCCTTTTCTCATCTTTATATTCATACACATTAAACTTGGTAGTAGTTTAATGTTCAACAGTGAAAAAGTGTATAATTAAAAATCATATACATAAAATACTGTACTCCTATTAAAATATTTATAAAATAAGTATTATTTTATTTTTTTTTTCCTCCAGGGTTATCACTGGGGCTCGGTGCCTGCACTAGGAATCCACTGTTCCTGGAGGTTATACTCCCACCCCCTCTTTGTTTTTTTATTGGATAGGACAGAAAGAAATTGAGAGGGGAGAGGGAGACACAGAGAGAGAAAGACACCTGCAAACATGCTTCACAGCTTATGAAACATCTCTGCTGTAGGTGGGAAGCAGAAATTAGAGCCCAGACTTTTGTGGGGGTCCTTGAGTTTAGAATTATGTGTGTATGACCAGGTGTGCCATAGTCTGCCCCCCATTTGAGTGCTCTTAAAGTGATGTTAATAAAAAAAACATTCTAGTAAATACAAAATACAAATACTTGCATATTCATGAACACAAAAAGAGTTGAAGGAAATATATCAAAATCTCAAGGTGGCGGAAGTGTACACATTTTTTTTCTTTACTATGTATTTTGGTACATTCCAAAATATTTATAGTAAGGAGGCTGATATGAGGATTTATTTTTCTAAATTTATGTTTCAAGAAGTTGTTAGAAATTAGGACCTGACTCCTAACCTCAATCAGACCTACACATTGGGATGCTAATTAATATTGGAAAGAGGTGTGTTCTTTAACCCCTAAAATCTCCTGACTTAAAGTGAAAACAAAAATGAGACCCCTCACTGTTCCTGTAGGATAAAAGCTATAAAATAGAAGAAAATACTATGATCCAGATAAACTTTCTCCCAAATTATAATTCTTTGAAAAGGCGATATAGAGACAATTACCCAACGACTTCCCTTGGCCTGTTCCCTCTATATGGTATAAGTACTCTCTCCACTTTTGATTCATGTTTTAATGATCACTACAAAAGCAAAATCAGAGAAGTGTAATATAATAAAAGAAAATATAATAAAATGATACAAATATTAGATAAATTTGTGCAAAAATTAATATAACTGCATGCATTATTATTATTGTTGTTGTTATTATTATTATTATTATTATTGGAGCAAAGCACCATTGAACTCTTTTGGGAGTGGCTGGGGTTGATCCTGCGACCTTTGACATGTAAATTCTATTCTGTAGCACTGTTCTATCTCCTCTACATAATTAAGTGCATATTGATTCCATTTTTGGAAAGTTAAGTTCAAACCTATAAGATATTTTACAAATCTAAGGTAAATTAATGCCATTTTTTACTCAGTTTATGAGATAAATATAAAATGTGTTGCTTGCTCTTAATATTGCTGTAACAGAATTATATATTTATGGGTCTCGCTTAAAATGATATGCATATGCTAAAGGCTCATTCTTAAACATATTCCAAATTATTATTTTTATATTAATATATTTTAAAAATATCTTTTTAAAGAGTTTTTTATATTTATTTATTTATTCCCTTTTGTTGCCCTTGTTGTTTTATTGTTGTAGTTATTATTGCTGTTTTTATTGATATAGTCATTGTTGGATAGGTTGTTGGACAGGACAGAGAGAAATGGAGAGAGGAGGGGAAGACAGAGAGGGGGGAGAGAAAGATAGACACCTGCAGACCTGCTTCACCGCTTGTGAAGCGACCTCTCTGCAGGTGGGGAGCCAGGGGCTTAACAGGGATGCATATGCCAATCCTTGTGCTTTGCGCTGCCTGCGCTTAACCCTCTGCGCTAACGCCCGACTCCCACTATATTAGTATTTTATAGGTTGTAAGACTGATGCTCAAAGAGATTAGAAAATTTGTTTCAAATCAGGCAATTGGAAAGAAGAGAAAGTGAAATATGTCTGCTTGGTTTTTGGACTCTAGATCTCATTAATTAATTAACCTTCATTAATGTATAATCAACTGAATTTAATGTAAAATATTTGTGTTCTAATATGCCATTAATAAAAAATGAAATAAATACAGTATATGACATCTACCAGTGTTTAGGAATTTCATACTCAATTACATAATTTAAATATCTTTATTGTCTGGATTATTTAAAATTTTAATCTACCACAACTACTTATTCAATTTTTATGTGACAAAGATATAAAATTAGTGTATTTTGTGAGAATCCTCAGGCAAATATGTAACCAAACTGCATTAAATTGAGTCTTAATGTATTTACATCTTTAATTGGACAATTAAATAAGCCAAATATTTTATGAATCTCTACAAGTATTTACATTTTAAAGTCCCTTATTTGGAAAATTATGAATAAATTTTAGTTGAAAAATAAGAGCATAACTTTGTTTTTGTGGTAAACTTTCCCAAATGCCCAAAGGGTTAGAGACATAAGAGTCCACCTATATTTAATATTAATTTGTTTGTGGGTGGGGGAGACAGCATAATGGTTATGCAAATAGACTCTCATGCCTGAGGCTCCTAAATCCCAGGTTCAGTCCCCCCACCACCATAAACCAGAGTTGATCAGTGCTCTGGTGTTTCTCTCTCTCTGTGTGTGTCTGTCTCTGCATCTCTCTCAAAAAATAAAATAAATAAAATTTAAATATATATATATATTAATTTGTATGTAATATCATCTGAGCCTTCTGTTTTTTTTAAATTTTTTAATATTTATTTAGTTATTCCCTTTTGTTGCCCTTTTTTTTATTGTTGTAGTTATTACTGATGTCGTCGTTGTTGGATAGGACAGAGAGAAATGGAGAGAGGAAGGGAAGACAGAGACAGGGAGAGAAGGATAGACACCTGCAGACCTGCTTCAACGCCTGTGAAGCGACTCCCCTACAGATGGGGAGCCAGGAGCTGGAACAGGGATCCTTAAGCCGGTCCTTGTGTTTTACGCTATATGTGCTTAACCCACTGCGCTACCGCCCAGCTCTTAGCCTTCTGTTTTATTTTCATCTTAGATGTGTGTATTTATAGACTTTGACTATTCAGCCTATGACATTTTTAATAATTTGACTCAGTATTTTGACCTCTTTAGTTTCTATTTTATACCTTACTGCATATATATATATATATATATGCATATATATATATATATTCAGGATGTTGTCCCTAAATATCAAACCATATTTCCTCATACTGTTTACATGTATATATTCTTACTTCAAATATCTCCAAATACTCATAGTATGTGTGTACATATGTGCACGTATACCATCTATCATATATGTAGCTGTCATGTATCTCCAAAAATCATAGCAGTAGCTGAATATGACACAAGGATTTTTATAACAACTGAAGCTAGCAACTGTCTTGCTATTATTGAGTATATAGAACAGACTTGAAATAGAGTAAAGAAAAAAAAAGAAAAGAAATAGAGTATAAAGAGATCTAGTTTTAAGCCCAGTAGAGTTAGGGCGACATAACAACATATCAATATATAGAATGTAGAATGTATCCAGGAAAAAGCATGCATATTTATAAAGGGGGAAGGTAGGTTGAGTAAAGATCACACCTGAAGGTACATGTTCATACATATTATGTATGGACAATGGCAGAGAAAAGTCACTGGAAGCATGAGTTTTCAGTATGGAAGAGATAGGTAACTTGTTAGTCAGTGATGGCTTCATCCATGCAGGTTATACAAACCAAAATGCTATTTTTTTGTTGTTGTTCAAGTAAAGTTAAAGAATTTTTCCTAAGGAGGAATTACCTCATTGTCCAATGTCAAGTACTGGCAGTGTTTTTTACCTGATTGTTCCAAAAGAGTCATTTTCACCTGTGACTGAAACAAAAGTTACACAAGCTTTTATTATTTGATTAGAAATATTACCTATGGGGTGCCAGGTAGTGGCGCAACTGGTTAAGCAGACACTTTACAGTGTGCAAGGTTCCAGGTTCAAGCCCCTTGTCCCCACCTGTTGAGGGAAAGCTTCACAAGTGATGAAGCATGGCTACAGTTCTCTCTCTCTTTCCCCTACCCCTCTGAACTTCTCTCTCTATCCAATAATAAATTATAAAAAAAATTAAAAAAGAAATATTACATATGTGCATTTTCTCTATCTATACATGTATACACACGTTGAAAGGTTCTATAATTTTTTTTAATTCTAATATTTTTTCAAATCATTTTATTGTTGGGGATTAATATTTATAGTACAGTTATGACACGAGTAAAATTTTTCATCTCTCTATGAAATATGTCCTGAAAACACCCTCACCCTCAATTTCAGTTCTTTTCCACCATTTTATGCTATGACCCAATGCCTCTTAAAGATTCATATTTAGGGAGTCAGGCTGTAGCGCAGCGAGTTAAGTGCACATGATGCAAAGCGCAAGGACCAGTAAGAATCCTGGTTCAAGCCCTTGGCTTCCCACCTGCAGGGGAGTCACTTCACAAGCGGTGAAGCAGGTCTGCAGGTGTCTGTCTTTCTTTCCCCCTCTCTGTCTTCCCCTCCTCTCTCCATTTCTCTCTGTCCTATCCAACAACGACAACAACAACAATAGGTACAACAACAGTGAAAACCAACAAGGGCAACAAAAGGGAAAATAAATAAATAAGTAAATAAATAAATAAAATAAAAAAGAATTCATATTTAATCATTTACTTGAAAAGGGTCTGTCTCTTTTAAGGTTTTTTTTTGTAGTTATTGTTGTTGTTATTGATGTCGTCCTTGTTGGATAGGACAGAGAGAAATGAAGAGAGGAGGGGAAGACAGAGAAGGGGAGAGAAAGAGAGACACCTGCAGACCTGCTTCACTGCCTGTGAAGCATCTCCCCTGCAGGTGGGGAGCCTGGGCTCAAACCAGGATCCTTAGGCGGGTCCTTAAGCTTTGCGCCACGTGCACTTAACCCGCTGTGCTACCGCTCAACTCCCGTCTATCAAGTTTTATAGAAGCAATTAACAGACTGGTTGTAATAGCAATGAGCTCGCAACAAGGCAGGGTTATTTTTTTCCAGTGAATATTATTAGTTTATAAATATTCATTAATTTTCATGTGACAATTCAAAATTTAAATGGTAACAAATTGAAAAAGCTATAATTAGAGAGATTAATTATGATTTGGAAAGGTGAACAAGAATTTGTGGACGTTTGGGAAAGTTTTTCTTCTTTCTTCTTCCTCCTCCTCCTCTACCTCCTCCTCCTCCACCTCCTCCTCCTCATCCTCCACCTCCTCCTCCTCCTCTTCCACCTCCTCCTCCTCCTTCTTCTTCTGAAAAAAATACATCCAAGGGAGTTTGCAGTATACTCTGTATATCAGATAGAAAGGAAGTGGAGGGTTTCAAATCTTAAGGGCACAAAGAGTGAAAATTTCTTCAATTTAGCAAAAGATATCTTGCAGGTCACAGCATACACTAGTCTTTCCTTGGTATCATATAGCTTTTGAAATATCTTCTTGCCAACATTCAACAATCATATTTAATCCTAGCACAAAATTAAACCTAGCTAAACAAGAATAAGCTGACCGTGGAAAGCTATTTTCCATGGTCAGAGTAATGCTTCTTTCTCTGCAGTTACCTCCATACTAGCGCTGCCACAAAAAAACCAAAAGGAGCTGCTGTTCTGAATATATACAAACAAAAAGAACTTATTACTCTAGCAACTATAAAACTATGTAAAAGCTCTCCCTGCTTAACACTAGCCAATGCCTCCTCTTCACTCCTTTCTGCTTTTTGTTGTTTGTTTGTTTTCTTTCTTTTTGTGACCCACCAGAGCGTATTCTAGAACAGAAATGGTGATTGGTACTTTGACACAGAATGCTGGTGGAACCAGTGGGAATTGGGAGAGTTGGAACAGAATAACCACTACTCTCATTCTTAGACTTCCCAAGAGCTAGGAGACTCATTTTTGGCTAAAGCTTATGAAAAAAGTGAAGAAATTGATACTTATGGGAGCATTTAAGTCACCTTATTTCTTAACTTTAATGCATTGTCCTTTAAAACTACTACAGGTCTCTCTCATTGTCTCTGTGCTGAAGTAATAATGTCTCTTTCATATCTGCCTTGCCTCTTACCTCTTTAACCTACGTCCATATCTGTGAGTCAAACAAGGTACCTGAATGAATGAAATCAGTTTTAACTTCAGAAGTAAATTGGTAGATGCAGATGCCCAGTGTTATTGTGTTCCTCCGTATGGTTGAACATACTAGTATGGCTTAACAAAATTAAACTCCAATACAGAGGACATGTCTTAAATAAAATATTAGTCCTTTCACCTCATATTTAACATTGTGCATGCTTTCGTTTTGATTCATCTGTAAATAACATATTTCATTAGCTTTTACACCTCTTTTGGTAGCCAGTTTTCAATTTTATATGATTTCTTGTGTTCCCTAGTTAGTTTTGAAAATAATAATTTAGGTACATAAAATTGTATTTTAACTCAGTAATATAAAACTTGCAACATTTTAATGTTTTAAATATCCTGTTGACACAAGTCATACCTGTCTTGCTAATACAAATCTGTTCACCTTTTATGCCACTTAGAAACATTTTTCTTTTTTCAGTATATCTCTTTTTTATTTTTAAAATCCATTTTATTGAGCCAATATTTATTTGCAAGTTGTTGTCATATCAGTACAGTATCATCTCTGCTTGTAATAGATGTCTGCATATCCCTCCCTCTGCCAATTTTTTAAATTGTTTTTATTTATAAAATGGAGATATTGACAAACCCATAGGATAAGAGGGGTATAATTCCACACGATTCCCACCACCAGAATTCCCTATTTCATCTCTCCCCCCTTGAAAGCTTTCCTATTCTTTATCACTCTGGGAGTAGGTCTGGCTTCTGTAATTGGTTCCAAGCTGAACATGGGTGTTGGTGGGTCGATCCATACTCCCAGCCTGTCTCTCTCTATATCTTATCAATTGAGAGGGGGCAGAGAGTGAGAGAAGGAGAGGGAGAGGGAGAGAGACTCCTGCAGCACTACTTCACCACTAGTGAAGATTTCCACCTGCAAGTAAGGACCAGGAGTTGAATCCTTGTTTATTGTACCATGTGTGCTCAACCAGGTGCACCACCTCCTGGCCACCAACCATTTATCTTTTCAATCAAGTATAAAAACATACCATTATTTTAAATGTATAACATGGCCCTTTAAAAAGTACCCCTTGCTATCCAAATAATTTCTTGAAGTAGGCTTTTTAACTGGGGTTGACTTCTAAAAATGTGTTCTCATTAAAATTAAAATCCTCAGTTTAAAAAGTAATGAATATGAAATAGCCCTATCAGTTATTATAACATGTTAAAAAGCTTTATAAGTAAATTATGAAGACAGTGGGAAAAGATAATTCTGAAAGCCTAATTTTGTATGGGGCTTAGTATATCAAGAAAGTAGCTTTCCAAATCAGTGGGGCAAGTAAAGATTTACTAACAAATTGTGTGTGTGAAATTTAGTAGCCCTATGAAGGAGAGCTTTGACATCATAATAAGATAAAATATATGGAAAAATGAAATTACAG
The DNA here is from genome assembly GCF_950295315.1 of Erinaceus europaeus. Classification (NCBI taxonomy): domain Eukaryota; kingdom Metazoa; phylum Chordata; class Mammalia; order Eulipotyphla; family Erinaceidae; genus Erinaceus; species Erinaceus europaeus. The sequence goes on from NC_080179.1 coordinate 29,052,429, forward strand.
TCATATAAAAGGTCATGGGAATAAAGATGTTCAGAACATGCAATGCTTTCTGCTTATTAGATTGAGAAAAAAAATCACATGATTGCATGTAATGAGAATGTGGGGACCAAACTGTCATGTCCATTACTTATGGAAGTAAAATTGGTAAAACCTTTATGAAGGAAAAATCAAGTATATGTTTTGAAATTTCCAATATGCATTCAATTTAGCTCAGTAATTTCACTCTAAGTATGTATATTGCAGCTATAATAGATACATTAGGAATGACACATGTATGTTGCTATTCATTACATCATAAGATCAAAAAGAATACTTAAAATTATAATGTTGATTGAATAAAAAATTTACAGTCAACTCTATGAGAAGATGAAGCCATTCATGAGAGGAAGTCTTTAAATACTCTTCATAAACTAATAAAAGTTTCTAAGATCAGTTTCTAAACTTAAAAAAAAGTAAAGTAAAATACACAGAATTTACAAAATTTAAGTAATATAAAAGTGTCTGAATTTGAGGGGGTTGGGCGGTAGCACAGCAGGTTAAGCGCACATGGTGCACAGCACAAGGACTGGTGTAAGGATCCTTGTTCCAGCCCCTGGATCCCTACCTGCTGGGGAGTCACTTCACAGGTATCTTTCTCTACCCATCTCTGTCTTCCCCTCCTCTCTACATTTCTCTCTGTCCTATCCAACAACTGACAACATCAATAACAACAATAATAACTACAACAACAATAAAACAACAAGAGCAACAAAAGAGAAAAACAAACAAAAAATTTTATAAAATGTTCGAATTTATATATATAATAGGTGTTTATGTATATAACTGGTGTTTATGGCATTTCTGAAAGGATACTATATATAAACATAGAGATGAAAGTTTCTAGAAAGATCAAACATCTGTAGACAATGACTAAATATCAGAGTAACATAAATAGGAGTGTTCATTTTATTCTTTCTTTCTTTCCTCCAACTCCAGTTGCTACGACTCAGTTGCAGCACTACAAATACACTGCGTCTGATGGCCTTTTTCTATCAGACAGAGAGAAATTGAGAGGGGAAGGGGAGATAGACAAGAGGGAGAGAAAGATAGACACCTTGTTTCACTGCTTTTAAAAGCATCTCCACTGCAGGTGGGGAGCTGGTTCTTTTTTCCTAAGTCTTCGTTCCCATCTGTTTTGAAGTCAACGAATGTGGCTATTTTGCCCCTATACCTGAAGTTTTCTCTTATATTTGAGTCTATTTCCTAAGCTTTCCATTTGAGCCTAAAATTCATTATGGTGCCTTTCATGCCCTATAGCACTGTTTTCATAATTTTCATGTCTCTAGTCAGTAAGTCTTCAATGCATTCATATTAAGTTTGGGCTTTTGTATTTCTACTGATAATGCAATGTATTTCTTTGTCAGACTCTTCAGTGGGGAGGCCTCTTCTGGGGCACAAACTTCAGCTTACCCGCTCTGTTGCGTACTGGATGCAGGGGCTCAGAAGGAATGTTCTGGGGCAGTAGGAGTGAGCAGATTGGATCTTTCCTTATGTAGCAAGAGACGCCACCAGAGATCACCAGGAGAATGTTTCATGCATAAAATCCGTTTACTGAACAGTGTTTACAAAGCAGTGTTTATAAGGGGCCATAGGAGGAAGTGACATGTGTATACCATATATGGTATGGAGGCAAAGGGTCTGTAGGAGGGTCAGGACTTTTCCAGTTATTGTTGAGCAAGAGGTTTAATTGGTTAAAGGAATGAGAAAGCAAGGTTATCAGTAACCAGCAGCCAGAGAGGGCTCCTGAGGGCAGAGACAAGATAGATCAGATATGGTCAAAGGAATGGAATGGGTGGGGAAGTAGGGAGGGGACTTTCAGGCCAAACAATGATTATGCAGATAATAAGGGAGTGGGCTATTGTGAGACAGGGAGACTGATAGAGGGAACTTTTCCCTGGTGGTCGTTTTCTTCCATGCTCAATCTCAAGTAGAGAGTGACTGACAGAAAGGTCCTGCCATCCAGGCTCCCACTTTTCAATAGCAGGTCCCACACCATGCTTAACCATAGCCTCACAATTTCCCTACACCTGGGTTGCATAGTTGGCAAGGCAGCACACTATCCAAATGATCTATATCTCTGACCCAGTCACTGGGTTCTTAGACTGGCTGACTCTGCCTCCCAGGCATGAGTTTTTGCTCTACCTGGCTGTCCCTGCTTTATACATTCTTCTGCTCTCAGTCCTGCTGTCCCCACTCAGAGCACATCTCTGTGTTCATGCAGGATCTTGGTGATTTCTGAGAGAAATAAAGGGGATCTTATTTTAATATAGCAATGTTCTTTGGCTGCCCTCATTGTGGTATCCTACTCAAGGATCTTCCCTTAACCTTTTATGATTGTGCCCACACAACCCAGAAAGCCTTGGCCTACTTAGTTCTCCCCACTGGTGATCAAGACACCAATCACTTTGTTTCCTCTGGCTATTCCCCTGGGGTAGCTCTTAAAAAACTACTAGCTTCCACAAATCTCCAACTTGCAAGTAAAACATGGTTACAGATACGGTGTCCGTGACTCCCTGACTCCGCTGCTGCATTTCAAACTCTTCCCACCTCTCTTCTTTGTGCTAGCTTGTGCTCACCCATCTCCAATAAGGATGCACTTTTGCTCTCCAGAAATTTCTGTTGGTCTCTCATGGAGTTTGTTAATATATATTGTTGTAAAAATAGTTGTATCAAGTAAGGACAGCTCTCCATGGCTACTTACTGTGACTCATCCCAAAGTCTAAAAATATGATAACTCTTAAAAATGTCTGCTTGTTAACCAAAGTGTGTTTGTGAAGCTTATTTAATGTGAATTTATTTGGGCTGGAGTGAATTTATGTATAATGCTTCATGACTTACTAAATTATTGTGAATTTCAGAAAATATTTTTGACATGTGACTGCATCTACTTAGTAATGCTTATATTGGGTAAAAACCTTTAGTGAAATATAATTCATGAAATTAGGCAAGGAGATAACATGAATATACAAGCAGCATGCAATCAATTGCCACTTGCTCCGAGGTTCCAAGTTTAATCTCCTGCACTGCTATAAGACAGAGCTATGCAGTGCTCTAGTAAAATAATAATAATAGTAATGTTTATTATTATTTATCTATATGCTTATTTTCAAGTATCTATATTTAAGTTATATTTTTCATATTTTTTCAAAGTATAGTTTTATCAAATTACTAGAGTGATTGTAAGTCTGTGTATAATTGAATCTGTACATTCAGATTGTTTTATCTATTATTTTTAAAAACATCTATATAGCTTTACATATTGATGATACTTTAAAGTAGTCTTACTTATTTTTGCTATGCCTTCTCAAATTCATCAACATTTATATAACTGGAGAAGAAAATACAATATACTACCTACATTTTTTTTTTAATTTTTATTTATAAAAAGGAAACACTGAAAAAAAACATAAGATAAGAGGGGGTACAACTTCACAAAATTCCCACAACCAGAAACCCATATCCCATCCCCTCCCCTGATAGCTTTCCTATTCTTTAACCCTCTGCAAGTATAGACCCAGGGTCATTATGAGGTGCAGAAGGTGGGGCTGGCTTCTGTAATTGCTTCCCTACTGAACATGAGCATTAGCAGGTTGATCTATACTCCTAGCCTCTCTCTTTCTTGCCCTAGTGGGGCAGGGCTCTGGGGAATTGGGGCTCTAGGTCACATTGTTAGGGTCATCTTCCTAGGGAAGTCCAGTTGGCATCATGTTAGCATATAGAACCTGGTGGATGAAAAAAGAGTTAACATATAAAGCCAAACAAATCATTGACTAATCATGAATGTAAAGACTGGAATATTGCAGATGAAGATTTGGGGTCTCCATTTTGAAGATAGCTAGTAAGCCTATTTTAGTTATATTCCAAAGGGCGTATGACTATACTAGTTTTTTTTTTTTTTTCCTGGTCCTGACATCTGATATGCAGGTGGACACAAGTTATTGTCTGGGGAGATGATGTTATCGGTGGAAAAAGGTCTAGAAAGAGAGCAGCTCCCAAATATGGGAAAGTTGTATAAATATTGTTGACTGTAGACCCCATCGATCTGATCTGAGGCCCATATTCAGCTTAGGAGCCTATGTAACCTCTATACCCTTGTAGATCTGAGCTCAAGTTCAGTGGTCATGAGTAGGAACATTCCAAATTGCACCAATTTCAGGACCCATCTTCCTGAGGTGGTAGATAGAGTATATTTTCCAACCCCCCTTAGGAAGATGGAACATTCTTTACCATTGTTAATCCACATTGAGGTCAAGGTCCTATGGGGGCCCCCAAAGGGGTCTATTGTGTTGTTTCTGATGGAGATGACCAGTGATAATGGAGAGAGGGATCTATTTGAGGTCCAGGCCTCTCTTGTCTGTGTGGGAATCCCAGAACTCCCTGACTAGGGCCCCAGATGATGTTGTGGCCTGATAGTGACTAAAGAGTCATCATTAAAAAGTGCCAGTCACTTGCCCTTATTCAGCTTTTGTAGTACTTACTTAGATAAGGCTAGCTTTGGAGTGACTAAGGGAAGTGACTAAGGAAGTAGGTGAGGGGAGTATCTAGGTCTAAGTAGAAACTATTTCATTAGGTACTTTGTGGTGTCTTTTTAGATCTCTACTTGCTAGTTTCACTTATCACTCACTGCAGACTATTGTGCACTTTTGCTTTCAGGTATATATTTTGCCCTAATTTGTGGATACATGTGTACATATACCCTATTTCATGGGACCTGGTCTATATCTAAGTTTTGGGACTCTGTTAGGAAGTGAACAAGCTGAAATGGAATTAAAGAATCCTACGAAAGGAAAGGTCTCACCCAAGTGATGAGGCTGAAGGGTTGACATTCCACGCCTGAGATCACTGACACAGTCCGAAGTGAAGCATGCCGAGGTGATACACGTTGCATTGATTAGGCTGGGATCAACAGATGCAGTATCATTTGGTATTGAGAGAAGCATGCAGGAAAGTGAACCCCACCCTAGAAGTTCCAGGACTGGGGGAAATATGGGCTTTATTGAGAAAGTGGGAGCTTCCTGCTGTCTTAAGGTTTAAGAAGGCAATAGACAGTTATTGCTATAATCAAATTATTTGACTGTTGGGTTAATTTTGAAGATCTCATTCTTAGGATTTGCTGTATCATACATGACATAGGGGAATAAGAAGAAAAATCTATCCCATGAAACTTTAAAAAAAATATTTACATAAGATATTTCTAAATAGTGTCTTGAGTTATATGGTCACATCTGTCATAAAATGAAAGCATCATTGGCTCTTAAAGATATTGACATTTTTCTTGTATAAAATAAAACTTTCCAATATATCAAACTGCATATATTTTTCATTTCTGATTTATATTTCTCTGATTATTATTTATATAAATCCTTATTTGGAAAAAAATTATAGTTATTGTAAAAATCTTCTTCCAAGTTAGAAAAATATAAACAAAAGAAAAAACAAGTATTTGGAAAGAAAAAAATAGAAAGAAGTTCATGAACATTATCTACTAGTTTAAAAAATAAATCACATGCCCAACATCAGATGAGTGATTTAAAAATTATGGCATATATATATGATGAAATACTACTCAGTTTTGTCTCCTTTGCATTCTCTTGGATGAAACTTTAAAACATCATGTTGAGTGAGATAAGTGAAAAATAGAATGGCAAATACCAAATGATCTCACTTATATGCAGGACTTAATAAAGTGGGGGTAGGGAGAGAGAACTCAATGTGAAACATGGACTGAACATGGTGTATTTTACCAAAGCAAAGGACTCTGGGGAGGGAGGGTGAGAGCAGATAGGAAGAAAACTTTGGGGAGCTATTATATAATGAAATTGTATGGATATATCAATGATTGCACTGGAAAGCATTAATTCCCACAATAAAAAATATATAATTCCTACAGTTAAATACATACACACAGTATGTACACATATATACCCTTCCCTAAATCCTCTTATCCTGTCAATTATGTAAATAGCATGATTATGCTTAGAAAAATGTAATTTATTTATTTTGAGATAGAGATAAAAGTAGATGACAGAACCAAAGCTTCCTTTAGTATAGTTGGGACCAGGCTCAAACTTTGATCACACAGCACACTATCCAAGAGAGCTATTTGACCAGCCGGTTTAGAAAACTGTGAAGATACAGCTAATCATTGGAGATATGATTCTTAAAATGTGTTATATACTGTGTTATCAGAATACCATGACATATTTTTGCACAGAAAAATATAGGGAATATGTTATGACTTTTCCAACAACCCAATATAAATTACACATATATACAATAATATATGCATTAAGATAATATTATTACAGAACCACTAGTTTTGATATAAATTATGCATCATGGTAAAGGAAGACATAGATGTAGACAGATTATATATATATATATATATATCCAAAAGATAATTGTTTTTGTCAGTTTTTGTAGAACAATAAAAACAAATTTATTTTTGCTGTAACATATCAATCTGATTATAATTCAGAAGTATTCTTAAATTAGAATTCACTGCCAAGCAACTGGAATGATTTATAAATTATAATTAACTGCTATTCTAAATGTACATAATGTGTTACTCATAATTGAACAAAACCCAGTCTTTGCTAATCCTTAAAGGAAGTTTTATTAGTATACATATCTAGAGATATTTCTAGTGTGATTTTCAAAATGATCATGGTAATGTTGTCTAGAAAGTATATATTTAAAATGAAAGCCCGTGTTGAGCAGATGTTGCAATGAGATAAATGTTGAAGCTGAACTTATTTTTATTCATACAAGACACTTTGACATTTCTTGTGTAATTTGGTTTTGAAGAAAATGGTCTGCTAGTTGTAATCACATTAAAATATTAGTATTTGACTCAGGAGATACAATTAAGGGACTACTAGAGGATTCTTGAATGAATTTCATTTATCTCAAAATGACATAATATTTTTTAACTTTTAAGATAGCTAAATAACTATACTTTTCCAATATATGGAACACAGACAGACCTTAAGGGTGAATGTGAACCTATTGCATGGACTCCAAAAATTCATAATTAAAATAAGCATTACCTGAGTATTAAATAAAAAATGCTTTGCACATATATGAATTGTGTTGAATATGAATAGTTGTTGAAATGTACATACATTAATGAGGTTTAGGGATGCTGAATAAATAATATATCAAAATAAAGTATTATTTGTTACCTTGAGGGATTTAAAAGTTATGCGATTGTTCATAAACAGAACAAGATTTGAAAACACTGCTTTAGATTCTCAATTAAATGTATGATACTTATAAACTATTCTGACATTTTATCTAAGATGGGTGTTTTGTCTAGCTATCATAAGCTATCTTAATTTGTATAATTAAAATATTATCCACTGCATGATTGTTTATTATTGTGAAATTACTTAGGAACTTCCCACGTAAATGGCTACATTATCTCCAATATTAAGTGATCACACTATATGCAGCATTGTGTGTGTGTGTGTGTATGCATATGTCAGTAATTTAGATATTCAGAGTGTTTTAATAGAAATATGAATCCAGAATCCAGTGGTAGCACAGTGGGTTAAGCGCACATGGCACAAAGCACAAGGACTGGCCGAAGAATCGTGGTTCAAGCCCCCAGCTCCCCACCTGCAGGGGAGTCGCTTCACAGGCAGGGAAGCAGATATGCAGGTGTATCTCTTTCTCTCCCCCTCTCTGTCTTCCCCTACTCTCTCCACTTCTGTCATATCCAACAACAATGGCATCAATAACAACAACAATAATAACTACAACAATAAAACAACAAGGGCAACAAAAAGGAATAAATAAATATTTTTTAAAAACAAATATATATTAGTTAACTAATGATTTATATGTCTACATGAGAGGGGGAAAATCAATTGTATGTCTCAAAGTTTTTCAAAACACAAACTGAATCTTTTTAATATATAGGCTGTGTATTTGATATGCGGACTCTCTCAAAAGCCTAGACCAAGTAGATTAGAAGCATCCAATAGCACAGCTATATACAAGATACTGGATACTGTACAGCAAACCCTAACAAAAGGACTTTTCAAAGTTAACCCAGTTACCAAATAATGTGATGATAACATTAACTATCGATTATCTTTTTGAACCCTAAGTCAGGAGGAACCTCACATCTCCACTATAGAGGCTCTACTTCCCCCAGTCCTGGAACCATTGGATAGGGCCCACTTTCCCGTATGTGTCTCCCAATCCATACCAAATAATATTGCATCCGCCGATCACAACCTAACCAACGCAATGATTGCCACCTAAACATGCTTCAGCTCAGATTGTGTCCAGAGACTTCACGTGTGGAATGACAGCCCTTCAGCTTCATTACTCGGGTGAGACCTTTCCTTTTATAGTACACTCTAATTTCATCTCAGGTAGTTTACTTTCTAACAATGTCCCATAATCTAGATATACACCAGTTTCTGTGAGAGAGAGCTTATGTGCACACGTATCCATAAACTACTGCAAAATATATACCTGAAAGCAGAAGTACACTAGAGTTTGCAGTGAGTACCTCCCTAACACTTCCTCTCCACTATTCCAAGCTTTGGGTCCATGATTGCTCAACAAATTGTTTGGCTTTGTATGTTAACTCTCTTTTCAATCACCAGGTTCCAGATGCCATCAGGATGCTGGCTAGGCTTCCCTGGATTGAAGACCCTACCAATGTGTCCTGGAGCTCAGCGTCCCCAGAGACCCACCCTACTAGAGAAAGAGACAGGCAGACTGGGAGTATGGACCGACCAGTCAACGCCCATGTTCAGCGGGGAAGCAATTACAGAAGCCAGACCTTCTACCTTCTGCAACCCACAATGACCCTGGGTCCATGCTCCCAGAGGGATAGAGAATGGGAAACCTATCAGGGGAGGGGGTGGGATATGGAGATTGGGTGGTGGGAATTGTGTGGAGTTGTACCCCTCCTACCCTATGGTTTTGTTAATTTATCCTTTCTTAAATTAAAAAAAATTAAAAAAAAACAAGGGCAACAAAAGGGAAAATAAATAAATATTAAAAAATAATAAATTTAAAAAAACCAAATATATAAAAATTAAAAAAAGAAATTATATTAATCCTCATTTTGCAAGCTTATTAAAAAGTTGAATATGATTAATGGAAGCAAATGATTATTAATCTAGGAAGTATTTACAGATACATTTATTTATTTATTTTTGTTTTGTTTTTTAATTTTTTATTTATAAAAAGGAAACATTGACAAAACCATAGAGAGGTACAACTTCGTACAATTCCCACCACCAGAACTCCGTATCTCATTCCCTCCCCTGATAGCTTTCCTATTCTTTTTTTTTAAAATTATTTTAATTTTTTATTTAAGAAAGGATTAGTGAACAAAAACATAAGGTAAGAGGGGTACAACTCCACACAATTCCCACGACCCAATCCCCATAACCCACCCCCTCCCATGGTAGCTTTCCCATTCTCTAGCCCTCTGGGAGCATGGACCCAGGGTCCTTGAGGGTTGCAGAAGGTAGAAGGTCTGGCTTCTGGAATTGCTTCCCCGCTGAACATGGGCATTGACTGGTCGGTCCATACTCCCAGTCTGCCTCTCTCTTTCCCTAGTAAGGTGTGTCTCTGGGGAAGCTGAGCTCCAGGACACGTTGGTGGGGTCTTCAATCCAGGGAAGCCTAGCCAGCATCCTGTTGGCATCTGGAACCTGGTGATTGAAAAGAGAGTTAACATATGAAGCCAAACAATTTGTTGAGCAATCATGGATCCCAAGCTTGGAATAGTGGAGAGGAAGTGTTAGGGAGGTACTCACTGCAAACTCTAGTGTACTTCTGCTTTCAGGTATATATTTTGCAGTAGTTTATGGATACGTGTGCACATAAGCTCTCTCTCACAGAAACTGGTGTATATCTAGATTATGGGACATTGTTAGAAAGTAAACTACCTGAGATGAAATTAGAGTGTACTATAAAAGGAAAGGTCTCACCCGAGTAATGAAGTTGAAGGGTTGTCATTCCACACGTGAAGTCTCTGGATACAGTCTGAGGTGAAGCATGTTTAGGTGGCAATCGTTGCTTTGGTTAGGTTGTGATCGGCGGATGCAATATTATTTGGTATGGATTGGGAGATGCATACGGGAAAGTGTGCCCTACCCAAGGGATCCAGGACTGGAGGAAGTAGGGGCTCTATAGTGAAGATGTGAGGTTCCTGCTGTCTTAGGGTTCAAAAAGACAATCGATAGTTAATATTATCATCACATTATTTGTTAATTGGGTTAACTTTGAAAAGTCCCTTTGTTATGGTTTGCTGTACAGTACCCAGTATCTTATATATAGCTGTGCTATTGGATGCTTCTAATCTACTTGGTCTAGGCTTTTGAGAGAGTTCGCATATCAAATACATAGCCTATATATTAAAAAGATTCAGTTTGTCTTTTGAGAAACTTTGAGACATACAATTGATTTCCCCCTCTCATATTAATTAACTACTGATTTATATGTCTACATTTTGCGTGGAGTGTACATAAACACCATTCCCACCACCAAAGGACTCTGACCCACCCCTCCCGCCCACTCCCACCCCCCACTAGCCCAGGAAGCTACATGTCTACCCCTCAGCACTGGGTTTTTACTTTGGTGCCCTACTTACAATTTGATCAGGTCCTGCTTTTAGTTTCCCTTTTAGATCTTCTTAGTCAGCTTCGTTGATGAGTGGGATCATCCCATACTCATCTTTATCTTTCTGACTTAGTTCACTTAACAGAATTCCTTCTAGCTCTGTCCAAGATGGGTCAGAGAAGGTGGGTTCATTGTTCTTGATAGCTGCATAGTATTCCATTGTGTATATATACCACAGCTTTCTCAGCCACTCATCTGTTGTTGGGCACCTGGGTTGCTTCCAGGTTTTAGCTATTATGAATTGTGCTGCTGTGAACATAGGAGTACACACCTCTTTTTATTGGGTGTTATGGAGTCCTTGGGGTATAACCCCAGGAGAGGAATTACTGGGTCATATGGAAGGTCCATGTCTAGCTTTCTGAGAGTTTTCCAGACTGCTCTCCAGAGAGGCTGGGCCAATTTACATTCCCACCAGCAATGTAAAAGGGTTCCTCTGTCCCCATATCCTCTCCAGCATTTGTTGCTGCTGTCCTTTTTGATGTATACCATTCTTACAGGAGTGAGGTGGTATCTTAGTGTTGTCTTAATTTGCATTTCTCTGACAATCAGTGACCTAGAGCAGTTTTTCATATGTTTGTTAGCCTTTTGGATCTCCTCTGTAGTGAATGTTTTGTTCATTTCCTCTGCCCATTTTTGGATGGGGTCATTTGTTTTTTTGGTGCTAAGTTTGCTGAGCTCTTTATATATTTTGGTGATTAGTTTCTTGTCTGATGTCTGGCATCTGAAGATCTTCTCCCATTCTCTGAGGGGTTTCTCTGTTTGTTTAATAGTTTCTTTGGATGTGCCGAAGCTTTTCAATTTGATGTAATCCCATTGATTTGTTTCTGCTTTAGTCTTCCTTGCAATTGGGTTTGATTCATCAAAGATGTCCTTGAGGTGTATGTGGGAAAGTGTTTTACCAATGTTTTCCTCTAAGTATTTGATTGTTTCTGGTCTGACATCCAGGTCTTTGATCCATTTGGAGTTGATTTTTGTTTCTGGTGAGATAAAGTGATTCAATTTTATTCTTCTGCATGTTACAAGCCAGTTTTCCCAGCACCATTTATTGAAGAGAGCCTCCTTTTTCCATTTAATCCTTTGGGCCCCCTTATCAAAGATAAGATGCCCATAGGTTTTGGGATTTACTTCTGGGCTTTCAATTCTGTTCCACTGGTCTGTGTGCCTATTTTTGTTCCAGTACCATGCTGTTTTGATGATGATGGCTTTATAATATTGTTTAAGGTCTGGGAGTGTGATACCTCCATTTCTGTTTCTTTTCCTTAAGATGGTTTTGGCAATTCTAGGTGTTTTCAGGTTCCAGATAAATGATTGTAGTGTTTGTTCTATTCTCTTAAAGAAGCTTGGTGGAACTTTGATGGGTATTGCATTAAATTTGTATATGGCTCTGGGGAGAATATTCATTTTGATGATATTTATTCTTCCAATCCATGAGCATGGGATATCTTTCCATTTCTTTGTATCAGTTTCTATCTCCTTGAGTAGCGACTCATAGTTTTCAGTATACAAGTCTTTCACTTCTTTGGTCAACTTTATTCCTAGGTATTTGATTGATTTTGCTGAAACAGTAAATGGGAGTGATTTCTGGATGTCTTCTTCTTCAGATTTAGTGTTTGCATAAAGAAATGCCACTGATTTTTGTACATTGATTTTGTAGCCTGATACCTTGCTATATTGCCTAATAACTTCCAGTAATTTTCTACTGGATTCTTTAGGTCTTTCTATGTATACTATCATATCATCTGCAAATAGTGAGAGCTTGACTTTTTCCCTTCCAATCTGTATCCCTTTGATTTCTTTCTCTTGCCTGATTGCTATGGCAAGAACTTCCAATACTATGTTGAAGAGTAACAGTGACAGTGGACAGCCCTGTCTAGTCCCCGATCTGAAGGGGAATGCTTTCAGCTTCTGTCCATTGAGTATGATGTTGGCTGTAGGTTTGCTATATATAGACTCCACTATCTTGAGGAATTTCCCATCTATTCCCATTTTTTGTAGAGTTTTGAGCATGAATGGGTGTTGGATTTTGTCAAAGGCTTTCTCTGCATCTATTGAGATAATCATGTGGTTTTTGGCTTTGCTTTTATTGATGTGGTGAATGACATTGATTGACTTACGGATGTTGAACCAGCCTTGCATTCCTGGCATGAATCCTACTTGGTCATGATGAACAATCTTTTTGATGTGTTGCTGTATCCGGTTGGCCAAGATCTTGTTTAATATTTTGGCATCTATGTTCATCAGAGATATTGATCTGTAGTTTTCCTTTTTTGTTCTGTCCCTATCAGCTTTTGGTATCAGGGTGATGTTGGCTTCATAAAAGGTGGAAGGGAGTATTCCTGTTTCTTCAATCTTATGGAATAGCTTAAGAAGTATGGGTGTTAACTGTTTCCTGAAAGTTTTGTAGAATTCGTTTCTGAAGCCATCTGGTCCAGGACTTTTGTTGTTGGCAAGATTCTTAATGACGGTTTCAATTTCTTTGTCTGTGATTTGTGCATTTAGATTTTGTAGTTCTTCTTGGTTCAGTTTTGGAAGTTCATAGATTTCTAGGAATTGTTCCATTTCTTCCAGATTCTCTAGCTTGGTGGCATATAGTTCTTTATAGAAGTTTCACAGGATTCTCTGGATTTCTGTGGTGTCAGTTGTGCTATCTCCTACATCGTTTACAATTCTATTAATTTGAGTCTTCTCTCTTTTTTGTTTGGTGAGTCTGGCTAGGGGTTTGTCAATTTTGTTTAATCTTTCGAAGAACCGACATTTGGCTTCATTGATCTTTTGTATGGTTCTTTTATTTTCGATGTTGTTTATTTCTTCTCTGACTAGTGATTTCTGTCCTTCTGGTTGCTTTAGGGTTCCTTTGTTCCTCTTCCTCTAAGTCCTTGAGGTGTGCCGTAAGGTCGTTCATTTGGGCTTCTTCTTGGTGTTTAATATGTGATTGTATGGCTATCAGTTTCCCTCTCAGTACTGCTTTAGCTGTGTCCCAAATATTTTGATAGGTTGTGTCTTCATTTTCATTAGTTTCCAGGAACATTTGAATTTCCTGTTTGAGTGAGTCTCTGACCCAGTGGTTCTTAAGGAGCATGTTGTTTAGTTTCCAAATTCTATGTCTTTTAATAATTTTCCGTTTGTTGTTAAATGTTAGTTTTACTCCACTGTGGTCTGAGAAGATACTTGGGATGATTTCAATGCTCTTGAATTTATTGATGCTGTCTTTTTGGCCTAACATGTGGTCTATCCTTGAGTATGTGTTATGTGGATTTGAAAAGAAGGTGTATTCCAGTTTTTTGGGGTGGAGGAGTCTGAAAATGTCCAAGAGGTCTAATCTGTCAATCTCTTCATTCAATTCTCTTGTATCTTTATTGGTTCTCTGCTTTGTTGATCTGTCTAAGTGTGAGAGTGGGGTATTGAAGTCTCCCACTATTATTGTATTACTATTGATGTATTTTTGAAATTCTTTCAGTAGATGCTTAATGAATTTAGATGGTCCCTCATTGGGTGCATAAATGTTAATAATTGTTAAGTCTTCTTGGCTGATTGATCCTCTAATCATTATGTAATGTCCTTGCCTATCTTTTATTATTTTATTTAATTTAAAATCTATCGTGTCTGAGATGAGAATGGCTGTTCCTGCCCTTTTTTGTGGACCGTTAGCCTGTATGATAGTTTTCCATCCTTTCACTTTAATTCTGTGTTTATCTTGTTGTGACAGATGGGATTCTTGCAAGCAGCATATGGTTGGGCTATGTTTTCTGATCCATCCCCCCACCCTGTGCCTTTTGATGGGTGAGTTTAAGCCATTGACATTTATTGATATTATGGATTTAATGTATTGTAGTGCCATTGTTCTAAAAAACAATTTGTTTACTCTGATATATTGCAAGTATTATAGTTATCTTCTTTTTTATAAGAGGTCTTTTAGTACCTCTTTCAGGGCTGGCTTGGTGATGGTTGCCTCCTTTAACTGTTGTTTGTCTAAGAAGGTTTTGATCCCTCCATCTAGCTTGAATGAAAGTCTAGCAGGATATATTATCCTTGGTTGAAACCCATTTTCATTCAGGGCTCGATAGATATCTTGCCACTCCCTTCTGGCTTTTAGAGTTTGAGTGGAGAAATCTGCAGATAATCTTATGGGTTTTCCCTTGTATGTGACTTTTTGTTTCACTCTTGCAGCCTTTAGGATCCTTTCTTTATCCTTACTTCTTCTCATTGTGATTATGATGTGTCTTGGTGTCTTCAGGTCTGGGTTGATTCTGTTTGGTACTCTCTGGGCCTCTTGAACCTTGATATCCTTTCTGTTATTCATGTCTGGGAAGTTTTCTTGTATTATTTCCTGTAGAATGTTTGCTTCCCCTTCCTCTCTTTCTTCCTCGGATAGGCCAATTATACGAATGTTACTTCTTTTGAGATCATCCCATATGTCTCTGTTGTTGTTTTCAGTGTCTCTCAATCTCTTTTAAGCACTTTCACCTCTGTCTTAGTTTTCTCTAACTCATCCTCTGTCTGACTAATTCTGTTTTCTGCTTCTGTTAGTCTGCTTTCCCTTGCCTCAGCTTCTTTCTTCATTACAGCTATTTCAGCTTTCAGTTCTCTAATTGTCTCAAGATAATCAGTATTTTCCTTGTGGGTCTCAACTGTTGTTTCCCTAATACTGCCATTCCTTTCCTCCAATGTTGTTTTCATTTCTGTGATTAATAAGTTTATTATTGCTTGCATACTTTTCTTATCTATGGTTACTTCTGACTGATTTGTGGTTTCTTCTGGGCTCTTGTCTTCATTCATTGGAGTAGCAGTTTTATTTGTTTTTAATCTACCCATTTTTTTATTTATGTGTTTCTCTTTTTTTTTAATGCTCTGTTGTTCCTCAGTTGTTGTGTCTTGAGTACAAGTAACACTGTACTAAATACCTTTATGACAATTGTACTCACCAACCTCCGGAATTACAGTAGCAACTGAAGTAAGTATTGAAGTAGTTTAATCATTACCAGTTAACCAAACAATTTCTCCAGTCCGTGAAAAAATAGTAACCAAATCCCAGTGAAGAAAGAGAAAAGAAAGAGAGGATAGCAAGAATGGACAGTTATGCAAATCTACTATCCACTGTATATTCTAGGGGTAACAAGAGGGGAAAGGGAACTAGAGCAGAGATACACACATAGAGAGTCCACTCTGAGTCAGATTTCTTCCCCAAAGTAATTCACAAATTCAGAAAGGCAGAGAAGAAAGAAGTGTATGACAAGATTAAAAAAAAAAAGAGAGAGAGAGAGATAAGAGAGAGAAAAGGGAGAAGATAAGAAGAAAAGTTGTAATTAAAGAGCAGTGAAAGGAACTTCCCAAATGCGTATCAGTGAATTAAAAAAAAAAAAAAAAAACACCCTGTTTGGTGGTATGGGGTATCCTGCTAGGAGCTGGTCCCAGGGACTGCTTATGGGGGGGTGGTGGCGGGAAGGATGTATGCTTGAAAATTAAAAGGAATAAAAAAGAATTTTTTTCCCTACTCTAATTCTTAACCCAAATTTAGTTATAGTCGCCTCCTTGGTGTCTAAGGACACCTTATTGGCTGGCCTGCTAAAGGCAGAAAATCCTATTGTCTCCAGGGGAGTGCATTCGGAGCTCAGAGGCTAGCAGCTTCCAGGAAACCCCCCCCTCCAGACTTTTTTAAAGGATTTCTCGAAAATGAAAACTAGCTCCAAGTCCTTTGATCCAATGAGAGCTATACTCAAGAAGTCTTTGGATCCGCCCTCAGGGTCGCGGTGGACCCTGGAGACTCCCTAGAGAAAGCCCCCGAGCTAAAGTGCTCTCTCCGGGTCCTCTGTCCGCCGAGCTCTGCAACCGGCGGAGGAGCCGCCTTCCTGGGCGGAGGACAATGCCCGGCGCATTCGCCTTGCCAGGCGCCGCCTGGGAAGTCTGGAGTCCCGCTTGTCTGTGTCACCTTTACTCTAATTCTTAACCCAAATTAAATTATAATCACCTCTTTGGTGTCACCCCTTATTGACTGGCCTGCTAAAGGCAGAAAATCCTACTGTTGCCAACGATGCGATCAGAGCACTCGCTGTTAGCAGCCTCTCAGTTTTTATAAACATTTATAAAAAGTTTAAATTGTTTGAGGAATCTCTGTCTTTAAGATCTCTAAAGTTCCTTTCTTGACTTTTTTTTTTTTTTTCTTGTTCCGTCCTTTATTTCCTATTCTTTCTGTTGCTAAAACTAACTTTCTTTCTTATTTTCTTCTTTTTCACCCTTACTACAATCAAAGCTAATTATAACTTCCTTCCAACTAACTTAATGAAAACTTCAAGAGTAGTCATTTTTTAATTTTTAAAGTATCTTTATTTATTTATTGGATAGAGACAGCTAGTAATTGAGAGGAAAGAGATTGATGGAAAGAGAGAGAGAAGGGAGTCCGGCAGTAGTGCAGTGGGTTAAGCACACGTGGCACAAAGTGCAAGGACCGGCATAAGGATCCCAGTTCGAGCCCCTGGCTTCTTACCTGCGGGTAAGTCGCTTCTCAAGCAGTGAAGCAGGTCTGCAGATGTCTATTTCTCTTCCCCTCTCTGCCTTCCCCTCCTCTCTCCATTTCTCTCTGTCCTATCCAACAATGATCACAACAATAATAACTACAACAAGGGCAACAAAAGGGAATAAATAAATATAAAAAAGAGGAGATAAAGAGAAATGTGGAGGAAAGGGAGGGGGAGAGGGAGAGTAGAGGGAGGAGAGGAGAGGAGGAGGAGGAGGATGAGGAGGTGGAGGAGGGAGAGGAGGGGAGAATGAGAAAGAGAGAAAGAGAGAAAGAGAGAGAGAGAGAGAGACCTTCAGCTCTGCTTCTTCACCACTCACAAAACTTTCCCCCAGCAGGTGGAGATTGTTGCTCACACCTGGGTCCTTGTGCGTTGTAAAGTGTGCTCAATCAGGTGCACCATCACCCGGCCCCTCAAATTTTTAACAGAATATAGAAGCTTTTGGATTAAAGGGAAGATAAACTTAATCTTCTTCGTTCCGTATTCTACGTTTCAAATTTATTATCTGATTCAAATAATTCCTATTATTTTAGTTTTATTTAATTTTTCTCTATTTTTAAAATTTATTTGTAAAATGGAAATATTGACAAGACCATAGGATAAGAGGGGTACAGTTCCACACAGTTGCCACCACCAGAGCTCAGTATGCCATCCTATCCCTTGGAAACTTTCCTGTTCTTTATCCCTCTGGGAGCATGAACTTAGGATCATTGTGGAATACAGAAGGTGGAAGGTCTGGCTTCTGTAATTGCTTCCCCACTGAACATGGGCATTGACAGGTAAATCCATACTCCCAGCCTGCCTCTCTCTTTCCCTAGTGGCATGAGGCTCTGGGGAAGTGGAGCTCCAGGACACACTGGTGGGGTTCTCTCTCCATGGAAGTCTGGTCTGCATCATGCTAGCATTTGGAACCTGGTGGCTGAAAAGAGAGTTAACATGTAAAGCCAATCAAATTAATCATGATTAATCATGAACCTAAAGGCTGGAATAGTGCAGATGAAGAGCTGGGGCGGGGTTCCCTTTTGTAGATAGCTAGTAGGCATATTTTAGTTATATTCCAAAGGGCCTATGGCTATACTAATTGGTTTTTTTTCCATGAGCCTGAAATCTGATATGGCGATGGATCCAACTTATTGTCTGGGGAGATGATGCCATGGCTGGAAAAAGGACCAGAAAGCTGGATCAGGGAAGAAAGTAAAATATGAAAACTATCAGGGGAGGACCCACAAAGGAGTCCATTATGTTGTTCCTGATGAACATGATGAGTGACAGTGGAGACAGGAATCTATTAGAGGTCTAGCCCCAACATCTCTGTATGGGAATCCTAGGACTCCCTGAGTAGGGCCTCAGATGAGGGGGTAATCAGAAGAGTAATCATTAAAGTGTGCTGGTCTCTTGCCCTTATCCAACTTTTGTAGTCCTTACTTTGACTGATGAGGTTTGCCTTGGAGTGATTTAAAGAAATTAAATAATAAGTAGGTGAGAAAAGCATCTAGGTCTAAGTAGAAACTAATTGATTAAGTGCTTTATGGCATCTTTGTTGTCTTTCTATTTGCTTGCTGCATTGAGTCACTAAAACTATTGTGCACCTTTGTTTTAAGGTATGTAATTCCCCCTAATTTATGGATACACGTACATATGCCCTATATCATGGGCCCCGGTTTATATTAGGTTCTGAGGCTTTGTTAGGAATTGTACCACCAGAAATGGAGTTAAGGAGTTCTAGATTGTCGTTAAGGTTGGGGGCTCCAGCTGGCCGGGCTAGCTTCGTGGCGGCAGACAGAGACGACCAGAGACACACGGCTGGGCAGAGAAGCTTTATTCACGAGCGGGCAAACATGTGCTCTCCTGTCTTTCTCCTCTGGTGGCAGAGAGAGACCCTTGAACTAACCACCACACAGATCTCTCCAGCATCCTTCTCTTTACCTGGCCGGCACCAAGAACTCTCCAACTACTTAGCATAGGGGGCGGGGAGAAAGAGGGCCTGCGAAACTAGCAAGGGCCAAACCAATATGAAACATACCAACACTAGATGAGCTAGGAAAGATGTTACCAGAGTAAATAATGAAGCTAAAGTGTTGACATTACACATCTGAAGTCTCTGGACACAGTCTGAAGTGAAACATGCTGAGGTGGTACTGGTTTCATTGATTGAGATCAGCATATGCTGTATCAATTGGTATGAATCAAGAGAATCATGCAGTAAAGTGAGCTCCACCCCCGATGTTTCAGGTCTGTGAGAAATATGTTTTATAGAGAATGGGGAAGGTTCCTGCTCTTCAGGTTTAATAATGCACTAGTTTGTTATTGTTATAACCAAAGTATTTGGAAATTTGGTTCATTTTGAAAATCCTATTGTTAGGATTTGCTGTATCATACAAGAACTCACCATAATTTATGTCCTTTGATACTATTTATATATAGCTGTATCTTATAAAGCGATGCAGTAATTTGCTTCTGTTCTCCCTGGTCTAAGATTATAGGTGATTTATTCAATTTATTATTATTATTATTTAAAGTCATTCTTTTTTATATTTATTTTTTTCTTTTGTTGCCCTTTTTTGTTGTAGTTACTATTGTTGTTGTTATTGGTGTCATCATTTGTTAGATAGGACAGAGAGAAATTGAGAGGGGAGGGGAAGACAGAGGGGGAGAGAAGGCCACCTGCGGACTTGCTTCACTGCCTGTGAAGCGACTCCCCTACAGGTGGGGAGCCAGAGGCTTGAACCAGGATCCTCACACTGGACCTTGTGCTTCGCACTACTTGCGCTTAACCTACTGTACTACCGCCTGACTCCCTAATCAATTTATTATTAAATTGATATTAGTAGTTTTGTAATGATAGCATTGCAGTATTGTAAGTTCTTTATGTTATAGCTTGGTGACCTAATGCTGATTTTTTTTTTAATTTAGGGGGAATAATGATTCACAGTTAAGTCAGTTGTTGACTCGTGTAACATTTCTAATTTTTTCTGCAAAACACCCTCCCCATAGATTCTCCTCCACGATAATGTCCCAGGACCTGAGAGCACCTTCCTCTCCCCAAGTCCTTTATTTTTGTACAAAACATCAAACCTAGTCCAAGGTATACTTTGTGTTCTTATTCCTCAACTTCTGTCCATGAGTGAAAACATCTCATATGCATCCTTCTCTTTCTGACTTATCTCACGTGGCATAATTTATTCAAGCTACACCCAATATGGGGTTAAGAAGGTGGATTCATTATTTTCAATAGCTGAGTAGTATTCCATTGTGATATATACCACAACTTTATTAGCTACTCACTTGTTGTTGGATACCTAGGTTTAGTCTTCTGCGAGTTCTCCAAAGTGCTGATCTCCATAGGGATTGGTTCTATATATATGTAAATCAATAATGTGATCTACTACAACAGATGAAAAGCCAAAAATCAGATGGTCATCTCAATAGATGCAAATAAAGCCTTTGACAAGGTCCAACATCCTTGATCAAAATATTTTCAAAAGTGGAGTTAGATGGGACATTACTCAAAATAATTAAATCTATATACAGTAAACCAACAGCACCGTACTCAATGGTGAAAAATTGAAAGCATTTCCTCTCCAGTCAAATACAAGATAGGGATGCTCATTATCTATGCTACTATTCAACATTGTCTGGGAAATCCTAGCCATAGCAATTAGGCAAGAGAAAGGAATCAATAGCGTAGAATGGAACAGAAGAAGTTAAAATATCCCTATCTGCAGGTCACATGGTTGTTAAGGACTCTGGGGAGGGTGGGGGTAGGAAAAGAGAAAGAAAACTTTGGGGACCTGGTACATACTGAAATTGTATGCATATGTCAATATGCAGTCACTGCAAAGTACTAGCTCCCTCCATATTAAAAAAAAACATTTGTTTACTCAATGAACGTATATTCAGTTATTAATGCATTTCAGGCACAGTGAATCTCATGGAAACAACAGAGAAAGTATGGGTTATTGTTTTGTTCTCCTATCAAACCTGCGTATGACTTTTCCAGTGTTAACTCTTTGAACTTTTGCCTTGATTCTTTCCAATAACAGTATGCTTACTGAGAATAAACACATGCCATTAAAAAGGAATATTAACTGACATAGATTGAATGGTCAAATCCTTAAAAGTAAGAGTAATCACCATTCTTTTAATGGCAAACATTATATAATTTGAAAAACAGAATAATTTGACAACTGTCACAAGATTAAATATCTTTACTATTTTCTTGTACTAGAATTTATGCCTAGCTAGCCCTTTATGAGAAATCAAATGTCTGCTATCACATGCTCTCAGAATAGGGAAGCAGGATGATGTGTCTTTCTGAAACAAGAATCTTTGTAATGTTGTGAACACTAAAGAAATGATCACAGCTGTACAGCTTTCATCGTTTTAGCAGCTTATTTATCTCCCAAGTCAGAAGATTCCCGGCATATCTTTCATATGTTTTCTCAGGGAGGTAGTAGTGTTGAGTAACTCTACAGACACATCAGTGGGGTTTTACATTTCTTGCTAGATAAAAATTCTAGAAATTCTAGAAATAAGGATAAGTAATATATTTCATCAGTAATCTGATCAAGACTGCACTTTAGGAAAAAGGAAAAATACATTAAATACACTAATTGGGAAACCTGAAGGGTAGTCATTAAAATCAGCAGCCTTTTCAATACATGCTGAAGGATTTGTGTAGACCTCTTTCTTTCAAATGATACGATTTCAATCAGGCCTAACATTTAAATCTCTAAACACTGATATTCTCAATTTAATATTAGCTGGCACCAGAAGGAAATGGTAAAATAGCAGATGATTACCTCAGTAATTTATTCCACATTTTGTAACAGCTTTTCAGATTCAAATAAAAATAAGAACCTAAAAATGAAAAATATGCAACTAAAATTAAACACTGAAAAATATTCTTAAACCAAGAGATTGTTTTCCCCTCATGCTCTCCCAAATGGCAGAAAGTAAATTTCATGGTGCAATGTAAACAGGACCTAATTTTATCACTGGTTGTGTTTTGGTGGCAGACTTAAAAAAAATAGATATAAACTCAGGGGCTCTCAAAATAACTCATCATATAGGCATCTGTTTTGCTGTGTGTTTGACCTGGGTTTTAACCCCTGTCATCGCATGTGGAACTATTATGACTTCAGGGAAAGCTTTGGTGCTTTAGTGTCTCCATCTCCTTCTGTCACCTTCTTTCTCCCTCACAGTTTCTTTCTAACTGAAAAAAATTCAGCCCATTGTGGTGAAATTATGAATACCAGCCATACTACTCCCAAACTGATATAAATTCAAATCATATTGATTTCATTTTGTCTTTAGCTGAATAAGTGATTTTCTTTACATTATAAAAAAGCAAATTCCTCTTTATAAACATTCTATTGGCAAACTAAGTTGCTACATTACATATAAAATGATATTTTATATCATTTCAAATATGTTTAAAGCATAGCATTTGATAATACAAAGTTATACAATCATTATATTCTTTTTTATTTTTTGCTAATCTTTTTGTTTGTATTTATAAAAAGGAAACATTGACAAAACCATAGGGTAAGAGGGGTGCAACTCCACACAATTCCCACCACCAGAACTCCTCCAAGTGTTTTCATTTAGTTTAGTAGCATTTTCAATGGAAAGTAGTAGAGATCAAATTTTCTCTTCAAATGTAAATTAGAAAGAAGACTGTATGAGAAATTTTTCTTAAAACATTTATCTAGAATCTATTATATTCCAGTGATTTATAATATATTCTAGGTACAGCAATAACAAAGAGGAAAGATAGTCGCTCTTAAATAGTCTGCATTAAAATCTATAACTTTTACTGAAATTAGAACCTTGTTAAATTACTCTACATTGTTTTGATAAATAAAATCAGTCTCTTGTTTCATACATGATTTTTAAATTTTGACCCATCCTGAAAGATATGTAAAACTTCATCAATATTTTGATGCCTACAAAATAATATTTATATTTACTATATAACTCATTTGAAGTTATTGATTTGTGCAATGTAAAATGTAATTATCTTGGCAAGTAAAATTAAAATAGAACCTATTCCTTAAAACATGAACCACTGATATAAATTTACTAGTTACTTTTTTAGTCTCTTATTGTCAATTGATATTTTATATCATTTCAAATATGTTTAAAGCATAGCATTTGATAATACAAAGTTATACAATCATTATATTCTTTTTTATTTTTTGTTAATCTTTTTGTTTGTATTTATAAAAAGGAAACACTGACAAAACCATAGGGTAAGAGGGGTGCAACTCCACACAATTCCCACCACCAGAACTCCGCATCCCATCCCTTCCCTTGATAGTTTTCCTATTCTTTATCCCTCTGGGTATATGGACCCAAGGTCATTGTGGAATGCAGGCGGTTGAAGGTCTTGCTTCTGTAATTGCTTCCTCTGTGAACATGGGTGTTGACAGGTCGATCCATACTCCCAGCCTGCCTCTCTCTTTCCCTAGTGGAGTGGGGCTCTGGGGAAGCAGAGCTACAGGACACATTGTTGGGGTTGTCTGTCCAGGGAAGTCTGGTTGGCATATTGCTAGCATCTGGAACATGATGGTTGAAAAGAGAGTTAACATACAGAACCAAAAAAATTGTTGATTAATCATGAACCTAAAGGCTGGAATAGTGTAAATAAGAGTTGGAGGGGGTTCCCTTTTGTAGATAGCTAGTAGGCATATTTTAGTTATATTCCAAAGGGCCTGTGGCTATACTAGTTGTTTTTTATTTTTTTCCCTGAGCCTGAAGTCTGATATGCAGGGAGATCCAAGTTAATGTCTGGGGAGATGATGTTATGACTGACTGGAAAAAGGACCAGAAAGCTGGGTCAGGGAGGAAAGTAGCTCCCAAATATGGGAAAGGTGTATAGATATTGTTATTGTAAATCCCATCAATTTGATGTGATCTGGGGCCCATATTCAGCTTAGGAGCGTATGTGACCTCTGCATCCCTGTAGATCTGAGCTCACATTCTGTGATCATGAGTAGGAACATTCCATACTGCCCCAGTATCGACCCATCTTCCTCAGATGTAGTGTAAAGTATGTTGTCCATCCTCCTTTGTTGATCCAAGTTGAGGGCAAGGTCCTATGGGGGACCCACAAAGGGTTTTATTTTGTTGTTTCTGACAGAGATGACCGGTAACAATGGAGAGAAGGATTTCTTGAGGTCTAGGTTCATCATGTCTGTTTAGGAATCTCAGGACTCCCTGAATAGGGACCAGCTGATGGGGTGGCCTGATAGTGACTAAAGGGTCATCATTAAGGTATGACAGTCTCTTGCCCTTACTCAACTTTTGCAGTCTTTGCTTTGATAAGGTTAGCTTTGGAGTGAGAGAACTATAAGAGGAAGTAGGCGAGGAGTATATCTAAATCTAAGTAGGCACTATTTCATTAGGAATTTTATATTGACTCACTGTAGACTGTTGTGCTTTTTTGCTTTTGGGTATATATTTTGCCCTAATTTATGGATACATGTGAACATATGCCCTATCTCATGGGACCTGTTCTATATCTAGGTATTGGAACTTTGTCAGGGAGTGAACCACCTGGAATGGAATTACAGAATCCTATCAAAGGAAAAGTCTCACTTGATTAATGAGACTGAAGGTTTGACATTCCATGCCTGATGTCTCTGGACACAGTCTAAAGTGAAGCATGCTGAGGTGGTACTTGTTGCATTGATTAGTTTGCGATTGGCGGATGCAATATCATTTGGTATCAATTGAGGGAGCATGCAGGAAAGTGAGCCCCACCCTAGAAGTTCCTGGGCTGGGGAAATATGGGCTTTACTGAGGAAGCATAAGGTTCCTGCTATCTCAAGGTTTAAGAAGGCAATAGATAGTTATAGCTATAATCACATTATTTGGCAATTGGATTAACTTTGAAATATCCCATTGTTACAATTTGCTGTATCATATACACCATCACCATAATCTATGTCCTTTGATATTATTTGTATATAGCTGTGCCACCAATTTCTGGTCTAAGCTTTTAAGAGAGTAGACATATCAACGACTCAGCATATGTATTAAGAAGACTCAGTTTGTGCTTTAAAAAGTTTGAGACATTCAATCAGTTTTCCCCTCTCATATTAATTAAATAGTGATTTATATGACTACAACTTAATAAGTGTACATAAACACCATTCCCACCACCAAAAGATTGTGTCCCATCCTACCCCCCAGCACACACACACACCCACATTGTGAAGCAGAACATCCACCCTCACTCTCAATCTAGGGTTTTTACTTTGATGCCCTACTACAAATTTAGTCAAATCCTGTTTTTAGTTTCCCTTTCTGTTCTTGTGTCTCAACTTCTGTTTATGAATGGGATCATCCCATACTCATCTTTATCTTTCTGACTTAGCTCACTTAACATAATTCCTTCTAGCTCCATCCAAAATGAGTCAACTATGATAGGTTCAATGTTCTTAATAGCTGTATAGTATTCCATTGTGTATATATACCGCAGCTTTCTCAGCCACTTATCTGTTGTTGGGCACCTGGGTTGCCTCCAGGTTTTAGCTATTACGAATTGTGCTTCTATGAACATAGGTGTACACACCTCTTTTTGGTTGGGTGTTATGGAGTCCTTAGGGTATATCCCTAGGAGAAGAATTACTGGATCATATGGTAGGTCCATGTCTAGCCTTGTGAGAGTTTGGCAGACTGCTATCCACAGAGGTTGTACCAATTTACATTCACACCAGCAGTACAGAAGGGTTCCTCTGCCCCTCAGCAACACCACAGCCTCTCCAGCATTTGCTGCTGCTGTCCTTTTTGATGTATGCCATTCTCACAAAAGTGAGGTGGTATCTCAATGTTGTCTTTACTTGCATTTCTCTGACAATCAGCAACTTGGAGCAGTTTTTCATGTGTTTGTTATCCTTTTGAATCTCTTCTGTAGTGAATGTTCTGTTCATATCCTTTGCCCATTTTTGGATGGAACATTTCCTTTTTTGTTGTTGCTAAGTTTTCTGAGCTCTTTGTATATTTTGGCTATTAGTCTCTTATCTGATATATGACATGTGAAGGTCTCCCATTCTGTGAGGGTTCTTTGTTTGTCTGCTAATTTCTTTAGATGTGTAGAAGCTTTTCAATTTGATGTAGTCCCATTGATTGGTTGCTGCTTTAGTATTCCTTGAAATTGGGTTTGTATCATCAAATATGTCCTTGAGGTTTAGGTGGGAAAGTGTTCCACCAATGTTTTCCTCTAAGTATTTGATAGTTTCTGGTCTAACATCCAGGTCCTTGGTTCATTTGGAGTTATTTTCTTTTTCTGGTGAGATAAAAATGGTTCAGTTTCATTCTTTGCATATTTCAACCTGGTTTTCTCATCACCATTTATTGAAGAGAGCTTTTTTTTCTCCATTTAATACTTTGGGTCCCCTTATCTAAGTTTAGATGTCCATAGAATATTCTATATATCTACTGAACAATATATATACATGTTTGCTTATTGGTTTCCTTTAATATGTGTGTAATTTAATATATATGTATATATACATATATATTATCAGGTTAACAGGGACATAATTTATACCACTCCCAGTATGAAAGACTTGTGCACCCAGCGCCATCTCCCAAGTTCACAGATACAAGCTGACAAGTTTTTTTTTTCAAGTTTATGTGTTTCCATTCTTAATAGTCCACATATAAATAAAAACACCCAGTAGTTGTCTATTACTTCTTCACTTATTTCATATTAAGCATAGTCACTGCAAATTTCATTTTCTCCCAAAGTTCATAATATATAGTATTTTTAACTGCTAAGCAGCACTTCATTATGTCCTATGACAATGATTTCTCCTTCCTCTTCTCTTTCTCCTCCTCTTTCTTCTTCTTCTCTGCCTCTTCCTCCTCCTCCCCCTCCTCCTTTCTTCTTTTTCTTCCTTGTCTCCTCTTCCTCCTTCTTTTCCTTCTCCTTGTCCCTTTCCTTCTTTTCCTATTCCTTTCCTTCTTCCTCCCCCTACCTTTTTGTATTTATAAAACTTAAGTGAGTGATTTTTATTTCACTGCTAAGGGATTTGCCTGCTTACTCTACATATTCTTCATAGTTTTTTTATTTAGATATTTTAAAATTTTAATCAGAAAAATGAAAAGGCATGCACTAGAGAAGCATGTGGGCCATTTGGACAAAAATAGAGGACCCTCTGTGGAAACTTATGTCCTTTTTTATTTACTTCTAAGACCCCACCTTCACTTCTTTTCTAAGCCCCACCTATAGCTATTATAACTTTCAGGTGTGTATCTTTTTCCTCTTCCTTTTCAGGTACAGAAAGAGGGCCTGGATTACTCATATGCATTTAAAATTATCTTCTCTCTCAATGATGGGGCAAAGACAAAAATTCCTATTCACTTATAGTGCAGAAGGACACAGGTTTGAGTACCCAACCCCACGTACAGTGGGAAAGCTTCATGAGTGATGGAGTAATATTTCAGGTATCTCTCTGTTTCTCTCCCTCTCTGTCACCCCATTCCCTCTCATTTCCTGGCTGTCTGTCCAATAAATAAATATAATAAAACATTTAAAAATATATTTACAAAAGGTCTAGGTTCCAGTAAAACTGGGGTTTAGGTCCCTCTGGCCATTTTCCCCTAGTATTTCCACCACTGAGAGTATCAACCAAAACACTTTTGGGGCATGCAAAAGGAAGGGGTTCTGCTATTGTAATTACTTCTCTGCTGGACATGCACACTGGCCAGTTGATCTATCCTCTCAGCCTGTCTCTATCTTTCTCTAGTAGGACAGGATTTTGGAAATATGAGCTTTCAGGAAATGTCAGTGAAGTCATTTGCCAGGGATGTTAAGATGGGGTTGTAATAGTATCTGGCAGTTGGTGGCTGAACAGTAGAAAGATATAAAGCAGGACAAAATATTTAATAAATAAGAACCAAAGAGTAGGATTAGAGCCAATGAGAATAAGGATAATAGGGTAGAAAGGAACTAGGATGTCTATTTTAGGCATGTTGCTAGGATTCCGGGATTTTAGTGTCTTTGGTTGAGCTTAGTAGCTAACATGAAAGTGAACTAGAAATATTATCTGGGAGGATGGTGTCAGAATGAACAATGGAACTAGAGAGTGTTAGAACAGAGAGTAGCTCACATATTTTAAAGCTATATATATATGTATTATTGTCTGCTGTATCAATCTGACTCAGGGCCCATATATATTAATATTTAGAACAGGAACCTATGTAACCTCCGAGTCCCTGTCAGTCTGAGCTCACAGTCCATAGTCACAGCTGGGGGCATTCGAGTATGCACACACATTACAGAACTAGTGCTTCTCCAGTGGCAGAGTAGGATAATCCAGCCTCCCTTTAGAAAGTGGGTAGTTCTTGCTTGTACTAGATGGCAATGTCCTAGAGAGGTCCACAAAAAGACTGATGAGGACATTCCCTATTGAAGTGACCAGTGATGACAACAGAAAGGTTCTTTTGCTCTTCTTTTTTAACTCTTGTCTTCTGAGTTTCACCTACATATGTAACTGTACAACATAGTAACTGTAGTTAATAATCTAGTATACCATACTTGAAAAATACTCAGAAAGTAAATCTTAAAAGTTAACTCTCTAGTGTGGTCAGATGTAACTAGACTTATTGTGGTTAGCATTGTGCAATGGATCTAAACGTCAAGTCCTTTGTGTGAAACTAAAACAGCATATATATTAATTGTATTTCAATAAAAAATTCTATAATGTAAACATAAATAAATAAAATTATAGTTCATTAAACAGGAGAACATACTAGGGAAAGTACAATTTATTTACCTTTTTCAAAAGATTAAGTTTTTCCATCTTTTCTAGAGAAAAAAATCATAGGGAATGGTAAACATAAGTAAACACAAAGAATACTAGAAAGAGAGCAATTTAATATTTCTGGTCAGGCATGTATTTGGTAGTTGTAATAACAGAGCAGAATAGTAGAACTCATACTTGATGTACACATTCATGGCCTATCAACTCATGTTTTGATTGGGATAAAAATTTCTTATGAAGTGACTTCTGAACACTCTCCTCAAAATGTTTTCTCAATTCTGTTTTTCTAAGTGTTGAATATAATAAATTTTTATAACTTCATTTACCTCTAAAAATCGCATTATCTGTATATCTTTTCTCTTTCCAACTATTTGTCCTCTAACCATCCCTTTGTTCTCTTCATCTCTTAATAGGAAATATAAATAATGTAACTCTACCTAAAGTCCTGTACATGGACTTACTCATTTAGACCTAATATTTTCTCATATATATTTGCTATATAATATCTCATTGGTCACTAGACAACCCCCCATAAAATAATTACTAACACTTAAGTATTTTCACGTAGAAATATGAACTAGTTATTAGTCTTAGTTGTTTTTTTAAATCATTTTACTGGGGGGGGGTTAATGGCTTACAGTATGGTTGTTGGAACATGGGTCCAATTTTTATCTTCCTGTGATAGGTGTCCACCAAACACTCTTATACTCAACCTAGGACTTTTTACACCATCATGCATGAGAACCCAATACCCTGTTGTTATTTTTACTGCTAGATTTTTTTTCAGATAGAGACAGAAAAACCATTACACAGAATCTTCTTCATTACATTGGTGCTGGAGTGGAGTGATATTTTTAAAGATGTATTTAATTTTTATTTGTGTGTGTGTGTGTGTGTGTGTGTGTGAGAGAGAGAGAGAGAGAGAAAGAGAGAGGGAGAGAGATCATAGAACTATTTAGTTTTGACATATGCATCCAAAGTTAGTGCTGACTCCGAATGATGTTCTTAGACCCTTCACTATTTTATACATTTTCTCCCAAAACTTTCCCCCCACTTATTAATTTCACTTTTGCTAAAAAAAATCTTACAGTCTCTAACTTCCCCAACTCTCTTATATAATAAGTTGCCAAATATATATACAGATAGTTGTAGAAATAATAGTTGACTCATATCTGCAAACTTGGGAGAACTGCTGTAGCTTACAATGGAAGGGTTGGGGTTCCAGAATTCTGTCAGTGGGGGCAGGGTGGAGTTGTAACCCTGTTATCTTGTGATTTTGTAAATCAATATTAAATTGCTAATTAAAAAATACTTCTAAAATCAAATAAATAAAATAAATTGTCAAAATTATTAATTTCCTCTTTGCTTCTCTATGTCTTTCTTCCTTTTCATTCCTCATTTGTTATTCTTATATATATTTTACGATGCCCTTCATTTGTTCTGTTGCAACAATTTTGCTTCTCCCCTTATTTACAATTTCTACCTTCTCACATTAATATTTTATGATTATTATAACCATTGTACTCCATAACTGTTTTATAATATCCACTCTGAGAAATTGTTATTTCTAAGAATATTATAGTGCAAATAAATATATAGTGATTATTTAATAAATACATTTGTGTTATTGTTATCTTGTATCAATAGTGATTTATCCTTGAGTGGAAATTAATTTATATATTATACTTCAAGAAATATTTTTAAAAAGAAAGAATAAGTGCATATATAATAAAATAAAATTGTAATTAATTTAATAAATTAACATATATATACATACAAATGATATTTATAATTATCCCAGACACTGAAAAACAATATTATTTCATAATATCAAATTTAAGTTTAAATTCAAAGGGATAATAAAATTGATTAACATATTTATTATACTGGATATATATATATTATACAAATAGATATATCCTAAGGAACCCAACACACCCATCCAAAAAGATCTGTATACACATATATTCTTAGCAGCACAATCTGTAATAGCCCAAACCTGGAAGCAACCCAGATGTCCAACAACAGATGAGTGGCTGAACAAGTCTTGGTATATATACACAATGGAATACTACTCAGCTATAAAAGATGGTGACTTCACCATTTTCAGCCCATCTTGGATGGAACTAGACAAAATCATGTTAAGTGAAATAAGTCAGAAACAGAAGGATGAATATGGGATGATCTCACTCTCAGGCAGAAATTAAAAAACAAGATCAGAAGAGAAAACACAAGTAGAACCTGAACTGGAATTGGCGTATTGCACCAAAATAAAAGACTCTGGGGTTGTTGGGGGGAGAGTACAGGTCAAAAAAGGATTACAGAGGACCTAGTGGGGGTTGTATTGTTATATGGAAAACTGAGAAACATTATGAATGTACAAACTATTTACTGTCGAATGTAAAACGTTAATTCCCCAATAAAGAAATTAAAAAAAAAGAAAAAAGAAATTGACAGGGGAGGTTGAAAAAAAATTCACTCACCCAATAGATTTTATTATGAAGGAAGAGTAAGCAAATTGCTCTAAACTAATTTATAAATTAAAATGTAAAAGTGCCATTGTAATGAAGTCTCTCATTATTAATCTCTTAGAGATTACTACTTGTGTTTGGTTCATCAAAATCAACTCCAATGCATATTACTAATAAAATTTTGAATTTTGGTGAATTCAGTTTAACACTATTGTTTGAGAGACTAGAATACCAGTGTTTTCAGTAGCTTTGTTCTCTGCTCATGATTCATAGTTTAGGAAGAGAGCTATGTAATGGTCTGGATTGAGTCATAACTCCCAATTTGTTTTTATGAGTTTCTGTGAATTTACAAGGTGAATTTCAAATACTGAAAATAACTATGGCAAAAAGTCTTGTTGAAGGAAACTGAAATTGTATGGTGTGCATTTTCCTCATCTAACCAAACCTAATTAAGCAAACAAGCAAGAATCCTACTGGAAATATTTGAAATGGCACAAGAGAAGCAGAGTTAGAGCATTACTCTCAGCAAATGTTATCTAGCTTCATAAAAAGCAAAGAAGAAAAGAGGGAAACAAAATTGAGGACAAAAGTATAGTAAGCATTGTATTTTGCTTATCATTTTTAAAATGATGTAATGTTGCATTATAACACTGTCTATGTTTTGTATGTGAATTGTTGAAAATCTATTGGATTGTCCTTTGATAGTTAAATGCATTCTTGTTAGAAAGAAGAAAAATTCTTAGAAGCCAAGCTAGGATTGACTGTTATTACTTAGATTTCTTTATCTTTCATGTGTCATGGAACCCTTTAACATTCAACTGTGAAGCTCAGCATTGAATAATGTTTAAATCTAAATTATAAAATTTAAAGCAAACTAGTGTTAGTTTAAATATGTGTTTTCTTGACAGCATATTAGGTAAGAAGATCAAAATTGATGAGTATAAATAACAGTTTGACATATTGCATTTTTGAAATAGTGATCTGTACCTCCTATTGGTTATATAGTTAAAGAAACTATTAATGCCATTGCACTGGTGGGCATACCTTGAACAGGAAGATAGCATTTTAAGGTCTGGGTCCACATGTACAAGGCCTGCTTCAATTCCTTTTAGCTTTCATACTGGTGAACCAGGTGGTATGAGGCAGCCCAGTTCCCCAGTCTCCTTAGTTATTGTAGTGGCCTAGTGAACCTCAGATAGCAAGACTCTATCTCAGGCTGGGTACTGGGCAGAGTCTCAGGGTACCTGGGAGGCTACAACTTTTCTGGATGGTGCCCTGAAAACAATGGATGTGAACGAGGGAGAAGTGGTTCTGCACCAGTTCATGGCATCTCAGTACCTAGCCCAGTTCTACTTGACACTTCAGGTACTGTGACTACCACCTTCATTGCCAAAGTTAGGAGATGGATGGGAAACTTCCTGTCAGAGAACAGAAAAAAATGTGGGATGTGGAAGCTTTTCCCCTTATTATGAGTCTAGTACTGAATTTGCAGTTTTATAGCCAAGGATTGTTTGTAATAAAGAGGTTTTGCAAAGTAATAAACCTCTGCTCTCTAAAAGTAAAATACAATGAAAATAAATAAATTTCATAATAAAAGGAGTTCTGGTAAAAGTATCATATATTAAAATAAATATATTTTTAAATTTTATTTGTATTTACTTATTTATTTATTTATTTTCCTTTGTGTTGCCCTTGGTTTTTTTATTGTTGTTGTAGTTAATATTTTTATTATTATTGATGTCGTTGTTGGTTAGATAGGACATTGTGTATATATATACCACAACTTGCACCTACTATAGAGATAACTTAAGAGGTAAAAGAAATTAATTTACTTGTCAAATTAAGAGTCAGTTGAATAAGTGTATTCAACACTGTAGAACAGAATGATTTAGGTAATTTCCATCAGTATTTACATTTTGTTGAACTATGATTTGAGAGCATGGAAGAATATGTCACCTTAGAATTATTTTAACACAATTTTTCATTTATGGGAACAAGAAAAAAAATGCCTTCAAAGTTTTAAGCAAAACATGGCAAACATGAAAGCAGCTCACTGAAAATCTGTACCCCCTTTTCTTGTGCTATAGTAAAAACAGTTTTAAATGTCATTTGAAAAAAAAATAACTAGTTTAGTTTTTCCTCTGAAGTTGTCTGGAATTAGATTCTTATATTCAACTTCTAAGCCAGTTTTAAAAAGTCAAAAGATAAGACAACACTATCAACAAGAAATTACTTATTTTAGGGAGTCTGGCGGTAGTCCAGCGGATTAAGTGCACATGGGGCAATGTACACATACATAATATAATATTATATTTATATTGATCTTTTTTGTGGTGGAGGAGATGGTGATTGATAACTCTAACAAATTCCCTGATCTCTATTGTTATATTTCCTTCTAGGCCACATCAAGGCTGTGGTTATCTTTCTTTGTATGGCTTTTCATTGTGTCCATATGCTTATGGCTTTGCCTCGAGATAATCCCAGTATGTTTTTTTGCTTCTCTGGCTTTTCAAAGACTGATTAGTTGCAGTTTGTTGAAATTTTAACCCTTATATCTTATTTTAATGGATTGTATCCAGATTTGTCATGCTTTAAATTATCCATTTAATTTAGGTTCAGATAAGTCCCTAGAGCTTCATGCTACTGGTATAGAACCCCATTTTAAGGTCTTTCCGGGTCATCAACAGGATAAATATAAATTTAATTAAAGAGATTTACTTATTCATATTTCTCTCTTTCTTCATTCAAACTTTTCCCAACTCCTAGAAGGAATGTTCCCTTAATTTTATTCAGTACCTATTATAATTTTTTTTTAATTCTAGATCTTTTTAAGCTATGTATTATTTTTTAAAATTTTTTATCTTTATTTATTGGATAGAGACAGCCAGAAGTAGAGAGGGAAGAGGGTAATAGAGAGGGAGAGAGACAGAGAGACACCTGCAGCACTGCTTTACCACTTGCAAAGCTTTCCCCCTAAGGGTGGGGACTAGGGGCTTGAACCTGGGTCCTTATGCATTGTAACATGTGTGTTCAACCAGGTGCACCACCACCCAGCCCCCTATGCATTCTTTTAGTACCTATGCTATTTTCTACCATTTTTCTCTTTAAGACATATTTTTATATCTTTTATTATTATTTTTCATTCCCTTTTGTTGCCCTTGTTGTAGTTATTGATGTCGTAGTTGTTGGATAGGACAGAGAGAAATGGAGAGAGGAGGGGGAGACAGAGAGGGGGAGAGAAAGATAGACACCTGAAGACCTACTTCACTGCCTGTGAAGTGACTCCCCTGCATGTGGGGAGCCTGGGGCTCGAACCAGTATCCTTATGCCAGTCCTTGTGCTTTGTGTCACCTGCGCTTAACCCACTGAGCTACAGCGGGTTAACTCCCAATTTTTTTTTATATCTTTACCATGTTTACTCTATATTTTTCCCTACCAGCTATATAATTGAACTCTTAAGAGAGTTTCTAACTCGAGAGTAAATAGTCTTTGCTCAAATATTAGCTTCTTTATCACTATTTAAATGTGCTATTTACAACTCAAATCTCTTCACATTTGTCATCCCCACACTGAAAAACTCCTTAGCCTGACAAATATTTCCACGTTACTTCTAATTTTTATAATACATTGGTAATATATATTCTATATAAGGAATAATATGCATATATTAAGTTTGCTTGCAGTCTTATTTACCAGAATACATATATATACATATATATATATATATATAGTTTCATAGATTATTATTATATATTTTATAGTAACACTGTTAAGAATGATATATGGCTGACATGTCAAGTATGTTTTGACATAAAATATGTATAAATATTTTGTCCAGCGTTTTATCCTCTGAGACTAAAGGAATACCTAATCTATAACATGTTTGAGAGAATGAGTAATTTCAAGTCATTTTTTATTTTGTACATTGTATAATGTGTTTTAATAAAAGATATATTATAGAAGCCAGATCTCCCACCTTCTGTAACCCATGAAGATCGTTGGTCCATACTTCCAGAGGGATAAAAAAAAATAGGGAAACCTCCAGTAGAATGGATGGGAGATAGAACTCTGGTGCTGGGAATTATAGGAATTGTACCCCTCTTATCCCAGAATCTTGATAATAATTATTAAATCGCTAATAAAATAAATTTTAAAAAGATATAAAAATCTTAAGTGGATAGCTCTGCAGTCAAAAGGAGAGTAAAGGAAAGAAAAGAGTAGGAAAGGAGAAAAATGATTAGATGCCTACTGACTTCATTTAGTCCTGCTTTCTAAGTTTCTTTGCTTGTGCTCAAATCTTCTGTATATCACTGTTTTTAATGATATCCAAAGATGATTGTTATCATTTCAGGTCTCACTATTTGCTTTGACTACTAGGCAGCCACTACAACCACACTACATTGTCAACTACACAAAAGCTGTCAAGAAAGATTAGGATGAAAATTCAGAATGAATAGTTTTCAAAGGGAGATTGACACGTGGAATAAATTAGTTCATTTTTTTTAAATAGGCAGCTGTAGGTAGACTATAAGAAGTTCTTAAGGATAAAAAATAATTACTGTGTCATGATTTAACACATCATCACTTTTGAAAAATGAATTACATGAACAGAGAATATATTTGAATAACAAAAAGTTGTACACTAGGATTTATAAATATCAAGTTACCTACTTAAGTATTGGTAGCTTTTATCATCCTAGAGTGGCCCATTTTCTGAGAAGTCTTTAGCTTCAGTTCAACTAGTGTGGGAGGCTTCAATTGGCAAGCTGTCCTGTTATTTTTAACTAGCCTATTGGGCAAGTGACTTCATTTAGATTTTTTTTTTTTCTGGAGGCCATTTTTTCCCATTTTGTTGCCCTTTGTTGACATTGTTGCCATTGATACTGTTATTGTTGTTGTTGGATAGGACAGAGAGAAATCGAGAGAGGACGGGAAGACAGAGAGGGGGAGCGAAAGATAAGATAGATGTCTGTAGACCAGCTTCACTGCTTGTGAAGCGACTTCCCTGTAGGTGGGAAGCCAGGGCCTGGAACCTGAATCCCTATGTTGGTCCTTGCACTTCGCGCCATGCGTGCTTAGCCCACTACATTACCGCCTGACACCCCCCCCCATTTATATCTTTCTATACATTTTCTGTAATTCCACAAAAATCCAGGTCTCAACAGACATGCCCTAATAAATGTACTAACAATACTTTTAAAAAGACATGAACAAAAAAGCCAGACAAATATGTAAGCATTTTGTTTTTAACTACAAAAAGTAAAAGACTATGAGTTTAGTTTTGAAAATTCTTGGGAGGGAGTTGGGCGGTAGCGCAGCCGGTAAAGCGCACGTGGCGTGATGCACAAGAACCGGCTGAAGAAACCTGGTTCTAGCTCCTGGCTCCCCACCTGCAAGGGGAGTCGCTTCACAGGCTGTGAAGCAGGTCTGTAGGTGTCTGTCTTTCTCTCCCCCTCTCTGTCTTCCCCTCCTCTCTCCATTTCTCTCTGTCCTATCCAACAACGACGACTACAAAAACAATAAAAAAAAACCAACAAGAGCAATAAAAGGGAAAATAAATAAATATTAAAAAATTCTTGGGGATAATTCTGAATATTTAATTTTTAAATTATTTTTAATTGACAATGATATTAATCCTTCAGAATCTACCCTAAATTTGATAAAACCTCTCTAGGATTCGCAATTTTCTTATTGATGCAAATACTATTTACACCAGATGGCTTTTGCTATTTTACTTTTAAGACTTTTTTTTCCTTATTGTGTTATCTAATTCTACCATACAATGGAATATCCAGTCAGTTACATTCCAGAGTTAGATTTTAAAACTCTGAAAATATATTAAGACTATGTCTAGACAGTTCTTATACCTTTATTTAATAAAAAATGATTGAAAATGATTGTGGGATAAAAGGTGTACAATTCCATACAGTTCCCACCAACAGAGTTCCATATCCCATCTTCTCCATTGGAAGGATCCATATTCTTTATCTCTCTGGGGGATCTTTATCTTTTTGGAGAGCAAAAGATGTGTGGGGGGGTCTGGCTTCTATAATTGCTTCTTCACTGGACTTGGGTGTTGGCAGGTAGATCCATACCCACAGCCTGTTTCTATCTTTCCCTAGTAGGGTTGGGCTCTGGGGCAGTGGGGTTCTAGAACTCATTGGTGAGGTCGTCTGCCCAGGGAAGTCAGGTTGGTGATATGGTAGCATCTGCAGTTTGGTGGCTGAAAAACATTAAAATATAAAGTAGAATACTTTTTTTTTTAAGCAGGAACATAAAGGTAAGAATATAGCAAATGAGATTTGGGGTCTTCATGTTGGAAGAAGCTAGGAAGTCTATTTTAAGTATATTTCAAGGGGCCCATGACTTTAGTAATTTTTGCCTGAGCCCAACAGCTAACAGGAAGGTGAGCTAAGAGTATTGTCCCGGAGGATGATGTCAGAGTTGGGAATAGTTCTTCTTCTAGCGTTTGCCCTTCTTCCGTAGCCAGTCAACATCGTCAGGTTGAGCCTGATGTAAAGTTTTGAGACCTCCTTTGAATCTGGAAAGGTGGCAGTCGTTGACTATGTGGGTCATAGTCTGTCTGTAGCCGCAGGGGCAGTTCGGGTCGTCTCTGGCTCCCCAGCGATGGAACATAGTGGCGGACTAGAAAGCTGGATCAAGGCAGAGAGAAGCTCCCAAATATGGCAAAAGTATGTAAACAATGTTAACTGTAAACATCATTGATATTACCTAGGGCCATGTCTATTCATACTCAGCACAGAAGCCTGTGCAATCTCTGAATCCTGGTAGGTCTGAGTTCACATTCCATAGCCAGCTGTAGCTAGGAATACACTAGGCTGCATTCATTTCAGGACCAGTCCTCCTTGCTTAGCAGAGTAGTTTGACCCAGCCTCCCTTCAGAGTATGGGGCAATTTCTACCACTGTTGTTCTACATTAAGGGCAATGTCTTGTTGAGGCCCACAGGAAGTTTGTGGTATTGCTGATGGAGATGACCAGTGATGATGGAGAGAGGGATTTTTTTAAAGGTCTAGGCCCATCATATCTATGTGGGAATCCAAAGATTCCCTGACTCAGGCCTCTGATGATTGAAGTATGCTGGTCTCTTGTCCTTCTCCAGCTTTTGTAGTCCTTACTTTACCTGACATGATTAGACTTAGAGTGATTGAGAGGAGTGAAATAGGAAGTAGGTGAGGAGGGTATCTAGGTCTAAGTAGAAAGTATTTGGTACTTAATAAAAAAAAATAGTGCCTTTTTTCTTTTAGGTCTTTCTAATTGCTTGCTTGCTTGGTGCACTTATTGAGTCACTATAAACTATTGTGCACTTTTACTTTAAGGTCTATATTTTCCCCTAACTTATGGATACATGTGCACATGTGGCCCACCTCATGGGCCTTGCTCTATATCTAGGTTCTGTAGCTTTGTTAGTTTCTCAAGTTAATTATTTATGTTCTGGCCATATGTATTCATGTGAAATCATAACCAGCAAAGGTAATTTGTTAACAAATATATGTTTTAGATTATGGATTTATTAGAATTTACCTGATCTGTCTTTTTTAAAATATAATTCTCATTAGGTATGTAGTAATTTTTATCAAATTTTAAAGCCATTGATTATTTAATGAATTTTTTCAAACAAATATGGGCTACATTTCAAGTTTTATTTATAATTTTAGTCTGAAGCCATGTAAAGTTTTGCAGTGTGAAATGAGCTTTTAGTTTAAGTTTTCTGGTTCATTTAAACCTGGGTCTCAAAGAAATCTTCAGGGGATAAGAATCCACAGGAACTGAAGCCAAACTTACTATAAATATTTTCAAGATAAAAATACTTTCTGACCTCTAAATCAAATTACTATTTATATATTAACATGATATTACAGTTTAAGTCATTTTACAGGTCATGACAAATTGCTATTTTAAGATTATATATTTTATAGTAACATTGTTAAGAATTATTTGTCTAAAATGTCAAGTCAGTGTGTTTTGAAATTATTAAACTCAATTTCCAGCAATAGTAATTCCTATATTTATACACTTTTCTAGCTTGAAAAAAATTATATAAATAGGACACTGAAAATAACTTGTTATTATATAGTCATATTAAAAGATGTTTAGAAAAAGAAATTAGTACAGCAATCTTTAAGTTAGATTAAGAATATTGACAATTTTAGGGTTCTATTGTTTTAAGTCTCACATATATAAAAATAATAGACTTAAAATTTACATCAGCTCCAATCATCAATTTGTTAATTATTCTGAGAGAAGCACTGAATTACAAGAAAACATAAAACTTAAGTGCTACTTAACACTTTTTTTTTCATACTTAAAGAATCTGGGATAAATATAAGAGTTAAGAGAGAAAAAAATTAAGAAAAATACTACTTTAAAGATTATAAGATTCATTTTTAGAATGAAAATACTTGTCTATTTTTAAATTTATGTTCTGGGATTATTATTAAAAGTTAATAACTTCTTAACTTAAAAAAATTATCTGGGAGTATGGATAGACCTGTCAACACCCATGTTCAGCAGGGAAGCAATACAGAAGCCAGACCTTCCACCTTCTGAACCCCATAGTGACCCTGGGTCCATACTCCCGGAGAGTTGGGGGGTGGGAGCGCTGTTGGGGAATGGGATGGGATTGACTCTCTGGTGGTGGGAATTATGTGGAGTTGTGCCCCTTTTAGCCTATGGTCTTGTCAGTGTTTCCATTTTATAAATAGAAATTATATAAGAAAATTTTGACCTAGTCATACTTTTATTTTCTCCAACATCAGTTATAAAAATTAGTTCAAATACAATTGTTGAGTACAGTGAACATTCCTAGGGTAAATGAAATATAAATTAGAACTGTGATTGATTAGTCATAAATTATGTCGACTTTATGATCTTTAATGATTTTTATCATTTGTCTATAAATGGTCAAGAATCTGTGCTAATCAAGTTCAGGTAAAAAGTCAATGAGTTGAGACTGGGTGGTGGCGTAACTGGTTGAGTGAACATACGCAAGGACCCAGGTTTGAGCCCCCAGTCCCCACCTGCAGAGGCAAAGCTTCTCAAGTGGTTAGACAGGGCTGCAGGTGTCTCTCTGTCTCTTTCCCTCTCTATAAGCCCCTTCCCTCTCAATTTCTGGCTGTTTCTATTCAAATAAATATAATTAAAAAATTTAAAGGCAATGAGTCAAGGGCGGAGGGTAGATAGCATAATGGTGATTCAAACAGACTCTCAGTTCTGAGGCTCCAAAGTTCAGTCAAAGTTTAGGTTCAGTCCCCGACTGAACAGTGTTCTGGTAAAAATAAATAAATAAATAAAAAGTCAATGAGTTCTACAAGGAATTTCTCAAATTTCACTATTTTAAAGTCTTCTAGGTGGAAAGCATTTTGCTTACATGAATGACAGTAAGTATATAGGTTAAAAAAACCCAATGAGAATAGCTTTACCTATTCTTCCAGAGTGTTTAGTTACTTGTAGGGAGCAGATAGGTAGGTTTAGTGAAATCTGAATATCAGAACACTAGTCATGCTCGTCTTATTTCTGCAATCAAGGTTATTGTGGTTGTTGAAATTCTGAAAATTAAAATTGTCAGAACAGAAGTGGTGAAAATGTGATTAAAGCTAGAAGGAACTGGCAATACCGGGCTGTTAGGTAAGCTTATTTGCTTGGGAAGAATTTTTGTTTTAAATATTTATTTATTTATTCCCTTTTGTTGCCCTGTTTTTTTATTGTTGTAGTTATTGTTGTCATTATTATTAGATAGGGCAGAGACAAATGGAGAGAGGAGGGGAAGACAGAGAGAAGGACTGAAAGATAGACACCTGCAAGACCTACTTCACCACTTGTGAAGTGACACCCTGCAGGTGGGTAGCTGAGCGCTTGAACTGGATCCTAACACAGGTCCTTGTGCTTTGCGCCACCTGTGCTTAACCTGCTGCACTACCGCCAAACTCCCGGGGAAAATTTAATCATAGTGAATACAGAGGGAAAATTCCATTCCCTAGGAAGAAAAAAAAATGTTGCTTAATTTTATTTATTTTTATTTTTTAATTTTTTTCTTTAATTTAAGAAAGGATTAATTAACAAAACCATAGGGTAGGAGGGGTACAATGCCACACAATTCCCACCACCCAATCTCCATATCCCACCCCCTCCTCTGATAGTTTTCCCACTCTCTATCCCTCTCGGAGCATGGACCCAGGGTCATTGTTGGTTGTAGAAGGTGGAAGGTCTGGCTTCTGTAATTGCTTCCCCACTGAACATGGGCGTTGACTGGTCGGTCCATACTCCCAGTCTGCCTCTCTCTTTCCCTAGTAGGGTGGATTCTGGGGAAGTGGAGCTCCAAGACACATTGGTGGGGTCTTCAGTCCAGGGAAGCCTGGCCGGCATCCTGATGACATCTCGAACCTGGTGACTGAAAAGAGAGTTAGCATACACAGCCAAACAAATTGTTGAGCAATCATGAACCCAAAACATGGAATAGTGGAGAGGAAGTGTTAGGGGGATACTCACTGCATACTCTAGTGTACTTCTACTTTCAGGTATATATTTTGCAGTAGTTGGATACGTGTGAACATATGCTCTCTCTCACAGAACTTGGTCTATATCTAGGTTTTGGGACTTGGTTAGAAAGTGAACCACATGGGACGGAATTAGAGTATACTATGAAAGGAAAAGTCTCACCCGAGTAATGAAGCTGAAGGGTTGTCATTCCACAAATGAAGTCTCTGGACACAGTCTGAAGTGAAGCATGTTGAGGTGGCACTCGTTGTGTTGATTAGGTTGTGATCGGCAGATGCAATATTATTTGATATGGATTGGGAGAGGCATACGGGAAAGTGGGCCCTATCCAAGGGTTCCAGGACTGGGGGAAGTAGAGGCTCTATAGTGGAGATGTGAGGTTCCTACTGTCTTAGGGTTCAAAAAGACAATGGATAGTTAATGTTATCATCACATTATTTGGTAATTGTATTAACTTTGAAAAGTCCTTTTGTTAGGGTTTGCTATACAGTACCCAGTATCTTGTATATAGCTGTGCCATTGGTTACTTCTGATCTACTTGGTCTAGGCTTTTGAGAGAGTCCGCATATCAATTACACAGCCTATATATTAAAAATATTCAGTCTGTGTTTTAAAAAACTTCAAGGCATACAATTAATTTTCCCCCTCTCGTATTAATTAACTAGTGATTTATATGACTACATTTTACTAGGAGTGTACATAAACACCATTCCCACTACCAAAAGACTGTGACCCATCCCTCCCACCCACTCCCACCCCCCACTGGCCCAGGAAGCTACATGTCTACCCCTCACCACAGGGTTTTTACTTTGGTGCCCTACTTACAATTTGGTCAGGTCCTGCTTTTAGTTCCCCTTTCAGATCTTCTTCCTCAACTTCTGTTGATGAGTGGGATCATCCCATATTCATCTTTATCTTTCTGACTTAGCTCACTTAACATAATTCCTTCTAGCTCTGTCCAAGATGGGTCAGAGAAGGTGGGTTCATTGTTCTTGATAGCTGCTTAGTATTCCATTGTGTATATATACCACAGCTTTCTCAGCCACTCATCTGTTGTTGAGCACCTCGGTTGCTTCCAGGTTTTAGCTATTATGAATTGTGCTGCTATGAACATAGGAGTACACACCTCTTTTTGGTTGAGTGTTATGGAGTCCTTGGGGTATAACCCCAGGAGAGGAATTACTCGATCATATGGAAGGTCCATGTCTAGCCTTGTGAGAGTTCTCCGGACTGCCCTCCACAGAGGCTGTACCAATTTACATTCCCA
Source organism: Erinaceus europaeus (assembly GCF_950295315.1). Classification (NCBI taxonomy): domain Eukaryota; kingdom Metazoa; phylum Chordata; class Mammalia; order Eulipotyphla; family Erinaceidae; genus Erinaceus; species Erinaceus europaeus. Next base: position 29,095,663 of record NC_080179.1, read on the forward strand.
CCAGCAATGTAAAAGGGTTCCTCTGTCCCCACATCCTCTCCAGTGTTTGTTGCTGCTGTCCTTTTTGATGTATGCCATTCTTACAGGAGTGAGGTGGTATCTTAGTATTGTCTTAATTTGCATTTTTCTGACAATCAGTGACCTAGAGCAGTTTTTCATATGTTTGTTAGCCTTTTGGATCTCCTCTGTAGTGAATGTTTTGTTCATTTCCTCTGCCCATTTTTGTATGGGGTCATTTGTTTTTTTGGTGCTAAGTTTGCTGAGCTCTTTATATATTTTGGTGATTAGTTTCTTGTTTGATGTATGGAATGTGAAGATCTTCTCCCATTCTGTGAGGGGTCTCTCTGTTTGTTTAATAGTTTCTTTGGATGTGCAGAAGCTTTTCAATTTGATGTAGTCCCATTGATTTGTTTCTGCTTTAGTCTTCCTTGCAATTGGGTTTGATTCATCAAAGATGTCCTTGAGGTGTATGTGGGAAAGTGTGTTACCAATGTTTTCCTCTAAGTATTTGATTGTTTCTGGTCTGACATCCAGGTCTTTGATCCATTTGGAGTTGATTTTTGTTTCTGGTGAGATAAAGTGGTTCAATTTCATTCTTCTGCATATTACAACCCAGTTTCCCTAGCACCATTTATTGAAGAGAGAATCCTTCTTCCATTTAATCCTTTGGGCCCCCTTATCAAAGATTAGATGTCCATAGGTGTGGGGATTTATTTCTGGGCTTTCAATTCTGTTCCACTGGTGCCTATTTTTGTTCTAGTACCATGCTGTTTTGATGATGATGGCTTTACAATATAGTTTAAGGTCTGGGAGTGTGATGCCTCCATTTCTGTTTCTTTTCCTCAAGATGGTTTGGCAATCTAGGTGTTTTCAGCTTCCAGATAAATGATTGTAGTGTTTGTTCTATTCTCTTAAAGAAGCTTGGTGGAACTTTGATGGGTATTGCATTAAATTTGTATATGGCTCTGGGGAGAATATTCATTTTGATGTTATTTATTCTTCCAATCCATGAGCATGGGATATCTTTCCATTTCTTGGTATCAGCTTCTATTTCCTTGAGTAGCCACTCATAGTTTTCAGTATACAAGTCTTTCACTTCTTTGGTCAGCTTTATTCCTAGGTATTTGATTGATTTTGCTGAAACAGTAAATGGGAGTGATTTCTGGATCTTTTCTTCTTCAGATTTAGTATTTGCATAAAGAAATGCCACTGATTTTTGTACATTGATTTTGTAGCCTGATACCTTGCTATATTGCCTAATAACTTCCAGTAGTTTTCTGCTGGCTTCTTTAGGTTTTTCTATGTATACTATCATATCATCTGCGAATAGTGAGAGTTTGACTTCTTCCCTTCCAATCTGTATTCCTTTGATTTCTTTTAAAAGTTGTAATAACAGTGATTATATTTGAGGGAAACTATCAAAATTAACATTTTACAGTAGCAAAATTGATATTACATTTTCTTTGACAGTTTGTATTTGGGGACTAATTTTAATTTGTTCATCAACATAGTTATATGACTTTTCCATTATTCTGTGTTTGAGGATAGAAATCTAGAGGTATCTTGCAGGCCTGAGATATAAGGACTTTCTTATTTCTCCCATCCAAGTACTAACAGAGCGATCATGCTTAGATTCTGAGATCAGATGAAATAGAGTATGTTCAGGGTGGTAATGTCCATAGACTTCAGCCTCTTATTTCTTTTGAAGCTGCTGTCAATGTGTTTTAATTTAATAAATTTATGGCTTCTAGAAATATCCAGTGGCTTACAGGGTCACTGCATTAAAACATTTTACTTCTAATTTTTATTACAAGAATTATAATGAGCCTGACATTCTGGTACTGAGCCCACACATAGATCCCAGTTCCAAACTAACTTTTAATTATGTTAGTAAGTTAGTGTTCTGCTGTTTTTCCAATATTCTAATTTTCTTACTTCAAGTTAATTTTTAAAATAACCTGTTTGTTCTCCTTACTCAATCTCTTGATTGAGTAAGGAGAACATATACTTTTATCTTTTTTATCTCTCCCTTTTCTCCTCATGATACTATGTAGGAATTGTTGCTGCATAGAACTACTCTCTCTACAGCTTCTTTTAAATTATTAATTTAAAAATAAGTATACAAATTGTAGAAAGAAAAACATTATTTCAAAAGATTCTCTCTAGGAAATTAGTTTGAAGAGAAAAATTAGGCTCACCCTTCAATTAAAAACGATTTATCATAGATTATATGAACAATAGGTAAAGGGATCAGGTAAAGTGTTTATTGGGAGAGATACCAATGGAACATTAATGATAGGTGCAATGAGTCTTTACGTGCAAAACTATTCTCTCCATGTTTTATAGTGTTGTAAATCAAGATCAAATCATTTTAAGTCAGCTGATTACATTCTTGAGCCATCCAGTTGTACTTTCCAGAGATACTACTTGTAACCAGTTACAGAGAGAGGTGTCAGTGATAAGACTTGAGTGATCTAGTACACAGAGACATAAATTCTGGAAGTTGAGTTAATAAGGCTATTGTTGAAATACAAAGAAGCAAGTCTTCACACCTATGGGCAGCTCATTTTTGACAATGGGACCCAAAACATTTAACTGGAAGAAGGAGAGACTCTTCAAAAAGTAGTGCTGGGAAAATTGGGTTGAAACATGCAAACAAATGAAATTAGACCACCTTGACAAAAGTCAGATCCAATGGATCAAAAACATGGACATTAGATAAGAAACTATTACATAGAAGAAAACATTGTCAGAACACCTCATGATATATACTTTAAAAAGATATTCATAAATAAAAGAATAAATAACCGTAAAGAAAACAAAAACAAAATTATATCACTGGGACTGCGGCAAACTGAAAAGCTCTTCTATGATAAGACGTATCACCACCTTAAAAGATCTGCCTACAGTGTGGGAGAAGAACTTTATACAACATACTTCAGATAAAGGATTAATAATTAAAGTTCATAAAGAGTGCAGTAATCTCAATATAAAAAAAATCAGAGGACGTGAACAAAAACTTTACAGAGTAAGAGATCCCAGGATATACTGAAATATGAGAAAGTGTTCAAAGTAATTGATTATTAAAGAAAAGCAAATAAAGACAACAATGAGACACCTGTGAAAAATCTCATATATCAGAAAAAAAAACAGTAACAACAAATGTTGGAGAGGATGTGGGGAAAGGGGGACACCCCTGCACTGCTAGTGGGAATGTAAACTAGCCCATTTCTTGTGAAAAGCAGTCAGGATATTTCTCAGAATGCTAAAATTAAACCTACCCTAAGACACAGAAATTCCTCTCCTGGGGATTTATCCAAAGGAAACAAAAACACCTATCATAAGTGACCCATGTTCACAGCAGCACAATTAGTAATTGCCAAAACTTGGAAGTAACCCATTATCCAGCAACAAAGGAGTGGCTTAAAACAAACAAATAAAAAACAGCATTATATACACACAATGGAATACTACTGTGCTATTAAAAACGATGAAGTCATCTCCCTTGTGTCATCTTGGATGAAACTAGAAGACATCATGTTAAATGAAATAATCCAAAACCAGAAAGACAAATGCCCAGTGATCTCACTTATAAGTGGGGCCTAATAAGGAATAGTGAGACAGACAACAATGTGAAATGTGAACTTGCATCAAAGCAAGGAAGTCTCGGGAGGGATTTGGATTGGGGAGAGGGATAGAAGAGAACTTTGGGGACCTAAGTTATACTCATCTATAATCAGTGCATTGTAAAAAACATTAACTGCCTCAATAAAAGAAAGCAAGCACTAGTTAGTAAATCATAGACAAAAGTTGGACCCTAAATATGCAAGAAATAATTTCTGTTATCAGAACCCGTGGCAGATTGCGAAGTGAAGAATAACTTTCCAACTCACCTAAAGTTTGAATGTATGAAGTCTGAGACATTTCATATTCTTGTGCTTTATTTCCTTTATAGTAAACTTCCACTATTTGAAGTTTTTAGAGAATACAGCTAATTATTTTTGCAGGGGTCAATTATTGATGTATATCACAGAAAAAGATCTCTATTAAGATTCAGGCAGCCTCTGACTTTAGGGAAATCTCTTAATTCCTCTGTTATCCTTTTACATAGTAGCAAGTTAATCCTGTAGTATAGTGTGATGAAAGGACTGAGGTCTGAAATAAAGGCGCCTGCATTATTTCTATGAATTGTGTTTCCTGAAATTGCATTCCTTTCTCTTTGAAGAAATATTATAAAATGTATAGATATCAAAAAGAAAAAATATATATATATATGTTATTATTGCAGAATGAAATACAAAATTAAATGTGGAAAGTTTAATAGGCAAAGTTATATAAAGATTAATCAACTGAATCATATTAATATTTAAAAAACAAGAAAATTGCTTTTCATTTTTTTTACATAACAGAGAAACAAGTATGAATGCTTGCCAATAAAAACAGAAAATCACTTTTTGCCAAGCCATTTTTTTAAAAATTTCTGATTAACAAATCACAGTGGAGACTATATCTAAACTAAGTAGTGGTAGACTATATCTAAACTAAAGTTTAGTACTCATAAAGTCTCAAAGACAATCTGTTTTGTTTCTTATTGCAAGTTCATGTGTTTCAGTTCTCTAAATTTCACATGTGAGTGAAACCATCTGGTAGTTGTCTTTCATCTCTTCACTAACTTTGTTAAATATAATCACCTCCATTTTTTTTTTGTCCCAAGAACACATTATCATCCTTTTTGACTGCAAAGTAGTACTCTAGGCAATATTTAAAAACTGTAACTTTCTTAAGGAGTTATCTGTCAGTAAACATTTAGGATGCTTCTACTCTTAGACTACTGTGAACAGTGCATCTAGGAACACAGGGGTGGATATGTTGCTTCAAATTAGCATTTTAGTGTTTTTGATTAGATACCTAACAGTGGTATTGCAGGATTAAAAGATAATTCCATTTTTTATGTGTTTAAAAATCCTCAATACATTTTTCCAAAGGGCTTGCATCGGTTTCCATTCCCCCCAGCAGTGTATCAGAATCCCTTTTTATCTACAACCTAGCTAACACCTGTCATTTTCTGTTTTGTTGATGTAAGCCATTCTCACAGGTATGAGGTGAAATCCCAGTGCTATTTTATTTTTAATTTCTCTAATGATAAATAGAGTGGAGTATTCCTTTATTTGCTGTAAGCATCTGTATTTCTTATTTTTTAAAGTATTTATTTATTTACTTTCCTTTTGTTGCCCTTGTTTGTTTATTTGTTGTTGTAGTTGTAGTAGTTATTATTTTTGTTGTTATTGAGGTTAGATAAGACAGAGAGAAATGGAGAGAGGAAGGGAAGACAGAGAGGGGGTGAGAAAGATAGACACCTGCAGACCTGCTTCACTGCTTGTGAAGCAACTCCCCTGCGGGTGGGGAGCCAGGGGCACAAACAGGGATCCTTATGCTGGTCCTTGCGCTTTGCGCCATGTGCGCTTAACAGTTTCTATCTCTTCTTTAGAAAACTATCTGTTCAGTTCTTTGGCCCACATTTTTATTGGATTTTTTTTTACTTAGTTTATCTGTATGAATTCTTTATAGATTTTTTATATCAATTTCTTGTCAGATATATAATGTACAAATATCTTTTCCCATGTAGATTGTCTGAGATACCTGTTTATTCTTTTTTTTTTTTATTGTGTTCTTAGTTATAGTCTGTTGCTGTTCATCTAGTTTGCAGCCTATATTCCTCTGCTTCCTCCTTTCTTGTGGGACTTTTTTCAGTGATTATTATAAAGTGGGGTTAATTATGGAAAATTCCTTTAGCTTTTGGATATTTGAGATCTTTATTTCTCCCTCATATTTGAAGGATAATTTTGCAGGATTCAAAATTCATGGCTGGGATTTCCTCTGTTTTACTACTGGAATATTTCATTTCACTCTCTCCTTGTCTCTAGGGTTTGTAAAGAGAGATCTGATAAAAGCCTGATAATTCTATCCTTAGAATTTAACTTTAACTCCTTTTCCTAGTAGCATGACTTTTTACCCTAGTCATTCAGTTTGAATAATTTTACAATATTGTGCCTTGGTTTTGGTCATTTTGCATTTGTACCTGGGTTTACAATCAACCTCTTGAATAAGTAGGTTCTGAGGAATGCCCAAATAAGAGAAATTCTCAGCTAAAACTGCTCTGATAATGGATTCTGGACATTTAGGTCTATTCTCCTCCTCAGATATTCCTATCACTCCTATATTCAACCTTTTAATGGAGTCTGCAATTTCACAGAGAGTCCCTTCATTCTTCCTAAACCTTACCTCTCCCTCATCTTTAAATTGAAAGAGTGAACTAACTGTTCTTCAGGATTGGAAATTCTTTCTTCCTCATATGTTAGTCTACTTCTGAAGCCTCTACCTGAACTTAAAATGCACTTATAGTGTCTTTCACTCCTTATAGTTCTGATTGAAGTTTTTCTTTCATGCTTCCTAACTGCTTAGTGAATTTTGATTGAAGTTACTGTTTCATGCTTTCTAGTTTCTTAGAAAATTCTGTTCTGAGATCCTTTTTTTGGTCTTTCTTAATTCCTTAGTGAAAAATTCCTTCAACACTTGAGTATGTTTCTTCATACTATGTTTAGATTCTTGAAGGGTCTCCATAATGAGGCTTCTGTAGTTTTTATCTGATAGTCTCTCTACATTTATAATTTCTCAGGGTCTCTCTTTTACATTTCTATGTAATTTATCTGTCATGGTTATCTGTTCTGTTTCTCTGCTTGCACATTTATTGTGCTGGTTATTGCTAGCTAGAAAGTGGTGCTATTTTTGTCATCTGTAGGCTTCACTTGTTTATATATTTCCTAACAGGTGGGGTGGACATTGGGTTGAGTTGTCTTATGATCACAAATGCTTTCTGGTTTTGTTGTTGTTGCTGTTGTTATTTTTGTTTTTGTATCATTACCTTAAATTCAGAAAGCTAAATCCCCTGTGTCAAAAGTTGAGGGGTCTTAAGCTCAGTAGAGATTAAGGATTTTGCTTAAAATTTGAATGCTGTAAACTGAGTTCAGTTGCAAGACTGATGAATAATGTGACATTCCAATTACCCATGGATATGTTGGTAAACCGGTGAAATGTTTAACATGAAGCATATGGTATATGACATTAGGTAATATAGTTTAAAATACAAGCAGAACATATTTAATATATAACAACATAAATTATATGCAACCACATATCACAAAATTACTTTCACTCTTTAGTTTGAAAATAACTTGTCAGTATGCAGAGTGCTAGTTTATTAGTATGGACTTTTATAAAACCAAATATACCTTCTCCATAATGTTGCTTGAACAGTATATTGTGAAATTCAAGATAACTTATATCTGGGTGCACATCATTAATTAATCAGTCATAACTGTTTATGAAGCATATGATGTGTTCAAGATTTTGAATTAAGATAGAGAACTCCTAATCAATATGAAAAAATGTCATGTCCTTGAGATGATAGTATCCCAAAATATATGATGACAGCGCACAAATTAATATTTCTAGAAGGCCTAGCAAAGTGCATTTTGGATACACAAATAGACTTGTAGCATTTCTGATCACCTTGTAGACTTTAGGAAAGTAATGGAAAGAGGAAAGAAAATTACAGATGAAGAACCAGGAAAAAGTCAAGGATGCTAAAACTTAATGTAGTCATGTTTTAAAGCATAATGTAGTCAAAATGTAACTCTAGAAGATCTTTACTGAAGATTTGCATGGGGATTGAGAAAACTGAGACCTGCTGGGAGTTCAGGACTATATGATCTGCAAACTACAGAGATAGGAATTTGAGGATTTAAATTTAATCTCTGTTGAGGCATCATCACATTCATTGAGCTGGAATGTAATTGTATTGATTACTGTGTCCCATTCTTTTTTTTGGGGGGGAGGCATATATGAATTTCATCTACAGTTTCATATTCATGTTCTCCTACTCTCTTTACCTGGTACTTTGTCAATGACTATACTACTGACTTTTTCAGTGCCTGTTTAAAGTGCCCTTCAGTTGCTTTAACCTGTCAATTGCAATAATTTCTTCCACCTCTTTCACTTTTATTACATGAAAAATGCCTCAGGTTTAACTAAGATCAGAATATTTCCCCAAATTCATTTTTTGTGGTTAGGTCTTTATCTTCTCTAAATATTTGGCTATTATTTTATTTTTATCCATCACAGATTTTCCACTATCCAACTCCTGACTAAAGTTCTGACACAAAAGTATAGCTCCTTCTGTAAAATGATGACTGATCTTTTTTTTTCTTTTTTTAAATCTTTATTTATTGCATTGAGATAGCCAGAAATTGAGGGAGAGGGCTATAATGAAGGCAAGAGACGGAAAGATACCTGCAGCCATGCTTCGCCACTCACAAAGCTTTACCCATGCAGGTGGGGACTGGGGGCTCAAACCCAGGTGTTTGCGCATTCCCAAATTCTTATCTTTTATTTTGAGTGATCACTTCTATTTAGACCAACCACTAAACAGAAACCAACTACACTTCAGCTCAGGTACTGACATGCCAAAATATGTTGAGTCATTACTAAGATAGTAAACTCTAAGAAACTATTCCATCAACTTCCTGACTTCCTTTGCTAAGATTATTTTGATTGTCTATTCATTCTCCCTTTAAACTATTGGTACTTCAGGATTCAACTGAATTCTCAGCCTACCTCACAACTATATTCCTACTTTAATGTGAATTACCTCATATGTACTTCTATTCTTGTTTGCTAGTGATCATATATTCACATGCATATACTGACCATTAATAACATATTAGAATGGTGAAGGAAAAAAAATTGGACTCAGGGATTCCTCAGTTACCCCTCAAGTCTGACCAATTTACTTGGAAAATGTGAATAAGGAATTCTTTGTCACACATAGCTTCAGTGTTGAGCCTATATCGAATTGGAAGGGAGACTTAGAAAAAAATTAGGGAGGTTTATCTGATGATTGGATCCCATAATGAACTTGGAATATTCAGTCTCAGTCACCTATGATGACCTGGGATGTTTATCACTCATGTAACTGTATAAGCATTTAGGAGACATTTCAACTAATAGGAAGAAAGAAAGAAAGAAAGAAAAAAAGAAAGAGAAAGAAAGAAAGAAAGAAAGAAAGAGGGAGGAAGGAAGAAAAGGAAGAAAGGAAAGAAGGAAGAAAGGGAGGGAGGGAGAGAGACGGGAAGGAGGGAAAGAAAGAAGATAACAAAATGAAAGAAAGAGAGAAAGAAAGAAAAAAGAAAGAGAAGGTGTCATGGCTGTGGTACACCAGGTTAAGCGCACATAGTAGAATGAGCAAGGACCCAGGCAAGGATCCCGGTTAGAACCCCCAGCTCCCCACCTCCAAGGGGGTTGCTTCACAAGGAATAAACAAGTCTGCAGGTGTCTATCTTTATCTCAATGTCTCTCTTATACAATAAAATGGAAAAAAAATGGTAGCCAGGAGCAGTGGATTCATAGTGTAGGCACTGAGTCCCAGTGATAACCCTAGTAGAAGAAAAGTAATAAATAAATAAATAAATAGATTGATCGATTGATTGATTGATTGATTGATTAAAAAAGCTGAGAGAGAGAGAGAAGGAGGCAGGAAGGAGTACCCTGCTTAACAGGTTAAAAGAAGAGAACATGTAGGTATGTCCAGCTGATAAAATGTTTAAGACAAAGTACAATTGTGTCAAAAGAGATGTCTAAGGATCTATGGTGAAAACATCCAGGAATGATGATGGTCAGTTGGTGCTAGTGGGGAACTACTTGAGTAATAAAAATCATTGCCATTTCTCAAAAATGTGTGAAATATGGTTCATTGCCTGTGAGGCAATGAGTGGGGTGAGCATATGAGAATGAAAGAACTGAGAACAGGGTGGACATACTAAGTACATTTTGAGAAGAAAGATTGAAAATAAACTTCAGAACCAAAGTGCAATTAAAAGAACTGGAGCACACAAGGGTCAAGTGTATTTGAAGTTGCTCCCAGAGTTTGACATCTCATCTGTATTATTTCAGACAAACCTGGATGCCAATAGGAATGGGGACCTGGGAGAACTAGGAGCTTGTGTGCAGGTGTGGGTTTGTATCCAGAAGTAGAGGCATACCTAATTATTTCAGAATTAGCATGGACTTTCCTTATATTCAATAGCAGTTGTGTTCTATTGTATCAAATGTGCTGTGATACCATTCTAAATAGATGAGTAAAGACAAGTGGATTTTTTTCCTCAACAAAATAGGTAAGATAATTAAGATGCATTAAAAGCTGCTTTAGATTGATTTATTTTATCCTGCCCTGAGTCCACATGAAGTAGGTGTTACCTTCAATTTATGGATTTCTCTCAATAAAAACAAGGAAGTACTAAGATTCCAGGAATATAACAGGAAACAGAGCAAAAAAAGCTCTAAGATTTGCAACCGAATAATGAATTGTGTATGTGCTTTGTTGGATTCAACTTAATTTTCATGTTTCCTATAGAATTCTTGCTTTTGGGGAAGAACTGGGTCAGATTAGGCAGCATTCAGAATGAAGCTAAGTGTTTAGAGACTTCCTGACTGAGTTAGAAAACCTTTGTCAGCAAAGTTCTACAGAACTCTGATTAAATGAGAACCACCAAGACAAACTTGCCCTTTGAAAAATGTCAAATTAGGCCACCACTCTTCTTAATGTATAAGGGCTGTGTTTCCACTGTGCTGAAGATGATTGCATAAGCAGACCATTAATCATAGCTGAGGGAGGGTCAGTAACTTCTCTAGCTTAGAAGTTTAGCTTAGTCTAGGAGTTTCAGATTGAGAAAGCAGGATCTTTGTTAATGAGGATTAATATCTTATTACATGGATGCATGTGTATATACATTGATGTATATATGTAAATACATATACATGCACACAAACACATATCACCACAGCTGATGACTTTTGAGGCCATAATTATGACCTTTAAGGCCATATTTTTTGAAAGGTGCTTATCATAGAATTATTCTACTTTATTGTAACAGAAATAAAGTTTTCTATAACTTTATTCTCTATAACTATTTTGTTATTTTTAAAATCAAACAATATCAGTCTGGTATTGACTTACAGCAAAAAAAAACTGTAATTGGTGAAGAAAGTATTCTAGACTCAGTGTATTTTTGTAATTTACTTTGAATATTATTTGCCTTGTCTTTGCCATAGTTCTTATTATTTGCTAATGTAATTTTATTTAAGACAAATATGTGATTTTAAGGCCTTACTTTCAACTACTACATTTTTAGCCTTAATATTTATTTTCTTCATGAGGAGAAATTTTAATTTAGTGAAGTGTGTGACAATTCAATATATGGAGTTTGACTGTCTCTGTTTTATCTGTCACTGGAATGACAGAAGAAAGTTGACAATACCCTTGTATATTTCTGATAATTCTTACGGTGACAAACTCTTACAGCAGTGTCTCATTTCTTCTATGGTGCTCCCATGATCTCAACTAATGCTAATCACCATGATATTCCATCATTGTCTTATAAATGTGAAAAAGAAGAATATTCTTCGAATTTCTTAGCCAGTATCCCACTTTTGATTCACAACCCCTGTTAGTGCTTTAGGCTTCACTTTTGTTCAGGTAGAAGAAACTACGTTATATAGATTAAGGGGCTGTGTCTGTCCCTGTTGTGCTTGATATTGAGACACAACAAAGAGAATCAGTCTTGTAAATTTAACAGAACTTTTAAAAGTAATTATTATTTAATTTATTTGATTTTTACATTTTATTTATTAAAAGAGAGAGGTACAGAGGGAGATACAGTGAGATACAGAGGTACAGTGTCTCATTTCCTCTGTGGTGCTCCCATGATCTCAACTAATGCTAATCACCATGATAGTCCATCATTGTCTTAATCTATAAATATGAAAAAGAAGAATATTCTTCGAATTTCTTAGCCAATATCCCACTTTTGATTCACAAGCCCTGTTAGTGCTTTAGGCTTCACTTTTGTTCAGGTAGAAGAAACTAAGTTATATAGACTAAGGAGCTGTCTCTGTCCCTGTTGTGCTTGATATTGAGACACAATAAAGAAAATCAGTCTTGTAAATTTAACAGAACTTTTAAAAATAATTATTATTTATTTGACTTTTACATTTTATTTATTAAAAGAGAGGTACAGAGGGAGATAGTAGTACTGCTTAGCTCTGGCTTATGGTGGTTCTGGGGATTGAGCCTGTGACCTTAGTGCTTCACACATGAAAGATCTTTTGTATAATCATTGTGCTATATTCCCAGATCTGTAACAGAACTTCACAGAGATTTTCTAGTAGTGTTTTTTTTTTAATCAGTTCTCCTTTTCCCTAAGGTGCCTGTGTTCTCTTATTACCCTTCTTTAAATTCTGAGGGCAAGTCTTAAGTTTCCCTATTTTCTTCTGTGTAATTATCACTGCCCCAAATACATATTTTCTTCTACTATGATTTTGTTTACTTCAGAAATTACAGCACATCGTCTATAATAATTGAGATGTTCACTTATCCTTTACCCACAAATGGACCATTGACCATCTGTATAACTACTAATTTACTAATTGATAATACCCTTCTGAATGCATAAATTCTTATCTTTTGGTTGTTGGCATATGTGTAAAATATTTGTTTTCTTCAAAACAGTCTCACCCTCAGCCTGCATCTTCCTTCACTATCAACAAATACCTCAAAGTCTCTCCCTCCCTTCCTACCCAGAATCCTTTGCTTTGGTGCTGCACACCAAACTCAGTCCATATTCTATTTTGTGTTTCCCCTTTCTGTTCTTATTTCTCAATTTCTGTCCATGAGTGAAATCATCCTATATGTACCCTTTTATTTCTGACTTATCTCACTAAACATGAGTTTTTCAAGCTCCATTCACTGTAAATCATTAATCCCCAAATAAAAATATTATAAAATAACTTAAATTACCTTGATTCACTTATTATAAAGCCTATATTTTGATACAACTTATATGTCACAAGGGACACAGAGTTATTAAAAGCTATAAGACCTTATATCTATGAATTTTATGTGTAGTGGTTAAAAAGTGGATTTCATAAAATATTTTTGTGTAAAGTAACTTCTTATTTTTCTATAACTAGAATTGCTTTTAATCATTCTGCTTAATAAGCAACTTGTTGCATTCAGAGTTTCTTTCGTACACTCAAGTCAGTGTAGAATCCCTTCCTTTATCTGAGACTGTGTCAGTGAATTTAGGGAGGGAAACAAGGTCCTGAATTATTATCTTTTGCTAAGGGCATGAATTAACAGGATTTGTTCTTCTTTCTCCTTCTCCTTCTCCTTCTCCTTCTCTTCCTTTTCTCCTTCTCCTCCTCATCCTCCTCCTCTTCCTCCTTCTTCTTCATCTTCTTTCTTATCCTTCTCCTCCTTCTTTTCTCTTGGTGTGTTTTTTGTTCTTGTTTTGTCTTCAGCATGCTTCCTGACAGGCATCTACCCATTATGTCTGTTCCTTCCATGATTGTTACATTGTTGGCTCATGCAAGTGGCTCAAATTACTCTGATTCATCAGCTCTACAACCCTTCTGTCACTATCCCCAAGCCTTTCTCAAGGAATGTTCTGTACACTATCATATAAACTCTTGGGTGTTCTATAAGCTTTACTTGTCTAGAGATTCCATAGCTGTTTCTTGCTACTATGTGATGTTAACAAAACTCACCATCTCCCAAGTATGAAAGTACAGGTTATTAGTTTTCCAGTATGAAGAATAACGTGTCAGTTTTTAGACTTCCAAATAAGGAACAGGGCTCAAAGTTGTTTTTCAAAGACATATTAACATCTAAATCTTTTGTTTCACTATGTGACTCCTTTCCTTTAATAATACTCTTATCTGCTCCTATTTTTATTTGTTAAATTTATAAATGGTTAGCTAGAAAAAATAATAATTCCAAAGAATCAGCCTTTTATTTTTCTTTATAACCATGGCATATAATGTAGATTTCTATGTTTTGAGCTTTACTAAACTTTGGTTAATTATATTTAAAATAATTATTTTGAAATTAAAAAGAGATTATTAAACTATCTGTGCTAGTTTGTCAGTGTTTCCTTTTTATAAATAAAAAGTCCAGTTTAAAAATTAGAAATTTCATTTCTGCTTAAGTGACTTAATGTTACAGGGAAAATCACTAACTAAAATTTAAATAGTGTTGATAATTTATGAATATGAAAAACACCCAGCACATGATAGGATTGAAGTTAGTAATACTTAAAATTATTTCTAGTCGAAATAGTAAAACTGAGGAAGAACCATTTATATAAAACTGTATAATTTTGCTGCATCCTATCTATTACTCTTGCTTACAAACATATCAGATCCAAATGTCTTCTTTTTATTTTAGATTAACAAGATATTATTGTTTATGAATGATGATGTAAAATAACTAGTGAAGCTAGAAGGGTGTTTGGGTTAATGTAGGGTGTGCTTTGCTGTATTAGAATGAGGCATTCAAAGCTCAGAAGACAGCCTCCAGTCGAGGAACCCCTCATCTTTAACTGAAGGAAAAATTCAGAAGGTAGAGCCACTGTTGTCTCTTCAATTTTCAGCTTGCAGATGGCATGGATTTTGATGCACCGATCAAAATAAGTTATGTCAGCAAATCTGATGTCACTGAGTGGAGGAGAAATAATTCTGCAATTGAATGAGATAACAAATACTTTAATAATATGATCTATCAAAATAGGTAAAAATAAATGAGTGTAAAGAAGACAGACATAAATAATAAGAGTGATGGGCACTGCTGACAGCTAGCTACAAAACTCCAGCATATATACTTCATGCTGAATTGTGAACTCAGTGTGGCCAGGCCAGTTGGGACGGATGACTATATCCATTTGTATCTTCTAGACATTTCCTGTCTTTCTAATTTCAAATACTGGATAATGTTAGATCATACCAAACACAAAAAGGATGAAGGTGCACTGTGGCTAGGAATGCCACATTTTCAAGACAAGCTGAGAATCGAGAATTTTACATAATATATTTATATTTCCTAAACTCATTAATTAATTCAAATATTTAAAAAGCAATGCAAACAAAATACATATTTGGGGGTAGAATTTGGTTTACCATAGTTGAAATGATCAGTTGTCTAAATCTTTCACCAAAATTACTGACAATATTTGATTCTGATATTGACCATTGTAATGTTGTGAATTGGAAGATTCTGAAACATAGTAACCAGAAAAAATGCATGGCTAAGATAACTATTTATTTTTTGTGATTAGCATACTTAGGATATTTAAGAAGAAAGCACAGGATCTATCCTATTACAAAAATGTTTACAGTAATATATTTTAAAATTCTGTAATGAAAATGCACAATTATAAAATGATACTTAAAGTAATTTTTAAATTTGTAAATACTCATACAATTATAATGCAGCGGACGGCTTTCAATTTTTAAGATGGGCGATATCATTAATAATGCTGTTTTATACTTAATGCACCATATTGCTATGGCAGAAAAGAATCTTAATTGGATGTAAAATTCATGTTATAGAAAAATTAAACTTAACATTTAAAAGCCATATTAGGACATTAGAGTAACATAAACTTTATTGTTCTTATTCTAACTAAAAATACATTGTATCTCTTGACATGAGAAGGTGAAGGCTTCTCCATTCCACACCCATCTGTGCATCATCCTGGTCCTGCTGTGAATTAGATCTAAATTTAGGAACACAAAGGCCACATTTGTGATTTATGAACATTTATGTAAAGGGAAGACACTGATCTATTTTTGTATCTTCATCATCTTCATTTTGTAGGGTACAAAAATAAGTAGTCGATGTCCTGTTAATGGATTAATATTTAGGGTATATTGATTTTATGTTAAAACAATTCCCTCTCAATATCCTAATTACTTAGCAACATAAATAATTGAAAGCAAGAATATGTTTGCTCTACTTTTTTTGATTATTTTTTTAATTTTTTTTTTCTTTCCTCCAGGGTTATTGCTGGGCTCAGTGCCTGCACCATGATTCCACCGCTCCTGGAGACCATTTTTTCCCCCTTTTGTTGCCCTTGTTGTTGTAGCCTCGCTGTGGCTATCATTATTGCCATTGTTGATGTCGTTTGTTGTTGGATAGGACAGAGAGAAATGGAGAGAGGAGGGGAAGACAGAGAGGGGGAGAGAAAGATAGACACCTGCAGACCTGCTTCACCGCTTGTGAAGCGACTCCCCTGCAGTTGGGGAGCCGCGGGCTCGAACCGGGATCCTTACTCTGGTCCTTGTGCTTTGCGCCACATGCGCTTAACCCACTGCGCCACCGCCCGACCCCCTGCTCTACTTATATTACAGTTGAATAACTTGACTTCATAAATCATTGGACTATATGGATAGGAGGGTTTTAACCACTCTTCAGTATGTCTAACTATCTTTCTACCTACTCTGATCTTCAGTTATTACTTATTATTCTATCTTGTCTAGTGTGTGTTTACTCATATACCTTCTTATAATAGGCATAATAAGATATTAGGTGCTTGTACAGATATATTTCCCATATTTCATCTATTTCAAATCACATAGTCATTCTGTGAGTTGAATATTAACAACTGTAGTTTTACTGTTAAAATGAGTACACTATGTTTCAAAAGAGCTAAGTCATTTAACAGGGCAAGCATGCCTTGTAATAGAAAATGCAGGCTATTCAATTCCAATTGTATTCTCCCATTATACCTTGCATTCCATTTAGTTCTGCTACTGGATCCCTGATAAATTATTTTTAAAGCATCATTCTTTAACCAGTAGATGACTAAATGCGAGATACTTATCCACATGAATAGTTAAACTGTATGGAAAATATTCTCTGAGGGAAGATGTGAAGGTGGAATATCTGTATATATTAGATCCTTGCTTAAATTATTCATAGTTTCCTATTTATTTTCTACATTGTCAAATGTCCTGGATCTTTGCTGACATTCCTTGATAGTGATTTGTTGTTATTAAAGGTTTTCACATTGGTAGTCAAAACATATTTTTAGTGTTAGTTTAAGATAAAGGCAATTGCCTCAGATACAGAAACAGGAATATTCTCATTCCCCTCACAGAGTCCCTTTCAGTGTCCAACAAATATACACATCCCCAAGGCATCTTACACCATCCAACACAACACAGTAGCAATGGTTTCCATGGTTGCAGAGGAGAGCAGAGTGCCTGGTCACCATCATACAAGCATCTGTCTAGGGTCTGTGGCTTCTTAGCTTTAGTTGATTCTGTCATTTAACTGCAGACCTATTAGCCTTAATTCTGTCAACTTTGCCAGGTGCTCAAGTTTCTCAACAGACTTGTTATTTATAAATCATAATGGTATTATGAAACATTTTTCTTTTACATTATTTGTCAGATTTTAGTATCAGGTTTATAATAGGCTGATTAAGTTAATTAATGACTTTATCTATTTCTACTTTTTTCCATACTCTAAATGCAATTAATATAGACGCAAATTAAACCTTGTAGGCATTGTAGGGAAATTCCAGAGATAGGCTACTTGTAGAGAAATGAACACTGTTCAACTTAGTGATTCAGTTATTATAACTATTATTAGTAATTCAGGTTTTTTATTTTAATCACATAGAAATGTAAGTGAAAATTTCACTATGAGTATTATCTTAGGATTTTAATAGTTTCCATGTTATTACTTTTTGAGCCCTTCTTTCTTGCTGTTGCTTATATGTACCTTCAGTTAAAAAAAAATACACACAGGCTTTTTTCCCCCCTTTGTTGCCCTTGTATTATTGTTATTGTAATTATTATTGTTGTTGTTATTGATGCCATTGTTGTTGGATAGGACAAAGAGTAATGGACAGAGTAGGGAAAGACAAAGAGGGGGAGAGAAAGATAGACATGCAGACCTGCTTCACCACCTATAAAGTGGCTCCTCTGCAGATGGGAAGCTGGGGGGCTCAAACAGGGATCCTTATGCTGGTCCTTGAGCTGGGTGCCATGTGCACTTAACCCACTGCTGTGCTACTGCCTGATCCCCCCCCACCACCACACACACACACACACACACATAGGCTTTATTAAAAGATTAGAGAATGGGATAGCATTCGGTATAACAATTAGGAAAAAAAAACAACTATAGGGAGTCGGGCTGTAGCGCAGTGGGTTAAGCGCAGGTGGCGCAAAGCACAAGGACCGGCATAAGGATCCTGATTCGAACCCCGGCTCCCCACCTGCAGGGGAGTCACTTCACAGGCGGTGAAGCAGGTCTGCTGGTGTCTGTCTTTCTCTCCTCTTCTCTGTCTTCCCCTCCTCTCTCCATTTCTCTCTGTCCTATCCAACAACGACGACAACAACAATAATAACTACAACAATAAGACAACAAGGGCAACAAAAGGGAATAAATAAATAAAATAAATATTAAAAAAACTTTAAAATAGTGAAATACACACACACACAACATACACAGAGAGAGGGGGGTAGAGGAGGGGAGGGGAGGGAGAGGGAGAGGGAGAGGAAGAGAGAGTGGAAGAGAGAAGGTATATAGAGCAGAAGAGTCCTTTTTTTGGTGCAGTATACCACACTCAGTTCATGTTTCACTTCATCTTTTCCATTACTATCATTTTTTCATTCCGTATTATGAGTGAGATCATTCTATATTTTGACTTATTTCATTCAACATGATACATTCAAGTTCCTTACATAATGTGGCAATGTATTAACTCTCTTTTTAACATTTTTTTATTATTGTTATTTAGTTAATAGAGATGGAGGGGAGAGAAACACAAAGACACCTGCAACACTGGTTCACCACTCCAGAAGCTTTCCCCCTGCAGGTGAGGGAAAAACCCCTGGAAACAAGGGGCTTGAACCAAGGTCCTTGCACATTGTAACATGTATGCTCAACCAGGTGTGCCACACACCCCCCGCCATATTAGCAATGTCTTTTGTCTGAAAACAATTTTATATTAATAGAACTAAAACCATTTTACTGAGTCATTCCTATGATCTCTTTTTTAGTAATCGTTCATATATTTTTATGTTTTACATATGCCTTAAATGTCATGTAGCTCAGTTATATAGCTGTGTTGATATAAGCTTTATTGTGTTCAAATAATTAAATTTTTTCATATTTGATTATTATGATTTCTCATTTTTAATTAATTTCAAATATACTTTAAAATTTTAACTTGGGTGTTTATGTTTACTTTGATGTATTTTACCACTTTCACCCTTGAATAATTTTCCTTATTCACCCTTGAATAATCTTCCTTATTCATTTGTTGAGAATAAAATTCAAGGGGCCAGGTGATGGTGCAGTTGGTTAAATGCTTACATTACAGTGTGCAAGGATCCAGGTTCAAGCTCCTGGTGCCCACCTGCAGGAAGAAAGCTCCATGAATGGTGAAGAAGGGCCGCAGGTGTCTCTCTCTTTCCTTCTCAATCCACCCTTTTCCTCTCAATTTCTTTCTGTCTATATCTAATAATTTTTTTTGAAAAAAGAAAATTCAATAAATTTTTAAATGTATATTTTACTTTAATTTTTGAAGATTTATTTACTTAAATTTTTGAAGATTTATTTACTTTATTAGAGAGGAATAAAGAATGAGACAGAAGAGAAGATATATATAGAACAACCAGAACATCACTCAGCTCTGATAAATGAGGTACTGAGGGGATAAAACCTGGTGCCTCAGGCATGAATGTTGTATGAAAATATTTTTAGTATATGTCCAGAGTGCTTTCAATTACCATATGATTAAGGATGTCTACAGATTTATAATGGTATAATGGTATGAATGATATAGGGAGAAATTGAAAAGAGAAGTGGAAATAGAAATGGAGAGAGAGAAAAAGATAGTTGCAGCACTGATTCACTGCTTGGGAAGCTTCCCCCTTGCCGGTGAGGACTGGGGGAATTCAGGTCCTTACACACTGTGATATGTGTACTCAACCAGGTGCACCACCACCCTTTTCCTCGGGATTTTTCTTTGTGTTTTAAAAGATAAAATTGTATCTTAAATGTATTCATATATAATCAAAGATGGTAAAACAATAAAGCATTTCTTCTCAATTAAAACATAGCTGAAAAAATTGTTATGGAAAAAGTCTTTTAATGTGATTTAACTTATACCATAAGCTAAATTGGTACATTAGGAAGTAGTGATCAATATCAAGTATAAGAGCAAATATAACCAAAGACAAATTTAGATTTTTTGGTTTTAAAATGTAACTAAATATTATCATGTTATCAAAAATTTTGAACTAATAAAAATTTAATTATGAGCCCCCATTTTCAGATTACACAAATTTCATCAGCAAGCTATTAGCTAATTTGACCTTAGCTTTTTAGAAAACATTTCAAAAATAAAACATACTTTCAGTGAGTCATGAAGTAGTATTTTCCAGAGATATTTTATAGACTTTAAGAGAAGTAACCCTTTCCTATGATGCAATCATTTGTTATGTAGAACTATATTCATTTTCACTATGGTTAGAAAAATATTAGGCAAAATTTACCCTATGGAACTATCATTACCTTTTATTCCAAAGTCATTGATTTTGCTTTATCTCTAACTTAATTTATAGTATAGTTGTATTAGGGAGATTTCTCAGCGGTAGGACATAGAACTTGCATTCATACAACAATAACTACAACAATAAAACAACAAGGGCAACAAAAGGGAATAAATAAAAAAAAAAAGAGAACTTGCATTCATGAGGTCCCAGGTTCAAAGCTTGGCCTTTTTTTTTTTTTTAACAATCCAGTTGACCACCAGTTTCCTTCATTGTGTCATTATTATTATTATTATTACTATTTTCCCTTTTGTTGCCCTTGTTGTTGTAGTTATTATTATCTTTGTTGTTGTTGATGTCATCCTTGTTGGATAGGACAGAGAGAAATGGAGAAAGGAGGGGAAGACAGAGAAGGGGAGAGAAAGTTAGACACTTGCAGTCCAGCTTCACCTCTTCTGAAGTGACTCCCCTGCAGGTGGGGAGCTAAGGTTCAAACTCGGATCCTTAAGCTGGTCCTTGCGCTTAGCACAATGCGTGCTTAATCGCTTCACTACCATGGGACCCCCACTTCATTGTGTCTTTACCAAAATTAACTGAAGTATTCTGGGAATTTGTTAAAATTTCAACCAAATTTCAGGACCCATCTTCTTAGGTGGTAGATATAGTATGTTTTCCAACACCTCTTCAGAGGATGGAACAATCTCTACCATTGTTGATCCACCTTGAAGGCAAGGTTCTATGGGAGCCCACAAAAGGATCCATTATGTTTTACCTGATGGAGATGACAGTGATAATGAAGAGAGGGATCTATTAGAGTTCTAGGATCATCATGTTTGTGTGGGAATCCCAAGACTCCCTGACTAGGGCTCCAGCTGATGGGGTGGCCTGATAGTGACTAAAGAGTCATTGTTAAAGTATGCCAGTCTCTTGCCCTTATTCAACTTTTATAGTCCTTACTTTGATAAGGTTAGCTTTGGAGTGACTGAAGGAAGTGTAATAGGAAGTAGGTGAGAAGGGTATCTAGGTCTAAGTAGAAACTATTTCATTAGGTACTTTAAGGTGTCTTTTTAGGTCTTTCTACTTGCTTGTTTCATTTAATGGCTTACTGCAAACTCTATGCCCTATCCATGAGTCCTGGTCTAGGTCTAGGATTTGAGGCTTTGTTAGGAAGTGGACTACCCAAAATTTAAGTATGTTTACCACTCTTTTAAAAAAGTCCTTGGGGGGAGTCGGGCTGTAGCGCAGCGGGTTAAGCGCAGGTGGCACAAAGCACAAGGACCGGCTTAAGGATCCCGGTTCGAACCCTGGCTCCCCACCTGCAGGGGAGTCGCTTCACAGGCGGTGAAGCAGGTCTGCAGGTGTCTTATGAGAGGGCAGAATTTAAGAAACAATAGCAGGAAAAGGAAAGGAAGTAAAATTTGAACCAGTAATGTGTTGCCCCAAAGCACAGAACTCTTGGGAAGGAGTGCAGAAGGGGTGTGGGGCTGGAGGGAGAGAATGCCTTCAGGTCCTGTTATACAATGATGGACCCAATTTGGGAGTGAGAGGATTTTGCAGACATTTATCTTGGTAACATGAAAAATTGTACCCATGTGCCAACAACTGTAGTTGTAATGTAAATGATTAACCTCCAAATAAAGAAAAATCAAAAGAAACATTCAATTTATTTTATAGCTAGAGATAGTGCTTGCATAGAAGCAGACAGTGAGTGAAGGAGACCTCTGCATCAAACATTCCTTCAGCATGGGAGAGCCTGGGTAACACTTGGGCTGTGCAAGTGGCAAAGCAATACACAGTCTCTGTGAGTTGTATCAGCTACTCTGTATACCATTTTTAGGAGTTGTTTTTGTTAGATCGCTTCCATATTTTGGCTATTCTGAAATGTTCTACTATGAACATAGGTGTACATAAAACCTTTAGACAGGGGCAGGGCAGTGAGTGGCGCACCTGGTTGTGCACAGGTTACAGTGTGCAAGGGCATGGGTTCAAGCCCCCAATCCCTGCAGGGGGAATGCTTCACAAGTGATGAAGCAATGCTACAGGTATCTCTCTATTTCTCTCTCTTTCTATCTACCAATTCCCTCTCAATTTCTGGCTGTCTCTATCAGATAAATAAAGATAATAATAAGAAAAATAATTTAAAAAAAAAGAAAGCATTTAAAAAATTAAAAGAAAAAAAAAACCCTTCTGATAGATGTTTTTGATTCCTTTGGGTAGACTCCCAGGAGAGAAATTGCTGAATCATAAGATCGATTCATTTTCAGTGTGCTGAGAAGACTTCCAGCTGTTTTCTTTTTTTTAATATTTATTTTAAATAATATTAAAATAATATTTAAATAAATTTAATAATATTAATTTCAATATTAATTAATATTAAATGATATTTAATATTTATATTATTTAATATTAAATTCAATGATATTATTTAATATTTAAATAAATTTAATAGTATTAATGTTAATATTAAATAATATTTAATATTAATATTAAATTTAATAGTATTTAATATTTAAATAAATTTTAATTTTAATAATATTAAACTTAAAATAATATTTTCTTTAAAAATATTTATTTAATGTTTATTTATAAATATTATTTATCATATTTAATATTTATTTAATTGCTATTTATTCCCTTTTGTTGCCCTTGTTGTTTTATTGTTGTAGTTATTCTTGTTGTCATCGACTTCCAGCTGTTTTCTACAAAGGTTGGACCAATTTACATTCCCACCACTAGTTTAGAAGTGTCCAGTTTCCTCACATCCTCACCAACTTAGATGCACGATGACAGATGAGATATTACGAAAGTTGTGATACATACATAGTGGAATAATACTCAGCTATTTAAAATGGTGGTCATCTTTTTAGCATCATCTTGGATGGAATTTGAAAACATCATTATAATTGAGATAACCCTAAAAGAGAAGGACAGATATCTAATGATCTCATTTATGGGTGGAATTTAAGAAACCAGGGACAGAGAAGGAACATGCAAATCAAATTCATAGTGTGATGAGAGATTGTACCCTTGTGTCAACAACTGCACTATAAACCATTAACCCTCCAATGAAAATGATGACTTCTTTCTTTTTTTTTTAAATTTTTTATTTAAGAAAGAATTAGTGAACAAAAACATAAGGTAGGAGGGGTACAACTCCACACAGTTCCCACCACCCAATCCCCATAACCCACCCCCTCCCATGGTAGCTTTCCCATTCTCTAGCCCTCTGGGAGCATGGACCCAGGGTCCTTGAGGGTTGCAGAAGGTAGAAGGTCTGGCTTCTGTAATTGCTTCCCCGCTGAACATGGGCGTTGATTGGTCAGTCCATACTCCCAGTCTGCCTCTCTTTCCCTAGTAAGGTGTGTCTCTGGGGAAGCTGAGCTCCAGGACATATTGGTGGGGTCTTCAATCCAGGGAAGCCTAGCCAGCATCCTGGGGGCATCTGGAACCTGGTGATTGAAAAGAGAGTTAACATATGAAGCCAAACAATTTGTTGAGCAATCATGGATCCCAAGCTTGGAATAGTGGAGAGGAAGTGTTAGGGAGGTACTCACTGCAAACTCTAGTGTACTTCTGCTTTCAGGTATATATTTTGCAGTAGTTTATGGATACGTGTGCACATAAGCTCTCTCTCACAGAAACTGGTGTATATCTAGGTTATGGGACTTTGTTAGAAAGTGAACTACCTGAGATGAAATTAGAGTGTACTATAAAAGGAAAGGTCTCACCCGAGTAATGAAGCTGAAGGGTTGTCATTCCACACGTGAAGTCTCTGGATACAGTCTGAGGTGAAGCATGTTGAGGTGGCAATCGTTGCTTTGGTTAGGTTGTGATCGGCAGATGCAATATTATTTGGTTTGGATTGGGAGATGCATACGGGAAAGTGGGCCCTATCCAAGGGTTCCAGGACTGGGGGAAGTAGGGGCTCTATAGTGAAGATGTGAGGTTCCTGCTGTCTTAGGGTTCAAAAAGACAATCGATAGTTAATATTATCATCACATTATTTGTTAATTGGGTTAACTTTGAAAAGTCCCTTTGTTATGGTTTGCTGTACAGTACCCAGTATCTTGTATATAGCTGTGCTATTGGATGCTTCTAATCTACTTGGTCTAGGCTTTTGAGAGAGTCCGCATATCAAATACATAGCCTATATATTAAAAAGATTCAGTTTGTCTTTTGAGAAACTTTGAGACATACAATTGATTTTCCCCTCTCATATTAATAATCTTTGATAAGGGGGCCCAAAGGATTAAATGGAAAAAGGAGGCTCTCTTCAATAAATAGGGAAAACTGGGTTGAAACATGCAGAAGAATGAAATTGAACCACTTTATCTCACCAGAAACAAAAATCAACTCCCAATGTATCAAAGACCTAGATGTCAGACCAGAAAAAATCAAATACTTAGAGGAAAACATTGGTAAAACACTTTCCCACATACACCTCAAGGACATCTTTGATGAATCAAACCCAATTGCAAGGAAGACTAAAGCAGAAACAAACCAATGGGACTACATCAAATTGAAAAGCTTCTGCACATCCAAAGAAACTATTAAACAAACAGAGAGACCCCTCACAGAATGGGAGAAGATCTTCACATGCCAGACATCAGACAAGAAACTAATCACCAAAATATATAAAGAGCTCAGCAAACTTAGCACCAAAAAAGCAAATGACCCCATCCAAAAATGAGCAGAGGAAATGAACAAAACATTCACCACAGAGGAGATCCAAAAGGCTAACAAACATATGAAAAACTGCTCTAGGTCACTGATTGTCAGAGAAATGCAAATTAAGACAACACTAAGATACCACCTCACTCCTGTAAGAATGGCATACATCAAAAAGGACAGCAGCAACAAATGCTGGAGAGGATGTGGGGACAGAGGAACCCTTTTACATTGCTGGTGGGAATGTAAATTGGTACAGCCTCTGTGAAGAGCAGTCTGGAAAACTCTCAGAAGGCTAGACATGGACCTTCCATATGACCCAGTAATTCCTCTCCTGGGATTATACCCCAAGGACTCCATAACACCCAACCAAAAAGAGGTGTGTACTCCTATGTTCATAGCAGCACAATTCATAATAGCTAAAACCTGGAAGCAACCCAGGTGCCCAACAACAGATGAGTGGCTGAGAAAACTGTGGTATATATACACAATGGAATACTATGCAGCTATCAAGAACAATGAACCCACCTTCTCTGACCCATCTTGGACAGAGCTAGAAGGAATTATGTTAAGTGAACTAAGTCAGAAAGATAAAGATGAGTATGGGATGATCCCACTCATCAACAGAAGCTGACTTAGAAGATCTGAAAGGGAAACTAAAAGCAGGACCTGATCAAATTGTAAGTAGGGCACCAAAGTAAAAACCCAGTGGTGAGGGGTAGACATGTAGCTTCCTGGGCCAGTGGGGGGTGGGAGTGGGCGGGAGGGATGGGTCACAGTCCTTTGGTGGTGGGAATGGTGTTTATGTACACTCCTAGCAAAATGTAGACATATAAATCAGTAGACTTATTTCTTAAATGCCTATAGTACTGCCCAGATAGTTTAAAATGTTTAAAAGTATGCAAATGACAAGCCTTGATTTAGTGACTTCTAGATAAAACATCATAAGATATCAGTGAAGTTGATATATTTGGGTTATTGTGTCATTGTTGTACTGCAATGGAAACTTGGATTGACAGGATTTGGAGCTGTATTTGTATTTTTCTTGTTGGCAGTAAATAATAGCTACTAATATTTTGAGTGTGTCCACAACAACTGTGTTTTCAATATTTATAGAGAATCATTCAAAAATGGTTAATACAAGGGAATGGCTGTCTTATATAAGGACACAAATTCAAGTACAGTCTTTTCCTCACTTGAGAAATGTTTGTTTGTTTTTTCTTGAACTTGAGGATGTTGATTGAATAGCAAATAGCAAATGATTCGCAATAGTGAGTAGGTTGAAATTGTGGTTTTGTTTTGTATTTAGTATCTAGCCCACATATTACTATTTAAAATCAAGGTTAGAAAATTAGGGTTTTCATTCCATCTGTTTAAAACTAGTATTTGCATGGCCAAGTTTTTTTTTTAACCTTATAAAATGATTCTTGCTAAAACATGATGAAATCTTTATTCCTAAAACATTTAGACATATTTTGCGAATATGAGAAAAAAATGAGTCAAGGTATAAAATCAAGGCACCTATAAATCTTGGGTTGTCATAAAAGTCATGGCATACTTTTTCATAGAAAAAGTACATGATGGCTTTTCTGACAACCCAATAATAATGATTTAAAAAAAACAGAAAGGGAGCAGCAAGCTAGCTCACCTGGGAGTGTGCTTGCCTTTCTATTAGCAATTCATATGACACTGAGGTGTATTGTTCTCTCCTCATCTCTCTTTGTTTCTTCCTATCTGAAAAAACTTTAAGCCCAGCAATGACGAAAATAAAAAAGCACAAGTCTGTTCATTTCAGAAAAAAGATCCTTTCATAAGCACCCTCTGTTAACAGTTGGACGGTTCAACCTTTTAGAAAGCAGATTTGAATTTCTGTCTCCAGTCATTAAGAACAAACAAAAAAACTCTTATTTACACATTTGATATGAATAGATTAAAAATAAAATGTCTTCTTTTACCATGTTTCATACACACTGGTTACATTTCTAAACGGATGAAGTAAGGAAAATATTAACTTTACTAGATGATCTACAATAAGATCCTTTGAAATAAAAATTTCTCATTAATACGCTAAATACAAGAATAACTAGGACTAGGATTGTAGTGATTCATCCTGCACTCATATTGACATGGTATAAATTGAGGCCCAGAACAGTTCAGGATCTTTTCTGACATCTACAGCTAGCATAGTCCCAATTTAGGACATAGGCTAGCATCTTCTAATGTCCTTTCTTTCAGATACAGTGATACCATTGAATCAGAAGACACTGGGAAATCATGGAACAAATAATCTTTTTTTTTGAACATTTAAACTAAATATTTGAGGATGAGGATGCTAATAAAAATTGACTTAAGGGGCCGGGTAGTGGCATACCTGGTTGAGTGCACATTACAATGCACAAGGACCCAGGTTCGAGTCCCTGGTCCCCACCTGCAGGGGGAAAGCTTCACGAGTGGTGAAGCAGTGCTGCAGGTGTCTCTCTGTCTCTCTCCCTCTCTATCACCCCCTCCCCTCTAAATTTCTGGCTGTGTATACTTGATATCTAATACATTTACCAGAAATTAGAACATAAACACTTGTTTAAGCTTTACTTAATCTTTAATGATTTAGAAACACCTAATGGATGTGTAATCCTTATAAGATATTTAAAGTTTTAATTCATCCTGTATAACATTTATACAAAATGACTGTATCTTACTAATTGGGTAGCACTCTCTAGTAGTCATATGCCAATGAAAAGCATAAATATAAAATTATAAAAGTATAGAAACAACTAAAAAATGTGGAATTCATCAAATGACCATTGTGCCCTTAAAAGTAGTTATTTGGGGAGTCAGTACTATAGTCCCCCGTATACTGTGACATTGAAAATCAGTCCCATAATCTAACCTCACAAGTTTTTACAGAGTCGCTATATCAGTGAAAGTGGGAGTTTCATCATTTCTACTAATATAAAAATATTTTATAATTTATTTTCTTTAATTATCTTTATTTATTGGATAGAGACAGCCAGAAAGTAGAGGATAGAGGTATAGAGACACCAGCAGCATTGCTTCACCATTCACAAAGCTTTCCCTCTGCAGGTAGGGACCAGGGGCTTAAACCTGTTCCTTTTACATTGTAACATGTGCACTCAACCAGATGCTCCACCACCTGGCCCCTAATACCAAATTCTTGATGAAAAATTTATAAGGTCTTTTTTTGAATGATTTCTGGCAATTTTGATGTCCTATAAGAATCTCTTAAATTATCCTTTATTGAGTATATTAAAGTTCTGAAAAAAATGGTGAAGTATTATAATAAGAAATATTCTGAGTTAATGATGGAGTCAGTGCACTGCCTGTCAAGGGGCTTATTTTGAGGTGTAAACAATTCTTGGAAGTGTACTTTTTCATGTTTCATTTGACAAATCACAGTGCTTCCTAGATACACAGTAGATTTCACCAATATGTCCCTGCCGGGAGATCCTGAGGGTGCTTCTTCCCGAGCAAGTGCTCTCTGGGTTGGAGAGAACTCAACTGGAGCCAACCTAGGCTGCTGTGTGGGACAGGGATCAGGAACTCGTGCTGAGCTAGTTTTGCAGGAGATAGACTCTGGGACTCTTGGAGCCGGAAGGCAATCCCAAATGTGTTAAAACAGAAGAGCAGCTGTATATATACTCGCCAAGTAGGGTGGAAACAGGATGTGATGTAGAAAGGGTGGAGCGAAAAGAGACTGGTGGAAACCAGGGTGACTAGGAGAGGGGGCAGAGCAAAAAGACATCGTGAACCAGTGGGGATTAAACCAATGCCCTGCAGGCAGAGAGGTTCCTAGGTAACTGGTTAGGTAAATAGACTGCAGGGATAAGCAGGGGGAAGCTGGCATACTGCCCAACATGTCCCTATGTTTTAAAATCAAGCATATTGTATATAGTTCTATCTAGAGCTTCTTCTAATATAAGGAATTTAATTCTTTAGAAATTTTTGAAAATTATTCCACAAGGTTAATGTTGGGACTCTGTGATGGCACTGAAAATCCACTGTTCCCACCCACCATTTTCCCTCCCTTCCTCTTTCTTTCTTTCTTTTTTTTTTTTAAAATTATTATTAAGGGGAACAGATATAAATTAAGAGGAAAATTGGGGAAATTGAGAGGAAGAGGTATGGAAAGGCATCTGCAGCTCTGCTTCATCACTGGTGAAGCTCCTCTCTACAGGTGAAAAGCAGGGGCTAGAAACTAGATCCTTGTTCATGTTAACATGTCCATTCACATTCAACTGAATACACACTGCCCAGCCCCTGGGGGAATTTAGTTATTTATTTATTCATTTAAGAGAGAGAGACAGAAGAAAGATGACAATGGCACCAAAGCTTCCCTTAATGTAGTGAAGGCCAGGCTCAACCCTAGTTAAGTGCTTGGTGAAACAGCACACTATCAATGTGAAGTATTTCACTGACCTTATGCATAATTTTTATAATATCCATACTTTTCAGTACTGCTGCCATATTTAGTTTCCATAAACAGTATTTTATTCATCTGGCTTTTTCTAGTTACAGGGAATATAGCTGAGATCATAATAGGTGACACCAAATGAATAACTCCAATGCTTTGGGCAGGGAAGATAACATAATGGTTATACAAAGAGATTCTTATGCTAAGGCTCCATAGTCCCAGGTTCAATCCCCAAACCACCAGAAGTCAGAGCTGAATAGTACTCTGATTTAAAAAAAAAGTTTCTATAATTTTCTTAATACAAGTATACTACACATTAAAATTTAAAACATACAAACATATATATATATACATATATATAATATTCATAATGACTGCAGAGGATATCTTTCAAAATAATTAGTATTAATAAATTGAACCATTTCTAGTGCTTAGTATTACAAAGCAGTTACAGCACAATATTAAACAGCAATAAATATTGTATCAAAGTTCATGAATTTATTTTTATATTGAATTTTACATTTTAACTCAATTTTATTTCACTGTATGGAACAGTGACAAGATAACCTTACTTTTTCTCTCAGTGGCCAAAGTTGATTAATTACTACATTGAAATATAGTCTTTCTTAGATACTCAATCTCTAAGAATTGCTTGGGTCTGCTTTTGAGCTGTCACTCTATTTTTTTAAATATCTTTTCCTGAAACAATATGGCATTATTTTGGTAATATTACATAAAAATTATATTCCATTCATAATAATATTATAAACATTAAATGTTTCCTAGGGAAATTTAATATGTATTGCTAGTTTCTTTACCAGAATAAACACTAACAAATCATATGACCAGGTAATTGCATACTTGGGCAATTATCCCAGGAAAATGAAGACTTATACACACACAAAGACCTGTACAGGAATTTTGAAACACCTCAGTTGTCTATCAGTGAATGAAGTGTTAAACAGATAGAGGCTTATCTGCAGTAGCATGGATTTATCATACTAAGATGAATATTGCTCATCAATAAAAAAAAGATTGAATTGCTAATTGATACGATATCTGACATAGAGTTTTAGACAATTATGTTGAGTGAAAAAGTCAATAACAAAAGGTTACACACCAAATTATTCCCTTTGTAGAACATTCTTGAGATGGAAAAATCATAAAAAATGGAGAACAGATTAGTATTTATCAGGGATTAAGGAGGTCCATCATGTGAGCTAAAGTACATAGATATAGTTGAAGGGAATACATGACAGATTCTATAGTGATGGAACTCTCTTGTGTCTTTATGGTACCACTTTTAGTATTTTGGTTATAATAATTTAATATAGGGAGCTGGGTGGTGGTGCAGTGGGTTTAGAGCACATGGAGCAAAGTGCAAGGAAGGGCCTAAGGATCTGGGTTCCACCCCCCCACACACACACCTGCAGGGGGGGAGGGGGATCACTTCACAGGCAGTGAAGCAGGTCTTCAGATGTCTTTCTCTTCTCCTCTCTGTCTTCCCCTCCTCTCTCAATTTCTCTCTGTCCTATCCAACAACAATAATAGCAATAACAACAACAATAACAACAGCAACAATGATGATAAATAACAAGGGCAACAAAAGGAAAATAATATATATATAATATTAAAAATAGTGATAACTTACTTTAAAAGTTTTAAAAGTTGTTGATTTGGGGTAAAATAGATAAATGTTCCATACTTTTATTATCCACACTCAAAATTATCTCATCTTTAAAAAAATTAAGTACATAAGCAGGAATTTCAGTCATATTCTGAGAATTATTTTTATTAAATGGTATTAAATAAATTTAAATTGATCTTATATTTTATAGTAAAATAATTTTGCTCACATGCCTCTATATTTTATACATACCCACAGTGTATATATATTTTTCTTAACATAACAATAATTTTAAAAATCTACCTAAAGTAATTTTTTATTCCATAAAATTTTCATCCCCATTTTTGTAGTTCTTAACCCAAAAGTTTCAAAATAGAATATTGACCTAGATAAAGTTGCTTTAAAAAAGCTAGATCTCAACATGTCTAGTTCTTTCTCTTTTTTCCTTTGATGTTATCTCATTTAGTGTTAAAGATTAATCTTCTCCTTAAAACTCTGATTGGGTATGGCCTAATTGAAACAAGATGTTGGTATTTTAGGATTTTAAACATATTTGAAATTTTATCAGGTTGGTTGATATTTATTTTTTAAAATGTATTATGTTTCTAAAATAGGGATCTTAATTAGACTTCAGATTGCTAATTTTTGGTGTATTTTGTGTCTTTTTAGTAGCTGACATCTCTTAAATCCAATTTTCTTATATTTAAACTGGAAATTGACTTCAAAAGTTTCTTTGTCCCTAGCTTTCCTACACTGCTGAATGTTTTATATTTCAGTAGTCTTGTAATAAAATGTTAAACAACTACATGTTATTATCACTTTATGTTGCAATAATGAATCTTAAATTATTATATTAGTCCAGTTGTAATAATAAATGAATAAATAAACAAACAAACCAATGGGACCACATCAAATTGAAAAGCTTCTGACAAAAAAGGAAACCACCACCCAAACAGACTCCATACTGAATGGGAGAAGATTTTTAAATGTTATACATCAGACCAAAGGCCAATAATGAAAATATTGAAAAGAGCTCATCAAACTCAGCAACAAATAAACAAAAAACACCAACCAAAGTGGGGAGTGGATATGAACAGAATGTTTACCAAAGAAAAGCTCCAAAATGCCAACAGACATATGAAAAAAATACTCCAAGCCATTGATTGTTAGAGAAGGCAAATAAAAACAACAATGAGATACTACTTCACCGCAGTGAAAATGTCATACTTCAGAAGGGACAGTAACAGCAGATGCTGTAGAGGTTTAGGGAGTAAGGGAACCCTCCTGCAGACTGAGAATGTAATTTGGTTCAGCCTCTGTGGGGGCAGTCTGGAGAATTCTCAAAGTGTAGAAATAGACTTACCCTATGATCTGGCAATTACTTTCCTAGGGATATATCCTAAGAAATCAAACACACTCATCCAAAAAGATCTGTGTATACAATTTAGTGGTTGTGCTGTACCCTTTAAAAGTCACAGAACTCTTCTAAGATTTAGTTCCTCGCTTTAAAACGAAGTTTTGATGATGAGAGATACATTTAAATAAATAAAAAGCCTTCATAAATTATTTGTTAGTGTCAGTGTTTTTTCTTCAGGGTAAATTGTTGTACTCTTCCTCCAAATTTTCTGATAATGAAATAAAGTGTAAATTGTCACTTTCTAAAACACTGCTGTTGTAATTTCCTTGTGATCATATAGCATTATATTGCTATTTCTAAATTTGTACTCAAAGCCACGTTAATATTTGACATACATTATTTTCACATAAAATAGTGTCAGTTTAGAAAGCATGATATACCTTAGATCACATAAAAAGATATGAATTATTTTGTGAGAAACAGTGTTCAGTCTAAAAGGTAGATCTGTAGACTTTATTCATTGATCATATCTATAAAGAAATTTTAATGAAGAATTAACTAAAACAGTATTTGAGAGAGCATTCATGTCACTTTTGCAGTTTATATAATGTATAGAAAATGTAGAAAATACAACAGATTGTGAAATTTAAACTTCTTTTTTAATTTTTATTTATTTTTTTATTTAAGAAAGGATTAATTAACAAAACCATAGGGTAGGAGGGGTACAATTCCACACAATTCCCACCACCCAATCTCCATTTCCCACCCCCTCCCCTGATAGCCTTCCCATTCTCTATCCCTCTGGGAGCATGGACCCAGGGTCATTGTGGGTTGCAGAAGGTAGAAGGTCTGGCTTCTGTAATTGCTTCCCCGCTGAACATGGGCGTTGATTGGTCGGTCCATACTCCCAGTCTGCCTCTCTCTTTCCCTAGTAGGGTGGGTCTCTGGGGAAGCGGAACTCCAAGACATATTGGTGGGGTCTTCAGTCTAGGGAAGCCTGGCCGGCGTCCTGATGACATCTGGAACCTGGTGACTGAAAAGAGAGTTAACATATGAAGCCAAACAAATTGTTGAGCAATCATGGACCCAAAGCTTGGAATAGTGGAGAGGAAGTGTTAGGGGGATACTCACTGCAAACTCTAGTGTACTTCTGCTTTCAGGTATATATTTTGCAGTTTTTTCTGGATACGTGTGAACATATGCTCTCTCTCACAGAAACTGGTGTATATCTAGGTTTTGGGACTTTGTTAGAAAGTGAACCACCTGAGATGAAAATTAGAGTATACTATGAAAGGAAAGGTCTCACCAGAGTAATGAAGTTGAAAGGTTGTCATTCCACACGTGAAGTCTCTGGACACAGTCTGAGGTGAAGCATGTTGAGGTGGCCATCGTTGCGTTGGTTAGGTTGTGATCGGCAGATGCAATATTATTGGTAGATATGGATTGGTAGAGGCATACGGGAAAGTGGGCCCTATCCAATGGTTCCAGGACTGGGGGAAGTAGAGGCTCTAAAGTGGAGATGTGAGGTTCCTGCTCTCTTAGGGTTCAAAAAGACAATGATTCAGTTTGTGTTTTGAAAACTTCGAGACATACAATTAATTTCCTCCTCTCGTATTAACTAGTGATTTATATTACTACATTTTACTAGGAGTGTACATAAACACCATTCCCACCACCAAAAGACTGTGACCCATCCCTCCCACCCAATCCCACCCCCCACTGGCCCAGGAAGCTGCATGTCTACCTCTCATTACAGGGTTTTTACTTTGGTGCCCTACTTACAATTTGGTCAGGTCCTGCTTTTAGTTTCCCTTTCGATCTTCTTCCTCAACTTCTGCTGATGAGTGGGATCATCCCATACTCATCTTTATCTTTCTGACTTAGCTCACTTAACATAATTCCTTCTAGCTCTGTCCAAGATGGGTCAGAGAAGGTGGGTTCATTGTTCTTGATAGCTGCATAGTATACTCCTGTAAGAATGGCATACATCAAAAAGGACAGCAGCAACAAATGCTGGAGAGGTTGTGGGGACAGAGGAACCCTTTTACATTGCTGGTGGGTATGTAAATTGGTACAGCCTCTGTGGAGAGCAGTCTGGAAAACTCTTAGAAGGCTAGACATGGACCTTCCATATGATCCAGTAATTCCTCTCCTGCGGTTATACCCCAAGGACTCCATAACACCCAACCAAAAAGAGGTGTGTACTCCTATGTTCATAGCAGCACAATTCATAATAGCTAAAACCTGGAAGCAACCCAGGTGCCCAATAACAGATGAGTGGCTGAGAAAGCTGTGGTATATATACACAATGGAAATTTAAACTTCTATCTAAAAAAATATGTTAGAAAGGCTAAAAGACTTTTATAATATCTGATTTCATAATATTTAAGGTTAAGAGTAATCTTTGATAGTGTAAACACATTCTTATTCACCCTCTAGTTAAGTAATTGAATTAAATTGTTACCTCACTCTCTTCCATTAATTGCCTTGTTTATTTTTATTTTATTTATTTATTATTTTGGTTGTTATTGGAACTTCAGTGCTTCAGAGCACTTTAGACAGAAAGATATAGACACATACAAATACATCACAGAACTGAAACTTTGCTCAGTGTGATGGGAACTGGGTTCGAATCTACCTATCTTGCCAACCTTAGATTCATATTTCTGTAGTAGGATGGCTTACATATTGGGTTATTTGATTAATTTTTTTCATGTTAAAAGCATGTACAGTTCTAACTTAGTGTCTACAAAGGAAGTTTTACTAGATCAAAATCTTTCAGGCTGGAAGCTCTGAGGTCCAAGTTTCAATCCCAGCATCATCATGAACTAGAGCCAAACAGTTCATGTCCACACACCACCCTCTTTGCCCTCTCCCTCTCCCTACCTCTGTTTCTCTCATTAAAATAAATAAATAAATATTTCAGAAGATTAATTTGTAGACCACAGCACCTATATATTTCCTGTCTTACCTATTAAAGACATAATTTATCAATCTCATTGTGTAGAATATTTATATGGACTTTACAATTTTAAATAGCTATTTCTAAAAAGAGGCAAGTCATGACCATGTGAGTCACTCTTCTAAGGACTCTCAGTGAATATTTAGAGAAGGTCAGAGGT
Source organism: Erinaceus europaeus (assembly GCF_950295315.1). Taxonomy (NCBI): domain Eukaryota; kingdom Metazoa; phylum Chordata; class Mammalia; order Eulipotyphla; family Erinaceidae; genus Erinaceus; species Erinaceus europaeus. The sequence continues at coordinate 29,131,326 of NC_080179.1, forward strand.
GATATTAAATGAGTGTTGACTACCAGTACTGATAATCCACCTGCTTTGTCAGCGTAATCATTACTTTGTTTTCTCCCTCATCACTCTTTTGCATTTTTAGCCTTTTAACTTTACACAAGTCAGCATCCTGTAGCATTTAGACAGGTCAGGTTTAGACAATTAAGTGATGTGAATCTCAATCAGTTGTTCACCTCAAGGACAAGGCCAGTTCTAGAAGCACCCCATCAAAACTTCCATCTGTTAGATGCAGGAAAAAACTAACCCACAGTTGGAGTCTGCTCACTCTTGCCTAATATGTTAGCCTTCATTAAAACTGAGTTCTTCAGCAATAAGTGGATAATTGTTAAAGTGCTCCCTAGCTCAAATCTCAGATATATTGACTAAATATTCAAATAGTGTCATAACAGTCTATAAGTAATTTTCATTAGTTATTTTGATCCAGTTATAGTTTTCACTCCCCTGTTAATTAAAATTTGCATATGTATAGAATGCCTATTTATAAATATTATGTGAATTAGAAAATAATGCGTCCATGGATTACATTATGGATGCATATACTTTAAGTTTGCTTTGTTTTTAAGTTTCTTTTTAAAAATATTTTATTTTTTAATTTATTATTGGATAGAGACAGAGAGAAATTGATGAGGGGAGACAGAGAAGGAGAGAGAGAGAGAGACTTGAAGCTCTGTTTCAACACTCTTATAGACTTCTCCCTGCAGGTGGGGACCAGGAGCTTGAACCTGGGTCCTTATACATTTTAACGTGTGAGCTCAGCCAGTTGTGCTACTACCTGGTGCCATACCTTCTAGTTTTGATCTGCTTTCATTAATTTTAAGTTTATTTTGTTAATTATTTAATTAATAATGATTAATAATGTTACTATTGCATACTATTGCAGGGATATTGTTCCACATCATACTTCCCCACTCTCAATTCTACCTTAAAAGGATAACTATAATAGTTTTCACTAAGTCTTGGCAACAATTTGACTACATTTAAAAATTTTTTAGCAAAAAAAAAATGTTTTAACAAGTTCATGTGTTTTAGTTCTTTATATTGCACATAACAGTGGAACCATCTGGAAGTTGTCCTTCTGAAAAATGCAGGTCATTTGGTAACATATGAACTATATCATTAAGAATCCTTAAGCCAAAAACTAAATTAAAGTATCTCAAGATATTATATCTGAGGATGAGAAAAACAAAACAAAAGGAAGTGGCAAAGATTTAAAAGTACTAGAGAGACAATGGCATGATTTTAATACATAGTATTTGGGGGTGGGGAGTCTAAGGAGAAATTCCATACCTCCTTCTCTCCCAAACTGATTCCTCATAATAGAAGTACTGCTGTAAGGTCAAATTCGCTTTTTTGATGTAAAGGGCAATCTGATCGAGAGACACCTTAGAGTTTAGTTGGTTTCCCTGCTGTTGTAAAGGTATAATGTTCAGTTTCCTGGTTCCCCCTGATGGCTTCAATTGAGAGCCTGTAACTTCTGCACTCCAAATAGCAGTTTATTGCTCCTTTCTTAAGTCATTTGGTTCCTAAGCAGTTCCACTGGCCTTTTAAGTCTACTGCATGTTTAGAAACAATTGCAGACATGGTGCCTATTGGCAATGAAGTGTCATGTTTATGCTTGAGTTTTTCTCTTTTTCCTCCTGCTCCAGTTGTGTATGTACAGCCACCAACCTTCAGAAAATGATGATTCTTTCTTTCCTAGGTACCCAAGCTATTCTCTAATAAAATTAATTGAGACATTTTGCTGTAATGTTTATTTTCTGGGGCTGAGCCAACCACTTGAGACTGAGTCACCAAAGGTCCATTCATTTATTTTATATTGAATTTATAAATAGTCATAAACTAGCATAAGTAATTTATTTTCTTCACATTAAACTGTAAGATTCCTTTTTCACTTTCCTTCATTCCTTATTTTGAAATTATATCATCCTAAAAACAATCATAAAGTTCTAAATGTTCAGCAATTTGGGATCAAAATTCAAATAATTTTGCACACAGCTACTAGGCATAGGTGTCTTCAGACTATCAGATTGTCTAGCTCAAGGAGCAGTATATTTCACTTTTTCTCTCAGAATGTGGCTCTCAGTCAGTCAGTCTCAACCACTGAAACGTAAAATTTATATTTAATTTATTTTTTTGGCGGAAGTGAATTCTTTTTTTTTCTTTTTTAATTTTTATTTATTAAATGGAAACACTGACAAATAGGATAAGAGAGGTAAAACTCCACACAATTCCCACCACCAGAACTCCAAATCCCACACTTCCCCTGATAGCTTTCTATTCTTTATCCCTCTGAGAGTATGGACCCAGGGTCTTTATGGGGTGTCTCTCTTTCCCTAGTGGGGCAGGGCTCTGGGGAAGTGGGGCTCCAGAACACATTGGTGGGGTCATCTGCCCAGGGAAGTCAGGTTGGCATCATGGTAGCATCTGCAACCTGGTGGCTGAAAAAAGAGCATATAAAGCCAAACAAATGTTGACTAATCATGAACCTACAGCCAAGATGTTGCAGATTAAGATTTGGGGTCTCCATTTTAAAGATAGCTAATTGGTCTATTTTAGATATATTCCAAGGGGCTCATGACTTTACTAGTTTTTTTTTTTTCTCTGAGCCTGACATCTAATATGCAGGTGGACCCAAGTTAGTGTTTGTGAGTATGATATCATGGCTGGATAAAGGGCTAAAAAGCTGGAGCAGGGAAGAGAGTAGCTCCTGATTATGGGGAAAGTGTGTAATTATTGTTGACTGTAAACCCAATCCCTGTAGGTATGAACTTGCATTTTGTGGTCATGAGTAGGAACGTTCCAAGTTGCACCAATTTCAGGACCCTTCCTCCTCAGGTTGGTAGACAGAGTATGTTATCGAACCTTCCTTCAGAGGATGGAACATTCTCTACCATTGTCAATCCACATAGAGAACAAGGCCCAATGAGGGCCCCCAAAGGGGTCCATTATGTTTTTCCTGATGGAGATAACCAGTGACAGTGGAGAGAGGGATCTATTTAAGGTCTAGGCTCATCATGACTATGTGGGAATACCAGGACTCCCTGACTAGGGCCCCAGCTGATGGGGTGGCCTGATAGTGACTAGAGTCATTATTAAAGTACATCAGTCTCTTGCCCTTATTCAGTTTTGTAGTCCTTACTTTGATAAGGTTGGCTTTGGAGTGACTGATGGAAGTGTAACAGGAAGTAGGTGATGAGGGTATCTAAGTCTAAGTAGAAACTATTTCATTAGGAACTTTATGGTGTCTTTTTAGGTCTTTCTACCTGCTTGCTTCATGTATTGGTTCACTACAAACTATTGTGCACTTTTGCTTTCAGGTATATATTTTGCCCTAATTTATGGATACATGTGAACCTATGCCCTTTCTCATGGGACCTAGTCTTTATTTAGGTATTTGGACTTTGTTAGAAAGTGAACCAGCTGAAATGGAATTAGAGAATCCTATGTAAGGAAATGTCTCGCCCGAGTAATGAGCCTGAAGGGTTGGCATTCCCCGCCTGAAGTCTCTGGACATAGTCGTAAGTGAAGCATGCTGAGGGGGTACTCATTGCATTGATTAGGTTGGGATTCGTGGATGCCATATCATTTCGTATGGATTGAGAGAAGCATTGAAGAAAAGTGAGCCCCACCCTAGAGGTTCCAGTACTGGGGGAATTATGGGCTTTATAGAGGATGCCGGAGATTGCTGCTGTCTTAGGATTTAAGAAGGCAATAGATAGTTATTGCTGCAATCAAAGTTATTTGGCAATTGGGTTAACTTTGAAAGTCCCATGGTTAGGATTTGCTGTATCCTACATAACATCACCATAATTTATGTCCTTTGATGTTAGTTGTATATATAGCTGTGTCTTACAAAGTAGTGCCACTGGTTGCTTCTGTTCTCCCTGGTCTAAGCTTTTAGGCGGGTTAACATTTCAAAGAACAAGTCATCATTAGAAATGCATTAACAATTTGAGTCCACTATTAAAATTCATTTTGATTACCAATTTGAAATCTTAAATGCTTAGGTTGAAGGCACATATTCTCAGCCTATGATCTGTGCATTAATAAATTTGAGGCATTCAGTCAGTTCTCCCCTCTTCTTCTTCTTCTAGCGTTTGCCCTTCTTCCGTAGCCAGTCAACAGCGTCAGGTTGAAAGCTGTCAGGAGCTGCTTGTTGCTGGCTTTGAAAGTGACTGGGATCCATGTGGATTCAGTCGGCTAGGAAGGATCATCAGTTTCCCCAATGAATGGGTACTCACGGGATGCACCACGAGAAGGTCGATCCAATGCATCCCAGTTCTCCCCTCTCATATTAATTAAATAATGATTTATGAGACTACAAGTTAATAAGAGTGTACATCAGTGTCATTCCCACCACCAAGAAACTGTGTCCTGTTCCACTCCTCACCTCAGTGAAGCTGAACCTCTACTCTCACCCTCCACCCAGAGATTTTTCTTTATCCATGACAACTTTCTCAGATTATAAGGAATTATCCCAAAATCTTGAGTTCAGTTATTTGACTATTGTACACATCTTTGCTTCCTTGTGACTGACAGGGGATGGGTACAAATGAGCCATATCGCTAAATCTCACAACATTTAACTGGCATGACACTATCAAATGTAAACAACCTTACTGTTAAAGGGATAAGAGGGAGCAGTATCTGTCCCCCATTCTGAGAGTCCATCATGACAATCACAACAAAGAATTGATGGAAAGCATGATTATCCAGGTAAATTAAACTTTTATTAGGAAACATAACATGTTAGGGCATGAAGGGGGTGGTAGAGAGGGGGGAGAGAGAGAGAGAGAGAGGGGGAAAGAGGAAGAAAAGGAAGTGACACATATAGTTTTGATGGTCACATGGTAGTCTGGGGAAAGAGAGAGAGATCCACAAATTTTCACCCCTTGAAAGCCAAAGGCCCCACCTACACCTGCAACCACTCCCATTTCTGGGTGGTGCCTTCTCTCCATCAACATTACCACAGCTGTGCTTCATTTATCAATTTAAAGCAAGGTCTATTGCTCATAAAAATTCAGAGGAGCTATGAAATATTAAGGACAGCTAGAAAATCCCTCTTAGAAAGAGAAACTTTTGCTAGTGCCTGAACATTTCAACATTTCATTATTGAGTCGGGTGGAGGTGGAATCTAGAGACTGATCCAGAAGTAAAACAAGAGCCTTACACAGAAAACACCACCACAAGTGTTGTGAACAGTGGAGAAAAGTGTGTGCTTCACAGAAGCATTTTCCAGTAGGTCTCAAAATCTGCTTTTGTTCAGCTGACATTAAAATTGTTCACTGTGTTTTTTTATTCTAAAGATGCCAAGAATTCATTGACTAAAGTATGATAGGAAAGGCTTAATAATATAAAACATTTGGCCAATTATAATGCGTAAAATGTCACAAGGGCAAAGCATACTTTGATCAAAATACTCCGATCCTATTATGAAACTTTGAAATGAATGCAAGACCCAAAATGCACAACCATGAAAAAGGGACAAAGACAAACGGGAAAAGAGGGTGAGGAGACTGTTCTCTTTTTGTCTTCTCCTGCTCTTTACCCTTTCATATTTATTGCTTTGAGTATTTATTTTGCTTGTGTGTTTGTTTTGGCCCTTTCCCTTTCCTGTTCCATCTCCTTTTGAAGGTTATAGCTATTGTAATGCTGCTTCACTGCAGGAAGCATGGCTTCTGCTGTGTGTTTCTTCTTTTATGGGAACAAAAAAACATTTACCCTGTGAAGTATTCAGAACTTACTCTGGCTCTGTGACTTCTAAGTGGAGAGGATTTATTTTACCCTTTCCAGTTTTTGAGTTATGTTAACTGCTGGAGGGAAACATGTCTTTTGAACATTAGGAAAAGGTCCTGCAAAGTTGCATGGGTACACAATAACTCCAAAGTCTTTCTCTTAATAAAATAAATTCTGCTACTAAAAATGCAGGTGGAGGTGGGCACTATTTTGTGACTTTGCTTTTACGTACACCTTACAAAAAGCTTCTTATATGCATAACCAGTTTACTCAGATGTCAGTAATGTCTCCATTTTGTCTCTGCTCTCCAACTGTCTCTGTTACCCAGAGATTCTTTTCATATTGCTTACCTGGAAATAGCAGAGACTAATAGATTAATAATGGCAATAGCTGCCTCAGTAAAAGTGTTCTAAAAATATACTACTTTCAAAATCTCGGCTGACTTAGAAGGCCCATAGATGACATCTGGGTTATTGTGTTAGGGATATAGTCATTGCATAGGATATGCACTGAATGAAATAGAAGCAAGACAATCATGCAATCTGCATTTCTTCTTAAAAAAAAAAAACTGTTCGTTTCATCTTGGCTTTCACATAACATTTCACAGTTTCCTGCTGTTTTTTTTATAAGATTTTTTAACCTATGTGGAAATGTATAATCAAAGTAAAATCGCTATTTTTGGCATCACCGAGGTAACTTTTTTGTTTGTTCTTATTGAACTGAAGTGACACTGAAAGAACATCTAATGAATTCCAAGCACAAAAATCAAAGGAGTGACATATGGTTCACTTCAGGAGTATGGAGTTGATAATATAGAATAAATAGGGATAATAAAAAATACACTTCAATTAAAATTCAGGGTGGGTCCTCTCCTGGAAACTTTTTAGTATTTGGGTGCACTCAGCTTATATTCCTAATTGTAGAAGTTACAGGAGCTAAATAATAGCAGCTCCATCAGGAAATGTCTGATTCATTTTCACCAGAATGTCTGACACCAAGTCACATCCTTATACTCCGTGTGTGTGGCATGCCTTTGCTCTTTCCAACATGGCTTTGAAGTTATCTTGCTGCGAAGGCTTTTGAGTATATGATCATTGTTCCAAAAATATTAAAATCAGAATTTATCTTATCATCTTATAGTAGATAAGAGTGATACCATGCTTTCATTTTACAAGTACATTTTTAAACAATTTGACAGTGATATCTTGTAAAATATGTTTCTGCATTGCTCACTCTTCCATAGTTTGAGTACCAAAATAAATAAATAAATAAATAAATAAATAACAAGAGGCATCAATCACTGACAGATCAGAACAAACAAAAATACAAAGTTCTAAAACTTATCCAAATGTTTGGCCAAAAGAATCTATAAATGAACTAATATACCTTTGACATATATGATCTGTATTTTACAAGGTGAACTCATTTTTTGTTTCAAGTTACTATGGTGTTTCTCTTACTCATTTAAGTACTTTGGAGTCTATAAAGAATTTATTGGATCAGTTCTGTACAGCTGGGTTTTAAAGCTCCTTTTGATTCTTAGGGATAATTTTGGATATCAGATTGATTTCTTGAAACTGGAGAAAAGCTCTTTTAGCATTTGACCTTTTTCACTCACGTGGCCAGTACTTTTCACTGTCATTATTAAAAAGTAATTTATCCCTGATCATTCTTTTTTCTCTTTCTTATTTCCTCATTGCCTTTATTACTTGGTAGTCATGGATGTGTGGAGGGTGAGTTCCTTTCAAAACCTACGCTCATAATACCCAACTTCATTCCTTCACTACATACTATCAAATAATCTACACCCCTTCATAATTTTAATAGCAATGAACAATGTGTGCTGCCTGATTTCTATTGGGTAGCTTTGAGGATATAGATTTTATGTTCAGTAAGCATACAGAAAGGGAAGTTAAAACTAAGTGTTGCAATAGACAGACATTTTTTTTCTTTTTTTTAAAGTATTTTATTTATTTATTATTTTTGAGAGAGATGCAGAGAGAAAGACACAGAGAGAAACACCAGAGCCCTGCTCAGCTCTGGCTTTACGGAGGTGCGGGGGATTGAACCTGGAACTCTGGAGCCTCAGGTGTGAGAATCTCTTTGTGTAACCATTATGTTATCTACCCCTGCCCAAATTTCTTTAAAAATTGTATAGAAAAATAGCAGAGGAGGTAATGAGTAACAAGCCACATACAGGAGCTCTAAACACATATGAAGGTATAAAAAAGTTGTAAACATAGGGTGTGCCTTGAGATGGTCAATAAAAATGTGAAAATTCATGTAGGCTGGAGTAAAGGTTGAGGTCAGAATTTGGTGGTTCTTGAATTCAAAGCTTAGGTAATCACATTTACTCTACATAGAAGAGAAATCACTATAGGAGACTCAGAGGGTCATTGCATAGTTTTTACTCAGCTAATTAGGCAGCAGAGTTAACTTGTTCATCAATTATTTATTAATAATATATCACTTGTCTTAGAGTATGGAGAAAATACTAATAAAACTGGATTGTAGTTTTTGGTTTTTCTTTTTTTTTTTTTTTGCCATATAAAATGTTTAGATCAATAATGCTTGGTGATGATAAAGATAGAAAGAACTTACTTTTTCTACTTTATAGGTCAATCTGACATGCCTTTCTGATCTCCCTGGATGACAACTCACAGTATTATTTCCTTTTTTAATTTTTTTTATTTATAAAAAGGAAACATTGACAAAACCATAGGATAAGAGGGGTACAGCTTCACACAATTCCCACCGCCAGACCTCTTTATACCAACCCCTCCCCTGTTAGCTTTCCTACTCTTTAACCCTCTGAGAGTATGGACCCAAGATCATTGTGGGATGCAGAAGGTTGAAGTATGGACCCAAGATCATTGTGGGATGCAGAAGGCTTCTGTAATTGCTTCCCCGATGAACATGGGCATTGTCAGGTTGATCCATACTCCCTTCCTGTCTCTTTCTTTCCCTAGTGGGGAAGGGCTCTGGGGAAGCAGAGCTCTAAGGCACATTGGTGGGGTTGTGTGTCCAGGGAAGTCTGGTAGCATTATGCTAGCATCTGGACCTGGTGGCTGAAAAGAGAGTTAATACACAAAGTGAAACAAACTGTTGTTTGGAATAGTGCAGGTGAGGCATTGGCGGGTCCTCCATTTTATAGATAGCTAGAAGGCATACTTTAGTTATACTCTATGATACACCTGAGGAAGATGGGTGGATACTGGGGTAGCATGGAATGTTCCTACTCATGACAACAGAATGTGAGTTCACAACTAGAGGGATGTAGAGGTCACACAGGTTCCTAAGCTAATTGTGAGCTCCAGATCACATCAAATTGATGGGGTTTACAGTAAAGAAAAAAAAAAGCAGTATTATTTCTATGGTGGTTCTCCAGGGTGAATGTTTACAATTTCTTCTTCTCCTTCTTCTCCTCCTCCTTCTCTCTCCATTCTCTTCTCTACTCTTCTCTCCTCCTCCTCCTTCCTCCCCCTCCTCCTTCTCTTCTTTTTCTCCTCCTCCTCCTCCTCCTCCTCCTCCTCCTTCTTCTTCTTCTTCTTCTTCTTCTTCTCTCTCTCTCTCTCTCTCTCTCTCTCTCTCTCTCTCTCTCTCTCTCTCTCCTCTCCCTCTCTCTATCCCAGGATTATTTTCTGGTACTCAGTGCCAGCACTACAAACCCATCACCCTTGGCACTAGTCATTTTTTCTTTTTCTTTTTTTCTTATTATTTAACTGGTTACTACAGAAAGAAATTGAGAGAGGAGAAGGAAGTAGGGAAATGGGGAGGGAGAGAAAACAATAGACACCTGCAGACCTGCTTCAGAGCCTTTGAAGCATCCCCTTTGCAGCTAGGGATCAGGGCCTCAAACCTGAGTCCTTTGCTTGGAAATATGTGTGCTTAACCAGATGTACTACCACTTGGTCCCCTAGACATTTTTCTTTAAATAGCTTTCTCTATTTATTATTGGATAAAGACAGAGAAATTGAGAGGGGAGTGGGAGACAGACAGTGAGAGAGACAGAGACAGAGACACACCTGCAGCCCTGCTTAACCACTTATGAAGCTTTATTCCTGAAGGTGGGGCCCAGGGATTTGAACCTGGGTCTGTGCACACTGTAATGTGACCACTTAACCAGAACCACCTCCCCTACAATTTCTTTATAGCAGAATTTAGTTTTATTTATTTTTAATTCCTTGCACAGCTTACTTTCACTCAATTGTTTCAATAGACACACTTGATAAACATTTCTGTAATGGAATCCAATAAAATGATGAGTAAAGTAATTATTTATTTTAACATATTTAAAAATATTTCAATCATTTTATTCAAATGATGGTTATCAGCTGCATAGTTTATGGTTAAAAAAACTATCTAATTCATATTACCTAGTTCAAAGCAGGATGATACCTAAATTTGGCCCTTATCACTTGATGTCAAAACCCTCTCCTATAAAAGTTAATGATTTCAGTTTATTCTCCTTTTTTTGATTTATAAATTGTGTATTTGCTTTTTCATGTTTTGAGGATTATAAAATAAGTTCCCAAATGTAGCCTTATTTTAACAACCAAGATTTAAAAACCTAAGTAAAAATGGAGTCAATTATATATTTGATATGCATACAGCTTCTAATTTTTTCAAATGGACTACCAAATGCAGTGATAAAGTCCTCTTAGGGAGGGCATGTTAACTGTTACAGATGTGTTTAAGTTGTGTCCTTAGGCTTAAGTGAGTGCATATTTTAGTGTGGTGTAAGGGAACACCATGAAACTAGAGCTGTTCTGTGACTTCAGAAATAGAAACCTTTCCTACTCCAACTGTGCTCATTAAAAATCTCAGTAACACTATTATAAAAAAATAAAGTATTGGTTTAACTGACCAGGTCAAACTTTAACAGTGGTTATTACTTTTTTGAGTATGAGAGATAGTTTAAGCAGTTTTAATCTTCTCTAAGGATAAGCATTATTACAAATATCTTTCCCTCCTGTTGGCAGCTGCATTTCAGAGATGTGATTGGTGTGGCTACTCTGTGGGTGAAGGCAGTTTACCAAGAGCTCTGAAACATGTTGAAATAAAATCATGCAGGTAGTATTTTCTTGAAGGCATCCAAAAGCCCTTGATTATATAAAATTGTATAATAATTACAGGGGAAAAACCTGTGTAGTAAAGCACATCAGAGATATCTAGTGGGCTCTGCCATCTGTTTGATATGAATTTATCAGGTTACTTCAACTTCTAAACTTGGATTCCCCTTCTAAAAAATGGGGATAACAGGTGTACCTATCATACAGGGGTTTTTTTTTTTTTGATAATTGAACAGTGCACATGAAGTGCATAGTAGATATTCATTATGTAAAGACTTCTTTTTAAAATATTTATTTTCCCTTTTGTTGCCCTTCTTTTTCATTATTGTTGTAATTATTGTTGTTGTTATTGATGCTGTCGTTGTTAGATAGGACAGAGAGAAATGGAGAGAGGTGGGGAAGACAGAGAGGGAGAGAGAAAGATAGATACCTGCAGACCTGCTTCACTGCTTGTGAAGTGACTCCCCTTCAGATGGGAAGCCAGGGACTTGAACCAGAATACTTAAGCTGGTCTTTGCGCTTTACACCACATGCGCTTAACCGGCTGCACTACTGCCCGATTCCCATGTAAGACTTCTTATCATCAGCAGAATCATTCATATTATTATCTTGGTCAGCAGCAGTACAATGACTAAATTTCTTGTCTACAGAGATTATATAATTGTCCTCAGTTTTTCACTTTTGTGAAATTTTCGTTTGTCTCATGTTTCTGTAAGTGAACCATAAATGTTCTAAAGTTTACTAGATCCACTAACTTGTCCTAATTGCAACAAAACTTCATGGTCTCCAGTAAAATTCCTTGAGCCATACTGTTTTAGGGTAATGGAGCACAAAGGATCTTACATTTAGCAGGGAATTTTTCTGTGACTTCACAAAGTAGACTACAGTGAGCATGCACAGCAGAAGCTCAGATGAAATAGCAGGAACTTTGAAATGTAAAGTCTGACTTTTAAATCAAGTACATTTATGCAGAACGTGGTTTCTTTCCAAAAATTCTAATTTCATTGCATCATGAATGCTCCAGCTGGAACCACTAGCTGACAGTTGGTTTTGAGTGTTTTAACTTAAATTTTTAATGCATTTTTAGGACTTTTCCACTTTGGTCCCCAGAATGTACCTAGAAGAGAAGAGAAAGAAGCACATTATAAACTATCAACTCTGCTGGAAGCAGAATTCAGATAGGCATAGATTACTTTAAATATGAAATGACTTGAGTAGGATATTGCTAATAATTTACAATGTTGTGTAATCCATTTTATCAGCCTAAGGATAATCATAACAATCATTAATTTGGCAAATCCCTGAATACCAGTTTAACAGATTTTCACAATTGATACTAAAACAAATTTATGCTAGACAGGACAAAGAGATTTATGTCTAGACATAATTCCCAACTGAGGCATGAGGAAAACAACTTGAATCCACCTTACTGTTTAAGTGCTCTGAAAATGTGGATGTTATATAATGGTACAATCTTCCCATAAGTGAAGAGTATAGCTTTCGTTTTAGAATTACTGTCTTTTCGAGTAGAACCCCAGATAGAATAATATCTTTAGTTTCTCAAAGTTGCTATTTATTTGTTTATTCATTCATTCATTCATTCACTCATTCCTGAGTACTAGTCAGCTATGGCTTTTGTTGATGCTAGAGACTGAACCTGGGACCTCTGGTGCCTGAGACATGAGAAAGTCTTTTACATAATTATCATGCTGTCTTTGTGGCTCTCAAAGTTGCTATTTTAAAAATATGGCAAGCCAGTCTGCTTCTAATAAGATATTAGTTGTAGGTCTAGATTAAAAAACATACCTAAAATGTGTTCATTATTGCTATGTAACCTTTGTTACTTAATATGGATATAAATTTGATATGTGTGATAGGCTTACATTCTATAATATGTAATTCTATTTTTAGTTAGATTACTTTGAGACACATTTCCTAATTGCTGTATAACATTTCACACTATTTTCTGTTAATTATAGTATGATTTCCATATATCTTGAGCTTATAAATAAAGTGGGTGGTTTTAGAAATAAGTTGACATACAGATATGTTTTGAGGGGGAAAAAAGTCCACAATGACAAACTATTTAGAAGAGCTAAAGAATTTAATTTACTTAACTCATTTACTGTAAGCTTTCCCCATTTAATTGTTAATACAGGTTTTTAAGAATATGACATTTTTTCTTACTATAAGCTTCCTCTCTTGAAATTCTTTGTCTTGCACCTCTTTTTTAAGTCAGATAAGGGGGGGGGAAGAAAAATACTTCTTGTTTATTTCTGGTAAGTTTAAATTTTCTGTTAGACAATAAAACCATTTTGCCTTCAATTACCTAGACTAATATTAGACACAATATTTCATTTATTGCATTAAAGGTTTAATAAACTTGTTTTAAATTGTATATCTTTTGACTTACAGAAAGTTGTTCTAATTATAATGAGATTATAATTTTGAAGACAGCGATTTCCACATTCCAAATCCTATCTCTTGCAGACTGTAGCATATCCAAACCATTCTGTCAGTATAAATTTTTTCTAGGTACCTTGGTGCTGAAATATTAGACATAATTATTTTAAAGCTATTAAAGAAAGTTAATGGGTTTGAAGTAGGATATTTTTTTAAAGAAATACTCTGTAGCCATTTATTCAGTATTCTTAGATGTGAAATAGGCTATCATAAATATATATTTTGATATATTCATCAAATAATTAATTTCTTAAGTAACTCACCAATATTACAACATCCACATTTTTTAATAATGGAAATATCACTGAGAAAAATAATTCAAATTTATGTATACGTAAATTGTATATAAAATCTAAAATACAGGAATGATATATCTTAGTTGTGCCTAATAATATTTAAAATAACTTTATTTTGCTGAAGTGATTCTTTTGGAACATTGTTCCTGAAATTGTCCTTAGTAATAGTTCATTGACTGCACTATTGTGGTTCTGAAGGAGCCAGAATATAAAACACTTCTTATTTCTTATTAACTGAACATCTGATACATGAAAAATAATTATTTATGAAAACAGTTCCCTGGCAATAGTATTTCTATTTTTAAATAATAACTCCTAAAACTCTAAAGAGAGCAATCAATATTTAGCTATTTTAATAAGCCAGAACTCTCATTTTAAAGATACCAAAACAGATTTGTTGTATCATGTGCATCAGGAAAAAAAAAAAAAAAAAAAAAACTGAATGAGCAACAATCCTCCAATTTGTTAAAAGCCTTTGACAGACTCAAAAAGAAAACAGATTCTTAGATGTTAAGGAAAAAACTGAGAGCAACAGTTTTTAAACCTCTGACACAATCAGCAAGAAACAGATTCTGTTCCCATCAAAGAAATTGGAAAGAATTTTATTCCAAATATGCTGATAGTCTTAGATTTTTTAAAAAGGAATCTTTACACTTACATGTTTATAAGTGTATTCTCCATTGGTTATCTTGTAAACAGAAGATACTACTTGTCATTTAATTCAGTTCCTTTGTCCTTTATTATGAAATCCAAAGCCATGTAATTTACACATTTTAAATCATGATTCTTACTACAGAGTAGAAATTCTTCACCTCTCCTTAAGATGTTGGTTTGCTTGTATGCAGGATAAACAGATTGATTTATCTTCTTAATAGCTTATGATATTAAGGTTATTAATATCTCAAACCTTAATATCTTATGATATTAAGGACTTGAACCTTATAATACTAAGGTTCAAGTCCTGCACAAATGCCAGCACTTACGTGGGGTGACTCTCAGCCACGAAGGTAAGCTTACCGGTTTTCCCTTGCTAGTTCAAGGGCTCAGTGACATAGGCAAGAGACACCGGGGAGAATTAGAACACTCTCGTTTATTTGGGGGTGGGCTTGGGTTTATATAGGGATGCAGACAAAGAACATTTTTCAAATACATCAGAAATTACAGGTTTCCTAAAGGTCAGCTTGCCCCTATGGTAGGGAGCTGGTATGACAAGAATTGATGCAGATACATAAAGGTGAGATAGAATATAAGCAAGGTTTGATGTAAATTAAGGACATCAAAGGGCACTGCTAGGAATGTGTGATAAGGTATGTTCTCCTTTGTGATCAGAAGGTGAGGTCAACTTTGAGTAAATGAACCTTAAAGCAGGCAGCCATGTGGCCTGCAGTTAGCTGGGAGAAACTGAGATCTCTGTGGGCTTGAGAGTCTGAGAAGGGAAAACTGAGTCTGAGAGACTGTTTATTCCCCTTTGCTCATCTCTTGTGAGAGAGGCTAACAAGGGGGTGTCTTTCCAGACCTCCATCCAAGGATGGGGGGAGTTTTCCCTAAGCTCTACCAAGCTTACACACAGTCCCACACACAAACCATGTACAGGTGAGAAGCTTCATGTTCTGTGATATTCGCCACTTTTCATTTTCATGACTGCAACAAGTAATTCAGTCAAACAATAGTCGGTCTCAGTTTGGCATATTTCTACATTAAGAGCTATCAAAATAGTTTTTTTAGGGGGTGTCAGACAGTGGCACACCGTATTAAGCACACATAGTATGAAGAGTAAGGACCCACGTGAGGATCTTGATTCCAGCACCCCATGCTCCCAACCTGCAAACCTGCAGGGAGGAGGTTTCACAAGCTGTAAAGCAGGTCTGCAGGTGTCTGTCTCCCCCTCCGACTCTCAGTTTCTCTCTGTCCAATCTAATAAAATGGAAAAAAAAATGGCCATCAGAATAGGTGGAGTCTTACTTAGTACAGGCACCAAGCCCCAGAGATAACCGTCTAAGGAAAAAGAGAGAAAGAGAGAGGGCAAGAGAAAGAGATATTAGAAATGAAATATGTTATTATTTCTTATATTTGGCATTCTTTCATATCTGAAAGGCTATAGATTACTGAATACATGTCTGATATAGTTTCACCTTTATGACCAAAATACTTTTAATGGGAAATAAAAGTAAGAGAAAACCTTATACTGTTTAAAATCACAGATAAAACCAAAAATATTTTCCTTCTCAGTAACTTTCAAAATTATATTCTAACAAAAACATAAACCTAATAATATGATACTTACCATATAAAAGAGAGAAATTGTCATTTAGAACATATCTGAAATACACCTAATATTTCAGATTCCTTTTTTCCCATTTAGTCTTCAATCAAGCCTGTGATAGTGATCTTTCAATCTCCTTTTCATAGAAGAAATTAAACCCAGTGGAAATAAAATAGTTTCTCTTCTAAATAAATGTAGAAATGGGAAATAAAATTCAAATTTCTTCAACTTAGAGCTTTCCAATACTTAGATTTTAAATTTTATTCAAATACAGTTGATTGGAAGAGATCTCTAATTTTAAATACTGTATGATGAAATGGAAGTCATAAGTTTTTTAAAAATTAATATATTAACTAGCCTGTGAAAAATAAATCAATGCAATAAATATAAAAAGAGGTGTATTAATTATCCTACTAAACAAAAAACTTAATTCACTTACCCACATAAAAAGTCACACACAGACAATTAAAAGGGCTGTTTAATGCTGATGAGTTCTCAGTGTTTTCAACTCATAATCTTATAGTTACCAAATACAGCAGCAACAACAATGGGAAAAAGATGTCACCAGGAGCAGTGGATTTTTAGTGTAGGCACAAAGCACCAGCAATAACCCCAGAGGCATATATAAGATTTTTTTTCTTACATTGATACCTGTATTATCTCACTCATTTCCATAAAATGTTTTATGAGAATGAAGTGAAAGCAGAAGTCGTAGACCAATTTGTTGAGGAAAGAATCAGAAAAAGGAACAAGCTAAAGGCTATGATTTTTAAACTATTTTTCATTGGTGATTTAATAAGATCAACAAGAGTGTGCAATCCCCACCACCGAAGTTTCATATCCCATAGCCATTGGAAGGTTCTATATTCTTTATCCCTCTGTGAGTATAGACCGAGGATCTTTATGGGGTGCAGAAGGTGGAAGGTCTGGCTTCTGTAATTACTTCTCTGCTGGACATGGGTATTGAAAGGTTGATCCATAACCCCAGATTGTTTTTTAATCCACCTGCTGCAATAGTATCAATTTTTAATTTAATAAGTGAGAGTAATGGGATACTATTTATTTCAAGAAAGTTAAAATCTTAAACTAAAACTAGAAACTCTCTACCTTATGAAAATTAATATTCTTTCAGAATTTCAATCCAAATAATATGAACTACATTCAACTCAGTTCATACCTCTTCCCAAATAACCATTACTCTGATCTCAATAATCTACATTTTTTTTAGATTTACCATTCAATTACATATCTACATATCTACATATCTACATATCCACAGTTTATTTAGTGGAAAGTAGGTGTTGAATATATGTAAACCATTACCCCCTCTAAGAAAATGTTAGAAAAATAATAACTCAGAAATTTCTAGTGATACTTCTATATTATTTATATTTTATATACAATAAATTCCATTTTGAAGAACTCAGTTCTTTTCTATTTTTAATGAAATATCATGCTGTTTGACACAGAGGTTGCATCAATTTCATTCCTAGCAGCAAAGTATAAATGTTTCTTTAACTCCTTACCATATCAGTACTTGTCAGTACCATATTATTTAAGTATGTAGATGTTTGTTTATAATCAAACTTCATACTTGTACAATTTCTTTCTCTTAGGGACTTAAAAACACTATCTCATTAATTCTTATAGTTTTTTTAATTATGATTATGCGAGGAAGCAACAGCAGTTAACACAAGCTATTTAATGCCCTAAACACCAGAGGTCTAAAGTTCAATACCAGAATTACCATAAGCCAGATTTGAGCAGAAATGAATAAATACATAATAAAATAATGAAAAAAAAACTTTAGAAAGTTTCTGCACCAGTCACACTTAACTCTACTATAATGTAACTTTTACTTCCTATAATTTCTTAAGTATCTCATTATCTATAATCTCCCCTAAAATAGGAGTTAATCTTCTTGTTTTTCTCTCTCTCTCTGTCTCTGTCTCTTCTTATGTGTTAGGATAAAAAATGTCTAGTATTCAGTCTTTATTTTCATACTTTTTCTTCCAGAAATATGGAAATTACCTTTATTTTTTTCATTCTGTAGATCAGAAGTAGCAGGCAGGATAGACAGCTACCCAGACAAAGTCATCAGTTAGGTTGAAGCTCCAGTGTTGTTTTGTCTAACTTTCTTTATCTCACTATTCGAATGAAAAGTATGGGCACAGAACAGTGAAATCACACATGTGCAAGACCCCATTGTTAGTTAAAACAAACAAACAAATAACTAAAAAGCAACACCAGAAATATCATATACATATAGCATATCTTACTCATATGCTCAGAGGTCCTCAAAAGATGCATTAAGAACACCTCTCAAGCACTGTTCAGATATTTGCCTCTTATCAGTGTTTTTTGTCTTCCTGTCTAGTCTGACTTATAATTGAAGGTCTGTGTTAATGTCAGAAGTGGGGAACTTTCAGGTCCTGGTGCATGATGGTGAAAAGGGACCTAGGTGAGTGTGAGAATGTTCTGCAGAAAACTGAGAAATGTTACATGTGTACCAACTGTATTCACACTAAACCATTAATCTTATCAAAAATGTGTTGCATATTGAAAATTATCTTACTCTCACAATAAAATTTCAGTGTTACTTTATTCATTTCTTATTCATTTTAATGGTTCCTTAATACATGGAATTCTTCTTGTGCTTGATTACAACTAATCTAGGTATAACGTGCACCTAATACTAAATTGAAAGTAACTGATTAATCTAATTCACCTTAAATCCTTTTAAAATCCAGCCATGTCATTTTCCTTATAACTTTTAATGTTTAAGCTATTTCTAGATGTAACCATTGCATGTGTATTAAATATGATAATTTTCTTATGGTTGCTTTACTGAAAAGTTCCCTTAAAATACAGTCACGATTAAACCAAAGGCTTCTGAGAAATTTTTTTCAGTGAGGCATTTTACAAGTAAAAGTACTATTGGTATCTCTCTGATGTGTGTTGTGGGGGTAACACATAAGCTGAAGATAGATGAAGTTGTTTCCTAAAAACATATAAACCAATCTCACATTAGTAAACAAGAACAATTGCCATACAGTATATGTGGATAATTCATTTAAAATTTCTTCCTTCAGAAATGCCTTTCCCTTCTCATTTAACACACTTGAGTGCAGGATATTTGACATTCATATAGACACAATCTAAATGATAACATTTGCATTTTTAAATTAAACAAAGTAGATAAGTATGCCTTTTTTTTCTTATTTTTTCTCTTAAAAGTTTTCAATTGGGATTCAAGCACATCCTTATGAGTCTTGGTATTTTTTATACTTTCTTTTGCTGAGCTACTTGTACTGTGTTGTTTACTGCGTGTTTGCTTTTATTGGATTGCATTTATTTTTGAAGTGGTTTCTAAATTCTCCTATGTGGCCCCTAATTCTTGAACACCAATATTTGTTTTATTTTCCAATGACTGAACATAAAGCACAAATATGAACTTTTCTCGACATTTACAAGCTTACCTCAAACACTCCTTCTGTCCTTAACATTGCTATTCCAGAATATACTCTAAAATATTGAAAAAAAATCAAATTGTCCAG
Source organism: Erinaceus europaeus (assembly GCF_950295315.1). NCBI lineage: Eukaryota > Metazoa > Chordata > Mammalia > Eulipotyphla > Erinaceidae > Erinaceus > Erinaceus europaeus. Next base: position 29,150,730 of record NC_080179.1, read on the forward strand.
AGACTTATTCTGTATCCTGGGTATTTCAAAATAAAAAGTGAAGCAGTAAATAATCTGTTCTATTTTACCACATAAACTTTTCAAAACTTGATATATTGTATTTTGGTTAAAGTATTTGAGCACTTTAATTGATTTTTCAGATGCAAAAAAAAAAGGTGTGTGTTGGTTTATGTTGTGTGTGTGCAACATTGAGCTTTCTTTTTGTTATTTTCTATGTTTCTGCTTATAAGTAAATACATAAAAAGTAACACAGATTTTGTTTAGAGAAGTCTGACATGGAATATAAATTCCACAGTTGATAACAATGATATAATCTTAGGAAACCTAATATTTTTCATGAAAACATTTGCTTCTAGCCAGTGCCTAGATTGTGGTCTTAACAGTAAATAAGTGGAAATTATCATATTTGCAGAACTTGGCATACTTGGCCATGCCATGGTTTAAATAAATCAATAGCAGTAGAAATCATATCAAGGGAAAGTGAAATATTTCTGTGAAGCTATCAAGGTGCTATTATCAACTTTCAAGAGTTTACTGTCAGGAGTCTGGCGGTAGCGCAATGGGTTAAGCACACAATGGCAGCAAGCACAAGGACCAGCTTAAGGGTTCCGGTTCATCTACAGGTGTCTATCTTTCTTTCCTCCTCTCTGTCTTCCCCTCCTCTCTCCATTTCTCTCTGTCCTGTCCAACAACGACGAAACCTATAACAACAATAATAACTACAACAATAATAATAAAAAACAACAAGGGCAACAAAAGGGGAATAAAAATTATATATTTACATATATATATATATAAAATAATTTTCTGTCTTCCTCACAAATCCTGTTTACTAACTATACACACTTTCAGATGCTTCATTTGAACAATTACAATCAACCCACCAAAAGTGTAGATAGTTTAGCTCGTAAAAAGAGAAAAGATTAGCGGATTTTATACAGGGTTGATTATTGAAGAAATGATGTTCTACTAGTAGAGAATAACCTGAAACATAGTAATCTGTCTGCTTACCTGGTTCCAGAAGTCACTTAATTGTACAGACTCAAGACAAAACTCACTATGTGTTCTCTGAACTTAAGAATTACATGCATACCTAGAAAACAGATTTCATACTTTAAATATCTGATTATATTAAAATAGAGTACAGTACTTTCCTATGTCAGCCACATGAAAACAAATGTCAACCTTTCTTTTTCCCTGTTTGTTGTTATAGGCAGTCCTTTGTACTTAACTGCAAGTGACATGGAATCCTAGAGTAGGCACACAACCATGTGACACAGGAGTGGTGCTGTTAGGACTTTATTAGTGAAAGAGTAGAATCCATGAATCTATCTCTGGAACTGAAATATAACAAAGGCAGCTGAGCATATGTTTAAGAATAAGTATGAAAGAGAATGGTTTGTGGCTGGTCCTTAGGTGATGTCATTCATACGATAAAAATTGATAATATCGAAAATAAATTTGCACTGAATTTCCTGACTGGAAAAACTGTGATGTGACTTTAAGTGAAATGTCTTAAATACAGCTAGCCCTGTATTTTAACTTATTACAATGAAATAGGTTGGTGAGAATTGGAAGCCTAATTGCTCAGACATATTTTTATTTCCCTCTCAAATTCTAAACCACCTTTAAAAAAAAGAAATAATGGCTTTTGGGGGTGGGGAGTGAGAGGAAATTCTTATTGTAGTATTTTCCATTTATTAAAGTTTTGTTTTAATTAAATTTAAATTAATTTTAAGATTTATTTATGAGAAAGAAACTGAGCATCAATCTGGCACATATAATGCTGTGTATTGAAGTCAGGACTTTTTTCTTTTTTTTTTTTTTTTTTACTATAGCACAGCTTTGATTTGTGGTGGTCATGGGACTGAAGGTCTCAGGCATGAAAGTTGCTTTCACAGCCATTAATAATGCTATATCCCCAGCCTTTATTTGCTAATATCAAATTAAATACTTCCAGCTTCTACCAATGTACCTTCACAGAATGTGAAGTTGTGAAGAAATGTCATTCATAAAATGTTTAAACTATATAGATATAACCCAATGATAAAATGTTATATAATAATTAGAAAAAGGATGACTTGTGTACCTGGTACTTTTCTTTTTCACATAATGTTTTTTATAATTTCATTTTTAATACTAACTATGCCTACTGAAATCTCAAAAATGTCCTAAAATCATGCCAGTGACTTCCTGAGAATCATAAATTAGTATAAATTAACACTGTTAATACCAGATGTTACTGGTAACAACTAGTATCTTCTCCACAACTGCATAGTAATGTAAAAGCACCATGATTTTGAAAATGAAAGAGTAGAAAATAAAAAAAATAGTACTACTTGAAAAAATGGTCCAAAATTAATAAATCAGTTTCATTTTTTCCCCAAATATTTATTAATCAGTGAGAGAGAAGGAAAAAGAAACTGGAGCATCACTCTGGAACATGGTGGTGCTAGAGATTTAACTCTGGACCTCATTCTTGATAATTCAATATTTAATCTAATGCATTCATTTTAATTATTATTATTTATTTTATTATTATTTTATTTATTTAACTTATTATTTATTTTACTTATTATTTTTTATTTTATTTTTAATTATTATTATTTATTTTATTTATAAAGGAAACATTGATAAAAACTATGGGATAAGAGGGGTACGACTCCGCACAATTCCCACCATCAGAACTCTGTATCCCATCCCCTCCCTGATAGCTTTTTCTATTCTTTAATCCTCTGGGAGTATGGACTCAAGATCATTGTGGGATGCAGAAGGTGGATGGTCTGGTTTCTGTAATTGCTTCCCTGCTGAACATGGGCATTGACAGGTCAATTCATACTCCAAGCAAAAACTCTAGATCAAAACTTTGTTGTTACATTTACTCTTTGTATGGCAGAAAAGTTGACTACCATAGATAACTCCCAACCTGCCTTGGTCCTCCCTTAGTAGAGTATGGCTTTGGACAGGTGAGGTTTCAGGACATGTTAGTAAGGTCATTTACCCAGAGAAGTCAGGATGGGATAGTGGTTTCCATTGGAATAAATGAAAAAAAATTTAGTTGGTAGATTTAAAGACTATTTTAGCTCATTTAAATCTCCAACTTAAAAAAAAAAACTTGTGAACATACTTGTAACTTTAGGTTTTAAAATTGGTTTGTTACGTTTAATGTTTAGTGATTTACTTCTCTGTTAAAATAGAGATTGAATAAAAATTTGTATAAAAACTTTTTTATTTCTATCAGATGGTAAAATTGTTACCTTAGGATTAGACCAATGAGTATATTTTCCTATTTTATGTCCCAGACTTCTTGACCTGTTCTTTTTCTCCTTTAAAATTAGCTTCATGTTTAAAAGTAATATTATATAACTGCTAAACTGAGGAATGTTATTCCATTGTCAGATTTTCATTAACTTGATTAATGAAACAGAACTCTGGTAATGGGTATGCTATGGAACTACGTCCTGAAATTCTATAACCTTGTAAACCACAGTAAAATCACTAGTGAATGAAAGTTTTAAGGAAAAAAAATAATTCTCAGATTCATGATTGCTCATTTTGGTATGAACTCCTGTTTTATTTTTTGTGCTTGTTTTATCTTTTCTGACTAGACAAGTGGCAATGGATCATCACTAAAGTTTATATACAATATCTGTTTTCATGTCCTACCTAGTTTTCCTTTATTCTGGACTTTGCTATTGTACTTCTCCCTTTGGGGGATGAGGCATTGGCACAATCCTTCATTTAATATTCTCTCAGATACATTACTAACTTTCACTCTCCTTTTCCTATTTCTATCTGAAATATTCCCTTCCACCAGATACTTCCATCACCATCTTCTAATTGTTAATACCCTTTCACTTGTCTATCTGCTTCTATTTTTTGCTAATGTGCTTCTACATGTATCAGTGAAAACCGATTACTAATAACCCCAGTGTTTCCTTCTGACTTTCCATAACAAGTAATTCTAATGTAAAGATTCTGTCATTAGAACATATTCTGTTCCACTTTATTTGGTGTAATACCATGCACATGTTCCTATGCATTCTTTGTCTTCTAAAAGAGTTACTAGCTTCCTTAAAAGTATGGCTGATTATTACTGTGTCTTGTTTCCTGCCCTATGAATCCACTGCTACTGGAGGCTATTTTTACCTTTTTGTTGCCCTTGTTGTTTGACATTTTTCTTGTTATTATTATTGTTGTTACTGCTGTCATTGTTGTTGGATAAGACAGAGGGAAATCAAGAGATGAGGGGAAGACACAGGGGGAGAAAAAGATAGACAGCCACAGAAATGCTTCACCGCTTGTGAAGCGAGCCCCCACAAGTGGGGAATTGTAGGTTCTAACAGGAATCCTTATGCAGGTCCTTGTGCATCCTGCCATGTGGCTTCGCTCACTGTGCTACTGCCTGCCCCCCCCAATATTTTTATATTGCTCTTACTACCCAATAATTATCTAGACACCTGACGGATATTTAAAACATAACTGTATTTACTAATTACTGTGAACCATTAATCCAGAATTAAAAATTTAATTCCTTGTTGATACCAAGTGTTGTGACTTACATTAAATTTATCTTAGTGTAGGCATTAGAAAAGGTCCTTTTATACTTGGTAATTAGAGGGTTTTCTAACATGATAATATGTATTTTGTTTATTTGTTTATTTTTATTATTGGACAGGGAGAACTTGAGGGGGGAGGGGTGACAGAGAGGGAGAGAAAGAGAGAAACACCTGCAGCCCTGATTCAACATTTGTGAAGCTTTTGCCCTGCAGGTAGGGGCCAGGGACTTGAATTTAGGTCCTTCTGCAGTGTGGCATGTGCATTAAACCAGGTGTGCTGCCACCTGGCCTCGTGATCATATGTGTTTTATAAGAAATCTCTTCACTGTGTCACACATGTGTGAATTCTCATATACTTGAAAGCTTCTGTTGCTCTCAGTAAGTCATATAAATCAGACAGAGTGATCTTATATGGCAATGTGGTAGTGGGAATTGTATGAATTGTACCCCTCCTACCCCATAATCTTGTCAATCATTATAACCACTAATAAAAAAAGAAGCTGAAAAATAAGAAAACACAAAATAGAATTTGGACTGGGTTTGGTGTATTATACCAAAGTAAGACTCTGGGGTCAGGGGGAGGGTCCAGGTCCTAGAACATGATGGCAGAGGAGAACCTATATGGGGTTGAATTGTTATATGAAAAAATGAGAAATGTTACACATATGCAAATTAATACATTTCCCTGTTGAGTGTAAGCCATTAACCCCCCAATAAAAATAAATAAATAAAATTAGAAAAAGAGAATACACTTGAGATAAGTAGAAGCTGGGAAAAAGGTACCAAGAAAGCCATCTAAGTCACTTTGGATGAGCTATGTGAGTCTATTGTCAATGCCTTTTTTTTTTAGTAGTAAATTAAATGTTTTATAGATTATAAGACAATAGGGGTATAATTCTATACCATTCCCACCACCAAAGATCTGCACTTCCATTCCACAGCTCCAACAGTAACCACCACAGTTCTCCCAAGGCCATAAATATGGGTTGATGTATGTACACTGCCAGTTCCATTAATTTTGTCTCAAAGGACACAATATAGTCTTTGTACTTAGCATAGTAGTACTCGATTGAGTATATACCCCATGATTTTCTTTTCTTATTTATAACTCAAATGAGTGATTTGTATGCCATTGTTTATGCCCCCACAGTCTAAGTATTTTCCATAGGGTTTATTTTTTTCTCTGATATTTTACACTTTTAATCAGGTAAATTAAAAAGATGCACCAGAAAAGCACATGGGCCCTAGAGCAAAGATGGGTAACAACCATGTGAAAGCTGACACCTGTTTTTATTTACTTCAAAGGCTCTATCTTCATATCCTTTCTTTATGCTCTTCCCTCTCAGGGAAACAGGCCTGACTTCCTCAGGTGTTCTTCAAATTATCTTCCCTCTCAGTGATGATGGGCCAAAAATAAAGGTTCCTGGCCATAAAAGTTCTTGGCCCTAGTAGATGTGGGATTCAGAGTCATCTGATCACCCTCTTGGAGTATGGGACAAAATTCTTTTTGTGGTGCAGAAGCAAGGAGTTCTGGCTTCTGTAAATGCACCTCTGCTGAACCTGGATGTTTGTCAATTGATCCATACATCAAGCCTGTCTCACTATTTCCCTAGTGGAGTAGGACTTGACAGAGGTGAGATTCCAGGACATGTTGGTGAGGTCTTCTGCCCAGGTCAGAATGTATAGTAGTTTTCATAGGGATAAATGAGGAAACTGTAGTTGGTAGATTCAAAGACTAATTTTAGCTCAGATATACTACAGAATCTAAGCTATATTTTGCTATGTAAGGAATTTTTGACTTGGAGATCTGAAACATTAATTTAAAAAATATTTGCATTCTGAAGAGGGAATTTTATACTTTGGATATCAAATAATTAGTATACATGTTGAAAATGGTAATCTAATTTGCTTCACTGAGAGAAATTTAAATCTCTATACACTAAAAGTTAATGTGTAGGTCTATAAATAAATAGACACCATGCAAATTAGAGAAAGGGTAGAAGATCATGAGGGTTTGTTGTCCAAGTCAAGGGCAGATGAAGAAGTGTTCCAAGAAGCAAACAACTGGGGATATGTGTTAAACTGATTACAATCAGTAGATTGTTAAGTGCTGTCTGGAAACGAGGTTCAAGATTATACAGATCTGCATTAATTCAAAGATTCTTTAATGTCACTCTACTGGAGTTACGATTTTTAAAATGTACTACACTGGTTAAATGAAGTTTTTGTTTTATCTTTTAAACATTTTTTGCTTTATTTTTTTCTTTTTATTTGATAGGATAACGAGAAATTGAGAGGAGGGGGAGGTAGAGAGACACCTGCAGCGTTGCTTCACTGCTAGTGAAATTTACTGCCTGCATGTGGGGTCCCTGGGGTTGAATTTAGTTCCTCAAATATGATAATGTGTGCCCTCATTCAAATGCACCAACTTCCAGGCCCCAACTATGAATTTTTTATATATTTAATTTTATATGTTTAATTTCAGAAAATATAAAAAAGAATAACTTTTTGAGGGGAGTAAGTCTGGTTTTAAATCAATATTGAAAAGAAAAGCAAATGGAGGGTGGGGTAGATAGCATAGTGGTTATGCAAAGAGACTGTCATGCCTGAGGCTTCAGAGTCCCAGGTTCAATCCCCTGTACCACCATAAGCCAAAGCTGAGCAGTGCTCTGGTGTTTCTCTCTGTGTCTTTCTCTTTCTGCATCTCTCTCAAAAATAAAATAAATAAATACTTTCAAACAAATAAATATTAAAAAAACAAAGAGAAACTCATCTATCCTATGATGTGGTTCCAAAATCATATCACCTAATATTATGCACATCACATTAGGCACATCATGTCACGCCACACATGCCATACACATCACATCATGTCACACAAATCATATTAAATCACCAGGGTGGGGTGTTTTCCAGACTTTCATAAATCCATATTTTTCCCAAGGGATATATCAGAATTTTATTATATATTATATATAGTTTTTGTTTGTTTTCCCTGAGCCTGAAATCTGACATGCAGTTATTGTCTGGGCAGATGATGTCATGGCTAGAAAAAGGACCAGAAAGCTGGATCTGGGAAGAGAGTAGCTCCCAAATATGGGAAAGGTGTATAAATGTTGTTGACTGTAAACCCCATTGATTTGATATGATCTGGGGACCATATTCAGCTTAGGAGCCTATGTGACCTCTGCATCCCTGTAGATCCGAGCTTACATTCTGTGGTCATCAGTAGGAACATTCCAAGCTGTCCCATTAACAGGCTCCCCACCTGCAGGGGTGTTGCTTAACAAGCAGTGAAGCTGGTATGCAGGTGTCTTTCTCTTCCCCTCCCTGTCTTCCCCTTCTCTCTCTCAATTTCTCTCTGTCCTATACAACAACAACAACAGTGGCAACAATAACATTAGCAACAACAAGGTTAACAACAAGGTCAACAAAATGGGAAAAAATGGCTTCTAGGAGAAGTGGATTCCTAGTGTAGGCATTGAGCCCCAGCAATAACCCTGGAGGCCAACAGAGAGAGAGAGAGAGAGAGAGAGAGAGAGAGATACCTGCAGTACAGCCCCACTGATTGTGACGCTCCCCCTGCCCCCCTGCTGATAGGGACTGGGGCTTGAACCTTGGTTTTGCTCATGGTAACCTGTGTGTTAAACCAGGTGCTCCACCATCCATCCCCTTCTAGAATTTGTCTTGAGCTTATATATAAAAACTTAGATAAATGCACAAGAAGAGCATATATGGTATATACTATTATTGTAACCCTCAGTTCTGATCATTACCATACTAGAAAATGTAACATTACCAAAAACTATTTTATAGTTTTGCTCTTTAAAAGACAGCACAAAATGCTAAAACTTTAATGTTGATAATCACAAAATAATAGTTTCATATCATCATTCTGTATGTCAAAATATTAGCTGAATATTATTTTGCCTATAAATATGCTCTATCTGTATTGATTTTTGTGTCTGGATTAGGCATGTTTTGTACTTCTGTAAATAAAATTTTAATTTTATTTGTTGTTACATGAATTCCAAAGATAACATATATTTTAAGTGTTCTTAATTAATTTTTAAAAAAGAGTTTTAAAAATTAATCAAATTCAGAAATATATTTCAAAAAGTCATTAAAGTAGAGAAATATGAAATGTAGATGTAAGTAAAGCTGAATACATTAATTAATACAAAGCTGAACCTTGCCTTGGTTATCACCCTGAAAGAAATATAATTAAAATCAACACTGTGAAGTATTTTTTATATGACTCTTGGGTTACTGAATGGCTAAGAAGTAAAGATAACGATATAAAGAAAAAATTTAATGTGTGACTCCTAGCATAATGGCAAGCGAATTCATAGCTTAATGTTGTTATTCTGTGTTTAACTCTCTAAATTGCTCTTATATTTTAAAGAACTGCTCAGAGTGCTTCAGTAATTAGCACATCAGGGATGCATTAATACAGAATGATGGTTCTAATCCTGGGGGTTTTTTAGGCTTTAGTAATTCTCCTTTCCCAAAGAATATCATGCAAATAATTAAAGCAATATATCTCAATATATGTAGCAAATGTACTATAATGCATTAAATGCACAGATTATCTTACATGAAAATACTATATTATTACTTGTTGAATGATTTTCTGAAAGATAGAAAATATGGCCATATATTTCCCCATAAAAATTCTTTCTCCTCTGAGAAATGTATGAATAAAAATATTATTATGGGAAACTGCTGTTTGTCCATCTGATGTAAAAAAAAATCTCCTTTCTTCTGTATGTCAAAAATTTATTATCATGTTAGTTAGAAAGTATTACTGTCTTTCTAAACCTTGTCCTCCACTATGACCTATATGCTACTACTGTTTCTAATTTTACATCTGGACCAGATATTTCAAATTTTGCTTTAGCATATTTACATTTTGTAAAACCCATGTTGGAATATAAAACAACTCAAATTTCCTACAGTGTCACCCATTATCTGTTGTATTTATTGCAAACATTTTGTATGATTTTTAAGTACATGTTGAATCATCATCTTCATTTGATTTCAAGACTATAGACTTTGCTCACTCTTCCTTATATAATAATTATATAATACATAATTGTGCAAGCTTATACAATAAGGTTACATAATAATTGATGTCAGCTCTGTTTTACCTACTAACAAAATACTCAACATATGCACAATATGGTAAGAAAATATGAACTACCCCTCAAACTTTGAAAGTATTCTGTGACTATCAACAGGGAATGAAGCAACTTGAGCACTACATCAGTTCCAAAGGTTACTAATGTGAGCTTATTGGTATCATTTTTTGTGTGGGGATATGGTTTACAGTGTAGTCATTGACACTTGTGTACAGTTTTTCATATCTTTGTGAAAAGTCTCTGGAGAACACTGTCACCCATGACCTAGGCCCTTTCACATCATCATGAAGCAGGGTCTAAGGTTCTCCTCAGCACCATAGCCCCTACCTACACACACAAGCTTCTTCCCCAGAGTACTTTGCTTTGGTGCAATAAACCATGTCCAATCCAAACTTTCACTTTGTGTTCTCCATCCCTTTCCCATATGTATTAAGTCAGCAACGCCATTAAGTGAGGACATTTGGTATTTTGTCCTTTTTGACATCTCATTTAACAGGATGTCCTCAAGTTCCATCCAAGATGATGAAAAGAACATGACTTCATCATTTTTAACAGCTGCAAAGTATTTCATCATATATACACACAGAGTAGGTACATGTGTAACATTTCTCAGTTTTCCACATAAAACTCTAACTCACTACTTAGGTCCTCCCACCATCATATTGCAGGACCCGAACACACTACCTTCCTTTCCTCCTCCCTCATCCCAGAGTCCTTTACCTTGGTGCAATACACCAAATCCAATCCAAGTTCTGCTTTATGGTTGCATCCAAGTTTTGGGCATTACAAATAGTGTTGCTATTAACATAGGTATACATAGATCTCTTCTATCTAGTCTTTTTTATTTCCTTTGAGTGATTTTTTTAATTTCCCTTGAGTAACCAATTTTTACTCCTACTTGCAGTGCAAAAGTGTCCCTTTTCCTCCACATTCTCTCTAGCATTCGTTGTTTCTTTCCTTTCTAATGCATCACATTCTTATTGGTATAAAGTGGTATTTATTGCTGTTTTTATTTGCATCTCTCTCTTAATCAGTGACTTTGAAGACTTTTTCATGTGTCCGTTGGCCCTCTGAATTTCTTCCTCAGCAAAGTTTCTATCTATGTCCTCATCCTTTTCCTAATGGGAGTTTTGTTTCCTTTGGTGCATATTTACTGAGTTATTTAGTTTTTTTTTTTAGTTATTAGTCCCTTATATGAAGTATGTTGTATAAACACCTTGTCCCACTCTGCAGTATGCCTTTCTGTTTGGGTGATCGTTCCATTTGCTGTGCAGAAGTTCCTTGGTTTGATGCAGTCCTATTGATTAATTTTGAAGAACTTTCTGAAGCACAAGTCATGAAGTGTTCTGTCATTATTTTCTTCTATGTATTTGATAGTTCCTGGTCTAATGCCCATGTCTTTGTTCCACTTGGAGTTTACTTTTACATACAGTTATATGTAACAGTCTGATTTCATTCTTTTACCTTTAAGAAGGGATTTTTTACTGGTAATAATTATCCTTGATGACAACACTTGGTCAAATACATTTCCCCTTCTTTGTTTCAGTATTAATTTTACTTTTGTGAAGGGTATCATAATTCTTAGAAATATTTCTTTATTGATTGATTGGTTGACTTGTGTGTTTATGTTGCTAGAGTACTGGTCAGCTCTGGGTCATGGTTGTGCAGGAGTTTGGATATGGGACCTCAGAGCTTCATGTGAGAGTCTTTTTACATAGCCATTATGCTATCTCCCCTGCCCATTAAACAGTGTTCTTAATATTCCAAATTCAAATTAAGTCATGGACTTATTTAAGAAGCTGCCATTATTGTGCTATATAAGAGGACATATACTTTGGGAATTTGCATATGTCTTTTAATTTAAGAAGAAAGTATGTTTCTCTTTGAAAATTCATATCCCTGTAGGAAACTGTATTTGTTCAGTATTTATATCTGTATCTAATTATGTGAATATTAATATGTATATAAATATTATTAGCTATTTGAAATGATTAAATGATTTGAAATGTGCTTATCACCAACACATTTGTAAAAATTAATTAGTAGTGCCTCATTTTAATCTCAAAATTTCTAAATAATAATTAAAATTGTCAAGGACACTTGCAGGGACTCTAAAAATCTGATATTTCCCTTATCAGTAAGTTATGAAGTAACGATGCAGACATAAAGTTTAAAACCATAAAACTGATACTGTAATATACCTTCCAGAATAATTAAGGTGAAAACCAGAAAGTCTTGGTAACAATGTGGACCAACTAAAAAGGTCACAAACTATTTATGGGACTATATATTGGTAAAATCGAGCTGGAAATGCATTTGTCAGTGAATATAGATGTATCTTGTGACCCTGTAGTTCCATTGAAAAATTTGATGGTCAAAGAAATACATAAATGTATTGATGACAATGTTATTTATCTTAAGTTAGAAACTACATCTATGTTTTCCAAGGCTAGATCAGATAAACATATTATAGACAACTGTGGCATAGTACCTGGAAATAATAATAAATAAATTATTACTAGAAGCAACTTGAATGTCTCCTTCACGGAGAGTATTGAGGAAAAGGAGACAAACATAGAGTCTAAAGGAAATATTCTGAGTAGGTATGCTTCTGAATATTGCAAAATTCTGTTTCTTAATCTGGATATCTGTTTGTGAAAAACCGGTTTACTTATGGTTTCTTCATTTTTCTATATGATGATATTTTAATATACATACATTTTTTTCTCAAGAACATAGGTCTCATTTTATTCATCTTTGTATTACAAGAGGTCGAATAATTCAGCACTCATATACTAAGTACTCAGGAAATCTGACAGTGAATATTTTTTAAATTTAATTTGACATATTTATAAAATAAAAATAGAAATATCAATAAAATCATAGTCTAAAAGGGGTAAAATCCCACACATTTCCCACCACCAGAGTTCCATATCACATCCCCTCTACTGGAAGCTTTCCTATTTATCATCTCTCTGGGAGTATGGACCCAGGATAATTAATTATGGAGTGCAGAAGTTGGAAAGTCTGGCCTCTATAGTTGCTTCTCTGCTAAACATGGACATTGGCAGGTTGATCAGTAATACTCCCTGCCTGTTTCTGTCTTTTCCTAGTGGGGTAGTGCTCCAGAGAGATAGGATTCCAGGGTACATTGATGAGGCCCTCTGCCCTGGGGAGTCATGTTGGTGTCATGATAGCATCTGCAACTTGGTGTCTGAAAAAGCATTAAGATATAAAGAAGAGCAATTTGTTTATTAATCTGAAACCCAAAGGCAAGAATATAGAAGATGAGGTTTCGAGTGTCCATTTTGGAAAGTTAGCAGGCCTATTTTAGGTAAATTCCAAGGGGCCCATGACTACTAATTTTTGCCTGATCCTGGCAGCTGACATGCAGGTAGCCGAAAGGTATTATCTGTAGAAAAAGTATATAAATACCACTAACTGTAAACGCCATTGATTTGTTCTAGGGCCTATATTCAGTGCAGGAGTCTGTGTAACCTCTGCATTCCTGTAGGTCTGAGCTCGCATTCTGTGGTCATAAATATGATAGTATTGTAGAGATAGTAATTGACAGACAAATTATGTCTTCAGAGTACATACCTCTCAATCTCTTTATTGTCTGTCAAAATTCACTAGAATGATAAATTATTATTTAAATCAATTAATTGATCTTTTTGTATTTAGTAAAGCAAGTCGTTTTGCAGAATTAAACAAATTGAGGCTATCCAAATTATTTTAACAATAATTTTGCATAACAAACTGATATTTTGAAATGTTTATACCTTTAGAGAAGTTGTTCCAGCTTAAAAACCATTGGCAACAAAATATTTTTTTCCATATTTTTCTAAATTACATCTTTGTGAACACTCAAAGCATGAGTGATTTTTTCTAAGGGTAACATCAGAACATCAGAGACATGAAGCAGTGAATAGTCTATCAAAAATTGAAAGATTTTGTGTTAATAAAGAAGAGGATTTTTTTTTCAAGTCACTTTGGGGAAGTTTATTCTTATTTCAGATTTAAAGCATATTATAATAGAAACAACTGGAGTTCTCAACAATATAACTGAGTTCTTGGATTCTGAATCATGAAAAAGACTCAATATAGAATTGTAGCAACTGCTGAAGTCATGCCTTTGTTTCATACAAAGACTTACACAAAAAATAATTTACCATATTATCATAGAAATAATTCTAAGGAATTTCTACTGAAATTTAATGAAATTAACTATATGCCTTACAGTTTTAGAAAAATATGCTTAAACTTTAGCTATGTGAAATTATTATTATTATTATTTAAGAAAGTATTAATTAACAAAACCATAGGGTAGGAGGGGTACAATTCCACACAATTCCCACCACCCATTCTCCATATCCCACCCCCTCCCCTGATAGCTTTCCCATTCTCTATCCCTCTGGGAGCATGGACCCAGGGTCATTGTGGGTTGCAAAAGGTAGAAGGTCTGGCTTCTGTAATTGCTTCCCCGCTGAACATTGGCGTTGATTAGTCGGTCCATACTCCCAGTTTGCCTCTTTCTTTCCCTAGTAGGGTGGGTCTCTGGGGAAGCAGAGCTCCAGGGCACATTGGTGGGGTCTTTAGTCCAGGGAAGCCTGGCCAGCATCCTGATGACATCTGGAACCTGGTGACTGAAAAGAGAGTTAACATACAAAGCCAAACAAATTGTTGAGCAATCATGGACCCAAAGCTTGGAATAGTGGAGAGGAAGTGTTAGGGGGATACTCACTGCAAACTCTAGTGTACTTCTGCTTTCAGGTATATATTTTGCAGTAGTTTATGGATACATGTGAACATACTCTCTCTCTCACAGAAACTGGTGTATATCTAGGTTTTGGGACTTTGTTAGAGAGTGAACCACCTGAGATGGAATTAGAGTATATTATGAAAGGAAAGGTCTCACCCGAGTAATGAAGCTGAAGGGTTGTCATTCCACACGTGACATCTCTGGACACAGTCTGAGGTGAAGCATGTTGAGGTGGCAATTGTTGTGTTGGTTAGGTTGTGATCGGCAGATGAAATATTATTTGATATGGATTGGGAGAGGCATATGGGAAAGTGGGCCCTATCCAATGGTTCCATGACTGGGGGAAGTAGGGGCTCTATAGTGGAGATGTGAGGTTCCTGCAGTCTTAGGGTTCAAAAAGACAATCGATAGTTAATGTTATCATCACATTATTTGGTAATTGGGTTAACTTTGAAAAGTCCTTTTGTTAGGGTTTGCTATACAGTTCCCAGTATCTTGTATATAGCTGTGCTATTGGTTGCTTCTGATCTACTTGGTCTAGGCTTTTGAGCGAGTCTGCATATCAATTACACTGCATATATTGAGAAAAGATTCAGTTTGTGTTTTGAAAAACTTTGAGACGTACAATTAATTTTCCCCTTCTCATATTAATTAACTAGTGATGTATATGACTACATTTTACTAGGAGTGTATATAAACACCATCCCCACCACCAAAAGACTGTGACCCATCCCTCCCACCCACTCCCACCCTCCACTTTCCCAGGAAGCTGCATGTCTGCCCCTCACCTCAGGGTTATCACTTTGGTGCCCTATTTACAATTTGGTCAGGTCCTGCTTTTAGTTTCCCTTTCAGATCTTCTTCCTCAACTTCTGTTGATGAGTGGGATCATCCCATACTCATCTTTATCTTTCTGACTTAGCTCACTTAACATAATACCTTCTAGCTCCGTCTAAGATGGGTCAGAGAAGGTGGGTTCATTGTTCTTGATAGCTGCATAGTATTCCATTGTGTATATATACCACAGCTTTCTCAGCCACTCATCTGTGAATTTATTTTTAAAAACTTTGCAAATTACCACAATGTGCCGAGAGTTATTCTAGGCTTTAGAAATTTCAGACATATAATCCCTTTGTGTTTTCAGAGCCCATAATCAAACTAAGGATTTAGAATAACTATGAGAGTAAAAAAACAACAAAGCTTAAAACCTTTTCTTATTTAACTGGAGAACATAAAGGTGGGAGCAATTATTTTTCTCTTCACTGCATTCTTTAGCTTTATCTAAGGACTGAAAGTTTTAGGAATACATTACCTAACTTACATGAGTCAACATATTATTACTAATTAACTCTGTTGTTAGCATAATGTTAAAATATTTCAATATTATTGTATTGATAAATGTAAATGCAAAAAATATTTCATTAGGCTCTGCTTCTGACCCAACTAAGCAATAGCAGGAATCCTTTTATTGTTTAGCAAATGTAAACTTTCTGAAATTCCTTCTTCTCTATTATTTTCCAATTATATGTTCATTTTATTATTGTTATTTTGATAAAAGTATTCCATGGTCCTACATCGTCAAAGAAGCTTTTCAAATGCAGATCTGGGGACATTAGACCTAGAATTTGTTCTCAGTTTCTGTTATTGTCACCTAGAACAAAGAATATTATACTTTGAACTACTAGATAGCAACAGTTTGACTTTTCAGTAGGCAATCAATATTTAAATGATCTCAAAGTAAAAAAAAAAAATTTTAAAAAGCCTTCTGAATGCATAATACATGGTTGAATATGATTGTTTTAGAAGCCCGATAGTCAGTAAAAATCATTTTCAAGCTTTCCTGGCATACTTTTACTCTAACATATTAACATTTGTGTTGATTTGAACTTTCTCAACACAAAATGTCTTGTGACAAAAAAATATTAAAATTCAATCTCTGAGAAATCTTCAACATATCAGAAAAGTCTATGAATGAGTTTTGTTTTGAAATGCTCTCATGCATAGCAAAGCAAGTGCTCTTCCTCTGCAGAGGTGTTTTTGAATAGGTTAAGGGAAGAAAACACTCAGGTGGATTACTTTAATAATGTATAATGGAAATAGTGTCTTAATGAAGTTTCCATCTTTCTGAAACATGAACTCTGTATTTATAACCTTTTATTATAGTTAATTCTGATGTAGGGGCAGCCTAAGTGAAACTCATGTTAGCATTATAATGTATTTGTTAGAAAAAATTTTCAAGCATCAGTATCTCTCCATAACACAAAAAAGAAACACTCAAGAAGGGAAGAGCAAATTCTCATGATAGGAAAATGTGTTCTTAGAACGGGAGGATGGATTGACCTGTCAACACCCATGTTCCGCAGAGAAGCAATTACAGAAGCCAGAACTCCAACCTTCTGCACCCCCAAAACAATTTTGATCCATACTCCCAGTTGGGGAGAAGTGATAGGAGGAAGAGGATAAGAGGGCTCTGAACTACAGCTTGATCAGGACCCACACAGAAAGGAGAAAGGGAGGGTAATTTGGATGTAGTAATAGGATCATGCGTGGCTTGGAGGAGAGGAGAAGAATGGACCTGGAAGAAAAAGGAAGTAATTATGTACAAATGTAGACAGATAGTTGTAGAGATGATAGTTAAGCCATGTCTGCAACTTTAGGAGAACTACTGTGGCTTGAAATGGAAGGACTGGGGATTCAGAAATCTGGTGATGGGAAAAGTGTGGAATTATACCCCTGTTGGCATGCACTTTTGTAAATCACTAATAAATTTTAAAAGAAATGTTCTTGCTCAGCACATACTTAATTATTTAATTTATTTATTTATTTATTCATTCATTCATTAGAGACAGAGAAATTGAAAGGAGAAGGGGAAATAAGAGAGGGAGAGAGAAAGGGATACCTGTAGCGCTGCACAACTTATGAATTTCCCCCCTAGAGCTGGGGACCAGGGGCTTGAAGCTCAGTCTTTCTTCATGGTAACATGTGCACTTAAGCAAGTATGGCATCACCCTGCCCCCACTCAACCCATTTTAATTAAAAATGTGTATTTCTCTGTTTCAGAGATAGGACACTAGCAATGATAACTTTCTTGCAGGAAACATTGTTCTTTTGGATGTTCCGTGAAGTTATCTAAATGCAAAACCATCACCTGAGAGGTGATTAAATTTAGAGTTTCATTAAATACAATTCAAAAAAATAATCATTCATCTGATTGTAATATTTAGAAAGAATCTTCAAATATTAAGGTCATTCTTACTCTGTTATATAATTTCTTACTATAATCTGGAGTATATCTGAAGATACTCAAGTCTAGAAAGAAATAAACTTTAACTGCCTAGTGATCTAAAAGGACTAAGTTGATGACTATAAAAAAATGAGCATCAGTGTCCTTAGTGCATCATCATTCCAACAAATTTACCTCCTAACATTATAGACTAATGACCCTCTGGTATCTGTGAAAATTCTGGCAAAATCAGGGAACCCTAAATTGCTCCCAGGTTGAAATCTTATGTTTTTTTAATTTTTTTTTTTTTTTAGTTTTCTTTTTTTTTTTTTTTTTTTTAATTTTTTATTTAAGAAAGGATTAGTGAACAAAAGCATAAGGTAGGAGGGGTACAACTCCACACAATTCCCAACACCCAATCCCCATAACCCACCCCCTCCCCTGATAGCTTTCCCATTCTCTATCCCTCTGGGAGCATGGACTCAGGGTCGTTGAGGGATGCAGAAGGTAGAAGGTCTGGCTTCTGTAATTGCTTCCCCGCTGAACATGGGCGTTGACTGGTCGGTCCATACCCCCAGTCTGCCTCTCTCTTTCCCTAGTAGGGTGTGACTCTGGGGAAGCTGAGCTCCAGGACACATTGGTGGGGTCTTCAATCCAGGGAAGCCTAGCCAGCATCCTGGTGGCATCTGGAACCTGGTGATTGAAAAGAGAGTTAACATATGAAGCCAAACAATTTGTTGAGCAATCATGGATCCCAAGCTTGGAATAGTGGAGAGGAAGTGTTAGGGAGGTACTCACTGCAAACTCTAGTGTAGTCCTGCTTTCAGGTATATATTTTGCAGTAGTTTATGGATACGTGTGCACATAAGCTCTCTCTCACAGAAACTGGTGTATATCTAGGTTATGGGACTTTGTTGGAAAGTGAACTACCTGAGATGAAATTAGAGTGTACTATTAAAGGAAAGGTCTCACCCGAGTAATGAAGCTGAAGGGTTGTCATTCCACACGTGAAGTCTCTGGATACATTCTGGGGTGAAGCATGTTGAGGTAGCAATCGTTGCTTTGGTTAGTTTGTGATCGGCAGATGCAATGTTGTTTGGTTTGGATTGGGAGATGCATACGGGAAAGTGGGCCCTATCCAAGGGTTCCAGGACTGGGGGAAGTAGGGGCTCTATAGTGAAGATGTGAGGTTCCTGCTGTCTTAGGGTTCAAAAAGACAATCGATAGTTAATATTATCATCACATTATTTGTTAATTGGGTTAACTTTGAAAAGTCCCTTTGTTATGGTTTCCTGGACAGTACCCAGTATCTTGTATATAGCTGTGCTATTGGAAGCTTCTAATCTACTTGGTCTAGGCTTTTGAGAGAGTCCGCATATCAAATACATAGCCTATATATTAAAAAGATTCAGTTTGTCTTTTGAGAAACTTTGAGACATACAATTGATTTCCCCCTCTCATATTAATTAACTACTGATTTATATGTCTACATTTTGCTAGGAGTGTACATAGACACCATTCCCACCACCAAAGGACTGTGACCCATCCCTCCCGCCCACTTCCACCCCCCACTGGCCCAGGAAGCTACATGCCTACCCCTCACCACTGGGTTTTTACTTTGGTGCCCTACTTACAATTTGATCAGGTCCTGCTTTTAGTTTCCCTTTCAGATCTTCTTAGTCAGCTTCTGTTGATGAGTGGGATCATCCCATACTCATCTTTATCTTTCTGACTTAATTCACTTAACATAATTCCTTCTAGCTCTGTCCAAGATGGGTCAGAGAAGGTGGGTTCATTGTTCTTGATAGCTGCATAGTATTCCATTGTGTATATATACCACAGCTTTCTCAGCCACTCATCTGTTGTTGGGCACCTGGGTTGCTTCCAGGTTTTAGCTATTATGAATTGTGCTGCTATGAACATAGGAGTACACACCTCTTTTTGGTTGGGTGTTATGGAGTCCTTGGGGTATAACCCCAGGAGAGGAATTATTGGGTCATATGGAAGGTCCATGTCTAGCCTTCTGAGAGTTTTCCAGACTGCTCTCCACAGAGGCTGTACCAATTTACATTCCCACCAGCAATGTAAAAGGGTTCCTCTGTCCCCACATCCTCTCCAGCATTTGTTGCTGCTGTCCTTTTTGATGTATGCCATTCTTACAGGAGTGAGGTGGTATCTTAGTGTTGTCTTGATTTGCATTTCTCTGATAATCAGTGACCTAGAGCAGTTTTTCATATGTTTGTTAGCCTTTTGGATCTCCTCTGTGGTGAATGTTTTGTTCATTTCCTCTGCCCATTTTTGGATGGGGTCATTTGCTTTTTTGCGGCTAAGTTTGCTGAGCTCTTTATATATTTTGGTGATTAGTTTCTTGTCTGATGTCTGGCATGTGAAGATCTTCTCCCATTCTGTGAGGGGTCTCTCTGTTTGTTTAATAGTTTCTTTGGATGTGCAGAAGCTTTTCAATTTGATGTAGTCCCATTGGTTTGTTTCTGCTTTGGTCTTCCTTGCAATTGGGTTTGATTCATCAAAGATGTCCTTGAGGTGTATGTGGGAAAGTGTTTTACCAATGTTTTCCTCTAAGTATTTGATTGTTTCTGGTCTGACATCTAGGTCTTTGATCCATTTGGAGTTGATTTTTGTTTCTGGTGAGATAAAGTGGTTCAATTTCATTCTTCTGCATGTTTCAACCCAGTTTTCCCAGCACCATTTATTGAAGAGAGCCTCCTTTTTCCATTTAATCCTTTGGGCCCCCTTATCAAAGATTAGATGCCCATAGGTGTTGGGATTTACTTCTGGGCTTTCAATTCTGTTCCACTGGTCTGTATGCCTATTTTTGTTCCAGTACCATGCTGTTTTGATGATGATGGCTTTATAATATAGTTTAAGGTCTGGGAGTGTGATGCCTCCATTTCTGTTTCTTTTCCTTAAGATGGTTTTGGCAATTCTAGGTGTTTTCAGGTTCCAGATAAATGATTGTAGCGTTTGTTCTATTCTCTTAAAGAAGCCTGGTGGAACTTTGATGGGTATTGCATTAAATTTGTATATGGCTCTGGGGAGAATATTCATTTTGATGATATTTATTCTTCCAATCCATGAGCATGGGATATCTTTCCATTTCTTGGTATCAGTTTCTATCTCCTTGAGTAGCGACTCATAGTTTTCAGTATACAAGTCTTTCACTTCTTTGGTCAACTTTATTCCTAGGTATTTGATTGATTTTGCTGAAACAGTAAATGGGAGTGATTTCTGGATGTCTTCTTCTTCAGATTTAGTGTTTGCATAAAGAAATGCCACTGATTTTTGTACATTGATTTTGTAGCCTGATACCTTGCTATATTGCCTAACAACTTCCAGTAATTTTCTACTGGATTCTTTAGGTCTTTCTATGTATACTATCATATCATCTGCAAATAGTGAGAGCTTGACTTCTTCCCTTCCAATCTGTATCCCTTTGATTTCTTTCTCTTGCCTGATTGCTATGGCAAGAACTTCCAATACTATGTTGAAGAGTAACGGTGACAGTGGACAGCCCTGTCTAGTCCCCGATCTGAGGGGGAATGCTTTCAGCTTCTCTCCATTGAGTATGATGTTGGCTGTAGGTTTGCTATATATAGACTCCACTATCTTGACGAATTTCCCATCTATTCCCATTTTCTGTAGAGTTTTGAGCATGAATGGGTGTTGGATTTTGTCAAAGGCTTTCTCTGCATCTATTGAGATAATCATGTGGTTTTTGGCTTTGCTTTTATTGATGTGATGAATGACATTGATTGATTTACGGATGTTGAACCAGCCTTGCATTCCTGGGATGAATCCCACTTGGTCATGATGAACAATCTTTTTGATGTGTTGCTGTATCCGGTTGGCCAAGATCTTGTTTAATATTTTGGCATCTATGTTCATCAGAGATATTGGTCTGTAGTTTTCCTTTTTTGTTCTGTCCCTATCAGCTTTTGGTATCAGGGTGATGTTGGCTTCATAAAAGGTGGAAGGGAGTATTCCTGTTTCTTCAATCTTATGGAATAGCTTAAGAAGTATGGGTATTAACTGTTTCCTGAAAGTTTTGTAGAATTCATTTGTGAAGCCATCTGGTCCAGGACTTTTGTTGTTGGGGAGATTCTTAATAACGGTTTCAATTTCTTTGTCTGTGATTGGTGCATTTAGATTTTGTAGTTCTTCTTGGTTCAGTTTTGGAAGTGCATAGGTTTCTAGGAATTGTTCCATTTCTTCCAGATTCTCTAGCTTGGTGGCATATAGTTCTTTATAGAAGTTTCGCAGAATTCTCTGGATTTCTGTGGTGTCAGTTGTGATATCTCCTGCATCGTTTACAATTCTATTAATTTGAGTCTTCTCTCTTTTTTGTTTGGTGAGTCTGGCTAGGGGTTTGTCAATTTTGTTTAATCTTTCAAAGAACCAACATTTGGCTTCATTGATCTTTTGTATGGTTCTTTTATTTTCGATGTTGTTTATTTCTGCTCTAACTTTAGTGATTTCTGTCCTTCTGGTTGCTTTAGGGTTCCTTTGTTCCTCTTCCTCTAAGTCCTTGAGGTGTCTAGTAAGGTCGTTCATTTGGGCTTCTTCTTGGTGTTTAATATGTGATTGTATGGCTATAAGTTTCCCTCTCAGTACTGCTTTCGCTGTGTCCCAAATATTTTGATAGGTTGTGTCTTCATTTTCATTAGTTTCCAGGAACATTTGAATTTCCTGTTTGAGTGAGTCTCTGACCCAGTGGTTCTTAAGGAGCATGTTGTTTAGTTTCCAAATTCTATGTCTTTTAATAATTTTCCGTTTGTTGTTAAAAGTTAGTTTTACTCTACTGTGGTCTGAGAAGATACTTGGGATGATTTCAATGCTCTTGAATTTATTGATGCTGTCTTTGTGGCCTAACATGTGGTCTATCCTTGAGTATGTGTTATGTGGATTTGAAAAGAAGGTGTATTCCAGTTTTTTGGGGTGGAGGAGTCTGAAAATGTCCAAGAGGTCTAGTCTGTCAATCTCTTCATTCAATTCTCTTGTATCTTTATTGGTTCTCTGCTTTGTTGATCTGTCTAAGTGTGAGAGTGGGGTATTGAAGTCTCCCACTATTATTGTATTACTATTGATGTATTTTTGAAATTCTTTCAGTAGGTGTTTAATGTATTTAGATGGTCCCTCGTTGGGTGCATAGATGTTAATAATTGTTAAGTCTTCTTGGCTGATTGATCCTCTAATCATTATGTAATGTCCTTGCCTATCTTTTATTACTTTATTTAATTTAAAATCTATCGTGTCTGAGATGAGAATGGCTGTTCCTGCCCTTTTTTGTGGACCGTTAGCCTGTATGATAGTTTTCCATCCTTTCACTTTAAGTCTGTGTTTATCTTGTTGTGACAGATGGGATTCTTGCAAGCAGCATATGGTTGGGTTATGTTTTCTGATCCATCCCCCCACCCTGTGCCTTTTGATGGGTGAGTTTAAGCCATTGACATTTATTGATATTATGGATTTAATGTATTGTAGTGCCATTGTTCTAAAAAACGATTTGTTTACTCTGATATATTACAAGTATTATAGTGATGTTCTTGTTTATAAGAGGTCTTTTAGTACCTCTTTCAGGGCCGGCTTGGTGATAGTTGCCTCCTTTAACTGTTGTTTGTCTAAGAAGGTTTTGATCCCTCCGTCTAGCTTGAATGAAAGTCTAGCAGGATATATTATCCTTGGTTGAAACCCTTTTTCATTCAGGGCTCGATAGATATCTTGCCACTCCCTTCTGGCTTTTAGAGTTTGAGTGGAGAAATCTGCAGAAAGTCTTATGGGTTTTCCCCTGTATGTGACTTTTTGTTTCTCTCTTGCAGCCTTTAGGATCCTTTCTTTATCCTTACTTCTTCTCATTGTGACTATGATGTGTCTTGGTGTTTTCAGGTCTGGGTTGATTCTGTTTGGTACTCTCTGGGCCTCTTGCACCTTGATATCCTTTCTGTTATTCAGGTCTGGGAAATTTTCTTGTATTATTTCCTCTAGAATGTTTGCTTCCCCTTCCTCTCTTTCTTCCTCTGGCAGGCCAATTATACGAATGTTACTTCTTTTGAGATCATCCCATATGTCTCTGTTGTTGTTTTCAGTGTCTCTCAATCTCTTTTTAAGCTCTTTCACCTCTTTCTTAGTTTTCTCTAACTCATCCTCTGTCTGACTAATTCTGTTTTCTGCTTCTGTTAGTCTGCTTTCCCTTGCCTCAGCTTCTTTCTTCATTACAGCTATTTCAGCTTTCAGTTCTCTAATTGTCTCAAGATAATCAGTATTATCCTTGGGTGTCTCAACTGTTGTTTCCCTAATACTGCCATTCCTTTCCTCCAATGTTGTTTTCATTTCTGTGATTAATAAGTTTATTATTGCTTGCATACTTTTCTTATCTATGGTTACTTCTGACTGATTTATGGTTTCTTCTGGGCTCTTGTCTTCATTCATTGGGGTAGCAGTTTTATTTGTTTTTAATCTATCCATTTTTTTTATTTATGTGTTTCTCTCTTTTTTTTTTTTTTAATGCTCTGTTGTTCCTCAGTTGTTGTGTTTTGAGCACAAGTAACACTGTACTAAATACCTTTATGACAATTGCACTCACCAACCTCCGGAATTACAGTAGCAACTGAAGTAAGTATTGAAGGAGTTTAATCATTACCAGTTAGCTAAACAATTTCTCCAGTCCGTGAAAAAATAGTAACCAAATCCCAATGAAGAAAGAGAAAAGAAAGAGAGGATAGCAAGAATAGACAGTTATGAAAATCTACTATCCAGTGTATATTCTAGGGTAACAAGAGTGTAAAGGGAACTAGAGCAGAGATACACACATAGAGAGTCCACTCTGGGTCAGATTTCTTCCCCAAAGTAATTCACAAATTCAGAAAGGCAAAGAAGAAAGAAGTGTATGACAAGATAAAAAAAAATAATAATAATAAAAAATAAAAAAAAGAGATAGAGAGAGATAAGAGAGAGAAAAGGGAGAATATAAGAAGAAGGGTTGTAATTAAAGAGCAGTGCGAGGAACTTCCCAAATGTGTTATCAGTGAGTTTAAAAAAAAAAAAAAAAAACCCTGTTTGGTGGTATGGGGTATCCTGCTAGTAGCTGGTCCCAGGCACTGCTTATGGTGGTGGGGGGGGGAGCGGCGGGAAGGATGTATGCTTGAAAATTAAAAGGAAGAAAAAAGAATTTTTTTCCCCTACTCTAATTCTTAAC
Organism: Erinaceus europaeus; assembly: GCF_950295315.1. Taxonomy (NCBI): domain Eukaryota; kingdom Metazoa; phylum Chordata; class Mammalia; order Eulipotyphla; family Erinaceidae; genus Erinaceus; species Erinaceus europaeus. The sequence goes on from NC_080179.1 coordinate 29,175,625, forward strand.
CCAAATTAAGTTATAGACAGCTCTTTGGTATGACTGCTGTGGCCCCTTATTGGCTGGCCTGCTAAAGGCAGAAAATCCTATTGTTTACACGAGATGTGTCCGGAGCTCAAAGGCTAGCCACTTCTCCTTTGTCCGCCATCTTCCGGGAAACCCCCCCCTCCAGACTTTTTTAAAGGATTTCTCAAAAATGAAAACTAGCTCCAAATCCTTTGATCCAATGAGAGCTATACTCAAGAAGTCTTTGGATCTGCTCTCAGGGTCACGGTGGACCCTGGATTCTCCCAAGAGGAAGCCCCCGAGCTAAAGTGCTCTCTCCGGGTCCTCTGCCCGCCGCGCTCTGCAACCGGCGGAGGAGCCGCCTTCCTGGGCGGGCGGAGGACAATGCCCGGCGCACTCTCCTTGCCCGGCGCCCTGGGAATTCTGGAGCCCCGCTAGTCCGTGTCACCTTTACTCTAATTCTTAACCCAAATTAAATTGTACCCACTCTTTGGTGTCACCCCTTATTAACTGGCCTGCTAAAGGCAGAAAATCCTACCGTTGCCGACGATGCCGTCAGAGCGCTCGCTGCCAGCAACTTCTCAGGCCGCCATCTTCCTCTCCCCCGTTTTTTAAATTTTTTATCTTTGTTTATTTATTTACTGGATAGTGACAGCCAGAAATTGAGAGGGAAGGAGGTGATAGGAATAGAGACAGAGAGAGAGAGAGACACCTGCAGCCCTGCTTCACCACTTGCAAAGCTTTCCCTTTGCAGGTGGGGACCAGGGGCTCAAACTCAGATCCTTGAGCACTGTAACAACCGGTTACACTCAACCGGTGCGCCACCACATGCCCCCCGAAATCTTATGTTTTTAAAATCTTATGTATAGGTTTTTATCTATTATTGCTCCGTATTCTTACCCTTAGTCACACATTTTTTTTTTCTTTTACAACTTTATTGAAACTTTTATGGCACTTTGGGGGAATCTTCTCTACTGCACATTGTTAATATTTTCACCTATTCCTTGTAGATACTTTCCTTCACACTTTGTATTTTCTGCTGCCACTTTCTCTATGTATTTTATTTTATCAGTTTTTCTACCAAAATTTGTTATTAAGAATGGAGAAAAATATAATCTGAGTATATTTTCACTGGACAATGTACAGTACAGAGAGATTATAACAATTTTTAGTATGGCCACTAAAATATATCATCACAATCATATTATACAGCTAATATAGTTTATTATGTTATTAAAATATTTATTTTAATATATTTTGTATATCAACATATGCATATGAATGATAGTAAATATTACAGACGCATTTGATAAAATTCATTTATTATATATTTTTGGAGGATTTGAGACATTTTCAATGAACTAGATGGATAAATTTGAGGAATGTAACCAATTACAACATTGTAGATTGTAGTGCTTTTCATATAATTGAAATCATACTATAGCAACATATAAAGTAGCAATTATGCAATTTTCTCAGTCCAGGAAAACAGAGCCTTTCTAAGGGCCAAATTGTTGGAGCTTCCTTCCTAATAAGTAGGCCAGACATTATCTGGAGGCATTTTCAAGGCCATTAAACATTCATTAATGTTATCTGAAAACTCTGCTGCTTTAAGGATACCATACATGTCTTGGAAAGATACCAACATTAGCAATCATATTATTTAAGAATGACTAGTCTTTCCTTGTCAGGAAATGTTTTGAAATGGTAGTAAATGAATCAAGTTCGTATTTTATGTCAGGAACTCTACATTTATTATCTTTTCTGTTTAATACAGTTTTTTTTGAAATATATACTATTAAAGGCATTTTATACATAAGAAAAAGTTAACTGTATAGTAAAATAATTTGCTGATGATTAAAATTCTATTTAGTAACAAAGACAGTGCATGAGCAAGGTATGTCTACACCCAAGTTCATTATCTTGCAATCATCAAGAGCATGAAATTGCCCCTACTACTGACAAAAATTCAGAAACAATAATATAAGTAATAAGTTTTGGGTCTTAACTAACATTGAACTCTCTAAATTTCTATTTATTTATTTATGAAAGAGATAAGAGGAGAGAAAGAACCAGACACCACTCTGGCACATGTGCTGCCAGGAACTGAACTCAGGACCTCATAATTGATAGTCCAACAGTTTATCTACTACACCACCTCCTGGACCATGGAATCTTTAAATTTCTGGCCCCAAAATCATTCTACACTCTTATAGTGAAGTTGAGATACAAAATTCTAGATTATATGTCATTCGCAGTATTTCTGGAATTCATATTTTGGAATTCAGGAGTCAAAAAATAGCTTGGTATCTCTCTACATCTCTTCTCTACCATACTTTATGTTAAAGCACCCTAATAGAAGAGATAGTGAATGATTATCCTGAAATGTAAGTAAAAGGAAGAAATCCATTGCTCAAAGAATATGTTTCTTGGAAGTTTCTTTTTTTCCCCAAGTTAACAAGCAATGCCAATTTTAAAATTAATTGCATAATATACAACAGTTTCATTTCTATATTTCTTTATTTAAAGCAAAATTGAATATTTGGAAGGCTGCCTGTGTCACTATTTCATTTGAATTACCATCTCCCTGTGCCCATAGCATATATACCTCATTTTTTTTAAAGTTTATGATTATATCTTCTCAAAAGCAGATAAATCACAGGGATAAATTTTCTTTATATATTTTCCCTTTTGTTGCCCTTGTTGTTTTTAATTTTTATTGTCGTCATTATTGTTATTGTTATTGATGCCATCGTTGTTGGATAGGACAGAGAGAAATGGAGAGAGGAGGGGAAGATAGAGAGGGGGAGAGAAAGATAGTTACCTTCAGACCTGCTTCACTGCCAGTGTAGCGACTCCCGTGCAGGTGGAGAGTTGGGGACTCGAACCGGGATTCTTACGCTGGTCCTTGCGCTTTGTGCCATGTGCGCTTAACCTGCTGCGCTACCTCCCAACTCCCAGGGATAAATTTTCTTACAGTTTCAAATACTGTTCTTACATATTCAAAATATGTAAGATATATTGATATCATGTTCTGAAATATCAAGCCTAGTTTTAGCAATAATAAAAATAAAAGGCAGATGTGCACACTAACTCCTTACTTATCCACTATGAACACCATTAAAAAAATTCACAGTTATGCTTAAACGGTTCACTTTGAATTTCAATTTAACACTGAGTTGACAAAACCAACCCTTGTCCATTTGACAACAGTTACTTAATATATTTTTATTTTATTTTATTTTTCCCTTTTGTTGCCCTTGTTTTTATTTATTTATTTATTTATTTATTTTAAACCATAGCATAAGAGAGTTACAACTCCACACAATTTCCACCACCAGAACTCTGTATCCCATCCCCTCTCCTGATAGCTTTGCTATTCTTTAACCCTCTGGGAGTATGGACCCAAGGTCATTGTGTGATGTAGAAGGTGGAAGGTCTGGCTTATGTAATTGCTTCCCCACTTAACATGTGCATTAACAGGTTGATCCATACTCCCAGACTGCCACTCTCTTTCCCTAGCAGGGCGGGGTTCTTATGAATTGGAGATCCAGGACATATTGGTGGGGTTGTCTGTCCAGGGAAGTCTGGTCTGCATCATGCTAGCATCTGGAACCTGGTGGCTGAAAAGAGAGTTAACATAGAAAGCCAAACAAATTGTTGAACAGTCATGGACCTAAAGGCTGGAATAGTGCAGATAAAGAGTTTGGGGGTCCTCCATTTTATGGATAGCTAGTAGGCTAGTGAAGGCTTTGTGATGTTTAAAAATCACCCATTTATGTTTTCCTAAAATTTGTTGGTTAAATAACAATCATTGATCTACAAAACTTTCTCACAAGACATCAATAAAAAAAAAATTCCCAGGGAAATATGCATTCTCCAGATAGCACCAGAAATTTCAGTGTGACTTAATTTGAGGATGAGTTTGAAGAGGTAGAATACAATTAAATTTCACATAAAGATGACAGAGTATAACACATGTTCATTAAAATTATACTTGACTAGTCACGGAGATTTGTTCTTACTGTTCCATAGGAAAATATAAAAACTGCATACTCTAGAAGCATTTTAGTAAATTTAATCTCAGTCAGTGTGGTTGATTACCAATGATTACAGTGATATAAGGAGTGCTAGGTTATTTTTTGTAAATTTCAAAATTAGATTGGTTTTATTAAAGAAGAGCAAAAAAAAACTATACTAGTTGTAGATAAGCACAGTTAAAACTGACTAAATAAAATGGTAATAGTTTAGAAATTATTTTTATTATATTCTTTATTTGATAAAGACAGCCAGAAATTAAGAAGGAAGGTGGAGAGAGGAAGAGAGACAAAGAGATACCAGCAGCACAGCTTCATCACTCTAAAAGCTTTCCCTCTACAGGTGGGGGCCAGGGGTTCAAACCTGGGTCCTTGTACATTGTAATATGTGTGTTTGAACAGCTGTGTCACCACCCAGTCCCTATTCTTAGAAATCATGCACATATATGGATGTACATATATATATATATGTATATGAGTGTAGCAGAGAATGTGTTTTATTTATAAGATTATTATTTTTCAGTGTCAAAAAACCCTTAAGTGAATGCACATTTGCTATATTTAGAAGTATTTGAATAAAACAATGCACTAGTGTAGTCTGTTTAAAGATATTTAAAAGTATTTAGAGAAGAAAAATTTGAATAATTAAATAAAATGCAACCTCTAATAAAATAATTAGTGAAAGATTTTCAGAAAAACAATGTTTTTCTCCTGGCTACATATTATTAAAATCATCTCTTATTATCTTTAATTATAGAAATATCAGTAGCCTTATTCATAAGGTTTTTTTAAATAAACTCTAGTGTTGGTCATATTCTAAAACAGTTAAAGGACAGGATGACTTAGCTCACTATTTTAGTGAGAAAACATTCTAGTTATGTTACTATAGAAAACAAGGAAACTGCCCAATGAAAACAAGTAGATTAGATTGTGATACTATTAATATTGTCCTAGAATATTTGTCACTATTGATTGACTTTACACATACACACACACACACACACACACACACACACACACATAGGACTGAAAGACAGTTTATTCATTAAGGCATGTGCCTTGTCTATGTGCAACCAGATTTCAATCCCCAGCACCACATGGTAGTGCCATAGAACAGGAGAAGCTCTTGTGTTGTGGTATCATTCCGTCATCACTCTATCTGAAATGAATAAAAAGTAAAGATCATGTCAGGAGAAGTGAAGTTGCCCATGCTTAAGAAGATAGCACACAAACACATGCAAAGTTTGGAACACCCTGTATTCTATCTTGTACATGACTTCGTACTTAGCTAAAGTTTTCTCCCAAAGCAAAAGACTGTTGGTATTGAGTGTTATTATAAATAGTGCAGTTGTTGTGTGTGTTCTCAAGTCTGTATTGCCTCATATACCCCCCCCCCAAACTTATTTAGACCCTAGTAAGACAGTGAAGGAAAAATGAAGCAAGGAAAAGAGAAGCAAGAAATTTACAGTTTAAAAAAATCATTAAATAAACACATAGCAGTGTAGTGGTGATCGAAGCTCATAAACTGAGAAAACACACCATCTGCCCACACAAGAAACACAGTTTTAATTATTATGTCCCCCAGTGCTGCATAACAGTAAGCAGATACTGAAACTTTTGTTATGCTGCTTAGTGATTTTGTGGTCCAACACTTAGTGCTGCTACTCTGGTCTCCTGGAAGTTTGTTCCCCCTCTAGAACAACAACAACAACAAAAGAGCAGTGTACCTGTGCAGATTTTAAGTTAAGCAAGTGTTATTTTAGATATGAAACATCTATGGTTTACAGCTAACAAGTGTAGGTGTTTTTAATGTCAGGTACTTTCTTACTCTGAAAAATTACCAAGTTTGATTAAACTGAAAGGAAAAAAAATAACCTGGCAGCATAAATAATCTTGCCCAAATCATTAAAATATTGACCTTATACCCTGTCAAGAGAATTTAAAGTCTACTCTGCTTTTTCTTGAGATAGTTCAGTTAAGTAACTACGCTGAGTTTTTTTGAGTTACTTATGATTAAAATTTATATGTTATATACATATTGTTCTTTTTTAAATTTATTTTTATTATTATTATTTTTATTTAAGAAAGGATTAATTAACAAAACCATAGGGTAGGAGGGGTAGAACTCCACACAATTCCCACCACCCAATCTCCATAACCCACGCCCTCCCCTGATAAATTTCCCATTTTCTATCTCTCTGGGAGCATGGACCCAGGGTCATTGTGGGTTGCAGAAGGTGGAAGGTCTGGCTTCTGTAATTGCTTCCCCACTGAACATGGGCATTGACGGGTCGGTCCATACTCCCAGTCTGCCTCTCTCTTTCGCTAGTAGGGTGGGTCTCTGGGGAAGCTGAGCACCAGGATACATTGGTGGGGTCTTCAATCCAGGGAAGCCTGGCCAGCATCCTGGTGGCATCTGGAACCTGGTGATTGAAAAGAGAGTTAACATACGAAGCCAAACAATTTGTTGAGCAATCATGGACCCAAAGCTTGGAATAGTGGAGAGGAAGTGTTAGGGGGATACTCACTGCATACTCTAGTGTACTTCTGCTTTCAGGTATATATTTTGCAGTAGTTTATGGATACATGTGAACATAAGCTCTCTCTCACAGAAACTGGTGTATATCTAGGTTATGGGACTTTGTTAGAAAGTGAACCACCTGAGATGGAATTAGAGTATACTATAAAAAGGAAAGGTCTCACCCGAGTAATGAAGCTGAAAGGTTGTCATTCCACACGTGAAGTCTCTGGACACAATCTGAGGTGAAGCATGTTAAGGTGGTAATCGTTGCGTTGGTTAGGTTGTGATCGGTGGATGCAATATTATTTGGTATGGATTGGGAGAGGCATACGGGAAAGTGGGCCCTATCCAATGGTTCCAGGACTGGGGGAAGTAGGGGCTCTATAGTGGAGATGTGAGGTTCCTGCTGTCTTAGGGTTCAAAAAGACAATCGATAGTTAATGTTATCATCACATTATTTGGTAATTGGGTTAACGTTGAAAAGTCCTTTTGTTATGGTTTGCTGTATTGTATCCAGTATCTTGTATATAGCTGTGCTATTAGATGCTTCTAATCTACTTGGTCTAGGCTTTTGAGAGAGTCCACATATCAAATACACAGCCTATATATTAAAAAGATTCAGTTTGTGTTTTGAAAAACTTTGAGACATACAATTGATTTTCCCCCTCTCATATTAATTAACTAGTTATTTATATGTCTACATTTTGCTAGGAGTGTACATAAACACCATTCCCACCACCCAAAGACTGTGACCCATCCCTCCCACCCACTCCCACCCGCCACTGACCCAGGAAGCTGCATGTCTACCCCTCACCACAGGGTTTTTACTTTGGTGCCCTACTTACAATTTGGTCAGGTCCTGCTTTTAGTTTCCCTTTCAGATCTTCTTAGTTAACTTCTGTTGATGAGTGGGATAATCCCATACTCATCTTTATCTTTCTGACTTAGCTCACTTAACATAATTCCTTCTAGCTCTGTCCGAGATGGGTCAGAGAAGGTGGGTTCATTATTCTTGATAGCTGCATAGTATTCCATTGTGTATATATACCACAGATTTCTCAGACACTCATCTGTTGTTGGGCACCTGGGTTGCTTCTGGGTTTTAGCTATTATGAATTGTGCTGCTATGAACATAGGAGTACACACCTCTTTTTGGTTGAGTGTTATGGAGTCCTTGGGGTATAACCGCAGGAGAGGAATTACTGGATCATATGGAAGGTCCATGTCTAGCCTTCTGAGAGTTTTCCAGACTGTTCTCCACAGAAGCTGTACCAATTTACATTCCCATCAGCAATGTAAAAGGGTTTCTCTGTCCCCACATCCTTTCCAGCATTTGATGCTGCTGTCCTTTTTAATGTATGCCATTCTTACAGGAGTGAGGTGGTATCTTAGTGTTGTCTTAATTTGCATTTCTCTGACAATCAGTGACTTAGAGCAGTTTTTCATATGTTTGTTAGCCTTTTGGTCCTCCTCTGAGGTGAATGTTTTGTTCATATCCTCTACCCATTTTTGGATGGGGTCATTTGCTTTTTTGGTGCTAAGTTTGCTGAGCTCTTTATATATTTTGGTGATTAGTTTCTTGTCTGATGTATGGCATGTGAAGATCTTCTCCCATTCTGTGAGGGGTCTCTCTGTTTGTTTAATAGCTTCTTTGGATGTGCAGAAGCTTTTCAATTTGATGCAGTCCCATTGGTATGTTTCTGCTTTAGTCTTCCTTTCAATTGGTTTTGATTCATCAAAGATGTCCTTGAGGTGTATGTGGGAAAGTGTTTTACCAATGTTTTCCTCTAAGTATTTGATTGTTTCTGGTCTGACATCTAGGTCTTTGATACATTGGGAGTTGATTTTCTTTCTGGTTAGATAAAGTGGTTCAATTTCATTATTCTGCATGTTACAACCCAGTTTTCCCAGCACCATTTATTGAAGAGAGCCTCCTTTTACCATTTAATCCTTTGGGCCCCCTTATCAAAGATTAGATGTCCATAGGTGTGGGGATTTATTTCTGGGCTTTAAATTCTGTTCCACTGGTCTGTGTGCCTACTTTTGTTCCAGTACCATGCTGTTTTGATGATGATGGCTTTATAATATAGTTTAAGGTCTGGGAGTGTGATGCCTCCATTTCTGTTTCTTTTCCTCAAGATGGTTTTGGCAATTCTAAGGTGTTTTCAGGTTCGAGATAAATGAATGTAGTGTTTGTTCTATTCTCTTAATGAAGCTTGGTGGAACTTTGATGGGTATTGCAATAAATTTGTATATGGCTCTGGGGAGAATATTCATTTTGATGATATTTATTCTTCCAATCCATGAGCATGGGATATCTTTCCGTTTCTTGGTATCAGTTTCTATTTCCTTTAGTAGCGACTCATAGTTTTCAGCATACAAGTCTTTCACTTCTTTGGTCAACTTTATTCCTAGGTATTTGATTGATTTTGCTGAAACAGTAAATGGGAGTGATATCTGGATGTCTTCTTCTTCAGATTTAGTGTTTGCATAAAGAAATGCCATTGATTTTTGTACATTGATTTTGTAGCCTGATACCTTGCTATATTGCCTAATAACTTCCAGTAATTTTCTGCTGGATGACAAGAATGAGAAAAAGAAAAAAAGAGAGAGAGAGAAAAAAGAAAAAAATAAGTAAAAGAACAGTCATAAAAGGGCAGTGAAAGGAAAGGTTTTTTTTTAATGTATTTATTTTTAATTATTTAATTAGCTATGCAGGGTGAGGTGGGGGGGTTGGCTACTTAGAAAGAAAAAAGGCCAGAGGTTTCAGAAGGGTATAGACTTAGAATTAATGATACTCCCTGGTGGGACAGGAATTTGGTAAAGAAAAGAACTCGTTATGGGGTGGGGGGGAGGTATGCTTGAAAATTAAAAGGAAGAAAAAAAATTTTCTCCTTTTTTTTTTTTCCCGTTTTTCCCTACTCTAATTCTTAACCCACATTAAGTTATAGTCACCTCCTTGGTGTCGCCGCTAGAACCCCTTATTGGCTGGCCTGCTAAAGGCAGAAAATCCTACCGTTTCCAGGAGATGTGGTCAGAGCTCAGCCACTAGCAGCTTCTCAGTCCGCCATCTTCCCTACATATTGTTCTTAAGCCACTATAATAGGGCCATGATGAGTACTTGAACAAGATTCAGAAATATTAATTAATCTTAGTGACTATAATCTAATTGTTTATAAATGAGCATTGCAAATAAAAATTAAATACCATAAGCATTAAATGCCAAACTTATAATGCAAATGGTTCTATGCTCTAGATAATACCCTTACATGTAAGCCCTACTGGATAGATATTAGTTACTATAATTGATATACTGACTTGCTTGTGTATGCAAATCAGTACTTTAAGAATTTGGGTATTAATCATCTCTGTGGAGCAGTTTGGAATTCTATACATAATTATTGTGATAAGAGTGATTAAGATTTGACACAAATTTAATCAAGGATAAAAATGTTATACTTTTTATATAGATGTTCGAATGTATAATTTTCACTTGAAAGAGACACTTTGTGTGACAATTCTCCTTTAAAATAAATAGACGGAAATTTTAGTTGGGTTATATGGATAGTGAAATGGTTGGAAAATACGTTGAAGATTTTCTATTTTTTTATAGTTTTCTCTTTTGTTGTCCTTGTTATTATTATTGTTATTGCTGTCATTGTTGTTGGGTAGGACAGAGAAATTGAGAGAGGAGGGGAAGACAGAGAGGGGAAGAGAAAGGCAAACACCTGAAGACCTGCTTCACCATTTGTGAAGCAAACTATCCTGCAGGTGGGGACCTGGGGGCTCGAACCAGGATCCTTATGCCGGTCCTTGTACTTTGTGCCATGTGCACTTAATCCACTGTGCCACCGCCGGCTGCCGGTTTTCTAATTTTTACTGTATTTATATGGCCCAGACATTGATTTTGCATTTTTGCATTTTTTGCCTCGAGGGTTATTGCTGGGGCTTGGTGCCTACACTACAAGTCCACTGCTACTGGCAGCCATTTTTTTTCCATTGCTTGGGTACGACAGAGAAATTGAGAGAAGAGAGGGAGATAGAGAGGAAGACAAAAAGATAGACACCTGCAGACCTGCTTAACCACTTTGAAGCATCCCCCCTGCATGTGGGGAGCCAGAGGTTCTAACTTAGATTATGATGCAGGTCCTTGCACTTAGTACTATGTCAACTTAACTTGGTGTGCCACCACCCAGCCCTGTTTCATATTTGTATATTATATTTTGTTCTATAATTGTAAGAAATATTGGTAAAAAGAACCAAAGTTGGTGTGTATTTAGGGTGTTATGCAGAAACCTATCATTGGGAAATAGAAAATTGTACACATGTTCTAAAAACTATACTGTAAGTCAGTAACCACCTACTAATAAAATGATTTAACAAAATAATACAGGGATTCCATATGCTATTTGTGTAAGTTTCCACTAAAGTGATGTCTTATGAAATTATACCATAATTATGATAACATCCAGTATGTCATCATTAATAAAGTCAAGATAGAAAACATTTCCATTATGGTTAGGATATCTTAAGTTGCCCTTAGGATCACTTCCCTTCGATCCCACTTCTTCCTTAATCTCTGACAATGTCAGATTTGTTTCCATTTCTATATATTTTTAAATTTCAAGACTCTTATATAAATAGAAGATGATGATACATATCTTTTAGTATTGGGCCTTTCTATTCAGAATGAATCCTTGGATATTCATTAATGTATTTGCATATATCAGTAATTCATTTATTAATGAATGGCTTAGTTTATTTTTGTTTTTACTCTACCAGGATTTGTTTAACCAGTCATCTGTTGAAACATATCTGTTACTTTAGAGACTTGACTATTTTGGATAAGGCTACTATAGGAATTCATATCATACATATTTTATAGCACTATGTTTTCAATTCTCTGGGATAAGTTCCCTGGAATACTATTGCCATAGCCTGATAGCTACATATTTATTTTAAAGTTTAGAGTAGTTTCATTACCAACAGCAATATATGGATGATTCAGTTTATCTAAATTCTCATTGGAATTTGACTTTATGTAGTGATAGTTCATTGTAATTTTATTTATTTGTTTTCTTCATTAGTGCCCTCTCTGGGTTATCACCACTCTGGGCTCACTTTTTAAAATAGAGACAGAGAAATAAAGAGAGAAAAAGACCACAGCACTGAAGCTTCTTTCAATAAGCTTGGTTTTGAAATAAGGAATACAGAAGTGGATAAGGACAAGAGACCAGTACTCTAATGATGACCCTTTTGATCACACCAGGACACTCCATCATCTGGGGCCCTAGTTAGGGAATCTTGGGATTTCCACATAGATATGATGGGCCTACTCCTCTAACAGATACCTCTCTCTGTCATCACTTGTCATCTCCAATAGGAACAACATCATAAACCTTCTTGTGGACCTCTACAGGACCTTGCCCACAATGTAGAATCCTCTGAAGGGAGGCTGGGTCCACATACTCTGCCACTCAAGGAAGACTAGTCATGACAAGAGTGCAACTTAGAATATTCCTAACCATGACTATAGAATGCAAGCTCAGACTTACAGGGATACAGAGGTTACACAGGCATCTGTGCTTTTAAATATGTATAGACTTGGGCCAGAGGTCATATTGAGGGGGGTTGCAGTTAAACTATATTTGGGAACTACTTTTTTCCCTGATTCAGCTTTCTAGTCCTATTTCCAATTCTGACACAGTCCTCCCAGACAATACTTTTCACTCACCTGCACATTAGCTGACTGGCCCAGGCAAAAATTAGTAAAGTCATGGGCCCATTGGAATATACCTAAAATAAATAAGCTTCCTAGCTTCTTCCAACATGAAAACTCCAAATGTCATCTGCTATGATCCTGATTATTAAATAATTTGTCCTGCTTTATATATCTTAATGCTTTTTAGCCACTAAGTTGCAAATGCTACTGTGACACCAACCTGACTTTCCTGGGCAGATGACCTCACCAATGTGTCCCGGAACCGCATCTCTCCAGAACACTACTCCACTACAGAAAGATAGAAACAAGCTGGGGTATGGATTGACCTGCTAATGCTTATGTCCAGTGGAGAATCAATTACAGAAGCCAGAATTCCCAACTTCTGCACTCCATAAGATCTTTGGTCCATACTCCCAGAGGTATTTAGAAAAGGGAATCTTCCAATGGAAGGGACAGATACAGAACTCTAGTGCTGAAAATGGTATCCCATAATCTGTTAATTATTATTAAATCACTAATAAAATAAGTTAAAGAAAAAATTAAACTTGGAGCTAAATTCAAACCTGGGTCATACATAAGGCAAATTAGGACACTATCCAAGTGAGATATTTTGCTGCCCCAATACACTGTATTTTACTTGAATTTCCTTAATGCCTAATAAGACTGAATATCATTCCTGTGGGATTATTACCTTCTGCTTAACCTCTTAACTGGGGCTTCTCTTTGTGTATTTCATTTACTTTGTATTCAGAATGTTTGTTTCTTTAGCTATCCAGATGAAAATTCTTTATATGTGATATATATGTTTGTCAGACCTATTGTTTACAAACATTTTTTTTCTACCTAGATTTGTGTTATCAACAGTGTTTGGCTTTGATAGAGTTGAAATTATCATCTTGTTCTCTTATGGCGTGTTTGTGTGTGTGTGTGTTTGTGTGTGTTTTCTTTTTTTGGTATCAAGTCTAAAAACTCAATACTTGGTCTGAATCCCTAATTCTTTTTCATGTGTGATTCTCTAAGATTTTTATATCTTATATTGAAGTCTGTGATACATTAAAAGATAGTTTTGTGCAAAATATACGACATAGTTTGAGGTGGTACACCTAGAAGAGCACACACATTATCATGAACAAGAGTCCTGGCTCAAGTTTCCAGTCCCCACCTTCAGGAGGACAGCTTTATGAATAATTAAACAGGGAGCCCAGAGGTAGCACAGCAGGTTAAGCGCACAGGGCCTAAAGCAAAAGAACCTGGGTGAGTATCCCAGTCTGAGCCTCTGGCTCTCCATCTGTAGGAGAGTTGCTTCACAGTCTCACAGGCGGTGGAGCAGGTCTGCAGGTGTCTATCTTTCTTATTTCTTTCCTCCTCTCTCCATTTTTCTCTGTCCTAACAATGACAACATCAATAACAACAATAACAATAAAAAACAAGGGCAACAAAAGGGAAAATAAATGAATAAATAAATAAATACAAATTAATAATTAAACAGTACAGTTAAGTTTCTGATTCTCTCTACATTTCTGTCTCCACTCCCCTCTTGATTTGTCCCTGTCCCATCCAAAAAGGAAAAAAAAATGACCACTAGGAGTAGTAGATTCACTGGACCTTTGCAAGAATCCTGGAGAGTTGGAAAAAAAAAATAGATTGAGACTCTTTTTTTTTTTTTTTTTCCTGATATGGAAGGAGTATCCAAAACACAGCTCCATTTACTGAAAATGTTTTATTTTCTACACTGAATTATTTTTGCATTGTGTATAAAATAAACAGTAGGACATATTTCTATGGGTCTCTTTCTGGGTTTCTTGTACTGTTTAATTGATCTTTGTGTGTGTGCCTTCATTAATAGCAAATAGGGCTTATAACTATATGTATTAAGATTTGAAATCATGTATTTAATTTATTTCTATCTTTTATTTACTTTAATATAACAGAGATACCTAGAGAATGATGCACAGAGAGGAAAAAAAAACAGAACCCTATTCAGCTCTGGTTTATGGTGGTGCTAGGGACTGAACCTAGGACCTCAGAGACTCAGATAGGAACATCTTTGCATAACCATGATACTATCTCCTTAGCAGAATATTTGGAATAATTTATATCAGTTCTTCTTATTTAATTTTTCTACTTTGAAACCATTCTAATAATTATATATCCTTGTCTTTCCATTGACGTAAATTTAAATTTAGATTAAAGTCTGAGAATTAAAGAACATATGTATTGTTATAGATTAGCAAATATGGCATGTATTACTATGAATTTAGCACAGGGTAAAATTAATACCTAAAAATTTGGGCATTAATAGTAACTAGTATTAGATCACAACTGTCCAATGAAACATTTTCCTGTAGTAGCATATTTAGACCAGTGATTTTCAAATAGGGCAATGGGAGTATCTTATCCATCCACTGCCGAAGGGACTTTGCCATGTCTGGGCTTATTTTTAATTACTGTAGGATTAGCTGAAGGTTATCCAAAGGTGCTATTATTATCTAGTATCAAAGGCAAATGATACTGCACACCATACCAAAGATTTTTTTTAAAGCCAGATGCCTCATACACATGTCATTTCACTCCTCCCAGGCCATTTTTTCATTCAGATAGATATATAGAGGAGATAGATAGATAGATAGATAGATAGAGAGGGAGAGGGAGAGGGAGTGGGAGAGGGAGAGAGAGAGAGAGAGAAGCACCAGAACATGGAGGTAAGGATCAACATCCAAATCACATTGGTGCTATCTTTCTCAGTATCATTCCTATATATGAAATGTGCTTCTTCGTATTAGTATTAGTGTTCTGTCATCGCTGGGGCTCAGTGCCAGCACTATGAATCCATCACTCCCAGTGGGTTCAGTGCCAGCACTATGAATCCACCACTCTCAGCAGCTGTTCTTTCCTTTCTTCTTCCTCCTCCTCCTCCCCCTACTTTTTCCTCCTCCTCCACCTCCTCCTCCTTTTCTTTCTATTTTGTTTTGCTAGGACAGAGAGAAATTGAGAGAGGTTAAGGAGATAGAGAGAATAAAAGACACCTGCAGACATGCTTTACTGCTTGTAAAGCCTCCGCCCTCCCCTGCTGGTAGGGATCAGTGCTTGAACCTGGGTCCTTGTGCTTGATAATGTGTGCACTTAGTCAGTTGTGCCACTGCCTGCCCCCTGAATGTGCTCTTTTCAAAGGATAAGATTTAAGGGAGTTGGGGGGGATAGCGCAGCGGTTAAGTGCAGGTGGCGCAAAGCGCAAGGACCTGCAGAAGGATACCTGTTCAAGTCCCTGGCTCCCCACCTGCAGGGGGTCGCTTCACAGGTGGTGAACTGGATCTGCAGGTGTCTGTCTTTCTCTCCCCTTCTCTGTCTTCCCCTCTTCTCTCCAGTTCTCTCTGTCCTATCCAACAATGACAACAACAATAACAACAATAATAATAACCACAACAATGTTAAAACAACAAGTGCAACAAAAGGGAAAATTAATTAATTAATTAATTAAAAATATTTGAGAGGTGAATCCTATTACAAAAATGAAAAAAAAAATCCTGCTCATTTGCCTGCCATTAAATCTTGATATTTTTGATAATAGTCCCCTCTGTGTTAAGACACTATTTTATCACATGGGACAAGGAAAATATAAAGTAGATGTAAGTTCTACGGAAGTGATACACTAAAAGTTCTCATCAACTTAAATGTAAACTAGCATATTGATACCCAAGACCAACAGACTGGAATGATTTCACCCTCTAAGATTATATGGAATTAATGTACTATTTTTGTTAAGAATTAAAGGCTGTGCTTTAGAGGTTTGGCCACTTTAGGGTTTTTTTTTTTGTAGTAATACATGGTAATCCAAAAACTAGTCTATGAAGCAGAAACATGCCTGGAAAACTGCAAGAGAAATCACTGTATCAATCCATTAAGTTCTGCCTGAGGAATCAAGAGAACAGGTAGCATAAAGAAAGGATCATATATTATAAGGAGTGATCATAAATGTGAAACATTTCCAAATGATGATGTAAAGATAGGAGTGCTTTTAACCATTGATATGAAAATTTACTAAGGATAACCAGAAATAAGAATAGAAGGCACAGAGTATGTACATTTTATTATAGAAAAGTACTAAATAGGGAGTTGGGCAGCAGTGCAGCAGGTTAAGCACACGTGATGCAAAGTGCAAGGACCAGTGTATGGATCCCAGTTTGAGCCACGGGCTCCCCACCTGCAGGGGAGACACTTCACAGGCGGTGAAGCAGGTCTGCAGGTATCTGTCTTTCTCTCCCCGTCTCTATCTTCCTCTCCTCTTTCCATTTCTCTCTGTCTTATCCAACAATGACGACAGCAATTGTAACTACAGTAGTAAAACAACAAGGGCAACAAAAAAGAATAAATAAATAAAAGCATTAAATAATTTGAAGGAATAAAAATAAAAGGAAGTTCAGATGTTGAGTTTATTGATTACAGTCCTGATAAATTTACTAAAATAGGGCCCATCATGAAAGATTCTTTTTTTATTATTGATTTAATAATGATTGACAGACCATAGGGTAAGAGGGGTACAATTCCACACAGTTCCTACCATCAGAGTTCAGCATCCCAGCCTCGTCATTGAAAGATTCTTTATCCCTCTGGGAGTATGGACCCAGGATCATCATGGGGTGCAGGAGGTAGGAGGTCTGGCTTCTCCACTGAGCATGGGTGTTGGCAAGTTGATCTATACTCCCAGCCTGTTTCTGTCTTTACCTAGAGGGGTAGGGCTCTAGAAGGTGGAGTTCCAGGACACATTGGTGAGGTCTTCTGCCCAGGGAAGTCATATTGGCATCATGGTAGCATCTGCAAGTTGGTGGCTGAAAAGCATTAAGATATAAAGCAGAACCTAATCAGGAACCTAAAAGTAAGAATATAGCAGATAAGATTGGGCGTCTCCATTTAAAAAAAAATCTAGGATGTCTATTTGAGGTATATTCCAAGGGGCCCATGACTTTACTAATTTTTGCCTGAGCCTGACAGCTAACATTAAGGTGGCTAAAGGTATTGTCTGGGGAGATAGTGTCAGAGTTGGAATTAGGACTAGAAATCTGCATCAGGGCAAAGAGTAGCTCCCAAATATGGGAAAAGTTTTAGATGCTGTCAACTGTAAACCCCATCAGTTTGATCTGGGTCCCCTATTCAGCACAAGAGCCTGTGTAATATCCGCATCCCTATAGATCTGAGCTTGAATTCTATTGTTAATAGTTAGGAACATTCTAGGCTGCACTCATCTCAGGACCCAGCCTCCTTGAGTGGCAGAGTACCTTGGCCCAGCCTCCCTTTGGAGAGTAGGGCAGTCCCCACCATTGTTGTCCCACATTGAGGGTAAATCTTGTTGAGGCCCACAAGAGTATCCACAATGTTGTTCCTCATGGAGATTACCAGTAGTGGCAAAGAGAGGGGTCTGTTAGAGGTCTAGGCCCATCATAACTACTTGAGAATCCCAGGATTCCCTGACAAGGGCCCTGGATGAGGGGGTGGCCTGGTAATGACCAAAAGAGCCATTACTAAAGTATGCCAGCCTCTTGCCCTTATCCAGCTTTTGTAGTCCTTATTTTATCTGACAAGGTTAACCTTAGAGTGATTAAGGGAAGTGAAATAGGAAGTAGGTGAGGAGGAAATATAGGTCTAAATAGAAACAATTTGACTCAGTACTTTATGGTATCTTCTTTTAGGCTTTTCTACTTGCTTCCTGCATTTATTGAGTCATTGCAAACTATTATATGCTTTTACTTCAAGATATATAAATATATATATACATATATAGATATATGTATGTATGTATTTCCCCTAACTTTTGGGTACATGTGCACATGTGTTCCCATCTCATGGGCCCTGGTCTATATCTATGTTCTGCTGCTTTGTCAGGATGTGTGCCACCCAAAATGAAATTAAGGAGTCTTTCGAGCTGGAAGAGGTCTCACCAATGTAAGATTCTATAAGCAAGAAAATGGTGGGGGTTGATCAGGAGGGGGTCAGTTGTCCCTAGACTTGATAGAGGAAAGATTTAGATTAAGATTGAACATTGAGAGTTAAATAAATACTGACATAGTTTTGTTACTCTGAGGTCTGGGAAAGTACAGTGCAATCCTTGAACTATAGGAGATAATAACTTTATTTTTTGCTATTAGGGAATTTATAGGATGATCCAGTGGAATTATTAGTTTTTCTGTCAGTGGGATATATTGTTTCCATTTATGTGAAGAAATTATGCATAAAAGGTAATTCACTATTGTTAATTTAAAAATGCACTGTATAGGGACAGCTGGTGTCACATAGTAAAGCACACACATTACAGTGCACAAGAACCCACATTCAAGCTCCTGGATCCCACTTTCAGGAAGTTTCACGAGTGGTGAAGCAGGGCTGCAGGTGTCTCTGTCTCTTTCCTTCTCTATTTCCCCTCCCTTCTCAATTTCTGCCTCTATCCAATGATAAATAAATATGAAAATACATTGTATGATATGACAAATATGACATGTAACACTTAAGTAATGTCACCAAACATTATTTTTCAGTCATTTTGATATTAAAATTTTGGATCTCTGATACATCCAGAACTGGAAAAATAAAAGAAATTTTTAACAGATAGTGAGAAAAAGAAAATACAATGAGGACCCAACAGTAAGTAGGAACTAGCAATCAACAAGACATTAGCTCTTTGGTTGACAGTTCTTGGTAATAGCTATAATTAATGTCTTCACAAATAGAATGATTCAGGTAAAAGCTGGAAAGCATTCACTGGTAAATATTTCCTCAGAGAAAGACAAATGTTGTAGTTGCAGTTAATCCTTTCTTACCCTTTTCTCTTTGGACAAGATTCTGATTTACCTTTATTGGATAGCACTAATTTTAGACTCTCTTTGTGTAGTAATGTAATCTCAAAAAAATGATTCTTATTGCCAAATAGAAAAAAATACTAATTAAATTTTACTGAACATCCCTTTGGAAAGTTTATATTTTTTAGATGAATTCTAAACTATGAACAATTTAAAAATGAATTTCTGATGCAATGCAGATGACTTCTACAGCAAAAATGAAAGCAACTTTTATTAATTTTGGATAAAAATAGAGCCAGTTATGGTGATATATTTGATAGTTTTTTTCCTCAAAGAAAATGTTTCCAGAAGTCCTCTAGCTTGTATATGAAAGCACATAAGATGTCAAGTTTTCTTGCACATAGTGAGAGAACAACTGTGTTTTCCAGCAGCTTTTTACATGAAAAACATCAAGCCTTAATAGTAAAGAATTAGATTCTTGTGGTTCTTTTGTACACGATGAAATGAGGAGAATTCTAGGTCAGGGTTTCCTATTTTTCATTAGGTACCAAAGACAAAGAAGATGTGACTATATAACTCCTTATTATCTAAGAAGGATGAACAGAAGTTGTGATTCAGGTTCATAGTGCCAAAACAGCAGTTCTAGGCTTGTGTGGGTGGGTGTAAAACGAGCAGCAAGTTCTTCAAAACTTTAAGGCCCAAATTCAGGATTAAACTCATAGAGTCTTAGCATAATAGATAACACAAAACACTCAGGTCAATCAGAAATAGATGTTTATAAATCTATACAGGAAAAAGAACAGAAAAAAGTCTAATGTTTTATCTGGGCTTATTGTGATTTCTGCTAATATATAATATTATTCCTATGTGTGATCATTTTATACATTTGTTATCCATTGAATTTTAAGAAAGTATAGGAAAAAGAATATATCTTGCCATTTTTTGTATTCCAATGCTTAACTCAAGTTCTGGCACATGATAGTGTTACATATTCAAGGAGGAAGTGAATTATATTATTTTTAGATCAGATTGGCTAAGTCAATATTGTTCAATAGAGATTTCTGTGATGATGGAAATTTTCAGCACCATCCACTTTGAACATCTTAAAGATTTGAAATGTAACTATTGAAAAGAAGAAACTGCATTAATGATTATAAATAATTTGATTATAAATAATTGAAATGTAAATGAAAGTTGTCACATCTGGACAGTCCAATAACATATTTTGAAAAAAAAAAAATAGGTAAAGGGAGCAGTAAGTATTAGCTGTATAACATGCATTTTAATGACATATGATTACTCACTATCGATACAAATAGAAAAATTCAATGACCTTATCAATACTTCCTAGACCCTGACCTCTCCAGAGCCCTACTCCACTAGGGAATGATAGAAACAGGCTGGGGTATGGATTGATCTGCCACCGTGCATGTCCAGCAGAGAAGCAATTACGGAAGTCAGAATTCCCACCTTGTGCACCATGAAAAGATTTGTAGTCCATACTTCCATATGGGTAAATAACAGGGAAATTTCCAATGAAGGGGATGGGACACAGAATTGTGGTAGTGGGAACTGTATGAATTATACTCCTATTATCTTACAATCTTGTAAATCAATATCATATCACTAATAAAATTTTTAAAAAGAAGAAAAATGATCTCATTTTTAGGTTACTTAAAATGTGAAAAGTCAGAACTTGAAACTAATATGGTAAACTAGTCTAGCCTTCTCCCAGAATCAGTTAGCAAAGTCACAATAATATATTAAAAAACACTCGCAGGACTTTCCATATCAAAAGTCAAAAATGGACAATGTCCAAAAAGACATAGAAGATAATTTCTTTTCACACAACAGATTGCATTGCCCTAATTCTGTTATATTATCTTCATTTGTTTTTGTTCATGTTTTAGTAAGGTTTCTGTGGAAGGTTTTTTCTACCCTTTTCTCCAGTTCAAAATTTTAATTCTTGATTTTGGCTAACTAAAGTATTTCTTCAAATAGTTTTTTATGGGATGCAAGGCTTTCAGCCTGCAATTCTCTTTCTGGTGAAAGTGGGTTACAACATAGGAAATGGCTTCTATAAAATCTAATTGCCATAAATCTTATGGTTACTACTTACCAACCTCCAATTTGTCCCTATGGAAATTTCAAATTTAATGTATGGAAGTCAACTCAGCTTTACATATGTATGAGTTCATACCATCATCATTTTGAGTGATTTTACCAGGCAGCAAGACGGTTAGTTCCACCATTGCTTACATTCTTTTAAAAAATATTTTCAATTATAATTATTTATTGCATAAAGGCATCCAGAAATCTAGAGGGAAGGGGCGATAGAGAGCAAGGGAGACAGAGAGACACCTGCAATACTACTTCACCACTTGTGAAGCTTCCTGCCTACAAGTGGGGACCAGAGGCTTGAACCTGGGACCTTGCACATTGTAATGTATGTGCTTAAACAGGTACAACACCACCTGGCCCCCATTCTTTTTTTATTTCTTATTTAATAATAATTGACCAGATTGTGGGATAAGAGGGGTATAACTCCATACAATTTCTACTCCAGAGTTCTATTTCCGAACCTGTCCATTGGAAGATTCTCTATTCTTTATCCCTCTGGGAGTATGGACCCAGGAACATTGTGGGGTACAAAAGATAGAAAGTCTGGATTCTGTAATTGCTTCTCCACTGAACATGGGCATTAGCAGGTAGATCCATACTCCCAGCCTGTTTCTATCTTTGCCTAGAGGGCAAGGGGCAAGGGAGAGGTAGGATTTGAGAACACATTGGTGAGGTCTTCTGCCCAGGGAAGTCATGTTGGCATCATGGTAGCGTCTGTAACACGGTGGCTGAAACACATTAAGATATAAAGCAGAACAAACTGTTTAATATCCAGGAACCTAAAGGTAAGAATATAGCAGATGAGATTGGGGGTCTCAATTTTGGAAAAAGCTACAAGTCTATTTTAGTTATATTCCAAGAGACTCGTGCCTCTACTAATTTTTGCCTGAGCCAGACAGCTAACTTGCATATGGGCTAAAGGTATTGTCTGGGAGATGGTGTCAGAGTTGGAAATAAAACTGGATCAGAGAAGAGAGTAGCTTCAAAATGTTGGAAAACTATATAAACACTGTTTACTGTAAACCCCATTGATCTGATCGGGGGCCCATGTCTATTCATATTCAGTACAGGAGTCTGTGTAATATCTGCATCCCTGTAGGTCTAAGCTCACAGTCCATGGTCATAGCTAGTAACATTCTAGGCTACACTAACTGCAGGAACCATCTTCCTCACATGGAAGAGTATATTGATCCAGCCTCCCTTTGCAGAGTAGAGCAGTCTCCACCATTGTTGTCCCACATTGAGGGCAAGGTCCTGTATATGCCAAGAGGGTTTTTGATGGAGAAGACCAGCAGTGGTGGAGAGAGGGATATGTTAGAGGTCTAGGTCCAGCATATCTACATGGGAATACCAGGATTCCCTGACAAGGGCCCTGGATGAAGGAGTGGTCTTGTAGTGACCAGAAGAGCCATCATTAAACTGTGCTGGTATTTTTCCCTTATCCAGCTTTTGTAGTCCTTACATTACCTGATAAGGTTAGTCTTAGGGTGATTGAGGGAAGTGAGATAGGAAGTAGGTGAGAAGGGTAACTAGGTCTAAGTAGATACTATTTGATTCAGTACTTTATGGTGTTTTCTTTTAGGTTTTTCTACTTGCTTGCTGCACTTAACTGAATCACTGCAAACTATTATGGACTTTTACTTTAAGGTATATTTTTCCTCCTAAATTACGAGTACATGTGCACATGTGCTCTATCTCATGGGCCCTGGTCCATATCTAGATTCTGCTGCTTTGTCAGGAAATATGCCACCCAAAATAGAATTAAGGAATCCTTGAGCTAAGAAAGGTCTCAGCAGAGTAATGGAGCTGAAGAGTTAACATCTCCCACCTGTGTCTCAGCACACAGTTATTAGCAGAGGTAAGACTAGGCTGGGCCCATGATATAGGTTAATTACCAAGTTCAGATTCACATGTGTACAAGTTCCCAAAGGAGCAGCCATGGCGGGCGAGCATGTAGTCAGACAGGGAGCTGAGAGGTCCGAGTGCAAGAACCGAGGGCCTCTTCTGCCTGGTGCACGCTTAAGTTCTGTTCTGACATCAGTTCTGTGCTAATTACACCGGATTCATCAGGTGTATACTAATTACATCACAACAGTTACACATGTATAAACTACTGTATTTTACTGTTGATTGTAAACCATTAATCCCTCCAATAAAGAAAAAAAAAGAATCATATGTGATAATGAGGAAAGGTTCAAGGAGGGACTGACATATGGATTTCTACATTATTTCAACTCCCTGTACTGTTCTATATATCACCACTAACTTTATCACACACCCAAAAGTGATGATAACTTTCTGTATTCTGCTGCTCATAAAGTTCATGGCCCAAACTATATATGGTCAGAAATACCTACAGACTGCTGTGAGGAAATCCCTCTGGAATAAAACATCATTATAAGGAGTTAAGATAACTGCTCTCCTCACTGACAGGAAGGAAGATAGGTGGAAGATTGGAATAAGACACAAGAAACTAAAGAATCACTATTCTATCTGAAGATCCTTCCTCTTCTGGTTATCACATCTCTGCCCTTTATAGTGGAAAAATAAACCTGATTTTCTAAGGCATTGGGAATCTGGGTTCTTTGTGTTATTTGATCCTTACTTTTCAGAAAGTAAAGGAAGTCCTTTCTTGTAAATTATTTGGGTAGTAAGGTAAAACAAGTCAGTTAGCTATGTTTTCTCTTAAAAAAATGCTCTTAAAATTATCATCTAAAATGTAGAGCCATAAAAGAACATGGAAGTATGGTAAACTATGGCTAATTCAAACTTTCATTCGTTTTATAACAACTCAAATTCACCTTATTTTATTTTACACAATTTAATGCTTCTGATAGCAATGATATATATATATATATATATATGACTCAAACAGTATTGTAAATAAATAAATCATTTCTGATTAGTAATTCTGAATAACCACTATGTAGAAATGGCTACTTTTAAGAGTGAAGAAAGAAAACTATGTAGCATCTGCTTTCAAGGATCTATGCATTAGAACAATTAAAACTTCCCTTTCAGTTACTAAATTAGGTAAATGCACCCTGGCAATAAATGCAGTGACAGATATAATTACTAAATTACAACAAATTTCAGATAAGCACAATTTCCCTCATAGTTCCAAGTCATTAAAAATGTCATTATACAAACAGTGAACCATGGAAATTACTGGTTGTATCACATCATTCAGCTTTTAATCAACCCAAAATATGTAGCTATGAATTTTAAATAAATTCAGTAAACTACTGACTATATTATGTTAGTATTTATCATTCCTAAATATGTTGTTTTAGTGAATACTCAGGAATGACATATATATGTATAAATATACATATATATATTCATTTAGCTTCAGTGTAGTTCATATGAGTTTTATATTTTTCATATATTTAACTATGGCACTGATAAAGTTCATTTGAATCACACATACAGTTTTAATTACCGTCTAACCCAGTGTTGTAATAATTCCATAAATGTAGATGAGGAAATGTAGATTAGCTACCAATCACAGACTATAACAACTGAAGTTGTTTGAATCTGAAAGCCTCTATCAAATATAATATTTAATAGAAACCTACAAAGTATTCATAGGTACTAGGAAAATCAAGTTATCAAACTGAGTGTCACAGGAAAAAACACGAGACATTAATTTTTCCATACATGTAAGACAATTCATATGACTGAGAACTGTTTCTCAGGACAATGAAAAAATTCATTCTCTTATCCAAGTATTTTTTGAGGATAGATATCCTATAAGTATTATCTTTCAAGTTTCCTAGTACAACTGAATGACAGCTATTTTTTTTAAGTTCTTCTTTTTGAATGATGGAATATAGAGAAAGATAATTAGCTCATCCTTTATGGAGAAATAATCCAATATAACATTTGAATTTTGATCTGCTAGTTCCTGTATAAATAATTGTCTTTCAACTAATTAACTTTAATCTCTATTTTATTTTGCAGGTTAAATTATTACCATTTTAAATTCTGTAATTATATATATTTAATAATGACACAGTACATAATATAGTTCTAGGCTGAATTTTTCTATAGAGGGATAAATGTAGCTACACCTAATGACTGCGCTACTATCTATTAACTCTGGAAATCCAGTACATTAATCTCAGCTTAGACATTATGAATTAACATGTTACATGCATATGGTAGTCATCAAACTGTACTTACATATCATATATCATATCTGACAGTCATATTTCTGTAGGTAAAAGAAACTGAATCTTCAATTATAGCAAATGTTTAGTCTATTCTTAAAATGTTCAATTCTGTTTTTTATTTCATCATCTCAAATACTTCTCTTTCCTACAAAATTGGAGCCTCTTTAGCACTCAACAGTTAAGAGCAACTCTTCAAAATGTTTAGATAGAATATAATTATAATACCTCAAAGTTTCAGATCTATGGCAGACTTACATTCAGATGAATGCCACTTCATTTACAAAATCATTTTTTTCTTTTAATACAGGTATATGCCACAATTCTCTCTCTCTCTCTCTCTCTCTCTCTCACACACACACACACACACACACACATTATTAGTTATATATATTGATTTACAACATTAAAAATTAAATGATAACAGGAGTATAATTCTACAAACGACCAGTGATGGTGGAGAGAGGAGTCAACTAGAGGTCTAGGCCCACTGAATCTATGGAGGGAATCCAAGGATTCCCTGACTAGAGCCCAGATGATGGGGTGGACGGTCTGGCAGTGACCAAAAAGACAATCATTAAGTGAGCCAGTCTCTTACCCTTTTCCAGCTTTTGTAGTCCCTTCTGTAAGCTTAGATTTTTCTCCCAGTTGTTAAAGCATTGAGTGTCACTTCTTGTATCCACATGGGTGTTAAGTTTATAGAATTTGGACTCAAGTTAGGGAGGAAATACTCATAAGATTTTATTAGGATCCAAGTTAACCTTGAGGTTTACTGCATATACTTGTTTGATGATTCTAATAAAGGTTGTCATAAAGACAATAATTATACTTTAGTTGATAAATACTTATTGACAGAATATCTCTTGGCCCTTTGTATACAATGTTTCTTCTAAAAAATTATCAAGGGGTTACAGTAATGTTGATTGATGCTGTTAGAAGATATTAAGTGATAGGTCTTCCTTACTTTTTTGTAATTAGTTGAGTAGATAGTGTGTTTGAGGGAAGTCAAGTAGGAAGTAGGAGAGGAGGGCGTCTAAACCTAAATAATATTTGGTAAGAACATTTATGGTGTCTTCTTTAGGGCTTTCTACTAGAGCTAAATGTCTAGGTCTAAACACAAGAGAACTATTCAGTACTTTTAGTTTAATATGTATAGTTGCTCCTAACTTACGGATATGTGTATACATGTACTTAGCCCCCTATTCCCTAACCTGTATCTGGGATCTGTAACTTTGCTAGAGAAAACACTATATGAAGTAAAGCTAAATAATAGCTTGTGTTAAGAAAGGTCTTACCAGATTATTGGAGTTAAAAGGTTGAAATCTCTGGCTTGGCTTTTTCTGGGTACAATCTGAATCAAAAAGGCAGTTGTGAGATAACATACATAGATTTAGTTGAGGTCAGCAGAAACCATATAAATAGGTAAGGGATCAAGTGAAAAGACATCAAGAAATGTAAGCAAGAGTTCCAGAGGTTCCGGGACTGGGAGAAATGAAAATTATAAGGATAAGTGGAGAGATTCCTTACAGTCTTAAAGTTTTAAGAAGAGTAATAATTATTACAACCAAGTTACTTAAGAGCTTGGATTACTTTGAAAGTTCCATGGCAAGGATTTACTATACAATACTTGATTTCACTATTACTTATGTCATTTAATTCTACCTACTAACAACTGGAAAAAAAAATGCTCCGAGTCATTTATTGTCAGGGAAATGCAAATAAAAACAACAATGAGATAGCACTTCACTTGCCTGAGAATGTCATACTTCAGAAAGGATAGCCAAAACAAATGCTGAATAAATTATAGGGGCAAAAGAACCCTTCTGCACTGCTGGTGGGAATGCCAATTGGTCCTGTAGAGAGCAGTCTGGAGAACTCTATATCATAAGGAGTCAAACATACCCATTGAAAGAGATCTGTGTATACTTATGTTCATAGAAGCACAATTTGTGATCGCCAAAATCTGGAAGCAGCCCATGTGTCCAAAAACAGATGAGTGGCTCAGGAAGTGGTGGTAGATATACAGAATGAAATACTACTCAGCTATTAAGAATAATGAATTCACCTGTTTCACCTTATCTTGGATAGGGTTTAAGGAAACATCTTCAGTGAAGTAAGCCAGAAAGAGAAGTGTGAGTATAGGATGATCTCACTCATAGACAGAAGTTGAGAAATAAGAACAGAAAGGGAAGCATGAAGCAGAACTTGAACTGGGTTTGGAGTATGGCACCAATGTAAAAGAGTATGTGTGTGTGTGTGTGTGTGTTTAGATTCTCAGGGTCATCATAGGGAGTGGGGGTGGAGACACATGCCTTTGGTGGTAGAAACAGAGTTTAAATATACTTCTGTTAACTTGTAATCTTATAAATTCAATAGGTCAGGGGATAAAAATAGATCAGATATGTCTCAAGTATGTTAATTGCCTAGATTTCCCTTCTAAGTATATATTCCTTTAGTAAAAATTTAATGTTTTAAATTTGAAAGCAGTTTGAATTCTGACACTGAGCCTAAATCATTAGAGCATTTCTAAAATTAATTTTCCCCAAATATTGAGTTAGGTACAACCTTATACCAGATAGATCAGAATCATCTGGTCCTGTCAGTAAAGGAATATTTTAGAAGCCCCTTCTCCTAGGTGAGCATAGACTCACTCTCTCACCTTAACCCTAGCTCAGTTTATACTTTTTAAAATTTCTGTTCTTAATTTTCCACTTATTTATGAATTATTTCATCTGTTTTATTTTTTTTATTTAAGAAAGGATTAATTAACAAAA
Source organism: Erinaceus europaeus (assembly GCF_950295315.1). Classification (NCBI taxonomy): domain Eukaryota; kingdom Metazoa; phylum Chordata; class Mammalia; order Eulipotyphla; family Erinaceidae; genus Erinaceus; species Erinaceus europaeus. Next base: position 29,203,757 of record NC_080179.1, read on the forward strand.
CCATAGGGTAGGAGGGGTACAACTCCACACAATTCCCACCACCCAATCTCCATATCCCACCCCCTCCCCTGATAGCTTTCCCATTCTCTATCCCTCTGGGAGCATGGACCTAGGGTCATTGTGGGTTGCAGAAGGTAGGAGGTCTGGCTTCTGTAATTGCTTCCCCACTGAACATGGGCGTTGACTGGTCGGTCCATACTCCCAGTCTGCCTCTCTCTTTCCCTAGTAGGGTGGGTCTCTGGGGAAGCTGAGCTCCAGGACACATTGGTGGGGTCTTCAATCCAGGGAAGCCTGGCCAGCATCCTGATGGCATCTGGAACCTGGTGACTGAAAAGAGAGTTAACATACGAAGCCAAACAAATTGTTGGGCAATCATAGACCCAAAGCTTGGAATAGTGGAGAGGAAGTGTTAGGGAGGTACTCACTGCAAACTCTAGTGTACTTCTGCTTTCAGGTATATATTTTGCAGTAGTTTATGGATGCTTGTGAACATATGCTCTCTCTCACAGAACCTGGCCTATATCTAGGTTTTGGGACTTTGTTAGAAAGTGAACCACCTGAGATGGAATTAGAGTATACTATGAAAGGAAAGGTCTCACCTGAGTAATGAAGCTGAAGGGTTGTCATTCCACACGTGAAGTCTCTGGACACAGTCTGAGGTGAAGCATGTTGAGGTGGCAATCGTTGTGTTGGTTAGGTTGTGATCGGCGGATGCAATATTATTTGATATGGATTGAGAGAGGCATACGGGAAAGTGGACCCTATCCAAGGGTTCCAGGACTGGGGGAAGTAGGGGCTCTATAGTGGAGATGTGAGGTTCCTGCTGTCTTAGGGTTCAAAAAGACAATCGATAGTTAATGTTATCACCACATTATTTGGTAATTGGGTTAACTTTGAAAAGTCCTTTTGTTAGGGTTTGCTATACAGTACCCAGTATCTTGTATATAGCTGTGCAATTGGATGCTTCTGATCTACTTGGTCTAGGCTTTTGAGAGAGTCCGCATATCAAATACACAGCCTATACATTAAAAAGATTCAGTTTGTGTTTTGAAAAACTTTGAGACATACAATTGATTTTCCCCCTCTCATATTAATTAACTAGTTATTTATATGTCTACATTTTGCTAGGAGTGTACATAAACACCATTCCCACCACCCAAAGACTGTGACCCATCCCTCCCACCCACTCCCACCCCCCACTGGCCCAGGAAGCTGCATGTCTACCCCTCACCACAGGGTTTTTACTTTGGTGCCCTACTAACAATTTGGTCAGGTCCTGCTTTTAGTTTCCCTTTCAGATCTTCTTACTCAACTTCTGTTGAGGAGTGGGATCATCCCATACTCATCTTTATCTTTCTGACTTAGCTCACTTAACATTATTCCTTCTAGCTCTGTCCGAGATGGGTCAGAGAAGGTGGGTTCATTGTTCTTGATAGCTGCATAGTATTCCATTGTGTATATATACCACAGCTTTCTCAGACACTCATCTGTTGTTGGGCACCTGGGTTGCTTCTGGGTTTTAGCTATTATGAATTGTGCTGCTATGAACATAGGAGTACACACCTCTTTTTAGTTGGGTGTTATGGAGTCCTTGGGGTATAACCCCAGGAGAGGAATTACTGGATCATATGGGAGGTCCATGTCTAGCCTTCTGAGATTTTTCCAGACTGCTCTCCACAGAGGCTGTACCAATTTACATTCCCACCAGCAATGTAAAAGGGTTCCTCTGTCCCCACAACCTCTCCAGCATTTGTTGCTGTTGTCCTTTTTGATGTATGCCATTCTTACCCTGAACACGCCTGATCTCATCTGCTTTATCTTTCTAACCCACAATCCTACAGCTTTATATATATATCATACTGTTGAATGACAGAATAATAAATAAGTAAGCAATAAATTCCTGCAGGATGGGGTGAAGTTTGAATATTCTTACATTATCTTTCTTGTTATATAACTCAATGATTTTAAATTTTATAATAACTGTATTATATAGTTTTCGTTAAAGGAGAATCTTGCTGCTGGGACCTGATTCTATTTAAAGCAATCTCAAAAAACCCAACACTGCTCACTGATTTTTTCACCCATAATCTCTAGCTTGCTTAGTAAAAAATAATAGGCAAAATTTATTGAAGACATATCACATACCAGATAAAATTCTTAGTGTTTATTTATTTACAGACACACACACACTCATACACACATACACACTCAGGAAGTTCCCCTCCTTTATTTGCAAATAAAAATATAGAAGACTTAAAGATGATGAGGGGAAAGACATTAAAGATTGGTAAAGGAAATGGCAAGGTTATCATATGAGAAAGAAATGTTATATCAATTTTATAACAAACTGAGGTATAGAGAATTACACAGATTTTCTCTAGGTGATACAACTTATTAATAGAGCTGGACTTTGAACCCCATTAAATTTGTTCTAATTATGGAATCCACTTTTGCTTTGGTTACTTCTGGGGCCTCATTGCTCTGATCCAGATTTTCAGATAGAGACTGAGACTGAAAAATACAGGAAGTGACGACATTGATGTTTCTTCCAGAGTAGTGGGGGTCAGATTAGAATCTGAATTGTGCACATGTGAAAGCAGGCACACTGTCCATGTGAGCTATCTTTCCACTCCTGGGGATCCACATTAAATACAAGAAAGAGAGAGGGGAGAGAGAGAGAGACAGAGACAGAGACACTGACTATAGTGCCACCCTATCATTTGAAGAGCCAGTGATCAAACCCAGGGCTTATGCATGTAAGGGTAACACTCTCTTTGCTGAGTTACTTCACCAAACAAACAAACAAACAAAAAAAACACATTCTTAACCTCTCCATTAAGGTATAGTAAAGAAATTTAAATTATTGATAGATTTTTTTCTTCAATGTGTGCCTACAGTGATAATATAAAAGAGGTTCTAGGCCAGCAAAATAGTCTACTTGGGCAATATGGTTTTTTTTTTTTTTTGCTATGTGCATCGACTCAGATTCAAAATGGTCCCAACACACTGGAGTAATCTTTACTTTTGTAGCCCACTCTCCCACCCTCCACAGCCACAGCCACAGCCCATCCTCCCATCCAAGTCGTCTTTAAAAAAAAATCAGCCCTAGTCATAAAGTAGTTCTGTAGTCAAATGAAACTATCTTTGTCTATCAGAGTTTTAGTAAAAATGTGTAATATAAATATAACCTAAGTATTAATAATCATCATTATGTTACACTATACAAAACTGGTAATATACAACAATTGCAAACTTATAAAGATATGTTATGACTTAACAGAATGTGTAAGTAAATATGTAAGTAATAAATTTTATTACTTAGTGAAATAAAATTATTTTATAAGATGTTTATAATAAACTATATGACAAATTTATATTTTCTAAACATAAAGATATAGGAAGACATTACCATCTTTTCTAGGTTAATTATTATGGGAAATTGCCATTTCCTAATACAAATAAACCCTTACCAAACAAAGAATACGAAACTAGAGCATCAATGAAAATTTTACCAGCTCCCTTTCAATTTATAGTTTGAAGAGAGCTTTAGGGCACAAAATCTCTAGCTATATTATGTATTCCTCCCAATTCCATCATAAATGATGTAGGGATTTCTCTTAAGTAGATATTTGCATATATTTTCCATCTTTGGACTAATATTTTTCACTAACAATTAAGATCACAGGATAAAAATACTCCTCTAATGCTTCTTTAGTGTACAGAGCAGAAGTAGTGTACAAACAAAAATCTGTAAAAAACAAAATGTCTAGAGGCAAAGCCAAAACTAAGTACAAACATTATATGAATCCTCTAGTTTCTTCATACTCACCCCTGGTTTTCTTTTGACTTTCTCAGCCTCTATAATTAGGACATTTTATTCATAAAATATTTATTACCAGGTCTTATGATCAAGCACAAACTGAAATCTGACTGTGACATACATATCAACTGTATCAATTAATATTATATTCCAGATCTCTAAGCATGATAAGACAAAATTTTAAACCTTGTTGAAAACTCAGATATAAATCCCATTTTTCATCCTATTTTCAATAAAGAAAGAAATGTAAACCAATGAAGGCATTAATAATATTTTGGCAAATAAGTATTTAACTATCTTTCCTGTATTAAGAGTAAGCCAATATAATCTTATTTGACATCTTCCAGTCTTTACGAATTTTTTGGTAATATTTGCTATTGATTTATAATTAAGGAGTAACCGGTATGGTTATTCTTGATCCAAAGAACATATTTTTTTTCTGTATGTTCCACTGTGATCAGGTAGCCAATATGTTCTCTTTTTCTCTCATTGGTTTACACAGTGGAGAATATCATAGCATGAAGGGGTGGTACTGACCTACTTTTGATACTCCCTTCTGTGATGTTTTATATGAATGCAGAGCTGATCATTCTCATCTGCATGACACAACTCCTAAAAGCAGTTGACACAGTAGTGCCATGTATTTGATAACTATTCATAAGAATGGTAGTTAATTTCTTTAGGAGTTTAATTTAAGCCTTTCTACAGTTTCTAAAAGTAAGCAGGAGAATGAATAGAACAGAGTGTTCTCATTTTTGCAGAAATAGAATAGCAAACTATGTATCAAGAGAGAAATTAGACTGAACATTCTTTTAAAAGATTCACATGAGAAATAGCAAAAGGAAAATAACAATTTTATCATTTAGTGTATTGGTGGCTTTTCTCCTAATAGAGACATTTACACTTTACATGTAACTAATGATCACACACACAAAAATCTAAATAAACTCTTATTTTGGCAAAACATAAATAATGTATATCTTATATTCTCAGAATCTATATAACAATATTTTTTCATAAAATTTCAAACTGGAGAAATGTAACTAGCCATTTACTATTTATCTTTTAATATATTACTTTTTCTGTACCTATGTCCACCAGTATAAAATAGTTACTAAATACGCACTCTTTGAATTGTCTGTGACTTAAGTATATAATTTCTTCTTCTTCTAGCGTTTGCCCTTCTTCCGTAGCCAGTCAACAGCGTCAGGTTGAGCCTGATGTAAAGTTTCGAGACCTCCTTTGAATCTGGAGAGGTGTCAGTCGTTGACTATGTGGGTCATAGTCTGTCTGTAGCCGCAGGGGCAGTTCGGGTCGTCTCTGGCTCCCCAGCGATGGAGCATAGTGGCGCACCGGCCATGGCCTGTTCGATAGCGATTGAGGAGGGCCCAATCATAACATGCTAGGTCAAAGCCGGGTTGACGCTTGCAGGGGTCTGTGATGAGGTGTTTGTTCTTTACCTCAGCTGACTGCCAGCTCTCTATATAATAAGAAGCACCAACAAAATCTCATAGAAGTGGTAATTGGCAAAATTTTAATAAGATATTATCAATAAAGAATTTCAAATATTTTGTAAGCTTTGGTAGTTTAGAAAATGAAATTGCTAATAACAGGGATGAAATAGTGGATGAAAACATTTTTAAGAGAAAATGAGACATTCATTATCAAAAGTCTCATTTTTAGGTAAGTCAAAATTGTGTCATTCTATAGCGATCAGTAAATGTTTAAAATATGATAAATATTCACAGTCATGTTATAGGTGATTTTGTACAGATCTTAAAATTTCTGAACCAAGATGGCATTTTAATCTCTAGAAGGGACCTTAAATATCAGAAAGTCCAACTTTTTTCATTGGGTGTGTCTAACTTGGAGTCTAACATTCATATCTATAGAAATACCTCCATTCATCATTCTAGATAGCATAGGAATTTAATGAAATGTAAGCTAACTATAAGCAGTGGATCTAGTGACTGACTCACTGGATTTCCAACTCAATGTTCCATTATTTTCAGTGAGAGCCATAAAAATAATAAGCAATAATAAGCTTAAAAACTAAGTAGCATACTTAATTTAGATATTTATGTAAATTTATTGTGTTCTTTTAAAGGTAAACTATAAAAGATAAATATTATAAAAGTGAAATAGTTAATAATAACAAATCAAATTATCAAGTTCTTTTTTGAAATAAGACCTCTGTGATAGATGAGTTTAATTACTATGATTTGAAGATTAATTTACAGTCCAAGATTTGAAGATTAATTTACAGTCATTAACATAGTCTTTTGTTGTCAGCAAACACAAGAAATGAAGAGTTTAATCAATTATAAGGACATATATTAACTTAACTATTAAAATGATTCCATTATGGAAAGGTCTTAACCATCTTCTATTTTGTTTTCAGGTTGTACTGTTAAAGGGGGAAAACATGAATAGATCAGCTCTCATGCACTATTGATTTTGGGGAATTTTCTAGGGGAGATTAGAAATGAGAATTTGGTTTTGGGAAGGAATTGAAAATACTGGACCAAATGAATAGCTCTGCTCCATCTTAGGGAGAATTATAAAATACATTTATTTCTCAAAGAACTTTTCATTATTACTCTGGCTGGTTGTCCTATTTACCATAATTAAACCCAGTTAATGATAGATTATTTTATCATTATATGTGCATATATAATACTTTATACTTACATATTTTTCTTTTAAAAATAATTTATATTGTTGAGGAAACCTTGGTTTACAAGATTATGAATGTTTAGCAAGTACAAATTTTTGTCTCCTTAAAATGTATTATCATACCTCACCTTCCAATAATGCATAAATATCTCTCTACCAATGTCCAGTGGACCCCATCCATCCTTGCAATTCATTCCCCATCCCTTTTACTCCTTGGTAACAATCTGTCAGTTCTGCTATGAAAACTAAACACTTGTATTAATTTGTCTTGTCCTGTTCTCATTCTTTATTTCTTTATTTCCTCCATATGGAAGAGAGCGATCAATACCTTCCATTCATATAAGTCTCTTTAGTATTTCTTGTAGTGCTGGTGCAGTGGTAGTGATTTCCTTTAATTATTGTTACTGTTGTTTGTCAAAAATTCTTTGTAAATACCTAGCCAGATAGAGTATTCTTGAATGGAGATCATTGCCATTCAAAACTTTGAAGATGCCCTGCCAATGCCAATCCTAATCCTTTTTAGCTTTTATTGTTTCTATTGAGAGATCAATTGGTAGTCTTATGGGAGTTCTCTTCTAGGGAATTCTTTGCTTTTCTCTAGTTCATTTTAATATGACCTCTTTATTTACATGTTAATTATTTACATGTTAATTATTAAGTGCCTTTGTGAAACTGTGTTTGAGTCCTCCTCCCCCTCCCATCCCTTAGAGCTTCACTGAGCTAATAATCTATTTGCTTTTTCAGTTTGGGGAAGTTTCAGCTAATATTTCTTTAGATAAGAATTTTATCTTTTCCTTTCATTTCTGTCGATATGTGATGTGATTTTGTTCCTCTGGATATTATCATATAGCTGCCTTACATTGTTTTCCTTCCCTCTCAATCTCTCTCTCTCTCTCTCCTTAGTTATTTTTTTCTTGTTGCTGATTTTTCTTGGGTATTTTTCCCTTTCATATATTTTTTCTCACCACTCCATCTTTTGTCTTTCCATAGTTTTTTTAAAGCTCAGTGACTGTACTCTTTTTATCTTTAATTCGTTATGACTGATTTCTAATTTCACACTTTCTTTGACTTTATTGGTTTCCCTCTACTTAACAATTTATTTTGGTGAGTATCTTTATCCTTGCACCACAGCTTTATAACCTTCTTTAGGAAATCTGTGTAACTCTGCTGAATTTGAATTTCTTTTTTTTTTTTTCAGTGAACATACAAATACATGTGTTTTCTTTTTTTTTTTTTTAAATTTTTTATTTAAGAAAGGATTAGTGAACAAAAACATAAGGTAGGAGGGGTACAACTCCACACAATTCCCACCACCCAATCTCCATAACCCACCCCCTCCCATGATAGCTTTCCCATTCTCTAGCCCTCTGGGAGCATGGACCCAGGGTCATTGAGGGTTGCAGAAAGTAGAAGGTCTGGCTTCTGTAATTGCTTCCCTGCTGAACATGGGCGTTGACTGGTCGGTCCATACTCCCAGTCTGCCTCTCTCTTTCCCTAGTAAGGTGTGTCTCTGGGGAAGCTGAGCTCCAGGACACATTGGTGGGGTCTTCAATCCAGGAAAGCCTGGCCAGCATCCTGGTGGCATCTGGAACCTGGCGATTGAAAAGAGAGTTAACATACGAAGCCAAACAATTTGTTGAGCAATCATGGACCCAAAGCTTGGAATAGTGGAGAGGAAGTGTTAGGGAGGTACTCACTGCAAACTCTAGTGTACTTCTGCTTTCAGGTATATATTTTGCAGTAGTTTATGGATACGTGTGTACATAAGCTCTCTCTCACAGAAACTGGTGTATATCTAGGTTGTTAGAAAGTGAACTACCTGAGATGAAATTAGAGTGTACTATAAAAGGAAAGGTCTTACCCGAGTAATGAAGCTGAAGGGTTGTTATTCCACACGTGAAGTCTCTGGACACAGTCTGAGGTGAAGCATGTTGAGGTGGCAATCGTTGCGTTGGTTAGGTTGTGATCGGCGGATTGAATTTCTTTTTAAGGCTACTATCTTGGTCCAACTATTCTTATGTCTTTCCATTACAGTTGTCCTTTGTGATGGCCAGGTCTAGAGAGTTGTGTGTGAATGGACCTAGGTAGTGACCACCAATCTATAGTCACCACTACCTAACTATAGCTCTGTATTTGTGCCAGACCAAAGATTGTCTACACATAGATGGAAAAATAGACTTTGACATACTGTTTTTTATTAACTGAACCCTTCTTCCAGCTCCACTCCTAGGACCTGCTGGTATGGCAACTAAATTTCAATGTGTCTATTTCAAAACTTCCTAGGTCATTTCGAAGGCTGCTGCTGCTGCAACCTCATAAAATTCTTACTTTTTATTTTCTGTTTTCAACTGTTGTAAATAATAGGTACAAAATTATAATATCAGTAAGATTAAGGTGCAAGAATTTTGGCTCGGTCTATTCCCTGCTAAGCTAATTCTATTGTACTTCTGTATATTTTGGCCAAAATTTAAATCTGGGTCTCACACATGCAAGGTATACACCTTACCTGATAATCTATCTCTAAAATACTTCTCAAACATTCTGTAGTTCAAATATTCTGTAATTCAAAAGTTCTGTAGTTCTCTTCCTAGTTATAATTCACTGTTGCATGGAGTAGTGGCTATATTTGGTGAGTATGCCTATATCTTCACTGACTGAATTCTGAGGTTTTGTCCCTAACTGTGGTAGCTTGTCTAAGATCTAATCCTGTTTTTTAGCTGAGTTTTCATGTATTCTGTGACTATACTATTGTTACAAAAGTGAAGGAAAACAGACTCTTTATAATCTTTCATTTTGGCTGTAGCACCACTCTAAGCATTAGATTTTTAAGCATTATTATTTATTTGTTGTTACATATCATAACAATGTAGAGTATATCACATTGGCCAAGGTAGATTTTTTAAATTAACAACTTTTCACTTTCCATAGTTAGCCTGAAATTACTCTTGATAGGTAGTAATTCATGAAAAATATTTGAGTAGATGAATGTAGATAGTGACCATTCAGCAAAATTTCACCAAAATTATATTATCCATACAGACAGGAACTTTTTAATTTTCATATATGTTTCCCTAACAGTATCCAGAGGAGAGATTTATGCATGCCAGAATTTTAGCAAATGTTTGCTGAAAGAATAAATCAAAGCATACATGAATGAATATGTTAATTAACCATACTGTCACCGCCTAGTGGAAAGTCTCCTAATCTAAATTCTCTGCTCTTTTGCACATCTATTTAATTAATCCTTATATAATAATATGGCAAAATCAATTTATTGCATTGAACAGTTTTCCACACCAACTTTAGTGTATGTAGGATATAAATATCAGAGATATTTATTTGTTAGTTTGAGAGAAGAATCAATTGATTCATCAACCCACTAATATCTATAAATGCAAAATTATAGATTTTACAAGTCAGAGATTTGGGAGAACAAAAAGAATGTTTCAGATGAATATGGCAATTTACAAAAGGCTAAAGAATAGAAATTAAAATAAACTATTTTGTCAACCCAAAGTAAAATCATGTGTAATTTTATTTCCATATTAGTACTTGAGGATTTTTAACTAATACTTTGTGTGTATATTAAAATCAAATTATTAAAAAACTTTAAAAAATTAATTTTATTTATTTATTGGACAGAGACAACCAGAAATTGAGAGGGAAAGGAGTGATAAAAAGGGAGAGAGATAGAGATACACTTGCAACAATGCTTCACTATTCACAAAGCTTTCTCCCTGCAGGTGGGAACTGGGGGTTCAAACCCAGGTCCTTGCACATTGTATGCAACATGTGAGCTCAATCAGGTATGCCACCACCCAGCCCCACCTCAAAATCTTCATTAATTCTGTGTGCATATATGTTCATCATGTGATTTTTTTAAATGCATCTAAAATAACAATAGGGGAAGAAATGTTTTTCCTGGACTCTCTTTGTGTCCTGGCCTGGGTCTAAAAATTAGACTGAGACAGGTGAATTAATGTAAGAAAAGCACTCAAATATATGTCTTCTGTAACACATACAAACAACCTTTAGAAATAAGTGAAAATAGGAGAAATTGTCAAATCTAAGTGTTTTATGCTAATTTTTGATGAAAAGTTGTAAAAGCTTGGAGAAGATATGAGTTAAGTACAGTGAGGGAGTAAGGGAATGGCAAAGTTGATGAGTTCAAATTCCACTTTTTCTTTCTTTGTCAAAGTAGGTTTTTTTTTTTTTTCTTATGTAATGACTTTGTATTTTCCATGGTTAGTGATTGAATGACCTAAAATAACTCTTTGGCATACAATGATTCATGAAGAGTATTTGAATGGATGAATAGAATGATCAAGTGAATGTAAGGGTTTTCCTTTCATCCTAGAAAAGAAAGAGTTCCTCTCATATGAGCTTTATGTCTTGCTTCATTGGAAGTCCAGAAAGTCGTTCCTACTTGATTAATTTCTCAAATTTATTTAGCCTAAAATATTCTCTCGGTCAAAGTGCTCCTTTTGCACTATCATGTTCTGAACAGTATCAGGAATTAGGAGAATATTGCTTCTCGGCCTTTTGGCTAAGATCAAGTGTAGGAATTAGGAGAATATATGGGTTTTACCTTTCCCAATTTTTCTGGGAAAATTGCTTCCAAGAGTGGCTGATTATTTTTCATTGACAAAATAAATCAATTTGAGACTAAGTAACAGGAGAATAATAAATAATGGAGAAAAATTATAGACAAAGCATTTGTAGCTGAAATACTATGTACTATGATTATAGAATCTTATAATCAGTTTACTATTACCATGCTTTAAAAATGTCATTAATTCATGACGGGCCTAGACCTCGAATAAATCCCTCTCTCCATTGTTACCAGTCATCTCTCTCAGGAACAACAAAACAGACCTTTTTGTAGGCCCCCATAAGTCCTTGCCCTCAACTTGGATCAACAATAGAGAATGTTCCATCCTCCAAAGGGAGACTGGACAACATACTTTATGCTACACCTGAGGAAGATGGGTCTTGATATTGCGACAGCTTGGAATGTTCCTACTGATGACCACAGAATGTGAGATCAGATCTACAGGGATGCAAAGGTCACATAGGCTCCTAAGCTGAATATGGGCCCTGGATCACATCAAATCGATGGGGTTTACAGTCAATAATATCTATACACCTTTCCCATATTTGGGAGTTGCTCTCTTCCCTGATCTAGCTTTCTGGTTCTTTTTCCAGCCATGACATCATCTCTCCAGACAATAACATGGATCCACCTGCATATCAGATTTCAGGCTTAGGGGAAAAAAAAAAAACAAAAAAACTAGTATAGCTACAGGCCCTTTGGAATATAGGCCTACTAGCTATCTATAAAACAGAGGACTCCCCCCCCCCCCCCAACTCTTCATCTGCACTACTCCAGCATTTAGGTTCATGATTAGTCAACAACTTGTTTGGCTTTATGTGTTAACTCTTTTCAGCCACCAGGTTCCATGATGCCAACCAAACTTCCCTTGACAGACAACCCCACCAATGTGTCCTGGATTCATCAGAACCCTGCCCCGCTAGGGAAAGAGAGAGGCATGTCAATGCCATGTTCAGGGGGAAGTAGTTACAGAAGCCAGACCTTCTACCTTCTGCATCCCACAGTGACCTTGAGTCCATACTCCCAGATGGTTAAAGAATAGGAATGCTATTGGGGGATGGGATAGGATACAGAGTTCTGGTGGTTGGAACTGTATGGAGTTGTACCTTTCTTATCCTATGGTTTTGTCAGTGTTTCCTTTTTATAAATACATTAAAATAAAATTAAAAAATTAAAATTTCTAAAAAAGTCATTAATTTTCCCTCATTGTCCTACATAATTAGATAAATCAGTGTGCTGCTTATGCTATATTTTACTAGAAATTTATTATTTTTCTATCACATTTTTCTTTGTTTTTGTATATAATTTGTAAAAAAAAAAGGGGGGGTGTCAAGAGAGCTGGGAGGTAGTGCAGAGGGTTAAGTACACATGGCACAAAGTACAAGGGTCTGCTTAAGGATACACCTGAAGGGGGTCGCTTCACAAGAGGTGAAGCAGGTCTCCAAGTGTCTTTCTCTATTCCTCTCCATCCAACAACAACAACAGCTACGACAAGGAGAACAACTACAACAAGCCCAACAACAAGGGCATCAAAATGGGAAAAATGGCCTCAGGAGCAGTGGATTCGTAGTGCACACCAAACACCAGCAATAACCCTGGAGGCAAAAAAGGGGGGGGGCTTGTATGTTTTTTTTAAAGTTTCCTAGATTTCAGGTTTTGTGATTATCAGAATTAACAATGCTAAAACTGTGCCTGTTTCTTTGATTTAATCAAAATCTTTAAGGAGCAAAAAGAAACTTAAAAAATAGCTAATCGATATGGCATCTTAACTAATGCAGCTTATCCTTTCCTTACATTTAAGTTGAATTTCATAGTGATTTTACTAGTTTTAATAAGAACTATAGCAAATGAAGTTTCAATAAGTGTTAGTGATTTGTTCATGAATAACACATTTCTATTAGTTTCCCACTAGTATTGGTTGCCAGACAAACTTTGCACATTTGACTTGAGACCAATGTTAGTGCCCTGAATAAATCTAATTCTAGCTCAATTTTAAATATGTGATTTTTTGTTGTTGTTATGGTGGTGATGGTAGTGTGCTGTTGCTTATGTTTTTCTCATTTTTTTCCAGCTTTCTCTCATTTGATTCAGTGGAACATCTGTTAGAGATCATTTCTTTGATTTCTCTAATTTTCTTCTCTTTTTTCTTCACTGAAATCAGGAACTTGTGCCTGTATAATTTCACAGGTCCCAGACTACTTTATGTATTTATTTATTTATGTGCATGGAGTTGGGACATTACTTATTTGCTATTTCACTGAGATAAAAAGATACTGAGAGACAAAGACAGAGAGACACCCTAACACTAAATTCTCCTCCAGTGTCATAGTACCTTTCATATGATGCTAATGTTCAAAACTGGGTTATTTGCATGATAAGGCATACATACCAACCAAAGAACTACCTCTGACTCCTCAATTGTTATTTAATTCATATAGGAAAAAAATAGGGCGGAAGGTAATGTTGCATCTGGTAAAGTGTACATGTTAAAGTACACAGGGGCCCAAGTTTAAGCCCCCAGTGCCCACCTGCAAGAGAAAAGTTTCAGGAGTGCTGAACAGAGCTGCCAATGTTTTTTTCTTCTCCCTCTCTACTTCCCCCTTCCCTCTTAACTTTTATCTATCCAAAGCAAATAAATAAATGCAATTATAAAAAGGAACAAATAGGAAAAGGGAGAGACGTGACAGCATCACAGCACTGCCATTTTCCCATATGGTATAGAAATTTGAACCTGGGCTGACTATAAGGCAATATATGTACCTTGCCTAGAAAGATATCCCTTCTAAATTCTCAAAAGGAAACCAGCAGTCTCTGTTGTACTTCTTATTCACTCTGGCTTCTCCAGTGACAGCTAGCTGACTCATTGGCTCAAACTTCACCTTTCCTGGACTATACCTTTATATATAGAGACCATGAGAAACACATTTTACAAAATGTATGGGCTTGAGAATAGGAAAGCTATAATGGGAGGGGGTGGGTTATGGAGATTGGGTGGTGGGAATTGTGTGGAGTTTTACCCCTCCTACCTTATGTTTTTGTTCATTAATCCTTTCTTAAATAAAAATTTTAAAAAAATGTATGGGCTTAAAGTCATAGGGTCATGTTGTAGTATAGATGCTATTACTAGACTTCCGTGTTTGTTTTTTTTTTCTTTGTATCTCTGTAATTTCCTTTTCTTTCTCTCTCCTTCCTTTCTTTCTTTCTTCCTTTCTTTCTTTCTTCACTCATTCATTTATTTTGCCAGCAGTGTTATTACTGAGGCTCTATGCCTAAAGTTCACTACCATTCCCAGTGACACCCCCAACCCTTATCATTGGCTTGGTGTCTGCATTATTAGTCCACTACTTTTGGTAACTTTTTTTCCCGTTTTATCAGATAGGACAGAGAAATTGAGAGAGAATAGGAATACAAGCACCTGCAGACCTGTGAAGAGGATCCCTGTAGGTGAGGGAGCCAGAGGCCAGGGGCTGGGAACAGGATCCTTGAGAGGATCCTTGCACTTAGTGCTATGTGCATTTAACCCCATGTACCACCACCCGACTACCCCCACCCAATGATCCTTTTGTATTGAGGTGGGGGGGTGAGTCCTCATGCTTGGCACTGTGTATGCTCTACCAGTCAGTCACCAAACAGATTCTACCTGAGTTATTTTTAGTAAGTTGAATTTGAAGAGAAAAAAAAGTCATTTTTTAAGAAGAAATAATTTTTTTTTGTTTTGTAGATTGTACTAATGTCTATTATTATACACTTTATCTCCATGTTAAAAAGAAATTCTAGGAAAGAGGTCATATATAAAAACTTTTATAGAATTTGCATTTGGGTACTATTTTCTTTTCATCTTGCCATCCACCTTGTATATATAGAAGGCCAAACTGAAAGCGGTAACAAATCCACTGGAAGGAAAAAAAAAAGGTTAAGAAAACTGATGGTTCAGAAAAACTGGAAGGGAATTTAAATTATCTGATTTGTTCATTTGACAGACAAAGCAACCAAGACCCAGAAGGTTAAAAGTGATAATTGGTCAGTCATGCATTAATTGTTGAATTATAACAATGATAATCCAATTTTTAAAAATCTCACTTGTCCTTTCTCCTTTATCAGATATAATATATAATTCAAATTTTTTTCTCACTTCAAAGAGCATTCCATATGCAGGTAAGATAGATTACTTGGGAAGGAAGGCTCTTGTTTTGTTGTGTGTATGACCCTAGTTCATCCCACTTTGGTGCTGTGGTATCTCACTCTCCTCCCCCACCTTTATTTTCTCTCCTTCTGTCTGAAAAAGTCAACCCAGCGTGGTGAAATATCAGCTATGACAATAAAACATATTTAATATTGACAAGTTTTATCTATACCTCAGAGCCATCACGAGTCCAGATGAGGCGGAGTGTGTTATCCATTTGCAGCATCTACGGAGCATAGTTTGTATGGATCCCAGGGATGAGGCGGAGTGTGTTATCCATTTGCAGCATCTACAGAGGGTAGTTTGTATGGATCCCAGGGACTATTCTCTCTCTCTCTCTCTCTCTCTCTCTCTCTCCCTCTCCCTCCCCTCCCCCCCTCCCCTCTCTCTTCTTCTTCTTCTTCTTCTTCTTCTTCTTCTTCTTCTTCTTCTTCTTCTTCTTCTCTCTCTCTCTGTTTTAGGTGGAATTAAATTTTATTCTTTCATCCCATGAATCATTGGCTCAACTTACTTGAAAAATAATTATTCATTCATTTACTTAATGGGAGAGAGTCATGAAAAGAGGTCAAAGCACCTCTCTAGCATATGTAGTTCTGGGGGGATCAAACTCTAGACCACTTATAAGCAAGTCCAGTACTCTACTACTGAACTAGCCACTACCTCCCCAAATTTATGAACTTTGTAAATGGCAAATATGAATAATTTGTAGTGGTATGTCTGCCTGTAAAAGACACTACAATCAGAATCTTTAGCATTTTAATAATTTCCAATTTATGAATACATTGGATTTGAAGTCTGTTAAAAAATCAAGAGTATTAGAAACTTCTATCAGCAACTTCCTTATCACTAATTTAGCAGCTTCTAATTTAGTATGAAACTGGAGATCATGTAGTTATTTATTCAACAGCCAATTTATAAATAGTCTTGGAAAATTATAGTTTTATTCATGTATTTAAAGCTGGATCACCTGTACATTTTTGCGTGTGCATTAATAAATATACTTGCATCCATAAACATTATGTTAGATTTAGTTTTGTTGTTGTTGATCACAGTATTTTCTATAAGGACTTTTTTAGCTTTAATTTGCTCAACCAGGTGGTAGTGCACCTGATTGAGTGCACATGTTAAAGTGTGCAAGGATCCAGATTCAAGCCCCTTGTCCCCATGTGCATGGGGAAAGTTTCACAAGTGGTGAAGCAGTACTGCAGGTGTCTTTCTGTCTCTTTCCCTGTCTATATCTCCCTTCCTCTCCATTTCTGGCTGTCTCTTTCAAATAAACAAATATAATAAAAAGTAGAAAAAACTTAGTTTATTTATTTTTATTACTGGTTTAATAAATGATTTACAATGTTACAAATACCATACAGTTTGCACCACCAGAATTTTGTATCCCATCCCCTCTATAGAAAAGTTCCTGTCCTTTATCCCTCTCTGGAAATATGAATCGACATTCTTTATTGGGTGCACAGAGGTTGAAGGTCTGGCTTCTGTCATTGCTTCTCCACTGGATACGGACATTGGCAGGTTTGTTCATACCCCCAGCCTGTTTCTGTCTTTCCCTAGTGGGGCAGAGCTCTAAAAAGGTGAAACTCCAGGACACATTGGCGAGGTCGTCAGCCTAGTGAAGACAGGGTGGTATTATAATAGCATCTGCAACTTGATGGCTGAAAGGCACTAAGATATAAAGTGGGAAAATTGTTTAATAAATAGGAAACAAAATAGAGCAGATTAAGGGTCTTTGGGTGGGAAGAAGCTAGGAAGTCTATTTGCGGTATGTTCCAAGGGTCCTATGGATTTACTAATTTTTGCTTGAGCTTGATTGTTGCCATGTAGGTGGGCTAAGGGAGATGGTGTCAGAGTTGAGAAGAGGGCTAGAAAGCTAAATTAGGGCAAAGAGTAGCTCCCAAACTCAAATAAAATGTATAAGTAAAATGAACTGTTTACTCTCTTCAATTTGACCCAGAGGCCATATATATTCATATTTAGCACAGGAGCCTGTATACCCTCTGAGTTTCTGTCAGCCTGAGCTTGCAGTCCATGGTCAAAGCTGAGAACATTCTAGACTACTTTCATTTCAGGGCCAGTTTTCCTCTAGTGGTAGGGCAGGATGACCCAGCCTCCCTTCAGAATGTGGGGCAGTCCTTACCATTGCTACTTTATAGTGAGGGAATGGACCTGGAGAGGCCCACAAGAGGGTTTATGATGCTATTGCTGATAGATGTCAACAGTGGTGATATAGGGAGGTATGTATTAGAGACCTAGACCCATGATGTCTATGTGGGAATTCAGGAATTCCCTGACTAGAGCCTCAGATGATAAGATGGCCTGCTATTTACCAAAAAGGCTATCATTAAATGAGGCAGCTTTTTGCCTTATCCAATGTTTGTAGTTTTTTTTTTTTTTTAACCTGAAGAGCTTATGCTTTCTCCCAGTTGTTAAATTTTTAAGTGTCATATGTTGTACCCAAATTGGTACTGAGTTTATGGGCTCTGGCATCAAGTTAGAGAGGAGATAGATCTATGGTTTATGTGGGATCTTAGTTAACCTTAGGTTTTACCCCATTTTACTTGTTTGATGATTCTAATAGTTTTCATAAGGACAATCATTGTCTTTTAGTTGATATATACTTTTGCCAGTATATCTTTTGGTCAATCATATATAGTGTTTCTTCGAAAGATTATCAAGGGTTGATATTAATGCTAGATCTTTTTTCTTGCTTTCAGAGCTTATTAAGTCTAGATGTAATTACAAAAGATTATTAAGCACTTTTACTTTGAGGTATATAGCAGTCCCTAACTTACTGGTACATATGTACATGCCACCTGTCCCCTAGGCCCTGGCCTAAACCTAGGGTCTGTAATTTTGTTAGGGAGTGGGCCATTTTAAACGGAACTAGGTAGTTCCATGTGATCACAGTCTCTTAAGACGAAAAATAAAGTAAAGCTTTTGAAGAGTTTTATAACCTCATTCTTTTGTTACTTTAACAATAAATAAAATGACTCTAAATTACTCTGTATTAGAGATAGCTGCATAAATGATAATTATAATTAAAGCTAACAATTGATAAATAATACTTTGTATGCAAAGAAATATGGCTCTGAAGGTAGGATTATTGCTACCTTACATTTCTAAGTACTTAATGAATTGTTTAAGCCTCAGGAGAATTTAACAAAGAACACACAAGTCACCCTGACCACTGAGGCAAATCCTTCCTAGTTTTAAGTTTTAATTGAGTCCCTTATGTGCTATATTTTTAATGTGTTTCTCTTTGCATAAATAGTCAACACTCAGTCACTTGTCTGTTTAATTACAGTTAACATGTTTATAGACAAAATACAAAGCATATAGCAGTAGGTAGTTTGCCTAACTACTGGGAGGCAGGGTGCCTTTCTATGCTTATTAGAAAAACACCTCTGACTGGCTCCAGACTGCCTTCAGACTTGTAGCTAGAAGTTATTTGTTTTGTGTATGGGTAAGACTTAAGGCAAGATGTACGAGAGTCTAAATCCATGGGTGATATAAAGCCATGGGTGATATACTTATATTAGCTTGAGCTAATAACAGTGCACAACCTGAAGTTCTGCAAACTTTCAAGAGCCATATTCTTTAAATGCAATAGATAGCAGCATATGTGAATAATTACTGATGCTAAACCCTACTGCTACACTGAATTCCTAATTTGAGAAATATTTTATAATTGCATCTTTTTTTCAACTGTACAAAAGATCTGATGAATACAATGAGCCATCTGAAACTGCCACTTAGATGACATATAATAATCCAAATAGAGTTCAAGAATACTCTCTAACAACATTTTCTTTACTTCACACTACTCAGAAAATAGTAACTACCACCCATTCATGTTTTTCTACTTCTCTATAAATATTAGAAAAATTACTGCATATCAGGAAAACAGAGCATCATTTAATATTGATACTATAAAAATGTTCATGGAAGAGATATTCTATTGAAGGTTTTCTTTCACTTGTTTAGTTTTTAAATGTATTCACTTTGATGCAAATGGTTTTAGTTAATTCATTAACATTACTGAATAATGGACATGTAAATATTCCATAATAGCTATTTAGTTTGGAAACACTGCATGTTTGGTTTAGTTTTGTGATTGTTGCAGGCAGTAAAACTACAATTACTCTGGTAAGTTTCTCTCTATGAATGTGCTTAAGAGATTTTATAGACCAGAGCTATCTGAGGCATGGTGTGGGCTAGTGTCAGTTAATAAATGACTTTGTATGTATGTTGCAGTAAGTATGAAAACTGAGACTAACTGTTGAAATTTCCTTAACCTATTTGATACTGTAACATAGTTTATACATGTGGTTTTACTACGTGTGTGTGTGTGTGTGTGTGTGTGTGTGTGTGTGTGTGTGTGTGTGTGTGACAGCAGCAGAAAGAGAGAGGGGAAGTGAAAGAGACCACAGCACCAAACCTTCCTTGAATGAGGTGGGGGCCAGGCTCAAATCTGTATCACATATATGTGTAAGAATACTTGTTTCCTGGGGCCATGTGGTGGTGAACAGTTGAGCACACAGGATATTTATTATGTACAAGGACCCAAGTTTAAGTCCAGTCTGCTCCTACAAAAGGAGCATTTCATAAGCAGTAAAACAGTGCTACAGATGTTGCTTATCCTTCTCTCTCCCTGTTTCCTTCTTCTCAATTTTTTTTATTTAAAAAAGAATAAATTAACAAATCCATAGCGTAGGAGGGGTACAACTCCACACAATTCCCACCATCCAATCTCCATATACCACCCTCTCCCCTGATAGCTTTCCCATTCTCTATCCCTCTGGGAGCATGGACCCAGGGTCATTGTGGGTTACAGAAGGTGGAAGGTCTGGCTTCTGTGATTGCTTCCCCGCTGAACATGGGCGTTGACTGGTCGGTCCATACTCCCAGTCTGCCTCTCTCTTTCCCGAGTAGGGTGGGTCTCTGGGGAAGCAGAGCTCCAGGACATATTGGTGGGGTCTTCAGTCCAGGGAAGCCTGGCCGGCATCCTGATGGCATCTGAAACCTGATGACTAAAAAGAGAGTTAACATACAAAGCCAAACAAATTGTTGAGCAATCATGGACCCAAAGCTTGGAATAGTGGTGAGGAAGTGTTAGGGGGGTACTCACTGCAAACTCTAGTGTACTTCTGCTTTCAGGTATATATTTTGCAGTAGTTTATGGATACGTGTGAACATAAGCTTTCTCTCACAGAAACTGGTGTATATCTAGGTTTTGGGACTTTGTTAGAAAGTGAACCACCTGGGATGGAATTAGAGAATACTATGAAAGGAAAGGTCTCACCTGAGTAATGAAGCTGAAGGGTTGTCATTCCACATGTGAAGTCTCTGGACACAGTCTGAGGTGAAGCATGTTGAGGTGGCACTCGTGTTGATTAGGTTGTGATCGGCAGATGCAATATTATTTGGTATGGATTGGGAGAGGCATGCGGGAAAGTGGGCCCTATCCAATGGTTCCAGGAATGGGGGAAGTAGAGGCTCTATAGTGGAGATGTGAAGTTCCTGCTGTCTTAGGGTTCAAAAAGACAATGGATAGTTAATATTATCATCACATTATTTGGTAATTGGGTAACTTTGAAAAGTTCTTTTGTTAGGGTTTGCTGTACAGTTCCCAGTATCTTGTATATAGCTGTGCTATTGGTTGCTTCTCTTTCTTCTTAATTTCTTTATCCTATTAAGTAAACAGAAAGGAGAGAAAAGGAAAAGAGAAGAAAATGTAGGGAAAAAAAGGAATCTATGTTTTGTTTTTTATGCTGTATATTCACTGTTGTGTGATTACTTAAATTTATTTTAAAGGAGGAATTATTCATGATTCATTTTTTTTCTCCTTCCTATAGAAAATAGAGGCACTATTTTTGTTCAATTAGTGATGATACTATAAAAATAATTAAGCCTGTATACTTAGTTAAAAATCATGACTTTCCCTCTTCCATGTTATTTCTGTCCAGTATATTTTCCCACTTCACTGTTTGACATTGATATTAATAGTTATTGTTAATGAAGATAAGCACTAGTAACTGCCATGAATCACCTAAATCCTAACAAGACTTTGCCACAGTGTGAGTTTTGTCTTCTTCTGGTGACGATTTCATTCTAAGTGCTTAAGAAGTTTTAGTACTTTAGGAAAAAAATTATGAATGAGATCTGGTAATGATAAACTCTTATATCTGTTTTGACTAAAATACCATATTCATTTTTTGAACAAAGTTTATGTGGAAGTATTTTCTCCTAGTACATGAGAATATTGTTCTACTAATTTTCTGACTTCTATTGGTGCTATTAAGATGTTTATAGTCACTCTGATTATAGCCCTTTGTAGAAAATCTGCCTTTATCTTTAGCTGCTTTTAAATTTAGTGATGTAATGTTGCATATGGCGTATGTCTACTTCTGGACTCCTTTTTACTTAATTGAGATTTATTAGTTTCTCTCAATCTGAAGATCCATGCTTTTCAACTCTAGAAAGCATCTGTATTTTCCCTTTTGTATTTTTCCCTCATTATGTAGAAATCTTTCATTATAATCAAAATTAAGTACATATTAGATGTTCTCATTCATATGGAAGTTTATCTTGTGTCTCTAAGCTACATTATGAGATTTTTTTTCAGTGTTTATCTTATATTAGCTATCATTTCAGCTGGCATCTGGACTAATATGTTATTTAAACTTTCCATTTCCATTTCAACTGTGTTTATGTGTATTCACTCGAGCCTTTCATTGCTCCTGAGGCATTCTTTGACTGAGAATGGGATGGAGGGAGGAAGAGAGAGAGGAAGAGAGAGAGAGAGCAGAGGTAGAGAGAAAATGGAAGAAGACACTGGAGCATCACCTAGTGTCATTGAATTGCCATGTGGTGCTGGGGCTCAAATCCATAGTGCTCATGGCAAGGCACATAACCTACCCAGTGGCCTACCTATCCAGCCCTTGAGTCAAAATTGTATTTATTATTTTATTGCTATAATTTATCTTTAAAATTATAACTGTCTTTCAGAAAGAAATTGTGCTTTTTCACGTGTCAAACTGTTTCTTCTGTAAGGATGTGAAATATATGTTTGATAGTATATATTAAGTTATAAAATAAATTGACATTATTTAGATCTAATTTTGCTGATTGTACTTCTGTAGTTTTAAAAAGTGGACTTTGGTTTTGTTGGGGAAAACTTTACCTCTGGCAATTCTGAGAAATTTTATTTCTAGCTGCCAGATATACTATTATGATAGCTACCAATTCCAATTATTTATATTATTTTGTTATCAATGTCTAATTCTATCTATAGTTGCCAATTTGAACCTGAAATCGATGTGTACCACTGAAGCTCATAATAACTTTGATAAATTATTTATTTATTTATTTATTTATTTATCTATCGAGTCTACCTTTCATCAAAGGACTAATCTGTCTGGAATTCTGAATTTGTGTATCTCCCCTTCTCTAAATTTACATAACCACTAATACTCAGTCCAAATAATCACCAAAATAGGAAATCCTCCCAAGGAAGCCACAATGCCCATATTACTTCTACTGTGGATTTAGCTTTCATCTTACATTTATACTGCTAGTTATTCTTCTTCTTTCTTAGAAGCTCACTTCTTATTTTAAAGATTTTATTTATTTATTAATGAGAAAGATAGGAGGAGAGAAAGAACTAGACATCACTCTGGCACATGTGCTGCTGGGGATCAAACTCAGGACCTCATACTTGAGAGTCCAAAGCCTTATCACTGTGCCACCTCCCAAACCACAGAAGCTCACTTCTAAGACTAAATTAATTTTTGTTTATATATTTTCAGCATTCCTATTATTTTAATGAGGATTTTCAAATTAATATGCCGTGACACTTAAGATGGAAATAAAATTCTGTCCTTGTTATCAGTCCTACAACTTGTGTTCTTCACTCCATATTTCTGTTCCTAAAATCTATTCGCCCTGCAGACAATTTCTTTCTTTATTTTCTGTCTTATCCATTAATTAAGGCAACAGCATCTCTTTATCCTTTATGAAACATTTCCGTATGATCTCACTTCCAAGTGGACTAACTACACAGTGTAGAGTATAGGCTCAGTCATCACCAGAGCAATATTATCAAAAAGAATACATTCTAATAATGACTGTTTAATTGAAATATTAAATCACCTATAGTCTTAGACCAGAGAGAACAGAAGCAACTGTTTGTGTCACTATATAAGTTACAGCTGTAGATAAGTAGCATTAAATGGCATAAATCATGGTAAGATCTTATATGATACAGAAATTCCTACCCATGGGATTTTCAAAATAAACCAAATCCCCTAATAACTTGGTTACAATAATAACTATCTATTGCATTCTTAAACTCCAACACAGCAGGAACCCTCCCCATTCTCTATAAAACCCATATTTCTCCCAGTCCTGGAAACTCTGGGGCATGGCTTATCTTCCTGCACACTTCACTCAATCCATACTATTTGATACTGCATGGGTTGAGCTCTACCAAATCAGTGTAACCAGTACCACCTCGACATGTTCCACTTTGTGTCCAGAGACACCAGGCATGGAATGTCAACCTTTCAGTTCCAGCACTCTGGTGAGACCATTCCTAGCTCACAGGACTCA
Source organism: Erinaceus europaeus (assembly GCF_950295315.1). NCBI lineage: Eukaryota > Metazoa > Chordata > Mammalia > Eulipotyphla > Erinaceidae > Erinaceus > Erinaceus europaeus. The sequence continues at coordinate 29,227,667 of NC_080179.1, forward strand.
TCAATCTCCTACTGAGGGATGCACTTCTTAAGAAAGCCACAGAACCTAGATATAGACCAGGGCCGATGAGACAGAACACATGTGCACATGTATCCATAAGTTAGGAGAAAATATATACCTTAAAGCAAAAGTGCACAATAGTTTGCAGTGACCCAAAACAGAAAGCAAGTAGAAAGATGTAAAAAACAAACAGAACAAAAACAACATAAAATGATACTTATATACCTTTCCCATATTTGGGAGCTACTCTCTACCCTGATCCATCTTTCTAGTTCTGTTTCCAGCTCTGACACACTCTCCCCAGATAGTACCGCAAGTCCACCTGTATGTTCAGGAAAAAATAATAAAGTCATGCACCCCCTGGAATATAGACTTACTAGCTTTTTCGAAAGTGGAGATCCCAAAACTCATCTGCTATATTCTTGCCTTTAAGAACAGTTTGTTCTGCTTTATCTTAAGTATATAAATATCATTAACTGTGAACCCCATCAATTTTATCTGAGACCTATATTCAGCGCAGGAGCCTGTGTAACCCCTGTATCCCTGTGGTTTGAGCTAGCATTCTGTAGTCATAGGTAGGACCATTCTAGGCTGTACCCATTGCTAGACCCATCTTCCTTGAGTGGTAGAGGACTTTGGTTCAGCTTCCCTTTTGAGAATGGGTCAGTTGCTACCATTGTTGATCCACACTGAGGACAAGGTCCTATAGGGGCTCACATAGGGGACCCCCACCTCTCCTGAGCCCTGACCCACTAGGGAAAATAGGGACAGACTGTGATTATGGATCGACTTGCCAACACTCAGGTTCAGCAGAAAAGCAATTACAGAAGCCAAACATTTCAACTTCTGCTCTCCATAGTGACTCTGGGCCCACGCTTTCAGAAGGATGAAAAATAGGAAAGATTTCAGGGGAGGGGTTGGGATGCAGAACTCTGGTGGTAGAAATTGTGTGGAATTATACCCCTCTTATCCTGTGGTATTGTTGGTATTTTTTATTTTATAAATAAATTAATAAAAATATCAAAAATTTCTACTTAATTTTTAAGTGTCTCAGTAATTGAGATGGGTGTTACTCTTTTTTTAAAATGTACCCAGTATTGTCATGATGAAAAATGTTCAGACTATACTGAAATCTCAGAATATACTCAAATTGTAAAAAAAGTAACTTTTTAACTCCCATTGCTAATGTTGTCTTTCTCTCTAACCTCAAAGATATTTAGTCTGAAAATATTAACTTCAGGCTTTCTTCAATTATTTTTTCAGAGTTGCTGCTGTAATTAATCCCTTTTTAATTTTTTTACTTTTTAAATTAATGAATTAATTAATTTAAAAAAGGAGACATTAACAAAACCATAGGACAAGAGGGGTATAGCTCCACACAATTCCCACCACCAGATCTCCGTATCCCATCCCCTCTCCTGATAGCTTTCTTATTCTTTATCCCTTTAAGTAATGTTCACTCTCTCTAGGGAAACACCCAGTTTGTCATGTGAGCAATGAAGAGCAGGGTGTGTCTTATACAAACTTGTCTGGTAGAGTAGAGATAGATAAAGTCAAGTATAAAAGTGTGACTATTCATGTCACAGGAAAAGATTTCCTGATTGCAGTTTGCCCTAGTAGATTGTGTGGTTAGTGAAGAAGGCCTGTGCAGTTCAAGATATTTTTTTTCCCTTTTGTACTTTTTTATATTTATTTATTTTCCCTTTTGTTGCCCTTGTTTTTTATTGTTGTTATAGTTGTTACTGATGTTGTCCTTGTTGGATAGGACAAGAGAAATGGAGAGAAGAGGGGAAGACAGAAAGGGGGAGAGAAAGTCATCTGCAGACCTGTTTCATCACCTGTGAAGCGACGCCCCTGCAGGTGGGGAGCCGGGGGCTTGAACTGGGATCCAGCAGCTACTCATATACCCTCGACTGAAGACTGGTCCGTCTCTATTCGGAGAAGGCTGTCCTCTTCGACAGAGAGCACAACTATAGGAGTGGTGAGGGAGTAAGGGGACACCCGCCTAGCCAGCCAGATCAGCCAATCAACCCCAGAGATCAATGGGGTGACTGATATCGCAGCCAGATCGCCCTCACATCCAGTCCCCTGGATCTCAAATTTGCATCCATGCTAATTGTGACTAAATATCCTTGAAAATTTTAGATTTCATGGACTTTTTCACTCTCACATTTTCAGTGTTTAAGAGTTTTTCTTCACATCTCATACTGTTCATTATACAAAATAGATGGTTTCTTTTAGGGTGCCTACAAGAAGTGGGACCTTAGAGTTGTTTAATGTTTCATTCATTTAATATAGACATTGCTATTTTGGCCTATATTGTCCTTTCTCTGAGTTTGGCTTTCAAATATGTTATCTTAAGTCCCATTATTATATGTTGCTTAATGCTTTTTTTGATAAATCCTAACAGTTTCTACAAAAATACTAGGTGAGAGTCTAGTGCTAAAAAAAAAAAGAAACAAAAGCAAAATACAAGGTGAGAGTCTACTGCTCTAAAAAAAAAAAAAAGCAAAAATACATGATTTTAACAAAAATTAAAATACAAAATTTCCAGAATATTATTTTGGCAATAATTATGTCAAAACCTTATCCAAGTCATAAAAATATAAAAATAGCTAACTTCCCATTTTGTTATTCCATAGATTAAAGCTTTGTTTTCATGATGTATGCAGAAATCCCTGACTGGGGATGTAAAATATATTTAATAAATTGAGGGACATTTGTAAGTTGATAATGTTAGGGAATCTCTGTTGTTTCCAGGAATAAACAAAAATAAGTCTTACATTACTTTTATTTTTGGGCTTAATAGTGTAGTAGTAGTCTTAGCAGTAAATGAACTACAATGATCTTACATCCTAGGCGTTGTGAGCATTGCACTTCATAGAGGCAATTTTTCTTAAAAATAATGTGGTGAGCCAGAGCATGGTGGGAAAGGAACTAATTTAGCTGCTCCCTAAAGGAGCTGTAGTACATAAAACAAAAACATCAGTACCTTCTCAAGCAATCACTTGAGGCTTGCTTGCCTAGACTCTCCAACCTCTCAAATTATATTGTTATAATGTACTTATCAAAAAGTTAAGAAAAATGTTCCAGTATGACACTGAAAGGATATGCTACTCTCCCTTGACCTAATTTCCAACTTTTAGGTGATATGTTTCTGTTTCCTTTCCAGGTTCATTTTAATGTTCATTTTAACCCTATCTTTATTACTAGAACAGTTTTGCTGAGAGAAAGGAACACACATTGAGTGTAACCATCAGGAGCTTTCTATTCTCCTAAGAATAGCTTAGAATCTGTACACTCCTAGGGATGGCAGACTCTAAGCCTAAATTAGACTGAAAGATTTTGTTCAGAGTCTTCCAGATTATGACCTCTTTGCAAATTTGTCCCAGGAGCACACCTGTCCTCATAGCCTTCCAGTGTTGTAACACTATCCTTTTGGCCCTCTAATCATTAGAGTCCTTGACCCTTCCAATGTCACAATTAGTGTCTAGATCTCTTTGGGTACCTGCTACTCCACTACCCAGTTTTTCCTTCCCTTTCTTATGCTTTATGCCAAATCTACCATCAAAAGAAAGAAAAGACAATAAATTCGCCTAACTTTATTTATGCATCCTTAGCACTTTTTCCCTTAACTCATTTATCTTGCCTCTGGGCCGAAATACCTAAAATACTCTCACAGTGAGAGCCAGAAGATATATCAGTTAAAAAAAAAAAAGTTGGGTTAAGTGATCACTAAGGGCCCTCTAAAGATTTCTATGTTTCCATGTTATCACAACAGGGGAAAGAAAGAAAGAAAAAAAAAAAGAATCCATTTCTTGTTCTATGTATATAAAGTAGATATTGAAAACTCATTATGTGCTATGTTTTTAATGATAACAGACTCAAAACCACAAAAGGTACATTCCTTGGCCTTTATAATTTTATACCTTATTATTATTTTTTTTAAAAATATTTTATTTTATTTATTTATTCCCTTTTGTTGCCCTTGTTGTTTTATTGTTGTAGTTGGATAGGACAGAGAGAAATGGAGAGAGGAGGGGAAGACAGAGAGGAGGAGAGAAAGATAGACACCTGCAGACCTGCTTCACTGACTGTGAAGCGACTCCCCTGCAGGTGGGGAGCCGGGGTTCGAACCGGGATCCTTATGCCGGTCCTTGTGCTTTGCGCCACCTGCGCTTAACCCGCTGTGCTACAGCCTGACTCCCAATACCTTATTATTAAGTATAAAAGAACTACTTACCAAAAATTAAATAATGTTTTAGAAGTTCATTCTTTTTTATGATTTTATAATGATTGACAAGATTGTAGTAGGTAAAAGGGGTACAAATCCATACAATTCCCACAACCAGATTTCCATATCCCATCCCTTCCATTGGAAGCTTCATTATTCTTTATTCCTCAGGGAGTATGGACCAAGGAGCATTCTGGGTGCAGAAGGTGAAAGTGCTGACTTCCGTAATTGCTTCTCTGCTGAACATGGGCATTGACAGGTCAATCCATACACTTAGCCTGTTTCTACATTTCCCTATTGGGACAGGGCTCTGGAGAGCCGGGGTTCTAGGGTACATTGTTTCCTGGGTCATCTGCCCAGGGAAGTCAGGTTGGCATTGTGGTTGCATCTCCCAGAACAAGTAGCAGATAAGATTTGGGGTCTCCATTTTGGAAAAAAGGAGGAATTCTATTTTAAGTATATTCAATGGCATTCATGACTTTACTAATTTTTTCCTTAGCCTAAAACTAACATGCAGGTGGGCTAAAGGTATTGTTTGGGGAGATGATGTCAGAATTGGAAATAAGATTAGAGAGCTAGATCATGACAGAGAGTAGCTCCTAAATATGGAGAAAGTATATAAATATTTTAAACTGTAAACTACATTGATTTGATATGGGGCCTATATAGAGCACAAGAGCCTGTATAACTTCTCCATCCCTGTAGGTATGAGCTTGACTGCTGTGATCACAGCTAGGAACATTCTAGGTTTCACTCATTGCTGGACCCACCCTTCTTGAGTAGCAGAGTAGGTTTATCCAACTTTCCTTCAGAGAATGGGGCAGTCCTTATCAATGTTGACCCACATTGAGGGCACAGTCCTTTAGAGGCCTATAATGTTTTTTTGATGGAGATGACCAGTGATGGTATAAAGAGGGATTTGTAAGTGGTCTGGGTCCATCATACCTATGTGGGAATCCCAGGATTCCCTGATGAGGGTCCTGGATGATGGGGCAGCCTTTTAGTGACCAAAAGAGCTATCATTAAAGTATCCTGTTCTCTTGCCATTATCCAGCTTTTGTAGTCCTCTCTTTATGTGACATGGATGGACTTTAGAGCGATTAAGGAAAGTCAAATAGGGGGTAGGAGAGGAGGGTATCTAGATCTAAGTAGAAACTATTTGATTAAATATTCAATGGTATCTTTTTTTGTTAAGCAACAGGTTATAATGAGCAAGGACCCCCAGATTCAGCCACTGGTGCCCTCTTGCTTAAGGAAGCTTCAAAAACTGTGAAGGTGTGCTGCAGGTCTCTCTTTCCTTCCCTCCCTCATTTCTTTCTCTCCCCCTTCCATCTTGGTTTCTTTCTGTCTCTATCTAATAAATAAAACAAAACAAAATAAAAATAAATATTAATATTAAGTTTCTTAACAGCTGAAGGGGAAGTCAGACTTTTTAAATTAAGAAAGTTTATGGGGGGGTGGGTGCTAACCATGGTGCACACAGTTGAATGCATTCACATGACAAGGTCGCTGCATTCACATTCACAAGGTCGCTGGTTCAAGTTCCTGATCCACAGATCCCCATCCGCAAGGGATAAGCCTATGAGCTGTGAAACACTGCATGTGTCTTTCTCTCTTCTACCCCCTCTCCACTTCTCTTTGTCCTATCAAGTATAAAGAAAAGGATAAGAAAAAAATGATAATAAATAAAGTCACCAGAAGCAGTGGCTTAAAGCCAGGTCTTTGCACATGTGCAGTCTACTAGGCTTGGCATTGCCCTGCTCTGCGTCTTTGTTTCTCTTAAAAGTACTTTTGTTTGCTTTTTTTTTGTTTGAAGTTCTGATTATTTTTTTAATATTTATTTTATTTATTTATTCCCTTTTGTTGCCCTTGTTGTTTTATTGTTGTAGTTATTATTGTTGTTGTCATTGTTGGATAGGACAGAGAGAAATGGAGAGAGGAGGGGAAGACAGAGAGGAGGAGAGAAAGATAGACACCTGCAGACCTGCTTCACCGCCTGTGAAGTGACTCCCCTGCAGGTGGGGAGCCGGGGATCGAACCGGGATCCTTCTGCCGGTCCTTGTGCTTTGCGCCACCTGCGCTTAACCCGCTGCGCTACAGCCCGACTCCCAGAAGTTCTGATTATTTTAAAGTAATAAAATTCAAAGAGTAATACTGAATCAAAATATATGGACTTTGAAAGTCTCTAGATTTCCTTCAGGAATTTGTTTCAGTCAGATATGTTCATGTATACAAGCTTGAAATCCTCCAGAGCACTGTGTATCTGATTTATGATAAGTATAAACTGGTCTTCTCTTCAATTCTAAAGTGATATCAAAAATACTTAACTATATGTTGACTGGATGAACATTTTTTTGTCTTTTAAAATGTTTTATTTATGTAATTTATTGGATAGAGAAAGACAGAAATTGAGAGGGAAAGGAAAGTTAGATAGAGAGGGAGAGAGAATGACACCTGCAGCCCTGTCCCACTGCTTGTGTAGCTTACCCCCTATGGACAGGGACTGGGCCTTAAACCCAGGTCCTTGTGTATGATAAAAAGGGCATTCAAACATGTGTGCCACTGCCCAGCCTCTGAAGTTATCTTTTTTTAAAAAAACAAAATATTTTATTGCACTTGGTAACTCTTCCTCTTCTATGTTACATTATCTGTAAGACTAATTTAGTGCAAATTAGGATTCAAGATATTTGATTTAAGCTAATTTAAAAATGATAACAGCAAAAGTAATCTTGTAATTAAAGTAATACTAAGAAAACAAACACATCCATTCAAATTCATGTATGTACACCTATGTTCATAGCAGCACAGTTTCTAATGGCTCAAACTTGGAAGGAACCCAGGTGTCAACAACATGTAAATGGGTAAGAAAGTTGTCATATATATTTTATGTCATATATATAATATTCATATATATTAATATTACTCATTTGTTAAGAACAGCAATGTCACTTTTCTTCACCTCATATTGCATGGAGCTTAAAGAAACCAGGTTAAATGAGATAAGCCAAAAAGAGGAGGATGCATATGGAATTTCACTTTTTAGTAGAACTTAATAAACAGGACAGAAGGGGACCAGGCAGTGGCACACCAAGTTAAGCATGCATAGTATGAAGTTCAAGGATCTCAGTTCAAGCCCTTGATCCCCACCTGCAAGAGGGATGCTTCACAAATGGTGAAGCAGGTCTGTAGGTGTCTACCTTTCTCTCTCCCTCTCTATTTCCCTCTCTTCTCTCAATTTCTCTCTGTCCTATCCAATAAGATGGAAAAACAGCCACCAAGAGCAATGGGTTCCTAGTGCCAAACTGAACCCAGTAATATAACCCTAGAGGTTAAAAAAAAAAAAAGGAAAGTAAAATTTGGACCAGGTTTAGTCTATCACACCAAAACAAAGGACTCTGGCAAAGGAGGGTAGGCTATGGGGTTAGGGGAAAGGAAAGATTTGAGGTCCTGCTTCATGATGGTGGAAAATGACCTAAATTGGGAGTGAGAGTGTTTTGCAGACACTTATCGTGGGGACATGAGAAATTTTACCCATGTGTCAACAACTGTATTACAAACCATTAACTCTCCCATAAAAAGAGAAAAGTAATGGAATGGTATAAATTAATTTATTATCATTAAAATACACTAGAATTTTAATTTACTTATTTTTTAATATTTCATTCTTTGTGTTATTTTTTTAAATTGAATTTTCCTTTTGAATTCTTATGGAAGGTTCGTAGATTGTCATAGTTTCCTATCACTACATACATTTATTCTAGGACATATATTCCATGCTACATGCTCAAGCCTGACTAGAGAGCCTCAGCCAAGAATATCTTTTGCCTAACTATTGTGTTGTCTCACACAGATAGAGATATAAATCTTTAACAGTAGAATTTAAAGATAGCAAGGGATATTTTGGTTATATACAAGTGTTTTTTTTTTTTTGCTTTGTGGTCAGAATTTTTCTTCTGAAATTACCCTAGGCTAAGGATTAATCTTTGTAGTACAGCTGCAACAAAAATAAAATTGGAACTTACTATATGTACATATGGTAATAGAATAGTAAAAAAAAAGAACCTAAATGTTAAATACTTACCTGAATCCTAATTGGATATAAGCCATAAGTGAAATTCCAGGTGTTTTGATTTGTGGATATTACGGATAGTTTTTTCTTACTAACTTGTCGGAGGTTTATTTTAATACCAAGAAATTATAACCGTAACAAGGTAATAGAAGCTTACATGGGGTATGAGTGAAAGCTGAAAATTGAAATTTTAAATAACTTGTTTAACATTGTGATGTGATGTACGAGATGGATAAAAAAGAAATTCATTTGAGAGAAACAGTACATGGTGTATGAATGAGCATGTCCTATGAGGGGAAAAGCCAGAGTGAAAGAGGAAGAAGACACAGAACCACTCCAGTACTTGCAGTGCCAGGAATTGAATTGGTAGCTTCAGGAATACAAATGGGTAGCTGAGCTCTTGGCTTGGCCACCAGAAAGTCTTCTTAAATGAAAAATACTTCCCATAAGAGAAATGATAGTTATGGACTTCACAGTAGAGCAGTAGACATTTTACTTTTTACTGGAGATAAGAAAAAAAAATCAAAATATATCTGAGGGTGGGTATAACATAGCATTGTGAATATACAACAACAACAAAACAAACTTTAATACCTCAAGTTCTAGAGTGCCAGGTCCTGTTCCCCAACTCCAACATAACCCAAAGATGAGTAGTGCTTTTTACTCTCTCTTTCTAAATAAAAAAATAAAATATATTAAATATATATTCTGAACTCCTTTCCCAAAGATTTCTATTTGTAACTCTCTAGATATCTGTTTGTTGTTTGGGCCATTATAAGTCTGATAGATTCTAAAATAAGAATCCTAATCATAGTTAACATATCTTCTCTGAAATAATTTATCTTGTCATTGCTACAGATCAGACGAAATTGAATAGAAAAATTAATCAGCCTTTATAAAGGTGAACTCTAGCCTACTGTGTAGTCTGTGACAGTAATTAAAACTGGTTCAGCTTCCGCTCTATGTGCAGCCCAAGGAACCTAGTGGCAATTTACATATGCAAGAAGCCTGTAGGAAAGCCTGATATGTTTATACATTTGAAATCTCTCCCCTAAAAGAAGATATTTCCTCTTTATATTTCAATTTCATGTAATATTAGACTTTTCTGTTTTCTAGTGTGGAAAAAGCGAATTGATCAAGTGCGACTATGGCAACCTGAAAAAGGCATTGATATTAAATTAATGACATTATAGGACTAGTCTATGAAATAGTTAATGAGTATTTTGGGGTTATTTTCTTCTCCTTGCTAATATAGATAGGGAAAAAACACAACAGTTTTAGCTATTCTTTGACACTAAATTCTACTCCTAAAACCTAGGTTTTACTGTCAAAAATTGACATTAATCTGTAAGAGAATATATATTAAAAATGTTATACACTGTCCCTTATAAAAGGTAAAAGGCGAATATCATGGAATAATTATTAATAAAAATAATGTATAGTCGATGTTTAAAACACAAAGTGGAGTGCTTTAATATTTCTTGAGAAGATCCCTGCTGTTGATCAAATATTCCTGAGCGCATACTTTATTGAACAGGAAATGTTACAGATTACTAATCTTCAAAGGAGAAAGGTTAGAATAAACTTTACTACTGTCTCTCTTTTTCTTTCTGTGTAAGTGAAGTCACTACTCCACAAAATGTTCTTTCCTATGAAACATAAAATTTCCATTTTTCCAGTAGAGCAGTTAAGGCAGCTAATTCCAACCAACTGGTACTCAGTATAGAAACTGGGATACCTTGTCTAGTCAAGACTTCAGTTTTCTATGTAAAGAATCATAAAACCATAACTCACTTTCTCTGTGGGCAGAAAATAAGCCTCTGACCCTGAATTGAAGCTTTTCCTTATTGAAAGTAAGTTGGGGGTCTGACGGTGGCGCAGTGGATTAAGCGCATGTGGCGCAAAGCGCAAGGGGAGTTGCTTCACAGGCAGTGAAGCTTGTCTGTAGGTGTCTTTCTCTCCCCCTCTCTGTCTTCTCCTCCTCTCTCCATTTCTCTCTGTCCTATCCAACAACGAACAACATCAACAATGGTAATAATAATAACCACAACGAGGCTACAACAACAAAAGGTATCTTGATAGTAGGAAACATGTTGACTGTCACGAAAAATATAAAATACCAGTAAATATGATAGAGACAACATCTTCTACACACAAATTAGCTAGTCTGTCTGTGAATGGATGTCAAAGTGGGTTACCATAATTTGTAAAATGCATTTTGGGAAGATACTGCCTAAGGGTGACCACCTTTTTACATCTGCTTGAACTCATTTAACAGTAAGATATCTGTTTGTTTTTCTCCAGATCCCGGTATGGAAAGTAAGGCAATTACTAAAACTTAAAAATAGCACAGTGTAAAACTATTGCTGCTATGCAGTAACAGGTGATGTTCTGCAGAGAGCAGTCCTGGGCACATTTAACATCTCTGTATGTGATTGATTACAAGCTAGAGAGAGTAGTCATTAAATTTGCTAAGTACATTACATCATCAAGATGGGTGAGCACCTTGCAAGACAAGATTAGAATTAAAAATGACCTTGACAGTTTGAAAAATGATTACAAGCAAATGAAATTGAGTCCCCTAGAATCAACTGTACAGAAATGTACTTACAAAGGAGACTTCAATATGCACAAATTGGAGTTTGAAATGGATGAGTAAGTAGATAATAGTTGTTGCCTAGTAACCTTAAAATTATGCTACAGTTAACATTGTTTTCCTGTTCAACAAATTAGCATATTTCTGGATTGAACAATTTAGGAAGAACATAATAATATATATTTTTTTATAAAATGTATAATCTAATTTTGTTTATCTATGGTATATAATTAACAAAATGTAATGGAGAATAAAATTTATATAAATCATTAAGTAACATTTTCAAATTAATTTATGTGCTACATAAATCAGGAAAAGTTTTGGGAGCCCTGGAAAAGGATCAAAGATCTTGGATGGAAAGGAAGTAGAAAATCCTAGGAGAAATTATCAACAGTTTGTGAAAATACTGCATGCAGAGGAGTCAGTCGATAGCATAGCAGGTTAAGTGCACATGGTGCAAAGCACAAGGGCCTGGCTTAAGGATCCCAGTTCCATCCCCTGGCTCCCCACCTGCAGTGGAGTTGCTTCGTAAGCAGTGAAGCAGGTCTGCAGGTGTCTATCTTTCTCTCCCTCTCTCTGTCTTCCCCTCCTCTCTCCATTTCTCTCTGTCCTATCCAACAATGACTACATCAACAATATTAACTACAACCTTAAAACAACAAGGGCAACAAAAGGGAATAAATTAATTAATTTTGAAAAGAAAATACTGCGTGGAAAGCAGATCACTTTCCAAATAGAAATGAAGAGAATGAATGTTCAATACCATTACAAATGATTTAAGTCACTAAGTTGAAAGGTCTTGGCTATTATAAACTCTGATTTGATTTTAGGACATTATATATGTGAACTTACAACTTTGCCTGGATCTAACAATGCCAAAGATGTAGGGTTCTATGAGTTTGGAAGGATATAGCGTTTATGTAACATTTTAATTTCACTCTGAAGAAATACTGACCTGTGAAAATTGTTTGAATAACATATCCTTCCATAGAAAATGACTGTGAAAATTCTTTTTTTTAATAGTTTTTATTTAAAAAAGGAAACACTGACAAAAACCATAGGATAAGAGGGGTACAACTCCACACAGTTCCTTCCACCAGAACTTTGTATCCCTTCCTATGGGGAGCAGAAGGTAAAAGGAAGGTCTGGCTTCCCCACTGAACATGAGCATTGACAGGTCGATCCATACTCCCAGCCTGTCTCTCTCTTTCCCTAGTTGGGCTGGGCTCTGGGGAAGTGGGGATCCAGGACACATGGTGGGGTCCTCTACCCAGGAAAGTCCAGTTGGCATCATGGTAGCATCTGGAACCTGGTGGCTGAAAGAAGAGTTAACATATAAAGCCAAACAAATTGTTGACTAAGCATAAACCTAAAGGCTGAAATAGTGCAGATGAAGATTTATGGGTCTCTGTTTTGTAGATAGTTAGTAGGCCTATTTTAGTTATATTCCTAAGGGCCCATGACTATACTTGTGTGTGTGTTTTTAAGATTCTTTCAGCTACTGACAAATATTAAAATTGTGTTACAAAATAATTCTGACATGACATTGGATCTAATCCTTGCTAAATCAGTTCATTTGGCAAACTTAATGTAACAATGCTTTAAGAAGTATAAGTAACTGAAGTGATGGCCACTCAATAATCTTCAGTGCTCATAACTTTTTATATTGACTCTATCACATAATAAGAGAACTTTGAATTTGTTTTACTATTATAAACAGTCCATGTGCTAATTTATTGCTGCCACTGTGATTTTTAGATACTGTATTTCTTAAATATCTAGAGGAAATTATGTTATTATCAATGCTTATAATAATAATATATTTATAATAATTAAATTATTATATCTTCACCTCACCCAAATTCTCAGTCTTCACCAAATTATAAGTCTAACTGGAATATGATGTACTAATGTTTCTTCTACGTTGCCAGAAAAAAACTGCACCATAGGAGTCTGGTACCAAAAGAAAGTGAAAGATGGGATTCTGCTCCAAATGAAGCTACTAAATCCATTGTTCTTCTTTCATAATTTATACATAAAATTTTCCACCCATGTGTAAGTGAAAAAAATATACTAGGATGGAAGTGGGCAGTATCTGAATGTTTTTCTGTGGACATGAGTCAATGAATACATAAACTGTGCCATTTTGTGGATAATGTAATTCAACTGTTTCTCCTTCTTATGAGATTGAATCCTTGACAAGTATTATTAGAAAACAAAACATGTAGAAAAATCGCCTTCCTTTCATTTCTAAATGATAACTCTGAATACTAAAAAATGTCACCTATGTCCAAAACTGTATTGTTGTTACTATATAAAAATTGATTTGACTTGAAAGCAGAGGGGGAAAAAAAGAGAAATCAAATCACCGCTGATGAGAAATGGCAATTCTTATGCTACTAGACCTTCTTCTACTTAAATAGTAAAAGAATATTGGAGATGACATTTCAGAATTAAACATGATGCCTTTTCTAGAAACAAGCATAAACAAACAAACAAACAAACAAAAAAACCCTAAGATTAAATTGGGTCACATTTTTCCTAAGATTAGACTACCCTAAAGTAATATTGACTACATGTACTGTGGGCACTTGGAACTGTTTAACATTACTATATTCAAAGTAAGTCATCTCTTCTGTAATAGATAATACCTGTCAATTCTGTCTGCCTCCATGATTATCTCCATTATACTGAGGAAGAAAAGTGAAGCTTTTTCGTTGAAGTAAAGAAAATTCCTAAATACAATTTAATTTCTGCCACAGGTCAGCCAATTAAGGTCACAGGAATAATTCAACTTATAGGTTATTATTTAAAGTCTGGACACTTAACGAGTTATTAAAGCTAAATGATTAGTAATTGGTAGAAACCTTTTGGACCCACAAAATCTAAAATTTTGATAGATATTTAATCTTTTACAGGATAGTTAATAGTGTGACCCCTTTAAAGGGAAAGAGCTGGCTAATTACTAGAAAACCAAATGGTTTCAATAAAAGTAATACGTATCTTTTTTTTAATTTTTAATTTTATTTTATTTTATTTATTTATTCCCTTTTGTTGCCCTTGTTTTTTTATTGTTGTAGTTATTATTGATGTTGTTGTTGTGGGATAGGACAGAGAGAAATGGAGAGAGGAGGGGAAGACAGAGAGGGGGAGAGAAAGACAGACACCTGCAGACCTGCTTCACCGCCTGTGAAGGGACCTGCCTGCAGGTGGGGAGCCGGGGGCTCGAACCGGGATCCTGACACCGGTCCTTGAGCTTAGTGCCACCTGCGCTTAACCTGCTGTGCTACAGCCCGACTCCCAGTAATACATATCTTAAACTAAAAAATAAAAATAGAAGACAGGCATTCTTACTTCATTAGAAATACTATGACACTCTTTAAAGTATAAATAGCTGATAAAATGTCAAAAATACATCAATATTTTGATTTTGGAAAAAAGAAATATTTATTTATTTTTCTTTTTTATTTAAGAAAGGATTAATTAACAAAACCATAGGGTAGGAGGGGTACAACTCCACACAATTCCCACCACCCAATCTCCATATCCCTCCCCCTCCCCTGATAGCTTTCCCATTCTCTATCCCTCTGGGAGCATGGACCCAGGGTCATTGTGAGTTGCAGAAGGTAGAAGGTCTGGCTTCTGTAATTGCTTCCCCACTGAACATGGGCATTGACTGGTCGGTCCATACTCCCAGTCTGCCTCTCTCTTTCCCTAGTAGGATGGGTCTCTGGGGAAGCTGAGCTCCAGGACACATTGGTGGGGTCTTCAGTCTAGGGAAGCCTGGCAGGCATCCTGATGACATCTGGAACCTGGTGACTGAAAAGAGAGTTAACATATTGTTGAGCCAAACAAATTGTTGAGCAATCATGGACCCAAAGCTTGGAATAGTGGAGAGGAAGTGTTAAGGGGGTACTCACTGCAAACTCTAGTGTATTTCTGCTTTCAGGTATATATTTTGCAGTAGTTTACGGATACGTGTGAACATATGCTCTCTCTCACAGAAACTGGTGTATATCTAGGTTTTGGGACTTTGTTAGAAAGTGAACCATCTGAGATGGAATTAGAGTATACTATGAAAGGAAAGGTCTCAGCCGAGTAATGAAGCTGAAGGGTTGTCATTCCACACGTGAAGTCTCTGGACACAGTCTGAAGTGAAGCATGTTGAGGTGGCACTCGTTGTGTTGGTTAGGTTGTGATCGGCAGATACAATATTATTTGATATGGATTGAGAGAGGCATACGGGGAAAGTGGGCCCTATCCAAGGGTTCCAGGACTGGGGGAAGTAGAGGCTCTATAGTGGAGATGTGAGGTTCCTGCTGTCTTAGGGTCCAAAAAGACAATCGATAGTTAATGTTATCATCACATTATTTGGTAATTGGGTTAACTTTGAAAAGTCAGAAAGAAATATTTCTATCTGTAAACCTGGCAACTCAACAGAAGATAAACAATTGGTGATTCAATTCTTGTTATCACAGACAGTAATAACTTAGCTATGTAAATAAAATAATGTTACCTTTTATAGTAAGTAAAGACTTAAAGGATCACATTGTATAGCATTAACTGTAACCAATTTTTTGAAGCTTTTATCTATCTCTGCTGAATCAAATCACTTATATCTTAACACCTGTTCCTGCTATTAAATTTCAAAGCCAGCTATTGTCCTTAGCCAAGAGTCATTTTCCTAACACATTCTAGATTCTATGACAAGGAAAGTTAGGGAGAACTCCTGATAAAATGTGATCATACATCACTGTTTCATTCTTCCCTTATGGCTAAGGCCCATTTTTTGCAAGGTTGAACCTTCTGCTACTTAATGATGTCTTCCCTAGGTTTGATGGTTTCTATGTCTTTCTTGCTGATGTGCTCACAAACACAGCAGTTTCCTTGCCTTAATATAACTCCACTGCTGATTGCTGATTGTGGGTGAAACCTTTGTCTATCAGGAGACTAGGAATAGATCAGGAAACTCAGCACAACACTGAATTAAGTAACCTTTCAGCTGTGGGGAACTTGAATCACTCCACCAACCTGGAACACTATTCTCAACTGTTTCTTTGTCATTGTTTTTCTTTAAATGATAAAGTTTTCTTTCTTTCTCCTCGGGAGAAAAAAATAAAAGTGGCCTGAAATCTACTCATTCTTTGCCATACAACATTCACAAGTTGTGAAGTTCCTCAATGTTATTAACAAGTTGTTTGTGACTGGTTAGAATGTTTGGAAGTAGAGCTGTAATCTGTAAAAGGAAGTGAACAGAGTGTTAATAAGAATTACCAGTGTGTTGATTCTTATCTGTAAATAGAAAGCAATTGTAAACAATGAACATCCAAATTATAAAAGTGAAAATAAATTATTCACCACTTTAATCAGACTAAAAATTCTTCCAACCATGACTTATTTTTATTTTATTTTTAATGAGAGCTATACAGAGAAAGAGAGACCAAAACCAAAGATTAGCTCAACTCTGGTTTATAATGTTATAGGGACTGAATTTTAGACTTCAAAGCCTCAGGCCTAAATGTCTTTTGTATAGAAATTATACCATCTTCCCTGGCACTAAAACTTATTTAATTTAAATAATAAAGATATATTAATTTTCCCTTTTAATTGTTAATCAATGTGTGTGTGTGTGTGTGTGTGTGTGTGTGTGTGTGAGAGAGAGAGAGAGAGAGAGAGAGAGAGAGAGAGAAAGAAGAGGAGATACCTTCAGCACCGCCCCACCACTTGTGAAGCTTCCTCATGCACATGGGGACTGAGGGCTTGAACTCAGGCCCTTGCATATAGTAGTAGGTATTGTATGCTCACCTTAGTCCACCATTGCCTATTCACCCTCTTATTTATTTTAGATAGAGACATAGAAACAGAAAGAGACCACAACACCAACAACACTCCCTTTAGCATGGTAGGAACTGGTCTTGAACCTAGTCATGTGCAAAGCAGCACACTATGCAAGTGAACCATTTCTCTGACACACACAATACTTAATATTAATGATAAAAAATATAGATATTTTGCCTGACAAATAACCTGCAGTTACTCTGTGATTTGGTGATATGACACAAGTGTTAGACTTAAGTCATTTGATGACTTATTGCGTGTTATTTTTTCAGCTCCTTACCCATAGCTCATATGAATATGCGCTAAATTGTACAACTATGAAGACTTAACTATTTCTTCACATGCTACTCATGAGCTCTAATATATATATATTACATATTATATATAATACATATATCCTAATATATATATCCTATGTATAGTATATATATATATATATATATATATATATATATATATATATCTTAACATATAATATATATATCCTATAATATATGTCATTGTTTACTTCTATGGAAAATTGTTTTTGTAAAGGAAGAATTCTGAAATATGAACAGAAATTACCTAGGCTATTGATTTTTAACAATTTATCATGTTCCTGCTATAACATGCTTTTAACATAAGGAAACTGTTATAAAGTCTGTGAAAACACAAGTAAAAGGTTTTCTTTTCCCTGTTGAAATCACATTCTAATGATAATAGATTAACTTGAAATAAAAATTAAAAATGCATAATGTTAGGTACTGTGACTTAGACAAATAACTGAAGAATGTATTAAAAAAGTAACTTTAGGGTTAGTGAAATAGGTCACTTAGTGCACTGCTTTTAGCATGTTCACAATCCAGGTTAGAACCCAGCACCCACTGCACTGAAGGAAGCTCCAGACCTGCGGGCTTTCTATTAGCCTTTCTGACTGTATTTAAGAAGAGTGAAAGAGGACTGGGTAGACAGCATAATTGTCTGCAACAGACTTTCTTGCCTGAGGCTCTGAGGTCCCAGGCTGAACCCCCAGAAACACCATAAGCCAGAGTTAGTGATAATATATTCAAAAGAAAAAGATCATCAAATATTCATGGGTTCAGGTTGGGCATGTTTCACAAACTGAAGATTTATTATGACCAACACAGTGAGGAAGAATGGAGTGGTTGAAATAAAGTCAAGTGGAAAGCAAGGGTCAGATTGTAGTTCTTTTAAGCTGTCAAGGGTTTAAATTTTATTGTTGACATTTGAAAATAACCCATTGGAGGAATTTAATGGCTTGCTCTGATCTACTTTTTAAAAAATTACTCTAGTGAATATGCAAGGAAATTAAGTTGACAGATGCTGGCGCTCACGTTGAATGCCTCCAACTAGGAGGTAAGCCTACTACTTCCCACTACTGGTTCTAGTAGCGAACCTCTGTTTATTTAGAGTAAAACACAAGGCTTTATAGCAAACAGAACAAAGGACATTTTTCACATATGTCAGAAATTACAGGTTTCTTAAAGGTCAGCTTGCCTTATAGTGGGGAAGGGTAGGAAAGATAAGAATTGATGTGATATCAAAAGGTCAGAACAATTAGTCTCCATGATGCGGGCATGTTAATTATCCAAAGGTATTAAGAAAAACATAGTGGCTAAACCAGTAGGGTGAGATGAAACAGAGAGAGACAAAGCTTGATGTAAATCATAGATATCAAAGGCAAGAAAGGAAATAAATGTGGGGGTCTCACTCCCAAGGTACTGGCAAGGGTGTATGATAGAGTGTGTTTTCCTATATGATCAAAAGGTGAACTTATAGTGAATGTGTGAACTTTGAATGACTATAGTGAAATTTGAGTGAACCCTCAAGCAGGCAGCCATTTGGCCTGCTAGCAGGGGGAACTAAGTGTGAGAGGCTTGTAGGCTTTCTGTGGGCTTCAGAGACTAACAAGGGTAAACTATGTCATGGAAGACTTTTCCCTCTTAGCTCATCCCTATATGGGAGAGGCCAACAAGTGGGGTGTCTTTCCAGACCTCCACCCAAGGATGGGAGAGCTTCCCTAAGCTCTACCAAGCTTTCGCATAGTCCCACAGACAGAAGTTAAGATTAGAGTAGGATTATTAAATTTATCTTGCTACAGATGATGGTCACAGAGTAATGGTGGGGATACAGGTTAATAAATGAATTTAACATATATTTTAGAAGGGTTGAGAAGATAGTAAAGCAAGTTAGAACCAGCTTATATGTGTCAGGCACAGAATTACTCTTAGACATCATTTTATGCAATACTTAATCAGTGCTCTGGACCTGTCTCTCTCTCTCTCTCTGTCTCTCTCTGTCTCTCTCTCTAACTATCCCTTCCCCCCACCTGCCCTCCCTCCCCCCTTTATCTCTCTCTCTCTCATAGTAAATAAACAATTCTTTGATAAGAAATATGTATTTATAGTGGTCATGCAGTAGCGCAGTGGGTTAAGTTCATGTGGCATGAAGCACAAGGACTGTGGAAGGCCTGCCCACCACTCTGTGTCATAGAGGAGGAGGAGAACAAGCTGAGGTGGAGGTGAGTGCACAGAGTGACTGCCGGGATAGCCTGAGGGTACTTCTTCCCGAGCCGGTGCTCTCTGGGTTGGAGAGAACTCAACTGGAGTTGATCTAGGCTGCTGTGTGGGAGAGGGATCAGGAACGCGTGCTGCACCAACTTCCGCAGGAGATACACTCTGGAACTCTCGGAGCCGGAAAGCAATTTCCAAGTGTCTTTAATCAGAAGAGCAGCTGTTTTTATACTCTCCAAGTAGGGTGGAAACAGGATATGATATAGAGAGGGTGGAGAGAAAAGTGACTGGTGAAAATCAGAGTGTGACAAGGAGGGGGCGGAACAGGCGAGAATCCTATAACTGAACCACCAATGCCCTGGAGTGCTTTATGTAAAAGTGATTTATGTAAATAGACCAAACCTTTGGATCAGTAAATCCCTATATAGGCATATGGATAAGAAGAAGCCAGGGGGAGATGGCAACTACCCAACATCTCCCCCTTTCTTTTTAACTTTTTGCCATAGTATCAGGAGTGTGGGGCACTTTGTGAGGCAGGGAGACTGATAAGAGGCACACCTTTTTTGGGGTTCTACTGTCCCTCCTTGCTCAACCTCTCCGTGGAGAGAGAGACTAACAGGATTGACACACCCCTCAGGCTCAAGCCCTTCCAAGCTCAACCATATCCTCACAATTCCCCAACATCTTCCTCTTACTTAATGGCCATATATAACTGGGTCAATGTCTGTAAAAGGCTTCATCTCTGTCAGGGGAATAGCAGTGTAGGGGTGAACGGAAACCTGTTGGGAAGAAAGCAGAATGATAGTGTGTAAGTGTCTTTAAAAAGAACTAGCACAAGACGGAGGGATAAGTAAGAGTAGCAAGAGACAGAGTGAGCCTGATGGGTGGAGGAGTGGGGGCCTGATAAGCCGAGGGGCTAGAGGGGTGATCTGGCATTGCAAAATCCCGAGTCAGCCTGCTACAGTCATTCTTCAAGAAGTCCAGGAGTATAAAAGGAGTGTCCAGCAAGTTCTATAGAAGCATCAGTCCAATGTCAACGGCCAGGAAATAAATGCCACACGTCTATCTTGATGGAGGAGGACGGCCACCGGAACTTTTCTTCTCTGTAGAGAGTGACCTGGAACCGCCAAAACATGATGGGCGAAACAGAAGCAGGAAGAGCAGACACCGATGGTTGAGAGAAAGGCAGTAGGAAAGTCTTGTCCTTCGGAGTCTGTGAATCAGGTTCTCCAGATCGTGTCAGGTCACATCATGGGTTTCTGGGGATGGCTGTAATTGTGGGTGATGTCAGAGGTCAGGGGTCCAAGATGGATTTCTGTGGATTCTATATGAGCAGATGCTTCTTTATGCGAAGGCTTGTCATAGCTGTAGTCAATTACTTATGAAAAAACTTTGTAACAAATTAGAAGTTTACTACAATTGATAACTCAATGATTATAACTGGTTTAGGTATCTTTATAATTTTGTGTAAAGGTCATCTTACATGACCTCATGTAGCAGTCTTTATATAGCAAAGTTTTCATACCGAGTTTAAGTTACATATATTGATTCTTGACTATTTTTACATTGGGTTTTTAAGCAAACTCAGGTTACTAGAGTTAACACATTTTAGTGACAATTTTTTTTTTTTTTGTACATTTACAATATCAGATTGATGCCAAATTTGTTGTGGATTAATTTCCACAAGATAGCTTACAGGACATTTTTGGGGGCCCTCCAAAAATGTCCTGTATAGAGAATTTGTATTTTAACTTAGGAGATGATGAATTGTCACATTGAATATTTAGAGTTTTACCTTAAACACTCAGTTACTTAAATGAATTGATTTTACCTCTTCTCGTAAAAATGTAACTTCGAAGTTACGATTTAACTGTCAAGTTAATGTTTACCAAACTTGAAACACGCATATTAAATATATAGTTTATAACACACAGGAGGAGAAAAACTTGTAAATAAGATATATCATTTCAAATGTGAATTTAGAACTACTGTCATAGTTGAACCATCTTTACTCACACAGTTTAAGACTAAACATTTCATATTGATATCAAGACTTAAAAAAGAAATCAAAAGGGGGAATGAACAATTTTTGGACTGTTTCTGGACGTCTCCAGAAACCATGGCTGCGTCCAGCCGTTTGATATAAAGTCAGTTAACTTTCAGAGTACTCTGAGCACAATGGGTCATACAAAAATTTTGGTCACTCAACTCACTCAATTTTTTTTTTTTTTTCACTCACTCACTCACAAAACACAACTGGCCAGTCATAGCATAAGACATTCATTCGGGGGGGGGGGGGGAGAGTTCTGTGAATCAGATTTTTTTTTTTTTTTGATTCTGCCATGCTGTATTATGGATCCTGGGGTGCATCCTGTAGCCAGTCCTCTTGCAGCCAGTCTTCTTGCAGTGTTTCTTGTTCTTCAGGGATATCAGCACCATCATGTGGGTATTGCCGGACATGGCGGGCAGGAACCCAAACAGGCTTGGAGTAATTTTGTGGAAAAATACATGCGAAACCCCTCCCCATAGTCAACAGGGGGTCAGGTCCTTTCCAAATTTTATCAAGTGGGTCTTTCCATTTGACTTTAATAGCTGGGAGGGTGGGTGGTGTTTGCCAATGAAGAATTATAGGAGGTTGGTCGGAGTTTTTGTAAATATTAAAGAGATTTAATGTAGTTAAGGCTTTTGCCAGCTGGATATTAGGGGGGTACATTTCCCCTTTTTCTTTATTTAATTGAGCCTTAAGAGTTTGATGGGCCCTCTCAACAATGCCTTGTCCCTGTGGATTATACGGAATGCCTGTAGTATGAGTAATGTTCCAGAGGGAACAAAAATCTTTAAATTGTTTGCTGGTAAAAGCAGGTCCATTATCCGTTTTAAGTTGAAGAGGTAAGCCCATTACAGCAAAACAGGAGAGCATATGGCTTATAAGCTTTTTTGAGTTTTCTCCAGTCTGAGCTGTAGCCCACATAAACTTAGAGAAGGTGTCAATTGAGACGAACACATATTTTTGTTTGCCAAAGTTAGGTATGTGGGTAACATCAATTTGCCAAAGAGCGTTGGCTTTTAAACCTCGAGGATTAACCCCCAGAGTCTGAATAGCAGGTGTTTTGATTAGACCTGCACAGGAGGAACATGTAGCAAGAATACGTTTTAACTGTGGCAGAGGAATATCAGGAAATCGAGCTCGAAGACCTTTAAGATTAACATGGGTTAGGGAATGAAAGTCAGCAGGATTAGAGACAGAGGCTAGGAGAATTCCTGTGGAGGCAAGGCGGTCAGCTGCAGCATTCCCTTCGGACAGGGGACCAGGAAGAGGGCTGTGGGAACGTAGGTGCTGAACATACAGTGGATGGGTTCGAGAACAGAGCATAGAGGCAATTTGAATTAAAAGAGGAGAAAGTGGGTTGTCATCAATTCTTACATAAGATCGAGCAAGCCATGGAAGTAAGTTAACAGTATACACACTGTCAGAAAAAAGGTTGAAGGCTTCTGGTACAGCTTTTAATGCAAGGAAAACAGCATAAAGTTCTTTGTACTGAGGGGAATTATCAGGAAGTTCAGTAAAGAGAGGTTTGGGGTATTGCTGGTCTGGATAATATATAAGGGCAGCAGCTCCCTTTTTTCCACCATCAGTGAACACTGTAGGAGCAGAGGGGATGGGATCTCGAGAGAAAAGTTTAGGTACTAGTAGAGGCAACAGAGGTAAAGAAGCTATCAAATTATTAGAGGGAAAATGATTATCTAATTGTCCTGGAAAACCCATTAAACTTATGGCAAAACGAGAATGGTGGCGTATGAGCCATTCTGTATCAGTGAGAGAAAAGGGAAGAATGATTGAATCTGGTTCCCTTCCTAAGACCTGAACCGATCTGTTTCTTCCTTGGCGAACCATAAATGCTAAGGCATCAATCTCGGTAAGGAGTCTTGGAGCTCCGCCTACTGGCGTATGAAGCCATTCGAGAATGCCATGTTTCTGCCACAATGCCCCCACTACCGTGGGGGTGGAGTTAAAGATTAGAAGATTTACTGGAGAGGAGGGGGAGAATCGAACGAGGTGCATGTCCTGGAGAGCCTGGTTAACTTTTTCCAGAGCCAAGGATGCTTCGGGGGTTAACATACGCTTTGAGGAGGGCTGTTTGTTTCCTTTTAACAGATCGAACAGTGGTTGCAGGCAGCTCGTAGGCAGATAAAGATACTGCCTAAGCCAATTCAAATTTCCAAGAAAACTTTGTAAAGAAGCAAGAGTGAGATTAGAAGGAAAAGTAACACAAGGTTTTAAAGGACGAATCTGCGTTAGGGAAATCTCTGAGCCTAAGAAAGATATTGGAGGGATTAGCTGTATCTTCTCAGGAGCTACATTAAGTCCACTTCTCTTTAAGGCAGGGATTAGAAAATCACGTAGGGCGGAGAGATCTGTATCTAATTCTCCCCATATTAACACGTCATCCATATAATGAAAAACCTTAAGGCCCTTATGAATATATGGAAAAAGGGCAGATTTAACAACCTCTTGACAAATAGTAGGACTATTAGCCATGCCCTGGGGCAGTACCACCCATTCAAATCTATCGGCAGGGCTGGCATTATTAATAGAAGGAACAGAGAAAGCAAAACGTTTACAATCTTGTGGGTGTAAGGGAATAGAGAAAAAACAATCCTGTATATCAATAGCTATGATTGGAATTCCTGTGGGAATTGCGGAAGCAAGAGGCAAACCCCTTTGGGGGGAGCCCCAAACCTGCATGGTTTTATTAACTGCACGAAGATCTTGGAGGAGGCGCCATTTTCCTGAGCACTTTTTAATTACAAAGACTGGAGTATTCCATGGGCTCCGAGAATGACGAATGTGTCCCAAAGATAACTGCTCTTGGACGAGTTTTTTTAAAATTTCTAGCTTCTCCCTAGGCAAAGGCCACTGTTCCACCCAGACAGGCTCACTAGAAAGCCAATCTAAGCGGCGAGTTCTGTTACGAACAGTGGCAGTTAGTATTGGGGGTGCTGGTTGGGTCTAGCAGTCTCACAGGAGTGAGTGTGGTGTCCTGCAGAGGTGTCTGAGGATATCACTACATCTAAAGATTCCAGCAAGTCTCTTCCCAATAAATTGGTGCTTATATCAGCTATTAAAGGCTGAAAGCGTCCGGTAGTCCCTTCTGGATCTTCCCACACAAGGGAATCTCGTGTGCGGAATGCCTGAGTCAATCCTCCAACACCATGTAAGCGTGGTCCTGGGAGGAGTTCCCAACTCTGGGGAACCTCTGCTTGTCTTAATATTGTCTTATCTGCTCCCGTGTCAATCAAACACTTAAAAGGAATATTACCAATCTTTACTGTCATAGTTGGGTGACCCCTTTCTAAAACAGGGGTGGTCCATAAAATCTCAGGCTCTGAATTCGAGCTGTTCTCTTGCTCCAGCCGGTTATTTCTATGCTGGAAGTTCCCACATACCACGGGTTCCTCCTTCTGCTCACCCTCTGTTATTGTTACTTGGCGTGGTGGGTATAGCGACGGATTGGGTCCCAAGCTGGGCTTCTGTTTGTGGAAGAAGGGCACAGCACCAAGCGGGCGACCTGCTTCCTTCCCTCTTGGGGGCGGGGCTAAGGGAAGCCCCATACCTAGTTTAAATCCCTGTTTACATTTGGCAGAGGCGTGCCGTTCCTATGGAACCTTGACCAACAATCTCTCCTCCAGTGAAATCCTTTCTGGCATCTGGGACAAGGTATTCGTGGTCTCTGATTCCCTGTCTGGAGGCGGGGTTGCCCTGATTGGAGGTGGGGTCGCCCTGACTGGAGGTGGGGTCGCCCTGACTGGAGGCGGGGTCGCGGTCTATTTTCTGGACATTGGTTACGCCAATGCCCTTGGCGACCGCACTGAAAGCAAGCTCCTTTTTGCTTATGTAAGGTAGCTGCATAGGCCTGTAACATAGGTCCTTGAAAAGAGCTTGATCTGAGATCCTGTGTAGCTAGAATCCAAGTATCTGGGTGTTCATTTTTAAGAGTGATACAGGCCTGTCGAAAATGCGGAAGCATTCCATCCCAGACTATGGATCGCAGTAGGAGAAAACGAGCGTCAGGATTATAAATCTTCCTTTCCAAACTCGACTGGACCCTGGCAATGAATTTAGCGAGGGATTCATCAGGTTCTTGTTGCAGGGAGAGAATGGGGGCTGAGGCTGCTCCCATGGGTGGTGTTAATCGCTCCCATGCTTTTAATGCACACAGGCGTACTTGATCAAAATACCCCGCTGGAAACTTGGCTTCCGCCTGTTGAATCCCTGTTTCTAATTGGCCTGTTCCAAACAATGCATCAAAATTACCCTCTGGCTGATTTTGAATATTTTTCCGCGATTGTTGTAAACATTCGTCACGAAAGAATGCCTCCCATTGCAGGAAGAGGGGGCCTGGGAGCGTAGCACGAGTCACATCTCTCCAATCTTGAGGGGTATTAAGGTTCTGAAGCAGGCCTTGTAAAATGGACCTGGTCCATGGGGCATGAACACCGTCATCTTTGATAGCCTGGCGTAGTTCCTTCAGGTCTGTGGCGGAATATGGATACCAGGCCTGAGGTTTTTGTCTATTGGGGGCAACATTGACCGGAAATGTGTGGACTTCCTCTGATAAGTGTGTAGCGGTAGGAGGAGTCACTGAAGTGGAAGCTTCTGGACAAGTGGCCGAAGAAGTGGTTTTGGAGGCTACAGGAGAATTCGGACATGTGTCTATCAAAACAGGGTGGGGTGAAGAAGCAGCCGTGGAGGCAGCAGGAGGTTCCGGACACGTTTCTGCCAAAATGGGGGTGGCCGAAGAAGTGGCTGTGGAGTCCAAAGGAGAATTCGGACACGTGTCTGCCAAAATAGGGGCCTCAGGGCAAGATGCCAAAATAGGGGCCTCAGGGCAAGATGCAGAGGAATTAGGGTGGGTCAAGATCACGACAGGCCTTTGCTTCTTCTTGTTTTTAAGGTGCTGGTTAAGTTCTATGATTACTTCCTTTATCTCTTGGACCTCAGCCTCTAGTTTCTTAAGCCTTTTGAGAGGTTGCCCTATATATCCCTTAAAAGCTGCTATGATGATCAACAGGATATAAGGTGAAGCCCCGAGAAAAATGTCCCAGATATATAAAAATTGTATACTGGAAAAAGAATGCAGGATTTGGAAAAGATTTTCCATGGTGGAAAGATCTCCGGAAAACAATAAAAAAGAAAAAAAAATCACAGTGCCTTAACACAATATTGCAGATACCCAAAAGGTGTGTACTTATCTAAGATGTCTTCTTGTAAATCTGCTGCTTACGGGTCCCTGTTCAGGCGCCAGATGCCGGGATAGCCTGAGGGTACTTCTTCCCGAGCCGGTGCTCTCTGGGTTGGAGAGAACTCAACTGGAGCTGATCTAGGCTGCTGTGTGGGAGAGGGATCAGGAACGCGTGCTGCACCAACTTCCGCAGGAGATACACTCTGGAACTCTCGGAGCCGGAAAGCAATTTCCAAGTGTCTTTAATCAGAAGAGCAGCTGTTTTTATACTCTCCAAGTAGGGTGGAAACAGGATATGATATAGAGAGGGTGGAGAGAAAAGTGACTGGTGAAAATCAGAGTGTGACAAGGAGGGGGCGGAACAGGCGAGAATCCTATAACTGAACCACCAATGCCCTGGAGTGCTTTATGTAAAAGTGATTTATGTAAATAGACCAAACCTTTGGATCAGTAAATCCCTATATAGGCATATGGATAAGAAGAAGCCAGGGGGAGATGGCAACTACCCAACAAGTGACCACTCTGGACACTATGGCAGGGGATAGTGTGTTGATGGAAGAAAAAAGCAGGGTTTATATGGGGTAAAAAGAAGCCAGGTGCTGGGGCAGGGTGGCAGGGCAATAAGTGGAATAGGGGCAAAAGTTTAACAGTAAAAACCAATCAGATATTTTTAGACTCTTGCTTCCTTCTAAGGACTCCAGCTCTTAACTTCCCCTTACCCAGGGCATGGGACTTAAGAATGAGGAAGGGGCTCTTTGGGTTTATTCACATTCCATTGAAGAAATCAGATTTATCCAGACCAGGTGGAGGGAGAACAGTTACAGCCTCTGGGTCTAACAAGATGGAGGTCAGGGAGGGGTGGACAGGCTAATAGGTGAACAGCTTCCATCCTCACAAAGAGGTATCCAGGTTCCCTTCAGGCTCAACCCACCATGTCCCCCACAAAGGACCAGCGTAAGGGACTAGCTTCCAGATCCCCAACTGCAAGGGGGTCACAAGTTGTGAAACAGGTCTGCAGGTGTCTCTCTTTCAATCCCCCTCTTTGTCTTTCTCTCCTCTCTCAATTTCTCTCTGTCCTATTCAACAACAGCAATATTAACAACAAGGGCATCAACAGTCTCCAGGGACAGTGGATTAATAGTGCAGACACTGAGCCCCAGTGATAACCCTGGAGGCAAATACTTGTGTGTGTGTGTGTGTGTGTGTGTGTGTGTGTGTGTGTGTGTTCATTACAGAAATATAATCAAGAGCACTTGTTGCTTGTAGATTAGATACAGGAATTTAAGTCAATAATTTGGGTGCTAGGAAAATAATTAAATGACCTCTAACATGTTCTTTTTGAATATAAGGAAAACTATATATTACACATTTTTACATTTGACTTTCTTTACTATTTTTCTGGAGCTAGATATGATTCTCTGTCATCTTGAAGTTCCAGTTTAGTGAGACATTGATCCATAAAGATCTCTCAGGCAAGAGTAGATAGCATAATGATTATGCAAAGAGACTCTCATGTCTGAGGCTCCGAAATCCAGGGTTCATTCCCCACACCACCACAAACCAGAGCTGAGCAGTACTCTGGTTAAAAAAAAAAATCTCCATAACTTTAACCTTTCATTTTTAGGTTAGAGATAAAATATGAACTTCAAAAGGTTTTCTCTGTTTTTCTCTCCAACTGAAGTTTTTAAAATATTTGTGCTAACTTTCCTATTCACAGCTATTGCACTTGCCAAAACTTTAGGAAATGTGGCTCTCCTCCCCCTCAAATGATGCAGCAGGATAAATACCTAGTACAAGTTGTCTTCTTTCCAGCCATGCTGTGGTCAAAACATTTGAAATCTCTTTGATTGGGGTAGAAAAAAACTATTTCTTCAAGAGTATTTCTACATAAAAGTCTCCAAAATTTTATTGTTCTCCAATTATTTCCATATTCTATAATTGAATATCTCCATTCTCTTCCCTACTTCCAACTTCCATTGTCTCTCTCTTTCCCTATTGGGGCAGAGCTCTGAGGAAGCAGGGCTTCAGGACACACTGGTAGGGTCATCTGTCCAGGGAAGTCCATGTTGACATGAAGTCCAGTTTACATCTGGAACCTGGTGGCTGAAAAAAGAGTTAACATATAAAGCCAAACAAATTGTTGACTAATCATGAACCTAAAGGCTGGAATACTGAAGATGAATATTTGGGGTCTCTGTTTTGGGAATAGCTAGTAGGTCTATTTTAGGTATATTCCAAAAAGCCCATGACTTTAATAGTTTTTTTTCCTAAGCCTTACCTCTGATAGGCAGATGGACCCAAGTTATTGGGTGTTTAGGGAGATGTTGTCATGGCTGTATAAAGGACTAGTAAGCTGGATCAGGGAAGAGAATAATTCCCAAATATGGGAAAAGTGTATAATTATTGTTGATTGTAGACCCCATCAATTTGATCTGGGGCCCATATTCAGCATAGGAGCCTATATAACTTCTGCATCCCTGTAGGTCTGAGCTCACATTCTGTGGTCATGAGTAGGAATGTTTCAAATTGCACCAATTTCAGGATCCATCTTCCTGAGGTGTTAGATAAGAGTATGTTATCCAACCTCCCTTTGGAGGATGGAACATTCTCTACCATTTTTGATCCACATTGAGGGCAAGGTCCTATGGGGGCCCACAAATGGGGTTTATTATGTTGTTCCTGATGGACATGGCCACTGACAATGGAAAGAGGGATCTATTCAAGGTCTAGATCTATCAAATCTGTGTGGAAATCCCAGGACTCCCCGACTAGGGCCCCAGATTATAAGGTGGCCTGATAGTGACTCTTAAGAAGTCATCATTAAAACATGCCAGTCTTTTGCCCTTATTCAGCTTTTATTTTTTATTTTTTATTTATAAAAAGAAAACATTGACAAAATCATAGGATAAGAGGGGTACAGCTTCGCACAATTCCCAACACCAGACTTCCGTATACCAACCTCTCCCCTGATAGCTTTCCTACTCTTTAACCCTCTGGGAGTATGGACC
Source organism: Erinaceus europaeus (assembly GCF_950295315.1). NCBI lineage: Eukaryota > Metazoa > Chordata > Mammalia > Eulipotyphla > Erinaceidae > Erinaceus > Erinaceus europaeus. Next base: position 29,257,169 of record NC_080179.1, read on the forward strand.
CAAGATCATTGTGGGATGCAGAAGGTTGAAGGTCTGGTTTCTGTAATTGCTTCCCCGCTGAACATGAGTGTTGACAGGTTGCTCCATACTCCCATCCAGTCTCTCTCTTTCCTTAGTGGGGAAGGGCTCTGGGGAAACGGAGCTCCCCACATTGGTGGGGTTGTCTGTCCAGGGAAGTCTGTTCACATCCTGTTAGCATCTGGAATCTGTATTCAGCTTTTTTAGTCCTTGCTTTGATAAGTTTAGCTTTGGAGTGACTGAGGGAAGTGAAATAGGAAGTAGGTAAGGAAGGTATCTAGGTATAAGTAGAAACTATTTCATTAGGTACTTTATGGTGTCTTTTTAGGTCTTTCTACTTGCTTGCTTCATTTATTGACTCACTGTAAACTATTGTCTATTGTGCACTTTTACTTTCAGGTATACATTTTTCCCTAATTTATGGATACATGTGTGCGTATGCCCTATCTCATGGGACCTGCTCTATATCTAGGTTTTGGGGATTTATTAGGAGGTGAGTTACCCAAAATGGAATTAAGGAGTCCTATGAGAAAAGAAAGGTCTCACCCAAGAAATGAGGCTGAAGGGTTGACATTTCACACCTGATGTCACTGGACACAGTCTGAAGTGAAGCATGTTGAGGTGGTATTCGTTGCATTGATTAGGTATCATTTTATTTTTTCAGATTGTGTGAGAGAGACAGAGACAGAAAGACAGAGACTAGGATGCCATACAGGAATAATTCTACCACCCTTTTGCCAATTTTTTCATTAGTTTTTATTTAAAATAAAGAGGAAGTAACAGACAAGGAGGGAAGGAGAGAGATACCACTGCGCCAGAGTTTTCCCTTGTGCTTGGTGCTTCTTCATGGTGCTAGGGATCAGACCTGGCTCCTACAAGTGGGGAAGCATACAACCTACCACATGAATTATCACCTAACCTAGTCAGTTGATTAATAGTGTGCACAATTCAAGCCCTGTTCCCCACATGCATAGAGGAAGTTTCATGAGTGGTGGATAAATTCAGTTGTCTCTCTTCTCTGCATCATTCTCTCCTCTCCCCTTTCTTTTATCTAGATAAAAGAAAAAATGGCCACTGGGAATGGTGGAGTGGAGCAGGCACCAGCACCTGCACCTGCACCAGCATCAAGCCCCAGTAATAGCTCTAGTGACAAAAATGAATAAATGAATGAATGAATAAATAATAAAAATTGGTGCTGTTTCTACTATCTTATATTAAAAATTCTAAATACTAAGGACAAGGTCTAACGATAAAATTGATATGATACGAAGTTTTGGCATTTTGTTACAAGTAGTCTATGAGTCCTTTCACAGCAAGCTGGCAATGGCTCTGGGAAGTTACTGTGCATATATATGATGTATACTAGAAGAGGCAAATATATTTTAAAGGAAACTATCATGTTGCCTTCTACACTTGATCTTAGCCAAAAGACCAAGAAGCAATGTCATCCTATTGTCTTCTAAAATTTTTGCTTAAATAAAGCATCCCCATGTCACATTCCAAGGAAAATAATATTTGGACCTTAAGATATCTCACATATAGAAAGGATATTTACTTGATGAAGCTTAAACAAGTTTCTCTAATGGGAATGGCAGGTCACTCATAAATATAAAGTAAGTAGCTTAAGAAACAAAGAGAGAATTAAATATGCAAATTAAAGAAAAAAATACTACACCATGCAGTATCCATGTACAGAAAATTAATTTATTGCCAACTGAGAGCTTTGCTTACAATAACATTTAAGCAGCTTAAGTTGAAAAAGAACATGAAGCTGTTGCTTCTGTGCAAAAATGATGTGGTGTGTATGATTTGAGCTTTAAATTAGATGTGCCATCTTGGGTAGAGTATCCCAAGATGACAGCAAGCTTGAAGTATATCAGATCTGATGCATTGACTAGGGTGTTTAAAATGGTTGGGAGGTTTAGTCCTTATCTCAATGTGCTCCTTCAACCCCGGTTTCTCCAGAGCTTGGTACTCTCAGTGTACAAAAGGACAAATTAAAAATTTGAGATATCATGAAGTGTCATATCAAAAGTTGCATTATGGCACTTCTGCATAGTCTATTAATCAAAGTATTTTACATGGCCATATTTATAGTCTATGTTTAAAGGAAATGCATTTAGAAAAGAGCTGACTCAGCAGTGAGCAGAGCAGGGATGTAACATCACAAATGGTCTTAAATGCTTGACAAGATTGTAAGTTAAGAGGTGTACAATTCCATACAATTCCTACCACCAGAGTTCCATATCCCACCTCCTCCACTGGAAGCTTTCCTATTCTTTACCCCTCTGGGAATATGGACCAAAGATCTTTATGGGGTGCAGAAGATGGGAGGTCTGTCTTCTATAATTGCTTCTCTGCTGTACATGGGTATTGGAAGGTCGATCCATATTCCCAGCCTGTCTCTATCTCTCCCTAGTGGGGTAGGGCTCTGGAGAGGTGGGGGTTCCAGGATGCATTGGTGAGGTCATCTGCCCAGGTAAGTCAGGTTGGCATCATGGTAGAATCTGTATCATGGTGGCAGACTAATGGAGCTGAAGGGTTGATATCCCATTCCTGGCATCTCTGGACAAAGTTCAAAGTGAAACATGTAGAAGTGGCACTGGTTGCATTGATTTGGTTGATATCAGCAGATGCACTATCAAATGGTATGAATCAAGTGACGCATGAAGGAAAATGAGCCAAGCCCAAGAGGTTCCATGAATGGGAGAAATACGGGTTTTATATAGAATGAGGATGGTTCCTTGCTATCTTGGAGTTGAAGAAGGCAATAAATACTATTACAACCAAGTTATTTGGAAATCCCATTTTTAGGATTTACTGTACCATACAAGATCTTACCATGATTTCTGTTAGGAAATGTTTTTATTGCGTAGTAATGTATTATATGGGGTTGGAATAGTAGATAATAGTAGGCTTGTTTTGCCATTCAAGTAAACTAGGTTTTAGCCTGGTTGGGCAGGGGTAGATAACATAATGGTTATGCAAAGAGACTCTCATTCCTGAGGCTTCAAAGTACCAGGTTTAATTTCCTGCAGCACCAAAAAACCAGAAGTGGTCAGTGCTCTGCTAAGAAAAAAGAAAAATGTTTTAACCTAGTACCTACTGTAGTGTAGGAAGCTTCAGTGCTATACTGTCTTTTCCTCTCTCTGTATGTCTGTATCTCTCTGTCTGAACAAGCTGACTCACAGTGGTGAAACCCTGGTGACAATAACAACAGAATTTCAATCTATTTTATTTTCTAATATATTTTTTTAAATTTCTTGAGCTTCTGAACCAAAATCACTCTATAACTTTATAAATTCACATTGCTTACATATTTAATATAAACTAAATTAAATAAAATGTGCAAATATTATAAATTCCATCACAGATCTAACATATTCAATATTATTTTTATAGTGTTCCTTAAAATTCTAACTTTGAACCAATGAGCTATAGCACAGAAAATTCTGTATTATTTAATATATTTTCTAATCCTTTCTTTTTATTTAATAATGCACCCATTAACATTAGGAACCATTATTCAGTCACATATTATAGGGTATTTTAGAATTACTTTATTAATAATTATCAGAAGATTAAATATCTTTCAAAGTCTCATTTTTTTAGATTAAAAGTACATCTGTGATGAGATGTATCCCAGTTTGGAAAAACATGTGTCTTTAGATATATAGTGTTAATTTTTATTGTTACTTTTGTCACTACCAGGGTTTTACCCATTCAGGCTGGCTTTATCAAATGTGTGTGTATGTAAGGGGTAGATAACACAATGGTTATGCAAAGACATAACATAATGTTTATGTGGGGGGGGGCTGGGTGGTGATGCACCTGGTTGAGTGCACATATTGCAGTGTACAATGGTTTGAGCCCCCAGTCCCCACTTGCAGAGGGAAAGTTAGTGGTAAAGCAGTGCTGCAGGTATTTCTCTGTCTCTCTCAATCTCTATCTCCCCCCTCTCTATTTCTGAGTGTCACTAGCCAATACATAAAAATAATAAAAAATAAATAAATAAATAAAACAAAAGAGAGAGAGAGAGAGAGAGAGAGAGAGAATACTCAAGTGTCCCACAGTGCAATAGGAGCCTATGTGGTGTACCAGGTACTGAAACCTCAGTCACATTCATGAGTAAACATTCACCCTTCCCAATTGAGCTATACCATTGATAAAGATATCATACATTAAACAAACTATAAAAAAACAAAGACAACTATTTGACTATTGCTTTATAAAAAATAAAATTAAAATAATATTAAACTACAGAGAAAAATATGTTAACAGATATAACCAACAAGTTTACACTCTACCAAATGGTAAATACCAAAGATTCAAGGGAATCTATGAAACAGAAATAAAGAACCGTACAAACTTCGACATAGTCATACTCCTGTTTCCAAATTGATCACATAAATCCCATGGTTAAAGGGAGCAATTTGAGAAGGCAAAGATCAAGGGGAAAAGTCTACTCCTTGAAACTAAATTGTCATAGGAATCCCTTTGATGGCCAGCACAAACCAGCTGAACACACCTCACCACTGTTCATATCAGAGGTGTGGTGAATCACAAATGCTCAGATTCTCACAGAATAATTCTTTCTTCACAAAATATTTTCACAGATACATATATTCAATAAACCCTACATGGGGGCCAGGTTGTGGTACACTTGGTTTAGCACACATGTTACAATGGTCAAGGCCCAGGTTGAAGCCCCCAGACCCCACCTGTAGGGGAAAGCTTCACAGGTCATAAAGCAGGAGTCTCTCTGTCTCTCACCCTCTTTATCTCCCCCTTCCTCTCAATTTCTGGCTATCTCTGTCAAATAGATAAAGATAATAAAATTCAAAAGTACATATTAAAATAAGTAAATAAATCCTACAGTGTTGTTGTGGCAGTCTGGTGTTGGGCTGCACCATGGAGAAGAGAGCGGACGTCCAGAGCAAAGGGGTACACAAATCTTTATTATAGGATGGGGGGGGGGGTTGGTTCAGACCACGTGGAGCCAGCCGGCAATGGCCATAGGGCCAGGATTGGTTGAAGGGGGCAATGCTAGGGTTTTCCAGGGCATAGAAAAACCTGGGGGCGGAGACTGCTTCAGAATAACTCCTCAGCAACATCTCCTCCTATCCCTTTATATCTAAAAGGACACAGTAAAGAAAAATGGAATGGAGCAGGCTTAAATGTTTTAGAGGAATGCCATGCTCAGGTGGGAAGATGTAGGACTTTCTGTGGAGGAGGGAAGGCTTAAATGGCTGAGAACCTTGTGAGATTTATGTATCCCCCTGTGCTCAACCCCTCTTTAGAGAGAGAGAGACTTACCTTCAGAGACTCATCTCATAGGTTTCAAAAATCTCAGGCCCCGAATTTGTACCATTCAGGGGTGAACCATCTTTATGAAATTGGGACCAACAATCTCTCTTCCAATGAAACCCCTTACGACATTTTGGACAAACAGTACGTGGTCTCTGGCTCCCTGACTGAAAGCGGGGTTGCTCTGGCTGGAGGCGTGGTTTCCCTGACTGGAGGCGTGGTCACAACTTATCAGGACATTGGTTATGCCAATGTCCTTGGTAACCGCACTGAAAGCAGGCCCCGTTTTGCTTACGTGGGGCAACTGCATAGACCTGCGTCGTAGCGGGTGCCCCATAATTGCCTGATGTAAGTTCCTGTGTCGCTAGAATCCAATTATCTGGGTGTAGGTGTTTAAGATTAAGGCATACCTGACGGAATTGTGGTGTCATGCATTCCCAGACAATAGAGCGCAGGGGTAGTGTGCGGACGTCAGGATTAAAAACCTTTCTCTCTAAGCTTCTCTTCACCCTTGAGATGAAGCTCGCCAATGATTCATCAAAGCCTTGGTGAAAAGAGTTAATGGGAGCTGACGGATCTACATCAGGTGTGGTCACCCTTTCCCATGCTTGTGTTGCACAGATGCGTACCTGTTCAAAATAACCAGTTGGAAACCTGGCTTCTGCCTGCTGAGCTCCAGATTCATAAGCTCCTGCTCCAAACAAAGCATCAGAATTCCATTCTACCTGTTTGTTACTATTTTCCTGCGATTGTCTAGAGCACTCATCACGGAAGCATGCCTGCCACTGAAGATAGAGTGGGTCTGGGAATGCAGCACAAGCCAGATCTTTCCAGTCTTGTGGTGTATTTAAATGCTGGTAAAAACTCCTCAAGATGGACTTGGTCCATGGAGAATGCATTCCGTCCTCCCTGACAGCTTGTCTGAGTGTTCCAAGTTCATCAGAGGAATATGGCTGCCACGGCTGAGGGTTTTGTTTAGAAGGGGCCAAGTTTACCGGGAATGTGTGGATTTGGTCTGATGGCGCGGGAGAGGGAGCTACAGAAGTGGAAAGTGCCGTAGAAACTGCTGTAGTGGCTGCAGGGGAGACTAAACGCATATTTACGGGGATGGAGCTCCCGGGGTGGACTGCACATGGTTTAAAATCCTTAAATGCTGAAAAAATATCCTTTAGCTCTCGTATCTCAGCCACTAGGTCCCTTAATGGTGACGTATCAGCAGGGGGCGGGGTCAGGGATGAGGAAGCCTCAGGCGGAGCTGAAACCACGGCGGCAGGGGCCGGGGGCGGGGTCAGGAACACAGAAGCTGCAGGCCGAGCTGAAACCAGGGTGGCAGGGGCCGGGGGCGGGTTCAGGGACGCAGAATCCTCAGGCAGAGCTGAAACCGGGGCGGAAGGGGGCGGGGTCAGAGGAGGAGCGTCCGAACACGTGTGCGTGTCTGTGGGAACGGAATTCTTGGGTTTAGCCGCTGATCGCTTAGGATGTCTAAGTCTTGAGCACATGTGATTTAACTCTCGTACCTCAGCCTCAAGGTCACTTATGCTTATGGCATACCACGTTTTACATATCTTGAAAGTGGCAACCACAGTTAAAAAAATCCAAGGGGTAGCGAAAATTAAACCGTTTATGACAGCGCGAATCTGTCCCAGGTCAAGAAATAATGACTGGGACACCTCCTCATAAAACGAGAAATTTCCCATGGTGGAGGGAAACGCAGGGCCACAGAAGTGGGCAGATGCCACTTACCTGTGTTTCGGAGACCTCAGGCTGGGCGTGGTGTGGGTACGGAACACGATGGGTGCCAGATGTTGTTGTGGCGGTCTGATGTCGGGCTGCACTGCGGAGAAGAGAGCGGACGTCCAGAGCAAAGGGGTACACAAATCTTTATTATAGGATGGGGGGGTTTGGTTCAGACCATGTGGAGCCAGCCGGCAATGGCCGTCCCCACTATCTGACCACGGGGGGAGAGCAGGGAGCGAGACCTCAGAGAGGGAGAGCTGAGAGCCCAGAGAGGGGGGGGGTGAGGGGCCTTTTTATTGGGCGACAACCAGGGGTGACGTGTAGGGCCAGGATTGGTTGAAGGGGGCAATGCTAGGGTTTTGCGGGGCGTAGAAAAACCTGGGGGCGGAGACTGCATCAGAATAACTCCTCAGCAACACTACAGCACTGATAAGACATGTAGAATCCAAGTTTTTCAGATAGCACAACTGATGATGAATTAGGAAAAGTGGCTTGCTCAGAGATAAGCTAAAAGTTAAAATGAAACAGAATTAAGGCAAAACTTAAGCCTCATGCTAATCCCATTACTTTTTATTTTTCCTATATGTAACAAATCTAAAGAATAATTGATTGAGAAAAGCTTACTGTTTCAAAAGTGTAGATAAGTCAGCTAGCAAACTTTGCAAAATTCAGTAACTTTGAAGAGTAAATCACATGAAAGTTTCTCAGTTGTAACAGGTTTCCTACAAAATAAGACTTGTAAAGACCAAACGATGGTTTTTAGTATGTGATAACTTCTTAAATACCTCCACTCCCAACTTAGTAACTATAGCATTTAGGTGGCGAAACCAAGTCTTAATCGTGTAACAAGTTTTATCTGATATTTCAAGAATTAGAATAATTTATGTGGTATTAAATGTGTACCTTTGTGACTCTTTAAGTGATTTAGTTCTTGGTTTAGTTCTCAAGCTATTATCTAAGACTTTTTTCTTTTTCTTTATTTTATTGTTATTGATTTATTTATAAAACAAAAATATCAACAAGAAAGCTCTTGCATGAAACTCACCTTCCTTGAGTTTTGCTTGTTTACTTTCTGGATACAGGTGTCACAAGGCAAGGAACACAGAACTTTATCCATCAATTTCCTTGATCTAAGCAAGAAAAATGAGTTTTTGAGAAGCTGCCTCATTTGTGCATGATCACCCAGCTACTTAGAGTCAGTCAAATTCTTCCTCTTTGAATCCAATTGTTTGAAGAGTTGTGCTGTCACTTGAAGTGATGCATTATAAATCCAAGGAGTAGGTGACCTTATCTGTTCCCACATTTGCAAATCAGTTGTCTGAGTATGGAGACAGTAGTGGAACCTGGGGAATAAAGAGCATGACTCAGCCAGACCTTCAGCAGGACTGACTTCAAAGCTGAGTCACTGAAAAATAGATTGCAGAGTAAAGACTGTGCATCTCTGGCCCTGCACCATAAGTAAGAAGGTAGAATGACTCAAACAAATTGTGAAATAGGGTAGTTCCTCTGAGGAGTTTCCCTGCTAGTATTGGGGTGATTATTTTATGTGACATCACTTCTCACCCTTACTAAAGTGTTAATTGTTAAATGATCTATGTAACAGAGTTTGGGATAATGATTCCCAGCTTCATTATTTTAACGAAGGGCTTCATAAAGTGAAGGAACCATGATAGATTGATTGGGGTAGTCAGTCTAAGCCTAGCATTCACAGATTAAAGCAGGGTGGGAAACAACCAACTCTTTGCAAGGTCAAAAGGAACACTATATCATATTCAAGCAGTGATTATCTTGACCTTTTGGAATCACCTTTCTCATAACACAAATGATAAAGGGCAGTGTTGAGCAGTCATGCTTATCCATCCCTGTCTCAATGGCCCTTCAGTATATCCATCCCATTTTACTTTGCGAGCAGACTTGTACAAGGAGATCTCCCCAGGCCGTCTATCAGACACTGTGTTTATCGTCTTCAAATGAGAAGCTTGAGGGGAAGCAAGAAAGATTCCAACTCAGCAGTTTATTCTTTAACAAAGGCTATCTTGTCATTGCTTTTCATTTGTCAGGTCAGGTGGGTTCCTTTCCAGTTTAAAAAAAAATGAGGCATCTCTCTGGATTATTGCAGTTGTATTAATTATAAAACAAAACTAATTCCATTCAATTAAAGTTTATAACACCACACTATATTTTTATTTCTGGTATTTGATATTTTATTTTCCCTCTGATAATTGTCAGTATTTCCTGATGTCATAAGTGTTAATTTTCAGAGAGTTTAGTGACTTAGAAATATTTTATTGTATAAATTAATTTTTGCACCTTGAGGGAAAATCTGCATTCAATATCATTTAAAATAAAATTAAAAGTCTTTCAATAAAGCAAAAGGCTTTCAATAAGGCAAAAGGTATTTTTCCATAGTTAGAAAGGACAAGTAGAGTGTGTAACCTGTGATGATTCTTTTTCGTAAGACAGAGAGTAAACTTTCACCTCAGAAGATTGTGCCCAAAATATCTTGTTAATGGATGCAATAAAACAGTGATTCTATATATTTTTTGCTAAGCTATTATAGTATTGGTATTTTTCAGTCATTTATATACTTCGTACAGTTCTGAAAATAGCTATTGTTGTTTGAGTAATGTTTCCTTCATCACTTAAAATAACAAAAGTGCAATTAACAAAATAAAGTGTACAATATACCATCATTTGATTGGAATCTAACAAATAAGGAAAGTCTGAAAAATAGATCACTTAGATAGTGCTCCTACTTTGTCATGTGCTTAATCCAGGTTCAAACCCAGTGTCAAATACAAGGGAGGAAACTTCAGTGTTCTTTCCTCTGTCTGTCTGTCTTATCTATCTATCTGTCTATCTGAAAAAAAAAATCAACTAGAAGACACAAAGCCTGGGGTAGCAAGACAAACAAACATACGTAACCATAAAACAGATTTTAAATTTTAGATTATTTTTGCCTATTAGCCTGAACCAATCACAAACAAGGGTTATAATCCTATTATTTAAAATAAAAATGGAAGATCTTCTGCTTGTAAATCAGTATTAAAAGTAGGAAAATAAGAACTTTCATATTGACAAAGTAGAGGAACAAGGAGGACATTACCTCCTTGGAAATATGACAATACTTTTTCTTTCCATAAGTTTTAGTCAGCCAAAAAAAATGTTCCATCTCCCTCTAAAGGAAGTAAAGTTGAATATACCTGCACTTAGATACAGTCTTTTCAATCCAGTAATGGATAAAATTGACTCAAGTACCCAAAGAAGTTAAGTGACCACTAAATGTGATTCTGGCTCCTGGGAAGCAAGAAATGTTATAATTGAAACCATGAGTCCCTATTCTGTCCTCATCCCCTCTCAGTCAGACCAAATACAATTTGCTTTGGCTTTCTGCTCAAATAACTTATCTCTTAAGGAATCTATATGAGTAAACTTCACATATGACCCTAGGAAAACTATATCTACTATGTGTTGTATAAATTTTATTAATAGAAATATTGCCTAACAAATCCAACTTTTAAGTGTGTTGGTGAACCAGCTGACAAAACCTTTAAAATCTTAATTCTGGGGACCAGAACTTTTGGTTGTGTCCCTTGTTGATTTGAGATAAACAATGCATGTAATTGACTTTATGAATTGGGAATTATAATACCTATATCACAAATATCTGATAAAGACTGACTGTTCATGTAGAAATACTCTGAAAAAATTAAACTCAGGTCAGTTGGTTGAGAACACATGCTCAAGGAACTGAGTTCAAGCTCTTATTCCCCATCTGTGGAAGAAGCTTCATGAACAGTAAAGCAGTACTTCTATCCTCTCTCTCTCTCTCTCTCTCTCTCTCTCTCCACCTCCCCTTACTTCTAAATTTCTCTCTGTACTATCAAATTAAAAATATAATAAAATAAAAACATATTTATCTTTAAATTTGTATTATCTTTATTTATTGGATAGAGAAATCCAGAAATAAAGAGAGAAGGGGGCTACAGAGAGGGAGAAAGACATATAGACACCTGCATCCCTGCTTCACCCCTTGCAAAGTTTTCCTCCTGCAGGTGGAGACCAGGGGCTGTTTCCCTCTGCAGGTGGAGACCAGTGTCCTTGCACACTGTAATTTGTGTACTTAACCAGGTGTGCCACCACATGGCCCCAATAAAATAAATATTTAAAAAAATATTCAATTGATATTCAATTGATATATTATCAACTGAATATTCAAGTTATTCAATTGATAATATAGATATATTTCAATAAATGTTACATTATCTCTTCTATGTGCTATTGTTTCAGCTACTATTGAAAGAGACATTGTTTCCAAACTCTGTCACCTCTCTGTCTGTCTTTATCTCTCTCTCTCTCTCTCTCTCTTTTACAAAGACATACACACACACACATACTTCTTAGACTTGGAAAATTAGTATATTTTCTTGTAACTTTCCGTCATTGTAACATCACACTTTTTTTCATTTTATTTATTATCATGTGTTGTCTTCCTTTCTTGAATTTATGTTTTCCAGGGTCAGAACTGTGCTTACTTTGTTCTCCTTTGTACTCCCAGGACCTGGCATTTTAAAGACACTCATTAAATATGTAAATTAAATGATATACACATACCACTCAAGGTTTCTTTCTGGTTTCTTTAATCCATCATATTATCTTATCCAGCAGAAAAATTATCTCACTGTTAACTTTGATTCTAACTCTGTGATATTAGAGGATCTGAAATAGCACCAAGAAAGTCGGTAAAAAGAACTGGAAAGTTTAATACAAAGGACTATCATGCTTTAGAGATGTGATAGAAATATTTTCTGTGGAAAATGTTTCATATCACTGCAAGCACATTTAAATTGTGTATGGACTGTCACAAAGGAACTGTTTTCAATATTATGTGCCTTCAAAGGGCATATAATCTTAACACAAAGGTCTCAGATTTTAGAATTAGGCAGACAAGAGTCATAACTAAGCAAAATAGGAGTTCAATGACCTTGGGCAGATGAATTCATCTTGTTGGACTCTTTCTTCAACTATAAAATGTAAATGCTTGTACCTATATAGAAACAACTTGTTACTGGTGATATAAGCATGATATTTTAAGTTAATTGAAGAATTTAGGGAAAACTAGAAAATCATAAGGAAGACTGGGCAAGTCTACCTGTTATGAAATAACATAAGGGCTGTCAATGCTCCTGTTCAGCAGGGAAGTAATTACAGAAGCCAGACCTTCCACCTTCTGCATACTATAATGTCCCTTGGTCCATACTCCCAGAGGGATAAAGAATAGGAAAGCTATCAGGGGATGGGATGGGATATGGAGTTCTGGTGGATGATAATTGTGTGGAGTTGTACCCCTCTTATCCTGTGGTTTTTGTCAGTGTTTATTTTTTATAAATAAAAATAATAATAACATAAGGGGGCAAGGCAATAGCGCAGAGGGTTAAGCATACACCACACTAAGCACAAGGACAGCCATAAGGATCCTGATTCTAGCCCCTAGTTCACCACCTGCAGGGGGATTGCTTCGCAAGCATTGAAGCAGGTCTGCAGGTGTCTTTTTCTCCCCCTCTCTATTCCCCTCCCCCCTCAATTTTTCTCTGTCCTATCCAACAACTACAACAATGGCAACAATAACAACAAGGGCAACAGAATGGGAAAAATGGCCTCCAGGAGCAGTGGATTCATAGTGCATCATCTGTTTTCCATCTACACCATGCCTCGGCCTCGCGTGAGCTTAATGTGCAGCTTGGCAATACGAGAATCCGGCATGAAGCCCAACCAGTCTATCTTGGCTACTCTCGATTGCACTCTGTCATTTCATGAACATCTCATAAAAACTGCAGCAAAGGTGGGCGTGAGGAATAACATCATTGCAAGACTCGCCAGCTCCTCATGGGGCGCGAGCGCTTCCACACTACGATCATCATCTCTGGCATTATGCTATTCCACTGCAGAATACTGTGCCCCAGTATGGTTCCGTAGCCCCCATGTCCACTTGGTCGATTCCAAATTATATTCCTCCATGAGGATAATTTCTGGAACCAACCGTTCCACCCCGGTTCCATGGCTGCCAGTTCTTAGCAACATCGCCCCGCCAGATATTCATCGGGATGCAGCATCATCTAAGTTCATTTCCCACGTCTACGCTCGACCGGACCTGCCAATATACGCGGATATCTTCACCCACCCTGTCCAACACTTGACATCTCGTCACCCAATCTGGTCCCCTATGCCTACATTGAACTTCTCTGTTCCAGTCTCTTGGAAACAGAGTTGGCAGTCAGCTGAGGTAAAGAACAAACACCTCATCACAGACCCCTGCAAGCGTCAACCCGGCTTTGACCTAGCACGTTATGATTGGGCCCTCCTCAATCGCTATCGAACAGGCCATGGCCGGTGGGATGCTATGTTCCATCGCTGGGGAGCCAGAGACGACCCGAACTGCCCCTGCGGCTCCATACAGACTATGACCCACATAGTCAATGACTGCCACCTCTCCAGATTCAAAGGAGGTCTCGAAACTTTACATCAGGCTCAACCTGACGCTGTTGACTGGCTACGGAAGAAGGGCAAACGCTAGAAGAAGAAGCAGGCACCCAGGCCCACCGAAAATTCTGGGGGTAAAAACAACAACAACAATAACAATAATAATAGTGAAACATTATATGTTAACAAATTATTTTATACTTTATAAGATGTTCTTAGTTAATTATTTTTTTATTATTTTATTGATGTGATTAATGAATTGTAGTACATTTGTCTATACATGTGTATGGTTTCCAAGTTCTGTTGTTAAAATTCGGACGGCTCCAGCTGGGTGGGCTAGCTTCACGGGCGGGTAACAGAGACGCGGAGACAATGGCTGGGCAGGGAAGCTGTATTTCTTTATTCAGGAACAACGATTCATAAACTAAGACAAACTAATCACCAAACAGAACTCTGCTGTCTCTTTGCGGCGGCACAAACACTCTTTCTTACTCTGGAACTCAGGAACCCAGGAACTCAGGAACCTTCTCTTGGGGTTCCTTGGGGCGGGGCCAAGCGGGCCCACGAAATTAACTGGACTGATCCAATTCTCTTGGTGGGGGAGGTCTAGAACAAACCAATGTAAAGCATACGACAGTTCCCCCTTTTCTTTTTAACTAAATGACTATAGTATCAAGGGTGTGGGGTGAACAGAAACATATATCATACAGGCATTTTTAAAAAAGAAACTGGCACAAACATGGAGAAACATGCAAGCAAATAACAAGAACCAGAGTGTTGCCAAGGGAAGGCCTGATGGGGCCATATCTGCCTCTGTGGGCTAAACTTTATCAGCTTAAAAAAACATTTCTTGCCTCTGGGGGGCGTACCTGTCTCAACGGACATTTGTATGGGGGTGGGGAACGGCCTAGAGTCCCAAAGGCAGCTGGCTGCAACTTACTTGAAACAAAACTTGTTATTAGCATATCTACTGCACGATCCAACGTTTCTAATAGAGAAGGAATTTGAGACTTTTACAAATCAACAACGTCTTTTAACCTTTTGTTACACCCATTCAAGATGGAGACACACCCTAGGTGTGGGCCGGAGAGGAAACCTCAGGCATGAGAATAATTAGCATAGCCATTGTGCGATCTACCATTTCTAATAGAGAAGGTAATGGAGAGTTTTACACATCAACAAGTCTATTTAACCTTTTGTTTAGACCAACTTAGTTAAAATATATTGCTTGTTAACTAATTTTTACCTTAGACTTTAAATGTAAGTTAATTTTATCTTTATGAGAATTACGTTGAAAACCTTTTTCATTTAACTTTGTCTAGTAAGAATTTAGCCTTAAAGTTACTGTTTACCAAACTTTAAACATACACATAAACATGGTCATTAATACACAAGGAGAGAAACCTTTGTTATGAAGACATGTCATTTTAAACACGAATTTAAATCTGTACTGTCTTAGTTGTTGGGGGGGGGGGGGTTCACCATCCGGAGGTGGCTTCCTGCGCAGCTTCACTTTTAGGAATTGCAGGTTGTGATCTCTGCACAAATCTCTGCATACTCCAGCTTGTCTGCCTTCAGACCGGACCGGCGGCTGGAGATCTCGTGTGCCCAGTTTCGGCAGGGAGCCCGGGGGTCCGGGAGGTTCGGGATCATTCCAGAATTTATAGAAAGAGGGCAGGCAGGCCAGCTTTGCAGAAGGCATGGGCCTAGGTGCCCAGGGGTGGCGGCCATGATAGGCTGCCGTGGCCCTGCCCCATGGCCCTGTCATGTCTGCTGCCCTGCTCCCAGCGGCCGAGCAGCGTGGAGGGATCATGCATCCAGTGCCCTGCGCCACACGGTGGAGAGCCAGCTCCTGGTGGCTGGCCTCGGGCTCTTGCGTGTTGGCCTCGGGCTCCAGGGGCTCTTGTGTGCTGGCGTCAGCCTCCTGCGGGCTGCAGGGCTACGGGGCTGCGGGGCTGCGGGGCTGCGGGCGCGGTGCGCGGGGTTGTCTGGGCGCAGCCGGCTGGCTGGCTGTTTAACCAGGTGGAAACAGCAGCTCCGCGCCTCGCCTCCCGCCCGCTGGCTCTTCCCGCTGGCTGTTCTGAGTTCGCCCGAGCGAGTGGAAACCACAGAGTGGTCCAGAGATAAATGTTCCAGAAACAGCAAAACAGTCTCGTGAAGAAAGAGCAGAGGCCTTTGGAGATCTCTTCACCAGCAGAAGAGAAGGCCATAGTGCATAGATAGCCAAATTGTCTTTACTTATCTGAGAGATGTGCAGGTCAGGTCCACCTAGGCGCCATTTGTTGTTAAAATTCGGACAGCTCCAGCTGGGTGGGCTAGCATCACGGGCGGGTAACAGAGACGCAGAGACAATGGCTGGGCAGGGAAGCTGTATTTCTTTATTCAGGAACAACGATTCATAAACTAAGACAGACTAATCACCAAACAGAACTCTGCTGTCTCTTTGCGGCGGCACAAACACTCTCTCTTACTCTGGAACTCAGGAACCCGGGAACTCAGGAACCCTCTCTCGGGGTTCCTTGGGGCGGGGCCAAGCGGGCCCACGAAATTAACTGGACTGATCCAATTCTCTTGGCGGGGGAGGGCTAGAACAAACCAATGTAAAGGATACGACAAAGTTCTGTGTAATAGGTGTTTGGTACATACTCTTTTCTTCTTCATCACGGACTCCAGACCCTATCTCCTCTGAGTCTCTAGCTCTGGTGAAATATACTGCCCCTAGTTCAAGTTTCATCCGAAATTGTCCCTTTTTGTCTCCCAAGTTCCACCTACATGTGAAGTTTTCATCCCTCTCTTCCTGACTAATCCCACTCAATGATTTTCCTTCTGTGTCCAGTGAAGGTGAGGCAAAGATTGAGATTTTAGACTTCTTGTTCTCATGACTATGTCTTTGATAGTTGGCCTGGATTCACCAACATTAGTCACATCATTCTATGTTTTCTGTCCTCTTTTTCCCTAATGTTTTCTTCTTTTGTTGCTGTTGTGAGTTCCCATTAATGTTCTACCACAGGTTATCTCACTTGGAGTCAAAGTTCTTTTAATTCATTTCCTGTAGCACTACTTTCAATAATTCTTGCCAGATAGGGTTGGTTGGTGGTGAATTCTTTAAGTTTCTGTATGTTTGGGAAGCTTTTGATTGTCCTACCATACTTGGAAGAATAGAGTATTTGTGGCTGATAACCCTTATCTCTTAATACTGTAAAAATGTCATCCCATTCCCTTCTTGCTCCTCAGATTAATGCTGAGAAATCTGATAAAAGCTTGATGGTTCTGCCTTTGTATGTCAGCTTCATCGTTTGGGATTCAATAGTTTTGGTTTCTATTCAGCTTCTTCTGTATTTCTATTTTGACCATTCCCCAGGTTGAGAAAGTTTTTCCGCAATAACATGTTTGAATATGCTATCTGCTCCTCTCTCCTCGTTGTTTTCAGGCACCACGATCACTTTCACATTTTTTCCTTCTGATGGAGTCTCCTGTTTCCCAGATAATTGCTTAATTTTTAGTCAACCTTCTTTCTTCCATAGCTTTAAACTCCAAGGGTGTTGTGGTTTAATTTTCTAGCCCTGTTAGTCTTTCCTCAAGCTGACTTACTCTGCATATAAAGCCTCTTAGATACATGTGTTATCTGGAGTTTCCTTTAATTCAAGTCTTTATTTTTATGTATTTTCAATTTTATTTATTTATTTTACTTACATTGAATAAATATTGAGAAATTTAGGGTGTAAGGGGAGTTAGAGAAGGAGAGAGAGATAAATAGATAGAGAGACTACAAATTAATAGGAGTGTACATAAACACCATTCCCACCACCTAAAGACTGTGTCCCATCCCACCCCTCCTATTAATCTGTAGTCATTTAAATCACTATTTAATTAATATGAGAGGTGAAAATTGATTTAATGTCTCAAACTTTTTAATGCACAGATGATAGGCTGAGTCTTTGATATGTTGGCTATCTTAAAATCTTAGACCAGGGAGAACAGAAGCAACCAGTGGCACAGCCATATACAAATAATATCAAAGGACATAAATTATGGTGATGTTGTGTATGAATGATACAGCAAATCCTAACAAAGGGATTTTTCAAAGTTAACCCAATTGCCAAATAATTTGATTATAGCAATAACTATCTATTGCCTTCTTAAACCCTAAGACAACAGGAACCTACCACTTCCTCTATAGCGCCTATATTTCTCCCAGTCCTAGAACCTCTGGAGTGGGGCTCACTTTCCTGCATGCTTTTCTCAGTTCATACCAAATGATATCGCATCTGCTGATCCCAACCTAATCATCACAATGAGTAGTACCACCTCGGTATGCTTCACTTCAGACTGTGTCCAGAGATGTCAGGCATGGAATGTCAGCTCTTCAGCCTCATTACTCAGGTGAGACCTTTCCTTTCATAGGATTCTCGAATTCCATTCCAGGTGGTTCACTTCCTAACAAAGTCCCAAAACGTCCGTACAGACCAGGTCCCCTGAGATAGGGCATATGTTCACATGTATCCATAAATTAGGGGAAAATATATACCTGAAAGCAAAAAAGACACAATAGTCTACAGTGAGACAGTATGAAGTTCATAATGAAATAGTGTCTACTTAGACTTAGCTACTCTCCTCACCTATTTCCTATCATACTTCCCTCACTCACTCCCAAGCTATCCTTATCAAAGCAAGGACTGCAAAAGCTGAATAAGGGCAAGAGACTGGCATACTTTAACAATGACTCTTTAGTCACTAACAGGCCATCCCATCAGCTGTGGCCCTATTCAAGGAGTCCTGAGATTCACAAACAGACATGATGGGCCTAGACCTCAAATAAATTCCTCTCTCCATTGTTACGAGTCATCTATATGAGGAACAACAAAACAGACCCCTTTGTGGGCCTCCATAGGACCTTGCCCTCAACTTGGATCAACAATGGTAGAGAATGTTCCATACTCTGAAAGGGAGGCTAGACAACATACTCTGTGCTATACCTGAGGATGATAGGTCCTGATACTGGGGCAGCTTGGAATGTTCCTAGTGATGACCACAGAATGTGAGCTCAGATCTACAGGGATGCAGAGGTCACATAGGCTCCTAAGCTGAATATGGGCCACAGATCACATCAAATTGATGGGGTTTACAGTCAACAATATTTATACACCTTTTCCATATTTGGGAGTTACTCTCTTCCCTGATCCAGCTTTCTGGTCCTTTTTCCAGCCATGACATCATCTCCCAAGATAATAATTAGGATCCATCTTCATGTCAGATTTCAGGCTCAGGAAAAAAAAAAAAAAAAACTAGTACTGCCACAGGCCCTTTGGAATATAACTAAAATATGCCTACTACCTACCTACAGAACAAAGACCCACCCACCCCCAACTCTTCATCTGCACTACTGCAGCATTTAGGTTCATGATTAGTCAACAATTTGTTTGGCTGTATATGTTATCTCTCTTTTCAGCCATCAGGTTCCAGGTGGTAGCATGATGCCAACCAGACTTCCCTGGACAGACAACCCCACCAATGTGTTCTGGAGCTTCAATTCCCCAGAGCCCTGCCCCACAAGGGAAAGAGAGAGGCAGGCTAGGAGTATGGATCAACCTGTAAATGCCCATATTAAGAGGGGAAGCAATTACAGAAGCCAGACCTTCAACCTTCTGCATCCCACAATGACCTTGGGTCCATACTCCCAGAGCATTAAAGTATAGGAAAGCTTTCAAGGGAGGGCATAGGATACAGAGTTCTGGTGGTGGGAATTGTGTGGAGCTGTAACCCTCTTATCCTATGGCTTTGTCAGTTTTCCTTTTCTTAAATAAATAAATAAATAAATAAATAAAAAAGAAATACCAACCCCAAAGTAGAGAAAATAAAGTCTATCATTTGTAAATACAAGTAAAAAAAAAATAGGTAGAGAGAGAGACCTGTAACACTCTTTTACTACCTACAAAGTTTTCCCTTGTTGGGACCGGGGGCTTGAACCCAGGTATTAAACACTGTAGTATGTGTGCTCATCTGGGTGTGTCATGACCCAACCATAATTCAAATAGTTCTTTTCAGAGTTCTCTTTGTGAATTTCTAAGTTCTTTGGTAAAGAGATCTCTTAATTCTTTAATTTGAGTTTGTATGTTGTTTGGAGTATTGAATTTCCTTCATAATGAGCTTTCTGAATTCAAACTCAAGACATATTTTCCAAGTTCTTCTGATGCTGGACATTTTGAACTCTTGTCCTTATTTCCATTGAGTATGGTTTCTGTTGTTCAAACAGCAGGTAGCTCTTGTTGTGTTGTTTATATGGGTGGTATATCGGGGGTAGATAGAGTCCTCCCTATTACTCAGGTCTTGTTCCAGTAAGCTCACAGTGAGTGATAAAAGTGCTGCTACCCGTGACTCTGTGTTTGCCTATTTCAGACTGCACTCTGGTTTCTTGCCACTCTGTGCTGTGGTCTCTGCCAGTCACATGCTGTTGGCTACCACTCAGGGTTGAATTCATTCTTTAATATGGTTCTGTCTGCTTCTTATTGCTACAGCTACAGATTTCTGTCCAAGGCCAGTGGTGATGGTACTGTTGCCTATGGCTCAGGGCCCAACTGCATTTGCCTATTTTAGGCAGAACTATGGCTTCTGATTGCCTTTTGTTGCATTCTCAGTTATTCCCTTGCTGTTTCTAGAGTAACAAATATTGAATCCTTATCAGGTTCCTCAATGTTTGTCATCCCCTGCTTTCTTCCCTACTTGTGGAAAAGAAATGTTAACATAATTTATATCATTTAAGTATTGAAAAAGGAGGCTAGACATGGCACAAAGAAATTATAACACATTATCCTGATTGTAAAAACTGCTGTTCTTCCTGTTGTCTTACTTCTTACCATCAAGACACACCCCAACTTCACAAAATAAAAAAATAAAGCAATGAAAGTTATTTAATTTAGAGAAGAAGCAAACAAGTAAAAATACTTAGCAATTGTCTTTTGTTTCAAGAATTCTTTGTCCTTAGTCTCAAATTGTGTCAGAGGGGGGAAAAAAATCATTGTTAGCAAAGTCACAGGGAAAATTCCATGAGAAAAATTTGAACTCTCAGGACAATTAAGCAAAAACAATTGTTTGGTGGGCAAACATGATATATCTTTATGTAAATAATGGGTGTTGCTATTAAAAAGAAAAGTGCTTTTGCCAAATCCAAATCTCTTTTCAAACTGATGGGCTTAATTTTAAATTAAACCTAAATTAGGTGGTTCTCAAAAGTGTTTATGCATGACAAAATACCATTTCCTGTGAGTCAGCCATCTGAGAAGCCATTCATAATACTTCAAGCACTGTAAAAATGCATATTTGGTTTAAATTAATTTAACAGTTCTATAGTGAACTGAGAAAGTAAAGTCTGTGAGCTAGCTTTGGATTTTTTAAGTAGTGATTTTATTTGTTTAAGGATTTTGATGTTTTGAGTACAGCTATGTGTCATGCTTTAGCATGTCTGCATATTCTCCTTATCTCCAAATCATAATATTGTACTCTTAATTAATTCACAAAAAATTTTAAAGATAAAATTTATTTTTAAGTTTTTATTGTATAGAGGCAGAGAGAAATCAAGAGGGAGAGAGAAGATAGCAAGGGGAAGAGACAAAGAATGAATGAATGGGAGAAAAAAAAGAAGAAAGACACCTGCCGCTCTACTTCACTTCTCCTGAAGCTTTCCCCTTCAGGTGGAGGCCAGGGACTTTAACTGGGGTTCTTGTGTATCATAACTTATATGCTTAACCAGGTGCAAAGCCAACCAGCCCTTAAAAGTGCTATTATTTTTTAAGTATTAAAAAGTATTTGTAAGTGTGGGGTTAGATAGAATAATGGTTATGCAAAGAGATTCTCATGCCTGAGGCTGCAAAGTCCCAGATTAAGTCCCCTGAACCACCACCATAAGCCAGAGCTGAACAATGCTCAGGTAAAAAAAAAAAAAGTATTTGTAAATGTCATTGTGGTTAGGCAATGATAAATGCAGAAGAAAGTCAGCTAATAATGTCTATAACCTGAAACTTTATCTGTTCTTTGGGAAAATCACCTTGTGAGTATTAGAATTAGCTTCTGACACTGGAAGAAATCTATTTACAGTAAAATATAACATGCAAAAATCATTTCACTATAGATAAGAGCTGGCCATCCTGGATGTTACTTGTCATAGTTCTACAGTGGTTCAGTGACTCTGCTGGCAGCTAAGAAGTGTCAGGGATTCCATACAAGCAGATAGACAGTCTTGGGAAATTTTGATGTAACAGAACCCCAAAGAATAGACAAAGGCTAAGTGGAATGCTCCTGTTAACCTCGCCCCCCCCCCGCCCCCTGCCAAGAGACTATGCTAGAGAGCCAGATACCAAATCAAATAATAAAAACCAGAATTGAGACAAGAAACCAGGAGTAAAGAAGATGTGTGAAGGGAATCAGGATTGAGAAATAAAGCAGAAATCCAATTATTCAACTTGATCTGCAAGTCAGGAGAAAACTGGCAGCAGGTGTGATTTGATCCTGTGTCCCCAAATAGAAGTCTTTACACACTCTAACCCTCCCACACATGATCAGATCCCCAGCTCTGTCTAATCTGCATGCCAGGTGCTGTACAGAGAGGCAAAGCCTGGTAGGAGCACTGCAATTTTGTCAAGATAACTGAATAATTGAGGGAGTGAAAAATCTCAAATATTCAACAATTGTATTAAAGTTGATACATTATACCAAAGAGAGCTTATATAATATTTGCATTTTCATCTATTTGAGCACTTTAGCATCTACCTAAAGATTGTTTGATCATGAAAAGAACAGTGGAACATTTGCTTTTGTAATATCAGGCTGAGGAAAAGATGTGGAACAGAGTCTCTGAACAACAGATTTCACGTCATGGGCCTCCTGGCTCTGGCTGTGGTATCATCACAGTTACTATGGGCCCAATCTATTCTTGTTATGTGCACATTGATAGTACGAACACACAGGTTCTGCTCAGCTCCGTAGTTTTATATTTTCATTCCAAAACTCAAAGGTATAAACACTACTAAAGTATCCAAGGATTTTTTTTTTTTTTTTGCCTTCAGGGTTATCGCTGGGGCTCAGTGCCTGCACCATGAATCCACTGCTCCTAGAGGCCATTTTTCCTTCTTTTGTTGCCCTTGTTGCTGTAGCCTTGTTGTGGTTATTATTGTTATTGCTGATGTTGTTCTTTGTTGGATAGGACAGAGAGAAATGGAGAGAGGTGGGGAAGACAGAGAGGGTGAGAGAAAGACATCTGCAGACCTGCTTCACCACCTGTGAAGCAACTCCCCTGCAGGTGCGGATCCGGGGGCTCCAACCCAGATCCTTACCGGTCCTTGAGCTTTGCACCACGAGCTGTGCACTTAACCTACTGCGCTACCACCCGACCCCCAGATTTTTTTTTCTGTATAAATTCACATGACATTCATAACACTGAACCCTGAAATGGAAATTTTAAAAAAGAAAAGTGTGTTACCCCCTAAATAGCTTCAGAAAATCATTATCATCTAATCTTCTAGCGTTTGCCCTTCTTCCGTAGCCAGTCAACAGTGTCAGGTTGAAAGCTGTCAGGAGCTGCTTGTTGCTGGCTTTGAAAGTGACTGGGATCCATGTGGATTCAGTCGGCTAGGAAGGATCGTCAGTTTCCCCAATGAATGGGTACTCACGGGATGCACCACGAGAAGGTCGATCCAATGCATCCCATTATCATCTAATAAGTAAATAGATTTCACTTCAAGTATATTTATACAGCTCTACTTAGAGACCAGAATAAGAGAATCACACAGTTCTGTTGAGCCAAGACTCTACACCTATATGATTGAGGTTTTATTCATCTATATTTTTAGCAGGAAAATAAATTAAGATGAAAAGCAACTATTATAAAGTTAAGAAGAGACTGTTAAAGTCCTGAAATAATGAGCTGAGACAGACTCTTCTGTCAATCTGAAGAATGAGTAATAAAAGTCAGCATATAGGGCTCAAACTCTCAAGCAGTTACATTTGCAGTGTTTTATATATTTACTTCTACTACTATAAGTAGTTTTTCTCATGAAAAATAAAATATCCCAGCCATGGTAATAAATAACATCTGTGTTTTACAGAATTATTTACTGATTATTCAGTGAATTTTTTTACTGAAGACAATTAAATAGAAGCACTTAAGAAAAATCTTGAACCCTAAAACATTTACACACTGAAGATTAAGAAGTTTGGTGATAATTTTGGTAAATGAAAAGGGATAAATCATAAATATGCTTATTTTGATCACATTATAATATATTTATTAATTATATAGCAACCCTTACTCACAGCTTTCTAAGTAAATATATGCATCATGTAATTTAACATGCATATTTAACACTGATACAAGTAGCTATTTATAATTTCCTTAAAAATTAAAGAGAGATGCCAGGTAACTAGTACATCTGCTAGTACATCAGACTTGTATACACTAAGATTTCTGGTTCAGTTTCCTATACCACATGTACAAGATTGGTGCTCTGATGCCTCTCCTAATCTTAAATGAAATAAAAACACTAGATATTAAGTTGACCAAATACTAGTAATCTCTTATCATTAATCCCCTGAAAGTTTATTTTAATAAAAACACATGTGACACACAACTGCTGTAATTGCTTTACTTTTCTAGTTGGTACCTTTGTGTTCAATATATAATTCTCTCATAGTTGCTGTAACAGGACTATTGTTAAATGTTTAGAGTTTTTTATCTCTCCTTGGCCCTTGTTCGTCAGAATGAAAGCCCTTCAATGGCAATTATATTGTCTGATGTGTCCTTGCAGAATAAAGCAAACAAATCTTGAAGGGCTTGGTCTTTATTAAGTACTTAATGAATATTTACTGATTAAATAAGCAATAGATGATATTTTTATAGAGTGGTGAATTGATAGTCTCTTACTTTCTTTTCCTTGTACATAGTGATCATGTTTTAAAGATAACTAGTTTAACTTGGATATGTAGTTTGTAGCCACAGTATTAGGTCATATGGAATTGAATCTGTCAGGAAGACTTAGACACAACTTACTATAAATAAACTACTTAAAATGACAACAAAGCCGTCAGTGAATACATGTAATATCCAAAATGATAATCTATTCTTAAATAAAAATGGATGAGGGCAAAGTGACTGTGCTTCATACAAAAGTAGATTTCTTTTTATTTTTAAAGATTTATTTATATCAGGGAAGTATAATAGGAAGAAGAAAGGATAATAAAAATAGCTGATTTTTTTCTGAGATAGAGACAGGGAAAGAGAGATACCATAGCATCAAATCTTTCTTTCATGTGGCGGTCTAGAAACAGGGTTGTGCTAGTGGCAAACCAGCACACTATCAAGTGACCTATTTTGTTGACCCTGAGTGCCTGTTTTGAGAAGAAAATTTAGTATTAGGAGACTTTAGAAAGCATAGCCTCTTAGATTGATTTCTTTAAAAGATTCTTAGTCTTCCACAATGAGTAACATTGTGGTATGGGTTCTAGACTGAAGAAAGTGACTTGCAAACATGTTATCTCTCATGGTCCAGGAGGTGGTGCAGTGAATAAAGCATTGGACTCTCAAGCATGAGGTCCTGAGTTCTATCTGTGGCAGCACATGTACCCGAGTAGATGTCTGGTTATTCCTATCTTTCTCTCCCCTCCTATCTTTCTCATAAATAATTAAAAAATATATATTTAAAAAGCTCCTCTCTTTTCCTTCCTTCCCTTTTATCTTTTCACTTCAGTGTCAATGAACACAGCTGTGGTGTCCGGGATGTGAGGCATCTATCTACTTGCCCTAATCCCCACTCCCAACCAGCCCTCACTATCTAAGAGGATACAGATTTCCCTCTTAGTTTCAGAAAGAGAAGGCGAGATAGAGTCAGTGTTCCATTTAGTTCATAGAGCTTCGCTTTGTGTCATTTTTGGTATTCCCATGTGGTTCCTGAGATCTGTCCTAAGACTTGAGCATGAAAGGCATGCTGTCCTCAATGAGCTACTTCCTATACCTCTTAAACTTCTAAATATTTTAAAGTAATAAATGACAAGCCAGCATATTTTCATTGTTTACTATATTAAACATGTTCTAACCATCATTTTATTTATCCATTGCAATTTTTTCTTACCTATATTTTATAGTGACAGAAAGGCAAAGAGGAGAGAAGGAGTGAACGAAAGAGACCACAGCACCAAAGCTTCCTTCAGTGCTGTGGGGGATGGATTCAAATCTGGTTTGTACATATGGTATAACAGTTCCCTATCCAAGTGAGCTACTTAATTGGCCCTTTTCCTTTTGTTTTATCTATGAGAAATGAGAAATTTCAGTCATCTCAGAATAAATAAGTATAATATACTCCTAATCCATAGCCTGCTTTCAAATTTAAAATTTATCAGTGAAAATCTTCACATAAGGAAATTTTATGTCATTTCTTATTTCTTGAATGATCTAGGGACATTTAAAGTGCTGCACTTTTTTTTTCTTGTTTTCTCATTCAGTAAAATTGTCATTATTGGGTATTTCTTATCAAGATATTTTATGGTACTCATTTTCCTAGAATTTGTACACAAAACATATTAAATCCCAGTGGGTGGTATACTAAATAATAAAGGAACTTAAATAATCTATGTTGTTTAACTTATGCAAATTAAGACAATTCCTCTTTTTGTTTAAACAAAGTGGTTTATTTGCACATGCTATTATAACAAGTGATGACCAGGAAAGAATTATACCTTATTTCTTCGGATACTCTACTTTAAGCATAATGAATAAAATAAATGTAAAATAAATTTTATGGCAACTGAAGGAAGTTGAAAATCATTTCATATTCATAGTAGTGATATTTAGGTATTTGTGGCAGGCATTCTGCCAGTCTAGCAGATGAACATATTGAGGCCCCTACTTGTTGGTATGAAATATTAATAATGAGGACATAATTCCAAGCTGAGCACATAAAAACAAATTACTTTAGAGGTTAAGGGGATATGCCATCACTAATCCATCACTGAGCGGAATTAGCCTTCAGGAATAAAAATGATGCCCAATAACATGTTTAACCTATTGCTACCTTTTTTCTAACCAGGTAAAGTTTTGATGGATAAGTAGAAAGTTACTGTGAATTATCCAAATTTATGGACTATGGATTAGAAGTTCTGATGCAGAAGATCTAATAATCTGAGGACATGGAGATCTAGCTTTTGATGAACCTCAAAAGTAGAATCATACCATTATTTTACAGAATCAAAAATATGTTGCTTTCCCTTAATCCTAAACCAATAATCCTTTTCATCCTTCATGTTACAGAGAATTAGTGGCCAAGGTCAGTCAAAACATTCTACAATATAGAGTAAGGGAAAATTTCTTTATTGGGGAATCACTGTTTTACATTCGACAGTAAATACAGTAGTTTGTACAAGCATAACATTTCCCAGTTTTCCATCTAACAATACAATCCACACTAGGTCCTCTGTCATCCTTCTTGGATCTGTATTCTCCCCAACCACCCACCCCAGAGTCTTTTACTTTGGTGCAATATGCCAATTCCAGTTCAGGTTCTACTTGTGTTTTCTCTTCTGATCTTGGTTTTCAACTTCTGCCTGAGAGTGAAATAATCCCATATTCATCCTTCTGTTTCTGACTTATTTCACTTAACATGAATTTTTCAAAGTTCATCCAAGACCGTCAGAAAATGGTGAAGGCACCATTTTTTATAGCTGAGTAGTATCCCATTGTATATATACCACAACTTGCTCAGCCGCTTATCTGTTGGACACCTGGGTTGCTTCCAGGTTTTGGCTATTACAGATTGTGCCAGCAAAAACATGTGTACACAGATATTGTTGGATGGGTGTGTTGGGTTCCTTAGGGTATATCCCCAGGAGAGGAATTGCAGGGTCGTAGGGTAGGTCCATTTCTAGCCTTCTGAGAGTTCTACAGACTGTTCTCCACAGAGGTTGGGCCAACTGACATTCCCACCAGCAGTGCAGGAGGGTTCCTTTGTGCCCACAACCACTCCAGCATTTGCTGCTGTTACCTTTTCTGATATATGACATTCTCACAGGAGTGAAGTGGTATCTCATTGTTGTCTTTATTTGTATTTCTCTGACAGTCAGAGACTTGGAGCATTTTTTCATGTGTTTCTCGGCTTTTTGGATCTCTTCTGTGGTAAATATTCTGTCCATGTCCCCCCCTCCATTTTAGGATGGGGTTATTTGTTTTCTTGTTGAGATTTGCAAGTTCTTTATTTATTCTAGTTATTAACCTCTTGTCTAATGTATGGCATGTAAAGATCTTCTCCCATTCTGTGAGGGGTCTCTTGGTTTGGGTAGTGGCTTCTTTTGCTGTGCAGAAGCTTTTTAAATTAATGTAGTCCAATAGGTTTATGCTTGCCTTATCTTTGTTGTAATTGGATTAGTTTCTTGACGATGTCTTTAAAATTTTTGCGGAAAAGAATCCTGCCAATATTTTCTTCTAAGTATCTTATAGTTTCTGGTCTAACATCCAAGTCCTTGATCCACCTGGAATTTACTTTTGTATTTGGTGAAATACAGTGGTTCAGTTTCATTCTTCTGCTTTTTTCAACCCATTTTTTCCAACACCATTTTTTGAAGAGAGATTCTGCTTTCCCCATGGAATAGTCTGGACACCTTTGTCAAAGATTAGATGTCCATAGGTGTGGGGGCTTACTTCTGGGCTCTCAAATTTATTCCATTGGGCAGTGTGTCTATTCATGTTCTAGTACCAAGTATTCCAGTGTTTTTTATATTTTGGAAGACTTTTAAAAGTAGAGGTATTAGTTCTTCTTTGAAGGTTTCTAGAATTCATTTGTAAAACCATCTGGTCCAGGACTTTTATTTTTGGGAAGTTTTTTGATAACTGTTTCAATTTCATTAGCTGTGATGGGCCTGTTCATGTTATCTACTTCCTCTTTACTTAGTTTTGGAAGTTGGTAGGTATCTAGGAAATCGTCCATTTCTTCCAGGTTCTCTAGCTAGATGGCATTTAGTTGTTTATAGAAGCATCACAAGATATGTTGAATTTCTGTGGTGTCTGTTGTGATACCTCCTCTTTCATTTACTATCTGATTTATTTGGGTCTCCTCCCGTTTTTGTTTTGTGAGTCTGGCTAAAGGTTTGTTGATTTTGTTTACTCTTTCAAAGAACCAACATTTACTTTTGTTGATCTTTTGTATGGTTTTCTTATTTTCAGTGTTATTGATCTGCCCTAACTTCAGTGATTTCTGTCCTTTTACTTACTTTAGGGTTATTTTCTTCTTCTCCTTCTTCTTCTTCTTCTTCTTCTTCTTCTTCTTCTTCTTCTTCTCCTTCTCCTTCTCCTTCTCCTCCTTCTCCTTCTCCTCCTCCTCCTCCTCCTCCTCCTCCTCCTCCTCCTCCTCCTCCTCCTCCTTCTCCTTCTCCTTCTTCTTCTTCGTCATTAAGATGTGCAATCAGGCTGTTTATTTGTGCTTTTTCTTGTTTCCTAATGTGGGTTTGTATGGCTATGAACTTCCCTCTCAGTACTGCCTTAGCAGTATCCCAAATAGTTTGATAGCTTGTGTCTTCATTTTCATTGAACTCTGGAAACATTTTGATTTCTTCCTTTATTTCTTCTTTGACCCAGTAGTTATTAAGGACTGTACTGTTTAGCTTCCACATTTTGGGACTATTACTCATCTTTTGTTGATTGTTTAGTGTTAGTTTAATTCCACTGTGGTCTGAGAAGATGCCTGGGATGGTTTCAATGCTGTTGAATTTTCTGATGCTGTCTTTTTGGCCTAACATATGGTCTATCTTTGAGAATGACCCATGTGGACTTGAGTGAAATGTGTATTCCGGTTTCTTGGGATGAATGACTCTGAAAATGTCCAATAGTTCTACTTTATCTATCTCCTTATTTAGCTCCCTTATGTCTTTATTGACTTTCTGCCTGGATGATCTGTCAAGTTGAGAGAGTAGGGTGTTGAAGTCCCCTACTATGACTGTGTTGCTCTTAATATATTGCTGTAGCTCTTTCAGTAGACATTTGATGTATTTAGATGGCTTCTCATTGGGTGCATAGATGTTAATAATTGTTAAGTCCTCTTGATTGACTGATCCTCTGACCATTAATTAGTGTCCATTCATATATATATATATATATATATATATATATATATATATATATATATATATATATACATATTATCTATTTTAAGGTTTATCATGTCAGATATGAGAATAGCTATTCCTGTGCTTTTTTTGTGGGCCATCGGCCTATATGATAGTTTTCCATCCTTTCACTCTGAGTCTGTGTTTGTCCTGTTGAGTTAGGTGGGTTTCCTGTAGACAGCATATTCTTGGGTTGTGTTTTCTGATCCATCTTCCTACTCTGTGTCTTTTAATAGGTGAATTAAGGCCACTGGCATTTATTAATATAAAAGATTGAAGATATTTTCAGGCCATTTTTATAGAGTTTTAGAGTGTTCTGATATATGGCCTATTTATGGTGGTCTAACTGTTTATAGGAGACCTTTCAGAACTTTTTTAAGGGCAGGCTTGTTGATATTTGATTCCTTCAACTGTTGCTGTCTGAGAAGGTTTTAATGCCTCCATCTAGTCTGAATGACAGTCTAGCATTATACAGTATTCTTGGTTGAAAGCCTTTCTCATTGAATACTCGATAGATATCTTGCCATTCTCTTCTGGCCTGTAGTGTTTGTGTGGAGAAGTCTGATGTTAATCTTATGGGTTTTCCTCTTTAGGTTACTCTTTGTTTTTCTCTTGCAGACTTCAGGATCCTTTCTTTATCCTTATTTATTTCCATTCTAAATAGGATGTGTCTTGGTGTCTTTAAGTCTGGGTTAATTCTATTTGGGACTCTCTGGGCTTCTTGAACCTTTATGTCTTTGGTCTTGTCTAGACTATAGAAGTTTTCAGCTATTATGGCCTGAAGAATGCTTTCTTACTCTCCCTCTCTTTCTTCCTCTGGTAAGCCAATAATGCATATATTGTTTCTTTTGAAGTCATCCCATAGGTCTCTGTTGTTGTTTTCAGTATCTCTTAATCTCTTTTTGCGATCTCTTACATGATTTTTAGTTGTCTCAAATTCGTCCTCAATCTTGCTAATTCTGTCTTCAGCCTCACCGATTCCATTCTCTCTCCCCCCTACTGTTTTCTGGAGTTCATCTATTTTGTTACGCTGTTCTGATACTGTTTTAGTTTGTTCAACTAGTTGTGTTCTTAGCTCAGCTATTTCAGCTTTCAGTTCTCTAATAACCTTGAGATAATTAGTGTTTTCTTCCAAAGTCTCATTTGTTGTTTCTGCATTTCTGGTGAAAACTCTTTCAAACCCTTTACTCACTCCTGTGATTATTTACTTAACTAGTGTTTGGATGTTGACCTCATTATTTTGTGCTTCACCCTTTGGGGGGCTTTTAGCTGGACTCTTTTGCTGGTTCATTTCTCCAATATTTCTTCTTGTTGGTTTAAGCATTTTATATATTATGCTATGAGGTCCCTCTCTCAGTATTTTTCAAATTACTGATTACTATTGCCTGGATTGACTTGTATCTAAGTAAGTTAATTAAAGGGTTCACAGTTGTGGAAGTTAACAGTTGTTTCAATAGTATTTTAATCCCTGATTTGAAGCTCAGTGGCTTAAAAGCCTCTTTTGTCTTTTTTCTTCCCTGTAGGCTATGGGAGCCTGAGGGCTTTTAAACTATAAGCAGGCTTCTTAGCTTAATTATTGACTCCTGACCAAGAGAAAAAGCAGGGTGTGGCAGAGATGATCCAGTGTTCATGCAAAGAGACTGTCACAGCCCCAGGACTATGCCACCGAGATATACGTCTTCTCCTGAGTTACCTGGTTAGTTCTCTGTCCCCTGGTGTCAGCACAGGGCCTCCCTGCCACTGCTCCAGATTCTGAGTGCAGTAGCAGTGGAGACTCAGAGTTGCACTTGGTGAGTCTCAGGGGAGTCCTCTCCTCCTTTCAGCTGTCCCCTTGTTGGTGAAAGAGACTGGAGGTGGTGTCTCAACTGATAAACTGCTGGACTGTTACCAGCCACTTAATTTCTCCCTAGGTTCCTCTCTGTCCACTAGCCACACGTGTTTGCACTCACTGGTGATTTGGCTGGCTCCTGAATTAGTTCTAGTACTGTCTTGTTTCAGTCCCAGGTGGTCTCTTTTGTTATTCCTAGTTGATCCGGGAGAGGAGAGGACAGGAGAGAAACACATCTGCTGCTGCTTGTTGCCCCGTATCCCATGTATCTCTATATCTTTCAATTTACTACCAAAGATAGGCCCAAAGTTTATGCAAAAAAAAAGTGGGAAATGTCAATTGTATTGGAAATTCTAGGGATTATGGACTTGAAGTTCTTTGGGAAGAATTCTGCATATATAACTTTCTCTTTCAGGGTCTGCACTAGTTCTTTGAACTGAGACTTAATACTTGTGAAATGTTTGTCTGCTTCATTTACCTTGATCATGTCATTTAGACTCTCAGGATCATTTCTCTAAATCAAGTAGGAAAAATGCAGATCCTAAGCATTCTACAAAGGTATTCTGGAAAGAGTTATATCTTTTATTTCTTTTAAGGAAGGGTGGACACAAAAGTGGATAAACTGAATCATTACATATGGCTTCACACTTATTTTAATATTAACTATTAATAGGGTGGAAGATATAAAAGAAAAATAATACATATAAGTTTAGATATAAAGTAATTTTGAAATTTATTAGTTTGTTCCTAGTAGATAATGAAAACTTTATTCTAGGTACCAATTGTTCAATCTGATAAAACAGGTATAAGTCTTATTGTGAAAATACCTTTTTTATATAATCCCACAAGAAGTGTTGTAAACACCAGGTGTGAGAGGGAGGATCCTAAGGGCAAAAATTAAAACCTAGAATTAATATTTTTGGTAAGTTGACAGACTGTTAAAGGCTGTCACTGCCTGCCAATGTTACCATAAGGAGGCTATGTCACATAGTCATCTCTTAATATCTAATAGACACCTACTCACATGAGTATTTGTGTTTTTTATTCAATAGTCTACATGATGAGGGTTTATTTTCCAACTTTCAATTTATAAACTTTAAATTCAGCTTTCACTTCTTTTTTTTAAAAAAGATAGTCATAACTTGAAAGAAAAACAACATAATAAATTGTGTAATCTTCCAAATTCATTTCCTATTTCTTTTCTAATAGACTCATGTAATGTTGTAGTTAAAAAATAAAGGGCTTTTGTGGTAGTGCAGATGTATGCAGGTTTAAACAAATCCACAATTTATTGAGGCAGCAAGATAAGCAATTACCAGTTACTGGCAGGGGTAAGAATATGCTAGGCCCATAAGTCTGTGACTTAGTTACAAAAAATTCATCCCCACGAGATAAACAGTTATCAACGGGGGTAAGAATAAACTAGGTTCGTAAGTCCATGAGTTAGTTACCAGAAATTTAGCCCCACATGTTCTTTTTTTCTGTTCAGAAACAGCATCCTGGGTCATGGGCAACCCAGCTGTACTCGCATGAGCAACTGGGGAAAGAAAGGGCTGTACTTCTGACTGTCTGTGCTTAAGTCAGTTAGATGCATCTACAATCCCATGTAGTCTGACTTTAGCCCCAGCCAATTACATTCTACAGTCTGTGCTATGCCACAACAATGTCAGTCTATCTTTTAATATACTATTAGCTAGGAAACACTGTCATCGTGAGATCTAAAGTCTGAAACTAAGATCACTAACAAAGTTATATGTTTGTGGCCTGGAAGTTAGTACAGTGGATAAACTACTGGATTCTCAAGACCTGAATTGTATCCCTAGAATTCTGCATGATTAAGAGTAATGCTCTGATCTTCTCTCCCCATTTCAGTCATAAATAAATCAATGTTTTTAAATTTTTTTAAAAAAGAAAACTGAATGTTTAAAATTTTTCATATTGTTAACAAGATAGAATAATTACAACAAAAATGCCTGCAAACCTTAGACAATTGCTGCTCACTGAATGGTTCTAGTTAAGTACCTAGTAGTTTCACCTAAGACATTGCAATTATTAAAAAACTACCCCCACAAAGTAGATAATACTAAAGTTTATTCAGGCTGGAGTTAAAGAATTAGCTCATATTGGTGACCTTGAGAAAACTACTGTGGTTTCCAGTGGAGGGATGGGGGCAGGGAACTCTGGTGGTGGGAACTGTATGGAAGTATACCCCTGTTATTTTACAATTTTATAAATTAATATTAAATCACTAATAATTATTTTTTTAAAGAAAGAAAACTAAGGTTCTGTAGGTAGTATGTGACAGATCAATCCCAAATATTTGGCAACTGCCTCAGCCTAGTAGATACTTATCTACTAAAACTCCAAGGATATGCCATCTTCCAATGACACTTGCTTAAATTACAAAGTGTCTTCTATGAAAGATGAACTTGTCTTTCTTTCCTACTTTTATTTAGCATTCTCTCTTTTAAAAATTTTATTGGGGTTAATAAGATACAATAGTGGTTTACAGTACAATTGACACATGGGCCAAATTTCTCATCTCCCCCTGATAGGTGTCTGCAAAACACTCTCCAGCCCAATATAGTTCCATCTCCACCATCATGCACCAAAATCATAATTCCTTCTCCACCTCATCCCCTTATTCTCCATAATCCTTTTCTTTGGTGCAATACAACATACCTAGTCCAACTTTCACTTGTGTTTTTCCTTTTTGTTCTTGTTTCTTGAGTTCTACCTATGAACGAGATAATCTGATATTCATCTTTCTCATTTGGCTTCATCAAAGATGAAGTGAAGAAGATGACTTCATCATTTTTAACAGCTGAGTAACATAACATTGCATATATATATATCATAAATTTCTCTTTTTTTATTGATTTACAAAACTATAAGATGATAGGGGTACATCTCTGCACTATTCCAACCCCTAGAGTTCTAGACTCCCAATCCCTCCATTGTTAGCTACAGAATTTCCTTCCAAAGTTGCAGATATGGGCCAATTATTGTTTCTACAACCATTTGTTATATTTGTATATATTTGGCCTCTTTTTTTTTTTGCTCCCATCTTCTCTTCCTTTCCAAGTCACACATATACCTATTATTACATCCAAATGTCCTCCCTCTTTTCCCCCTCTCTCTAGTTCCTGATGGCATTGGAGTTCCAAACCCACTGTTCATCTTCCCCCTACCATTTCTCCCCAACTTGGAGTACGGACCAAAATTGGTTTTGGGGTGCAGAATGTGGGGAGGTCTAGCTTCTGTAATTGCTTCTCGGCTGAATATGGATGTTGGCAGGTCAATCTAAGCCCCCAGGCTATTTCTATATTTCCCTTGTGGGGTAGGGCTCTAAGCTGAGAGTTTTCAATACACACTGGCGAGGTGTTCTGCCTAGGGAAGTCAGGATGGAATCATGATAGCATCTGCAACTTGGTCTGAAGGGCAAAGATACAAAGTGGGACGGAATTATTAATGAACAGGAAACAAAAAGTAGAAGTAAAACAGATGAAAATAGAGATCTTATGGTGGAAAGAAGGTAGGAAACCCATTTTAGGCATGTTCCTAAGGGCCCATGATTTTATAGTTTTTTGCTTGAGTTTCTTTAAGCATTGACTATCATTTGTTGTTCCCAACCAGAATTAAATTTGTGGGATCTTTCTTCTTTGGGCCATTCTGCTAAACTCACAAATTAATTTGGTCTAAGTCTGGCCCATTAGACAATAATGATGCCTTCTCTAGGCACTTCGAGGATCCCAGGCTTAGTAGGTCTAAGTCTTATTTACAGAGGGCTATTGATCACTTTTACTTTGAGTTATATAATTGCCCCTTGCTTATGGATACATGTTCACCTGTATACAGTACCCTAATCCCTAGCCTGTATCTAGTCTCTATAACTGTGTTAAATGATGTGCCACCTAAAGTGAGTTTATGTCATCCTGTGTATTAGGAAAGATCTCACCAGATTTGACGAGTTGACAAGTTGGGAGGTTGATATCTCAGGCTCAGTATCTCTGGCAACATTGGGAAGTAAGAATTCAGTAGCAGCATAATGTGTGGTGACAGCACTGAGGCTGTGGATGTTTCAGCTGTACTTGGTGGATTCTGTTTAGGTCTATAGTTGTGGTTATTTGTTGTCTTGAAGAGAAGCCTGATCCGATCCCCATTACTCCATGACTACACACCAAGCTTCCCGGAAGTCCACCTATACAAACCACAACTTTCTTAGTTACTCATTTATTGTAACCTGAGATGCTTCTGATTTTGAACTACTACAAATTGTGCTGTTGTGATATATATATATATGATCTTTGAACAGCTGTCTTTGTTTCCTTTGGACATATCCCCAGTAGAGAAACTGCTGGGTATTAGGATAGGCCCATTTCCAGCATTATGAGAAATTTTCAGATGGCTTTCCACAGGGGTTGGACCAAATTACATTCCCATCATCAACATAGAAAGGCTCCCCTATGTTTTTAATCACTAGCAGTCTGAAAAAAGATCAACACCCTACCTACCCTCATCCTCAACTGTCCATGATAGCCATAAGAGAACTAGCATTTTCCTCCCACTGCCTATTATCCTATTGACCCATCTAATACAAGAATAGATTCTCAATTTAAAGATGGAATCTAGAAGGACTAAGCATATGCCAGAATATTTATATCAGACTTTGCCAAGGGCTCAGGAATAGCAACATGAGTAAAACAAAGGAAATAGCATAGATTGTGAATAGCTAGCTTGTAAGGTTTTACAGAATTTTGAGACCTTTCCTTTCATAGTATACTCTAATTCCATCTCAGGTGGTTCACTTTCTAACAAAGTCCCAAAACCTAGATATACACCAGTTTCTGTGAGAGAGAGCATATGTTCACACATATCCATAAACTACTGCAAAATATATACCTGAAAGCAGAAGTACACTAGAGTTTTCAGTGAGTACCCCCTAACACTTCCTCTCCACTATTCCAAGCTTCGGGCCCATGATTGCTCAACTATTTTTTGGCTTTGTATGTTAACTCTCTTTTCAGTCAGCAGGCTCCAGATGTCATCAGGATGCCGGCCAGGCTTCCCTGGATTGAATCCCCACCAATGTGTCTTGGAGCTCTACTTCCCCAGAGACCCACCCTACTAGGGAAAGAGATAGGCAGACTGGGAGTATGGACCGACCAGTCAATGCCCATGTTCAGCGGGGAAGCAATTACAGAAGCCAGACCTTCTACCTTCTGCAACCCACAATGACCCTGGGTCCATGCTCCCAGAGGGATAGAGAATGGGAAAGCTACCATGGGAGGGGGTGGGTTATGGGGATTGGGTGGTGGGAATTGTGTGGAGTTGTACCCCTCTTACCCTATGGTTTTGTTAATTAATCCTTTCTTAAATAAAAAAGAAAAGAAAAAAAAAGAATTTGGAGTTCCCCAGAAAGTGATTCTCTTTGGAGGATGCCACCATCTTGTGATAATCAAGAAACTTCTTCAACTTCAACAACACAGACTTAGTTGAGCAAGGTCAAATAGAGAATAAAGTTGTTCTATCTTGAGCAAACATCTGAGCTAAGAATCAGCCTATTTTTCCCAGAAAGTCCACACTAGAAATATTTAGTAAGTTACTCTTTGCCTTCATTGTGGCAACCAGGACTTACCCCCAAAGTCTCTGCTCAGTCAGTTGAGAGCACTATTCAAGAACCCCATTGTCACATAATATAGATGCAATGTGCTCACACAATAGCATATATCCTTAGCAAAGGAACTGGTAGGTAAATTTTTAAATATGTGTCTTTACAACTAATTTCTACCTTATATATCTGCTTTAATTATAGGTGAGCAATGTTTAACATAATTATCTATATTATAACTCAATAGTAAGTTATAGATAAAGATTTTATTTATTTTTATATTGTATGCAATGATTTTTTTTTACATTTTCACTTAGAAATCAACTGCAATGAAGTAAATTAAATGCTACTTTTTGCCATTTCTTCCTAGCTAAATCAACAATATGGGGCTGGGTGCTGGTGCACCTGGTTAAGCCCCTGGTCCCCACCTGCAAGGAGAAAGCTTCACAAGTGGTGAAACAGGTCTACAAGTGTCTCTCTGTCTCTTTCCCTCTCTATCTACTCCTCCTCACTCAAGTTCTCACTCTATCCAATAATAAATCAATTTTAAAAAAAGATTTAAAAAATCAACAATCCCAGAAAAATATGTATAAATAAAAATAGTCCTGAATTAAAAAGTAAAGGAATACATACATATTATATGTACATTATGTATCTTTTATATAAACTTAGCTGGGTAGGTACGGTGATGCTAGAAGACTTTAATAAAATTAAAGATCAAAGATAAACCTCTCACTGAGCAAAAATTTTGGTGCTGTAAAACCCGTCAGTCAGTGGAGTCAATGCTTTCACATTATTAAAAAAATAAGATTATTCCAATTCTATACCTTAAAAATGGAGCTACCTTAATACCCTGGTTCTGTAAAGATCATTTCTTTTCAACAACCAGACGTACTTTCAGGGATTAGCGTACTGGAAAGAATGTTCTTATAGTTATTTCAAGAAGGGTGAATCACAGAATGAGCCATTGCCTAAAAAGTCACCTTTTAAAGAGTCTGATTATAACCTTTTTAGTCTTCTGTAACTACAATATTTCTAAATCACACATTTTGTAGAAATAGAATTATATCCTGAGCAAACAGCTCTTGAAAGCTATATGTGGTTTCCTTCAGCTTCAGTGCTGGAAGGATGATAGTCACTGAAACATGTTGGAAAAGGTCTAATTCATTTTCATATTTGAAAACTTCATGTGTTCCGATGTGTA
Organism: Erinaceus europaeus; assembly: GCF_950295315.1. Classification (NCBI taxonomy): domain Eukaryota; kingdom Metazoa; phylum Chordata; class Mammalia; order Eulipotyphla; family Erinaceidae; genus Erinaceus; species Erinaceus europaeus. Next base: position 29,295,488 of record NC_080179.1, read on the forward strand.
GCATTTAACCTTATATAGAGTAAATATCCTTTTAGGCACAGAAGATAGGCAGTAAGAGCAGATACATGATACATTCTGCTCTGTTCTTCTTTTTTTTTTAAATATGGAACGCTTCACGAATTTGCATGTCAGCTCTGTTCTTGTTTAATGATGTGTGAAGACTACCCAGATATATATATATATATATATATATATATATATATATATATACTGATTACTAGTTGTCTTGATCCAAGTCTCTATCCATTTAAATTATGATTTCTCCTCTCCCTTTGAAGTCTTTCTACTCAGAATTATGTGCTGCTTCTGCTTCTCTTTGTATGTTGTGGGTTTTAGCTAGGTCCTTATACTTTTTAAAATATTTATTTATTTATTTTGGATGGAGACAGAGAGAAATTGAGAGCCAAAGGGATTAGTTTGTTAATTGTAAAGACATGAAAAGATCTTTCCAGGATCCATGGAGATAGATAGTTTAGCTGGTAGAATATATGCCTTGTGTATGTGAAGATCTGTGTTCAATACTTGTTACTGCATATGCCAGTGTGTGTGTGTCTGTGTGTTATGAAAAAAATAAGAAAAATTTATGGCACGGGTAGATAGCATAATGGTTCTGCAGAGAGACTCTCATTCTTGAGGCTCTAAAGCCCCAGGTTCAATCCCCCAGCATAGATCAGAGCTGAGCACTGCTCTGGTAAAATAATAATAATAATAATAATAATAAATATAATAATAATAACAAACATTTCACCTCTAAAGTCTGAGACTTCTGTTACAAGAAACTTTTAAACTGCTTCAGACATGTTAAAAAGAAATACTTGGTCCCCCTACTCATAAATTTTATAACGATGCAATTTAGAATTTACTGTATTGAACTTAGGATTTTAATGTCCAGACTGGTCATCACACATTTTCTTACACACAGAACTATCACATTTTGAATTTATTCCCAAAGAGAAGTTCACCACTGACAAACATATAAGTCAAGTGTCTATGTTAGAAAATAAATATCTCAAAACCTTGTGACTAATATTCACAATAAATGTCAGTTTCTAAAGATGATAACAAATTCTGACCCTTTTGATAACTAATGTGTTTCTGATCTAATGTTGTGTTGTAAATTGTGTTCGCATAATTCAGAGCTATATTAAATATCATTTTTGATAAACTTACTTCAAGCACACATTTGCACAGTGTTATATAGATACAATCATAACTCAAGTCAGGCAATCCATACATATGTTTTTAAGGTTATCTTTCATCTCATCAATATATATGTCATCATCATTGCACTGGCTATACCCTCCATTTACTTGTATTCTCTTTCATATGTGACTATTAAAATGGCCATATATAACATGTCAGTTACTCAGAGGAGGCATTTGGTCAACTTGAAAATAATTCTGTGGGATGAGGCATTGGTGCACCTGGGCACACACGTGTCAAGATCCAGGTTTGAACCCCCAGCTCACCAGCAAGTCTTCTGGTGCCTCTCTCTCTCTTTCTCTCTCTCTCTCTCTTTGCCACTCTTAACTTCTCCTTCCTTCTCAATTTGTATCTGGTTAATCAAATAATAATTAAAAAACAGCAATAGCTATAAAAGATAAAAATGGCCAGCAGGAGTGGGGGACTCATCTATTCAGACACCAAAGCCCCAGTGATAACCTTGGTGAGAAGAAGAAAGAAAGAAAGAGAAAGGAAGGAAGGAAGAAAAGGTTTTTTGGGGGCAGGGGTGTGGAAGGGAGAAAATAATATGATAAATGGTTAGGTAGAATGTTTTGGTTGCTTAGTGTAAAGTCATAGTAAGAGATATAACTTCTTTTTTATTTTCTTGCTTTTATATGTTCTAAAATAAAATAGCTCTTCAAGCAAGCATACTGGTGCTAAAATAATAAATATTGAAAGCTTTATATATGCAAGAATAAGTATATTATCTCTAATTCTGCTGTTTCTGATTATAGATGACTCTCTCATTGGTTTCTCTGAAAATAGTTTACTAGGTTTCTTTGACTCAGAATTCTTTAAACATTGTGCTGTAATGAACTTCTTTGAAATTGTGTATACAATTCTGCCTTATATTTTCTGGCTTTAACTGGGTTAACTTTTTTATTTCTTTAATGGGGGATTAGTGATTTACAGTCCACAGTACAATGTAATAGTTTGTACATGTGTAACATTTCTCAGTTTTACACGTAACAATTCACCCCCCCAGGTCCTCCTCTGCCATCATGTTGCAGGATATGACACCTCCCCATACACACACACACACACACACACACACACACACACACACACACATACACACACACACACACACACACACACACACACACACACACACACACACACACACACACACACACACACACCAGAGTCTTTTGGTGCAATACAACTGTAGTCTTGGTTGACTTTTTAAAAAATATTTATTTATTCCCTTTTGTTGTCCTTGTTTTGTTGTTGTAGTTATTGTTGTTGTTGTTATTGATGTCCTCATTGTTGGATAGGACAGAGAGAAATGGAGAGAGGAGGGGAAGACAGAGAGGGGAGAAAAAGATAGACACCTGCAGACCTGCTTCACCGTCTGTGAAGCGACTCCCCTGCAGGTGGGGAGCTGGGGGTTTGAACCAGGATCCTTATGCCGGTCCTTGCACTTTGTGCCACCTGCGCTTAACCCTCTGCACTCTGGGTTGACTTTTAAGAGCTTTAAAATACTATAGCTCTATGTCTTCTAAACGATTTTTATGCCTTTCCTGCCTATATAACATCTAGTTACTCAACAGATTGGTACAGCTCTTTGAAGAAAAAACTTTATTTCATATTTTAGTTTATTATCAGAACTTTATGATACTGAATTATTGTTCTGACTTATATTTTGATAAAGTGATCATTATATGAGGGAGTGGCAGAAACAAAAAAAAATCAAGGTTGGATATAAATTGAAAAAAAAACAAGTGTTTATATAGTCTGAGACTTCTAGAGGTGTGGCTATGGAGTAGCAGCCTCATTTCTTTTCTCCCCAGTCAGCTAGTAAAAGCAATAAAAATCACCTGCAAACTCAACAAACTACAATCAGGATTTCTTGAAAACCTCACTAAGCCACAGGTGAGTAGTACAAGCATGTGTGGCTTGTGGACATAAAGGGGCTGAGGAAGAAATTCCTGGGACAAAAGGCCATATAGTCTGGGATAGCTGGCACCAGACTGGGAGTTTGTCAGTGAAGCTCACCACTTTGAGGCCTAAGTTAAAGAAATGGCAACTTAAAAAAGAATGAAAGAAAAAAAAAAAAAAAAAGGAAAATCACATAAGCCACAAATGAGTACAGACATATGTGGCTTGAGGACAGAAAGGGGTTTCATGAATGATTCCCATGACTAAAAACCAGTCTCAGAGGCAACAGGCTCCAAATTAGATTGGTGGATGAGAAAGCACTTTAGGGTTCAGGTTTTAGCAACAATAACAACAAAAAGACTGTTAAAAAAAACAGACAGGCACAGATCTAGAATAAATCTGACAGATGTAGAATTCAGAAAGCTCATTATTAAATAAAATAAAATCAATTCAAGAACTAAGTGATAAATTACACAGCATAACAACAACAACAAAAAAAAAAAAAAAAACAAAACACTTCAAGCAGAACTTCAGGGCTTAAAGGACACTTTGAATGCAGTTCAAGTTGAGGTAAGAAGCCTCAGAAGTAAACTTAACCAGGTGGAAGAGAGAACATCAACACTAGAAGAAACATCCACTGTATTCTATGAATTTAAAACTCATGGAGAGGAAAGGTTTATGAAATGAAGCTGTTTTAATCACAACTTTTAATGGAATGATCAGTGCTAGAATAGAACGAGGAAGATAGCAACAACTAGGAAAACCCGACACAGGAAAGTGGGGAGAAAAATATAGCAACTCAGTCCAACGTTGATGAACCAAGACCAACTTGAAATAGAGTCTTGTAGATAGATCTACAAAAGAAGAAAAAATAACCCAATAAAAAACAGAACCAAAGAACTAAACAGTTTCCTAAAGAAGTTATACACGTGGCTCCCAGACACATGAAGAAATGCTCCACTTAACTTGTCATTAGAGAAATGTTGTTTTACGCCAGGGCTGGCTTCATGGACGGGTCACAGAGACGACCAGAGACACGCGGCTGAGCTGAGAACACAATCTTTATTCACGAGCGGGCAATGTGCTCCTCCATCTTTCTCCTCTGGCAGCAGAGAGGGACTCTCCCAGTACTTGGGGAGGGGGGAGAAAGAGAAGCACAAAACTAGCAGGGGCTAAACCACAATCTCCCAGAGGCGAGGGGGTAAGACCTAACCAATGTGAAGCATACAACAGAGAAATGCAAATTAAAACTACACTGAGATACCATCTCACACCTGAGAGAAGGGCTTATAATAACAAACCAGAAAATGACAGATGTTAGAAAGGCTGTGGAGAAAGGTCAACTCTATCTCACTGCTGGTTAGAATGCAAACTGGTACACTGCTTTTGAAAAGTTGTATGGAGAATCCTTAAACAAACAGAAATGGAATTGCATTATGACCCAGTAATGCCACTCTTAGGCCTTTATCCAGTGGACAGTCAAGCACTAATTTGAAGGGACATCTGCACCCCTCTGTTCATGGTTGTATTACTCACAATAGCCAAGGAGTGGAAGCAGCCTAAATACCCATCAACAGATGACTGGCTAAAGAAATTATGGAATATATATTCCATGGACTACTACATTGCAATAAAAAAAAAAGATGATATGCCTTTGAGACAAAATGGATATATATTTGATTATGGTTAGCAAAATAAGTAAAGATATAAAAGACAACTACCAGATGGCTTCACTCATATGTGGAATCTACAGACCTGATTTATATAAGCTTGCCAAACAAACAAACAAAAAATCCAAACAAAATTAAAGCAAGCAAACTGTAATACTTATGAGAACTATGGTGGTTATCTTTGTGAGCTGGGCAGGTTGGGATATAGAACTTTGGTGATGGGTGTGGTATAGAAGTATATATTGCAATCTTATAGTCTTGTAACAAACTATTAATAACAAATATTTTTTTAAAAATTAATAAGTACATATCTGTGTGACTATTATTCTTATTTAAAAATATTCAACTACAAATATATTCACTTTTTTCTTATTTTTTTTCTAGATTTTGTACAGTCTAAACTCATAGGACTTAAAAATCTATAATAGTTCCTTTAACAGACTTATAAAGTTATACAATTTTTAAAGTTTTTTTTTTTCACCAGGGTTATTGCTAGGGCTTGGTGCCTACATTACAAATCCACTCTTCCTGGCGGGCATTTTTACTTTCTTTTTTCTTTGTATTTTTTTATGTGACAAGACAAAGATAAATTGAGAACGGAGGGGAGATAGAGTGAGGAGAGATAAATAGAAACCTGCAGATCTACTTCATCACTCATGAAGCATTCCCCCCCTGAGGTGGGGAGCAGGAGCTTGAATATGGGTCCTTAGAAGTATGGACACTCAAATGGGTGCACCAACACTCAGCCCCTAAAGTTTTATTTTTAAAAATCACCACATTTGAGCAGAACACATATAGCGCTACTCAAATTTCACAAAGGTTATTGTTTGTTTGCTTTATTTTGTTTTGTCACTGGCAGAACATCACTAAAGCTAGGTCTGTGCAATTCCACCACTCCTGCTAATTTTTTTTGTTTTCATTGTTCTAGATAAAGGTGGAAAGACAGAGAAGGAGAAAGATAAGGAAAGCCACCATAGCATTGCTTCACTTCTGGTTTCTGTCGTTCCCCTTTTGTGTGGGACTTCTACTGGCAGTGCCCGGTGAGGGGCTAGAACCCTGGTCCTTACACATAGTGAAGTGCAGGCTCTAGTCAGTGAGATATCTCTCAGCTCCCTTAAGAAAGATTTTGTTTCTTCCACTTTACAGGACATATGGTTTACAATACAGGTATTAACACATAGGTACAACTTCTTATCTCTCCATAATGATTGTAAGGCACTCTCGCCCTCAACCTCCCTTTTCCATCCTTATGTATGTGACTCCAATACCCCTCCATCTCATCCTCTTCCCTTTGTCCCCAGAGTCCTTTGGTGGAATACATGACACCCAGTCCAAAATTTACCCAAAATGTTCCGTTATTGTTTTTGTTTTTTAGACTTTACCTATAAGACCTAACCTATGACCCACAATTCCTCTCCTGGAAACACCTATCCAAAAAGACTTGTGTGCATCTATGATCTCAGCAGCACAATTTCTAATAGCCAAAACATGGATGCAGGGGGTCAGGTGGTAGCACAGCGGGTTAAGTGCACATAGCGTGAAGCATAAAGACCTGTATAAGGATCCTGGTCCAAGCCCTGGCTTCCCACTTGCAAGGGAGTTGCTTCACAGGCAGTGATGCAGGTCTCCAGGTGTCTATCTTTCTCTCCCCCTCTCTGTCTTCCCCTCTTATCTCCATTTCTCTCTGTCCTATCCAACAACGATGACATCAATAACAGCAACGATAACAACTACTACAACAATTTAAAAAACCAACAACAGGGGCAACAAAAGGGAAAATAAATAATAGTAATAAACATGGGTGCCAACTAGATTCCCAAAGATAGATTAGTGGATAAGAAATGTGTGGTATAAATAAACAGTGGAATACTATATAGCTGTTAAAGATGATTAATTTTCCTCAGATAAATAATGCTTTCCTTTCTTTGTCACTATCATAAATGATTATTGAGAATTATAGCATAGACTATGAACACAGTACAATTAAGTGTTCTCTGGATATTCATATACCAAAGCTAGTGTTAAATAAACATTTACTTTTCTGTAAATTATTTCATTTTTCTATGGTTTTAACTTATAAATTAAATAACGATAACCATAATACTTCATGAGATTCATATGAGAGTATTTAAAATGAATCAAAAAATATGTAGTCTAGAATATTATTAGTATTCTATACTTATAGTTTAATTGGTTTCAGCTTGACATGTGTGTTTTCTTCTAAATATATTCTTATATATTCTAGGATATGATGAATTTATACTTTTTCTACAAAAATATATGACATTATAAATGCCTTTTTAAAACTTATTTTAAAATTCAAAGCTGTATAGTGAGGACAAAGCTTTGTTACAAGATACAGAAATTTGCCTTATTCATTTTATAGCCATACTATATTTTAATTTATTAATAATGTAAGTGAAAATGTGTATTTCATTTAATTTTTTTTCCAATTTGAGCTAGTATATATAGTCAATGTACATCCTCAAATTATAAAATGATCTGACACAAAAGTCTTATAAAATATCTAAACAGTTTAACAGATACACAGAGCCCATAGACATGAAGAAATGCTCCCCTTATCATTAGAGAAATCAAAATTAAAACTACATTGAGATGCCATCTCACACCTGTGAGAATAGTCTACATCAACAAAATAGGAAATGGAGTGGTGTGGAGGAAAAGGGACTTTTCTGCACTGCTGTGTAAATGCAAACTGGTGTAAGCCCTTTGGAAGACTGTATGGAGAATTCTTAAATAAGCAAAAATTGAAATCCCTTATGACCTGACAATACCACTTTTAAGCATTTACCCAAAGGACATGCATATACTTACCAAAAGGGGCATAGACACGCCTATTTTCATAGCTGCATTGTTTGCAGTGGGAAAAGACTGGAAGCATTCTAACTGCCAGTCAACAGGTGACTGGCTAAAAAAGTTATATAGGGGCCAGGTGGTGGTGCACCTGGTTGAATTCACGTTACAATGCAAAAGCACCCTGGTTTGAGCCTTCAGTTACCACCTCAGGGGGATAGCTTCACAAGTGGTAGAGAAGGGCTATAAGTACCTGTCTCTCTCCTTCTGTATCTCCCCCTTCCCTCTCAATTTATGGCTGTCTCTACTCCAATATACAATAAAGTTAATAAAATAGTAATGATAATAATAAATAAATTATGGAATACATATTCACATATTCCATAGAACAGTACTCTATGGTAAGAGAGAGAGAGAGGGAGAGGGAGAGGGAGTAGGAAAGAGAGGAAGAGAGAGAGGGAGAGGGAAAAGGAGAGGGAGAGAGACAGAGACAGAGACAGTTATTATATTTTCTGGGACAAAGTGAATGAAACTGGAAGTGTTTATGCTTAGTGAGATAAGTAAAGATATGAAAAAGAACTACTGGATGGTTTCATTCATTTGTGGAATCTAGAGAAGTGGAATATATAAACCTGAAATAAAACCCCAGACAAACCAAACACCAGAAGCAAACAAACTGCCTCTATGACTTTGTTAAGAACTATGTTGGTTGCCATTGGAAAGGTGTGGACACAGAATTTTGGTGGTGAGTGTGGCATAGCACTATACACTGTAACCGATAGTCTTGTAACCTATTATTAATCACAAAAACAGGAAAAAAAAAACCTGAAAAGAGATACCACATGTAAGGGCAGTGGTAGATAGCATAATGGTTATGTAAACAGACTCTCATGCCTAAAGCTCCAAAGTCCAAGGTTCAATCCCCTGCACCACCATAAGCCAGAGCTGAGCAGTGTTCTGGTAAAAAAAAAAAAAAAAAAGAAAAAGAAATAAATAAGAAGTATCACATGTATAAAAATGTTATTCACACAGATTAATTGTTTTACCTCAAGGTTATCACTGAGGCCCAGTAATTGAATAACTGCTTCTCTTGTTCCTAGCAGCCATTTTTCTTTTTTTTTCTTTTCTGACAGAGAGAAATAGAGAGGGAAGTGGCAAGAGAGGGAGAAAGAAACACTTGCAGCATTGCTTCACCACTTAAAAATCTCTGGTTGGGACCGGGGTGGGGGGTGTTATAGCAATGAAGTTAGAAGAAAGAAAATTCACCAGGCAAAGAAGGATGTTCTGCTGTGAGACTAAACATGAGATTCTCATACAGAGAGAACTTGTTTATAGATAAATTTATTGGAGTTATATAGTATCCAAACTATATTTGTCTGGGTCATAAATGGGTAGAGGTCAGCTTCTTTGATGTGGGGTAATATCATAAGACCAAGATGATGAAAAAAAAAAATTCTCTTCAACCAACAAGGAATTTCAGGGCTGTTAGTTCAAACCAGTCTACATGTTCAAGGAGAGCATCAGAAGAGACCAGTTCTAAGTCAGGTTCAGGCACTTTCAGCGTTGTTGCCATAACATTCACAGCAACAACTGTACAGAAAAGAAAGGAGTTTATTTGACTACATTTTAATAGGAGTGTACCTCCGACCCTATGGTTTTGTTAAGGTCTCCTTTCTTAAAAAAAAAAAAAAGAAAAGAAAAGAAGAAGAAGAAAAGGAAAAAAGAAGAGAAGAAAGGAGTTACTAGTTTGAAAAACAACTCAAGTTGAGAAATCTTATGTTAAGTTTCAAAGAAGAAATTTAATCTTTTGGGTTTACATAAAGTACAGTTATATGATAAAATTGTATAGAGATCTAACAAAAAACATGCATATATATGAATAAGAGGGCCTGTCATGCACAGTTGGAGCACATAGTGCAGTCATCCTCAGAGGCATGATTTTTTACTGTGGTCATGAGGAAAAAAGAAGACAAAGATCATAGTGGGCCTAGTGCACAAATTCCACTGCTTAGTTCTGTTCAGTTAATAGTCTGGGGTCCTTATCACTATAAAATGGTGTTTGTAGGGTTCTGTCTTGTATAATCAAAGCTTCTAAGAAGTGGTTGTTATATACCCTCTAAATAAGTTTCTGGTCAATTGCATTTGCTTTTCTAAGAGTCAGAGTCCACTTCCATTTTGTTGGAGAAAAGTTAACAGGGTCATATCACAGATATTGAGAAATTGAAGTACCCTGATACACTGACACTGAACTGACCCAATATATTAGACAAAATATTAAAGAAAAAGGACTTAATTTTATCACTGCTAACAAATTTCACACAGTGGGATCAACCTGCCTATCTTGGGTCTTTGCCATTCCCTTAGGCAAAGACCCAATCCACTAGGATTTTCTAATGGCAATGGTAGAGTTAAGGGGTTTAGCTTATGAGAGGAAGGGAAGAATTTGACTCCAATAGTATCTTAAACTCCTGATTTTAATCTGTCCTCAAATAAATGTTATGGTGCTTGCTAAGAAAACACAACTCCAAAGTAAATTCCCTAGCCTCCATTCCCGACCAAGTTTGTCACCCTTAAGGTTCTCTGTTTTGGCAGTCCCACTGACAGCTAATTGCTTTGACAACTTTTGCAAGTCTTTTTATGTGAACTCATAAGGATGCACATATAAAATGTTTTATTAGAAGCTCTTGAATTCTTAATGTGAAGTCTTCTCTTTCTTGAAGTATTAAAGATATACAAATAAATGCATTTCCTATGTTAGGCTGCATAATGTCTGTGGTAAAGACCCATGCCCTCAAACCCAGAGCCTATGAATGTATTACTTTATATGACAAAAATGACTCTAGCTGTGTTAATAAGAATCTGGAGATGGGGAGTTTTCCCTAAATTGTTACATCTCTCCATTGTAACCATAAGAGTCAGTATAAAATTTAGACAAATGTCTTCACAGTCCATAAAGGTAAGGAAGGGAAAGTCATGTTTGACAGAGGTAAGGATGATATTCAGAGATTTGAAGGTACTGTATTATCTGCTTAAAAATAGAAGATGATGCCATGAACCAAAGAATGCAGGTAGACTCTAGACGGTAGAAACGACTCAATCCCAGTTCTCCTAAAATGGGTCCTCAACCTGTCAAACCATTTAGGATTTCTTACCTCCACAACAATATGCTAAAATGTTTATGATACTGGGTTATTGGAAAATTCATGACGCATTCTTCTGTTTTTCTATTAAAAATGTACCATGAATTGTCTAACAGCAAAATATTTAAATCTATTGAGTCGTGGCCAACTGTTTCAGCATCAGTGGGAAACTAGTACATTCCCAGATTTCGATGTGGTGATGAAGAATTTCATAGATACTTGAAAATTTGATACGAAAACTATCTCAAATTATTTGCAATACAGGTATTCACAAATTTTAAATTGTGATAGAAACAGGTATGATTTTGTACTGTTCATTTAATTTTCACCCTTACTTCTTTCCCTAAGGCTTTAATTCTAATTGTGATCCTCCAAAATGCTATGAAGGGTACAAAGTTAACTATATCTTACTTTCATTGTTTTTTGTTAAACATAGATACATTTTTATTTGTTTCAATTGATTGGCTAGAGATAAACTGAGAGGGAAGAAGGAGGTTAAAAAGGAGAGAGAAAGATAGACACCTACAGCACTGCTTCACTGGTCATGAAACTAAAGGGAAGGACCAGGTGTTTGAACCTATGTACTTGCACATACTAATGTGTATACCCAACCAGCTGTGCCAGAATCTGGTGCCTCATTACTTTTTTTAACAGTAAGGATTTTGAAATATCCCTACAGCTATGTCAAGGATAAAGTGACTTGTTTCTTAAGACAAGAGTCCACAAGACATCTTTACCCTCATATTCCCTAAACTTCAGAAAATATATGTAAGATGTTTGGGCAGACACAATGAATGCAGTTCCTGAGGGAACACTATGAACTATGAACTGTAGCCATGTAGTTTCTGAGAATCTATATTGAAATTTATTTACTCATTAAAATTAAATTAAAGCATTTATGTACCAATGGGTCACATAGAAGTAAGAACATATACCTAAATGGAGGCATATCATAACTTCATTTTATGTTCAAATTAGAATGTTCATTTACATACAAATAATTCATTGGATGTTATGGATTGGATTCCATGTACAATGGTATATTAAAGTGAGGAATACTTTTAAAACTGCTGAGAAGTTTCATATAAAAAAGTAATTTATGTCCTTTAAAAGTATCTACTACATTGCCTTATGAGCAGTTATCCTCGATTTATTAAATTCCTGCTAAAAAAATTCAAGCTATAGACTTCAAATTAGATCTTTTAGATGAAGGCAAATTTTTCTCATTTCTGCATCCAGGGAATTATGAAAATGAGATGTTTAATATGACCAATTAGTCAGGGTCTTCATTTTAGAGCTTCTTTTGTTACTGTCTTGTTAGGGAAATTTTTGTTTAAAAGGTTAATTACTCCTTGTCATACTTTTCCATTGATTAACATGCTCATACTAACTCCTAGAAGAGTCATAAAACATAAAACTCACATCTGTAACATGAACTTGATAGTTAAAAACCAAAGTTATAAAGTTAGTGAATAAAGGAAAAAACATAAAATACTTAGGACTACAGTTATACACATATAAATTATAATAAAGCTTTAAATTAATTTTGTGCTTGGTATACTGATGTGAGAAGCCTTCCCAATGTTGAAATTTATTTTAATATTAAAATGTTAAATGGGGGAGTCCAGCGGTAGCGCAGCGGGTTAAGTGCAGGTGGCGCAAAGTGCAAGTACCAGAGTGAGGATCCTGGTTCGAGCCCCCGGCTCCCCACCTGCAAGGGAGTTGCTTCACAGATGGTGAAGCAGGTCTGCAGGTGTCTATCTTTCTCTCCCCCTCTCTGTCTTCCCCTCCTCTCTCCATTTCTCTCTGTCTTATCCAACAACAACTGTAGTCTACAACAATAAAACAACAAGGGCAACAAAAATAAATAAATAAATATAAAAAGTCAAATGGGTTTATACTATTAAATCAATCAATGAATAATACTGAGTATACTACACAAAATGATTTAACAACCCACAATAACCCAAAACATAAACATTTGTATGTTTATATAGTATGCCCAAAACTATAAACATTTCAAAATACAGTAGGAAGCCAGTGAAATAGCTCACTGGAGTATGTGTTGCTTTGTGATGTGTATGATCCAGATTCTAGTCTGGTTGTCACTGTATAGAAGAAAATTTTTGTGCTGTGGCCCTTTTAATCTCTCTCTCCCTCTCCCTCTCCCTCTCCCTCTCCCTCTCCCTCTCCCTCTCCCTCTCCCTCTCCCTCTCCCTCTCCCTCTCCCTCTCCCTCTCCCTCTCCCTCTCCCTGTCTATTGGTCTATCTATCTATATTTCTATCTATCTATCTTTTAAAAAAAACAGGGATAGGGAAATATCTCACCCTATCAAGCATGCTGTCAAGGTTTGAGCCCTGGTAACTTAAGGGAGTGCTACATTGGGACCAGGTGAAGCTCTGGTGAGGTGGTATCTCTCCCTCTCCCTTTAACTTACTTTATTTCTACATCTTTCTAAATTAAGAAAAAAAGTTATCTTGGAATCTAGAAAAACACGTTTCTAGGGGTCCACAACTATTGAAGTTTTTACTTGAATTTGATAGCTAACATGAAGTTGAATAAAAATATTGACTGGTGACCTCACCAATGTATCCTGGAACTCCACTAGGGAAAGAGAGAGGCAGACTGGGAGTATGGATCGACCAGTCAATGCCCATGTTCAGCAGAGAAGCAGTTATATAAGCCAGACCTTCCACCTTCTGCATCCCACAATGACCTTGGATCCATACTCCTAGAGGGATAAAGAATAGGAAATCTATCAGGGGAGGGGATGTGATATGGAGATCTGGTGGTGGGAATTGTGTAGAGTTGTACCCCTCTTGTCCTATGGTTTTGTTAATGTCTCCTTTTTAAAATAAATTTGAAAAATGGTCAGAAAATGGTTTCAAAGTTAAGGGCTATAATGTTGGATTAGGGAAGAGAATCAGTACCATTCATGAAAAAAAAAAGTCTATGAATAAAATTAACTACTTGTCCCCATCCATCCAACCCAGGGTCATATATAGTCCTTATTGGTCTGAGCTCGCAGTCCATGGTCACAGCTGGAAACACTGCAACTGCACTCATTTCAGGACCAATCTTCCTCAGGTGGCAGGGCAAGATACCCCAACCTACCTTTCAAGGCTGGGGAAGTCCCTACCATTGCTGCTTTATGGTGAGGGCATGTTCCAGGTAGGTAATTTAAAATCAACTCTTCCCACACACTAACTGGAATTTCATAGTGTTGCTAAAATACCATTTATGTAGTTACTTTATTTTTAATACATGTTGGGAATATTTCCTAAGTTTATAATTCTATAAATAAAGGGTTTATTAGTGAAATGTCTTTCTTGTCTTTCTGGACTGCTGTTCATGTTAACTACTCACAGGGGAATTTTGTCTCTCATCTGTGCATTTCCTGATTTCTAGTTAGGAAAAGTAATGATTTATCCTGGGAGAGGATTAACCATTTTTTATTTTTCTTACTTTTTTTTTTTTAGTCAAGATTAAGAAAAACTTTTGAATGGATCTATTACCAACATGCTTCATAAGTGTGCTCAGGAGTGATGTTAATCTCAAAAGCAGTATTTGAACCTTTGTCTACAGGGAACAATGAAAATTCTCATTGCCACTCTTTAATGAGTCATAAGTGCAGTTTGAGATCCATCATCTTGCAAATATCATTCAGATTAATTGTTCCCAAAATGTGTTATGTCTACATTGAAATTCTTGCCATTTTACATAGTAAACCCAACTCAGTTTCAATGCAGTATGTTGCCCATGGATCACACTTTTTACTATATGCACAACCTTCCTTTAATTTACTGTACAATCACCTGAACATTTGATTAAAAAAATAAATGTCAAATAAGGCAAGTTTCATAAATAGGCTAAATTTGTATTAGCTATATGATAAATACTAGTTATTTTATTTTTAATATAAGTGTTGGGAGTAGTTCCTAAGTTTATAATTCTGTAAATTAAGGGTTTAATAGTGAAATGTCTTTCTGGACTGTTGTTCAGGTTAACTACTCACTGGGGAATTTTGTCTCTCAATTAGCAATGCCAACAGAGCTATCATCTGGGAAGGCACCTGCTTTGCCATGTACTCAATCTAGGTTAGAACTCTGACACTTTGATGCTGGAGGATGATTTGCTTCAGTCTCTCTCTCTCCTCTGCTCCCTATCTGTTTCTATCTGAAAATGTTATGTTTTCACAGAGGAGTGAAACTCCTGGCAATGAAACAAACAACTATAGTATTACTAAATACTTCATTCAAAGTCTCTCTCTTTAGGTTGGAACCAAGCGATTATCCTAAAACAATCATTCTCCTTTAGACATAGATTCTATCTTAATTTTTGTTATTAATTACTTACCCATATTTGACAAATTTATGAAATGTCAGCAATATAGTTCCATATCTGTGTGAGTGTGTGTGTGTGTGTGTGTGTGTGTGTGTGTGTGTGTGTGTATCCTCCTGAGTACAATACTGGGTGTTAGAATTTCTGTCTTTCTATATATTTATTAAATAAATTATTTGCAGTAAATGCAGTTGCTGATACATGTGCAAAAGTTTCTACAAAATACAAAGACAAAATATATACAAAATACTCTCACCCCCAGCCTAGGTTTTCCTCCACTACCATGCACCAGGACCTGAAAGAACCATCAGAGTCATTTTCTTTGGTGCAATACACTCACCCAGTCCAAGTTCTGCTTTTTGTTTCCCCTTTCTCAACTTCTGTCCATGAGTGAGATCATCTTATATCGATGATTTGCTTTCTGTCTTATCTCACATAACATGATTCCTTCAAGATCCAAGATAAAGTGAAGAAGGTAAATTCATCACTCATAATATCTGAGTAGTATTTCATTCTGTATATATGCCACAGTGTTCTTACCTACTCATCTGTTGTTGGAACCAAGGCTGCTCCCAGGTTTTGGCTATTATATATTGTGCTGATACAAAGATGGATATACATACACCCTTTTGAGTGGGTGTTTGATTCCTGAGGATATATCCACAGGAGAGGAATTGCTGGGTCATAGGGTAGGTAGGTCCACTTCTAGCCTTGTGAGGGTTTTCAAAACTATTCTTCATAGGGGTTGGGCCTATTTATATTCCCACCAGCAGAGCAAGAGGGTTCCTTTAACCCCATGACCTTTCTAGCATTTGTTGTTACTACCTTTTCTGATGCATGACATTCTCACAGGAGTGAAGTGATATTTTACTATTGTTTTATTTGCATTTCTCTGACAATCCATGACTTGGAGTATTTTTTTTTTTTCATATATTTGTTGGCCCTTTGGATCTCTTCTATGGTGACTATTATGTTCATATTCTCTCCCAACTTTTGTATAGGGTCATTTTTTTTCATTTTTTTTTCTGAGTTTTATTTCAGTGCCAGGCATTTTTTAATTACCATTGCACTATGGTATAGTTTGAGATCTGGGAGAATGATGCTTCCAGTTCTTTTTTTTTTTCTTTACCAGAACACTGTTCAGTTCTGGCTTATGGTGCTGCAGGGCATTGAACCCAGGACTCTGGAGCTTTAAGCATGAGAGTCTGCTTATATAAATATTATCCTATCTACCCTCCACCCAGATGCTTCCAGTTCTATTCCTTTTTCTCAGGGTCACTTTGGAGATTTTAGATATTTTCTCATTCCAGGTAAACTCTGTAGTTTTTGTTTTGTTCTCTTAAAAAAAAAAAAATTCTGGGGGGAGTCAGGCTGTAGCACAGCGGGTTAAGCGCAGGTGGCGCAAAGCACAAGGACCGGCATAAGGATCCCGGTTTGAACCCCGGATCCCCACCTGCAGGGGAGTCGCTTCACAGTCGGTGAAGCAGGTCTGCAGGTGTCTATCTTTCTCTCCTCCTCTCTGTTTTCGCCTCCTCTCTCCATTTCTCTCTGTCCTATCCAACAATGACAACAACAATAATAATAACTACAACAATAAAACAACAAGGGCAACAAAAGAGAATAAATAAAAAAAATAAATATTTTTTAAAAATTATAAAAAAAATAAATTCTGGGACCTAGATAGGGTTTGCATTAAATTTGTAAATGGTTATTGGTAGAATATTCATTTTGATGATGTTAATTCTTCAAATCCATGAACTTGAGCTATTTTGCCACCTCTTTGTATCTTACTACTCCTTGAATAGTAACTTATAATTTTCAGTATACACGTTTTTAACTTCTTACTTTTATTCTTAGATATATATTATTATTTTTGCTGCTATAGTGAATGGGACTCATTTCTGGATTTCTTGTTTTCTTAGTGTTTACACTAACTTATGTAAACTTAGTGTTTACATAAAGGAATATCACCAACTCTTAAAATATAAATTATGTAATCTTACATCTTACTATATTGCTTGATAATTTACAGGAGTTTCCTGATGGATCTTTAGGATTTTCATTGTATGCTATCATATCACCTACAATAAGCATGTTTGTCCTCTATTCCAATCTGTATCCCTTTAATTCCTTTATCTTGCTTAATTGCTTTGGCAAGACCTTCCAACACTATGTTGAATAGTAATAGTGATGTTGTGTAACCAAGTCAAGTGCCTTATTTAAATGGAAATGCTTTTAGTTTCTTACCACTGAGTATGATGTTGGCTGTAGGTATGTTGTATATGGAATTCACTAGATAAAGGAATTTCCCATCTATTTCTATTATTGTAGTGTCTTGATGATGAAAGGATGTTGCATTTTGCCAAAGGCTTTTTCTGCATCTATTGAGATAATCATGTGGTTTTTGTTTCTCTTTCTTTTTCATTTTTTAAAAAATTTTTAACTTATAAAAAGGAAACATTGACAAAACCATAGGATAAGAGGAGTACAGCTTCGCACAATTCCCACCACCAGGCCACCGTATACCAATCCCTCCCCTGATAGCTTTACTACTCTTTAATTCTCTGGGAGTATGGACCCAAGATCATTGTGGGATGCAGAAGGTTGAAGGTCTGGCTTCTGTAATTGCTTCCCCGCTGAACATGAGCATTGACAGGTCAATCCATACTCCCATCCTGCCTCTCTTTCCCTAGTGAGAAAGGGCTCTGGGAAAGAGGAGCTCTAAGGCACATTGGTGGGGTTGTCTGTCCAGGGAAGTCTGGTCACACCCTGCTAGCTTCTGGAACCTGATGGCTGAAAAGAGAGTTAATATACAAAGCCAAACACTGACAAAAAGTTTTTTCTTTTATTGACTTATGTGTATTGAACCATCCTTGTATCACTGGGATAAATCCTACTTTGTTGTGATGTGTGATCTTTTAAATATATCTTTTTTAATATTTGTTTCCTGCTGCCTAGAATTTTGTTCAGTATTTTAGCATCTATGATCATCAGATATTGGTTTGTAGTTTTCTTTTTTGTTATATCTTTTTCTGCTTTTGGTATCAGGATAATGTTGAATTCATAGAAGGTGTGAGAGTTTTGTGGAACTATTTTGTAAATCCATCTGATCCCAGAGTTTTATTGTTGGGGAGGTTCTTTATACCTGTTTCAATTTCCTTGGCCATGATTGGCCTATTTATGTTATTTTTATTCTTGGTTCAATTTTGGAAGTTTATATAAGTCTAGGAAATTTTCTGTTTTTTCCAGGTTCTTTAGCTTGATAGCATATAGTTGTTCATAGAAACCTGGCATGATACTTTTTTTAATCTTTTTTTTATATTTATTTTATTTATTTATTCCCTTTTGTTGCCCTTATTGTTTTATTGTTGTAGTTATTATTGTTGTTGTCGTTGTTGGATAGGACAGAGAGAAATGGAGAGAGGAGGGGAAGACAGAGAGAAGGAGAGAAAGATAGACACCTGCAGACCTGCTTCACCGCCTGTGAAGCGACTCCCCTGCAGGTGGGGATCCTGGGTTCGAACCGGGATCCTTATGCCGGTCCTTGTGCTTTGCGTCACCTGCGCTTAACCCGCTGCACTACAGCCCGACTCCCCTGGCATGATATTTTGAATCTTTGGTGTCTATTGTGATATCTCCCCTATTATTTACAGTTCTGTTTGTTTGAGTCTTCTCTCTGCCCCCATTTTTTTTTTCTTAGTGAGTCTGGCTAAGAGTCTACTAATGTTGTTTATCTTTCAAAATAACCAACATTTAGTTTCATTGATGTTTTTTATGGTCATTTTATATTTGATGTTGTTTATTTCTACCCTAATTTTAATGATTTGACTCCTTCTGCTTGCTTTAGGATTCCTCTATTCTTCTTCTTCTAAGCCCTTAAGATATATAGTCAGGTTCCTTATTTGACTTTTTTTTTTCTTGTTTCCAAATTGTATCTTTATGGCTATGGATTACCCTCTTTGTAATTCATTGTTTGTGCCCCAAATACTTTGATAGCTTATTTCTTCATTTTCATTGAATTCTATGAACATTTTAACTCCATGCCTAATTCCCCTTTAGATCCCCTTTAGTAATTAGTAAGCTATGTACTGTTGAGTTTCTATAGTTTGTGTCTTTTGTTAATTTTCTGTTTGTTATTGTTCGCTTAATTCTACTATGATCTGAGAAGATACTTGGGATGATTTAAATGCTTTTGAATTTGTTGACACTGTCTTATTGGCCTA
Organism: Erinaceus europaeus; assembly: GCF_950295315.1. Taxonomy (NCBI): domain Eukaryota; kingdom Metazoa; phylum Chordata; class Mammalia; order Eulipotyphla; family Erinaceidae; genus Erinaceus; species Erinaceus europaeus. Next base: position 29,314,782 of record NC_080179.1, read on the forward strand.
ACATATCGTCTATCTTTAAGAATGTCCCAGGTGGACTTGAATAGAATGTGTATTCCAGTTTCAAGAGGTAAAGAGCTTTGAAAATGTCCAATAGGACTAGTCACTCTCTTTGCACTTAATTATCTTTTGTCTTTATTAACTCTCTGTCTAGATGATCTGTCTTTTTTTTTTTTTTTTTTTTTTTTTTACCAGAACACTGCTCAGCTCTGGCTTATGATGGTGCAGGGGATTGAACCTGGGACTTTGGAGCCTCAGGCATGAGAGTCTGCTTGCATAACCATTATGCTATCTACCCCCTTATCTGTCTATTTGAGAGAGTGTGTTATATAACTTTTCTACTAATACTGTTGTTATTGATGTATTTTTATAGCTATTTCAGTAGATGTTTGATATATTTAGATGGCCCTTTATTTGGTGCATAGATATTAATAATTCTTAATTCTTCATGATCACCTTATCACTTGAGCATTATGTAATATCCATTCCTATCTTTTGTTACTTTATTTATTTCAGTGTCTATTGTGTCAAGTATGAGAACAGCTGTTCCTATCCTTTGTGTGTTTGTGTGGTCTATTAGTTGTATTGATTTCCCATTCACTTGACTCTGTGCTTGTCCTGTTGAGTTAAGTGAGATCTCGACAGATAACATATGATTGGGTTGTGTTTTCTGATTCATCTTCCTACACTGCCTTTTAATGGGTGAAATTTGTTGATATTATTGATTTAAGTTATTTCATTGCCATTGTACCAAACTTGTCTTGAATGTTCTCTGAAATGTTTTTGGTGACACTGTTACTGTATATAGGAGCCCCTTTTAACTTCTTGTAGAGCAGGTTTGGCGATAGTTGATTCCTTGTTTATCTGAGAAGTTTTTTTTATTCCCCCTCTAGTCTGAAGAGAAGAGTATTCCTGGATGAAAGCCTTTCTCATTAAGTGCTCAATATATATCTTGTCATTCTCTTCTGAATTTTAGAGCTTGCATGGAGAAATCTGTTGATAATCTTAAGGTTTTTTCTTTGCATGTGACTTTGTTTTTCTCTTGCAGTCTTAAGAATCTTTTCTTTATCCTTTTCCTTGTCATTTCAATTATCATGAGTCTTGGTGTATATAGATCTGGATTGATTCTATTTGGGATTCTCTGGGGTTCATATGCCCTTCCTATTATTTTTTGCAGAGAAAAACTTTGCTATCATTTCTTCTAGCATGCTTTCTCCCCCTTTCCTCTTTTCTTCCTCTCCTAAAACAACAGTACATATCTTACTTCTTCTGAGATCATCCCATATGTCTCAGTTGTTGTTTTCAGTGTCATCTAATATCTTTAGTTGTCTTCTTTCTTAGTTTTCTCTAGTTTATCCTTCATTATGTTAATTCTGTTTACTGAATCCATTGTTCTGTTCTCATTTTGCTCAGGTCCATTCCTTTGCTACCATGCTTACTTACTCTGTTAGCCTGTTAAGCAAGTTGGGTTCTTAATTCAGCTACTTTAGATGTTCGCTCTCACATTACCTTTAGATAATTTGTGTATTCTTTCATAGACCCATATGCTGTTTTCCCATTTCTTTTATTTTTTATTATTTTATTTTATTTTATTTATTTAAGAAAGGAGATATTAACAAAACCATAGAATAACAGGGGTACAAATCCTCACAATTTCCATAACCCGATCTCCATATCCCATCCCCTCCCTTGATAGCCTTCCCATTCTCTATCTCTCTGGGAGTATGGATCTAGGGTCCTTGTGGGTTGCAGAGGGTGGCAGGTCTGGCTTCTTTAATTTCTTGCCTGCTGAACATGGGCGTTGACTGGTTGATCCATACTCCCAGTCTGCCTCTCTCTTTCCCTAGTAGGGTGGGGCTCTGAGGAAGTGGAGCTCCAGTACACATTGATGGGGCCGTCTGTCCAGGGAAGTCTGGTCAGCATCTTGCTGGCATCTGGAACCTGGTGGCTGAAAAGAGAGTTAACATACAAAGCCAAACAAAGTGTTGAACAATCATGGACCTAAAGACTGGAATAGTGCAGATGAAGTGCTGGGGGGTATTCCCTGCATGCTCTTGTGTACTTCTGCTTTTGGGTATATATTTTTCCCCTAGTTTATGGGCACGGGTGAACCTATGCTCTATCTCAGGGGACCTGGACTATATCTAGGTTTGGGGACTTTATTGGGGAGTGGAACGCCTGGAATGGGATTAGAGAATACTATAAAAGGAAAGGTCTCACCCGAGTGATGAAGCTGAAGGGTTATCATTCCACACCTGAAGTCACTGGTCACAGTATGAAGTGAAGCATGCTGGGGTGCCACTCATTGTGTTGATTAGGTTGCAATCCATGGATGCAATATTATTTGATTTGAATTGAGAGCAGCATGCAGAAAAGTGGGCCCCACCCTAAGGTTCCAGAACTGGGGGAAATATAGGCTCTATAGTGGAAATGTGAGGTTCCTGTTGTTTTAGGATTCAAGAAGACAATAGATAGTTATTGTTATCATCACATTATTTGGTGATAGGGTTAACTTTGGAAAGTCCCTTTGATAGGGTTTGGGGTATAATACCCAGCATCTTGTATATAGCAGTGCTACCAGTTGCTTCTGTTCTCCCTGGTCTATGCTTTTGGGAGAGACAACATATCAAAGACAGCCTATGTATTAAAAAGACTCAGTCTGTGTTTTAAGAAGTTCTAGACATATGATCAATTTTTCACCTCTCATATTAATTAAATAGTGGTTTATATGTTTACACTTTAATAGGATTGTACATAAACACCACTCCCACCACCAAAAGACTGTGTCCCATCCTGACCACCCACCCCCAACCCCCCACCCACCGCCGTGCCAGGAATCCCAATGGCCACCCTCTCCTTCACCACAGCATTTTTACATTGGTGCCCTGCTCTCGATTTAATCAGATCCTGCTTTTAGTTTCCCTTTCTGTTCTTCTTTCTCAACTTCTGTTGATGGGTGGGGACATCCCATTCTCATCTTTATCTTTCTGAATTAGCTGACTTAACATAATTCCTTCTAGCTCTGTCCAAGATGGGTCAGATAAGGTGGGCTCATTGTTCTTAATAGCTGCATAGTATTCCATTGTGTATATATACCACAGCTTTCTCAACCACTCATCTGCTGTTGGGTACCTGGGTTCCTTCAAGGTTTTAGCTATTATGAATTGTGCTGCTATGAACATAGATGTACACACATCTTTTTGGTTGGGCATTATGGAATCCTGGGGGTATATAGCCCCAGGAGAGGAATTAATGGGTCATATGGAAGGTCTATGTCTAGCTTTGTGAGAGTTTCCCATATTGCTCTCCACAGTGGCTGGACCAGTTTACATTCCCACCAGCAATGTAGAAGGGTTTTTCTGTTCCCACAGCCTTCCAACATTTGTTGCTGCTGTCCTTTTTGATGTATGCCATTCTAACAGGAGTGAGGTGGTATCTCAATGTTGTCTTTATATACATCTCTCTTTATATGCATCTGTCTTTATATGCATCATCAATCAGCGATCTGGAAGAGTTTTTCATATCTTTGTTAGCCTTTTGGATCTCCTCTGAAGTGAATGTCTTGTTCATATCCTCTGCCCATATTTGGATGGGGTCATTTACTTTTTTGGTGCTAAATTTGGTGAGTTCTCTGTGTATTTTGGTTATTAGTCTCTTGTCTCATGTTTGGCATGTGAAGATCTTCTCCCATTCTGTGAATGGTCTCTTTGTTTGTGTGATAGTTTCTTTGGTTGTGCAGAAGCTTTTCAATTTGATGTAGTCCCATTGGTTTGTTTCTGCTTTAGTCTTCCTTGCAATTGGGTTTGTTTCATCAAAGATGTCCTTGAGGTTTATGTGGGAAAATGTTTCACCAATGTTTTCTTCTAAGTATTTGATAGTTTCCAGTCTGACATCCAGCTCTTTGATCCATTGGGACTTGATTTTTGTGTCTGGTGAGATAAAGTGGTTCAATTTCATTCTTCTGCATGTTTCAACCCAGTTTTCCCAGCACCATTTATTAAAGAGAGCCTCCTTCTTCCATTTAATACTCTGGGCCCCCTTATCAAAGATTAGATGTCCATAGGTGTGGGGGTTTAGATCTGGGCTTTCAATTCTGTTCCACTGGTCTGTGCGACTATTTTTATTCCAGTAACATACTGTTTTGATGATGATGGCATTTAATATAGTTTGAGATCTGGGAGTGTGATGCCTCCATTTCTGTTTCTTTTCCTTAAGATGGTTTTGGCAATTCTAGGTGTTTTCTGGTTCCAGATAAGTGAATGCAGTTTTTGTTCTATTTTCTTAAAGAAGCTTGGTGAAACTTTGATGGGTATCACATTAAATTTGTATATGGCTCTGGGGAGAATATTCATTTTGATGATATTTATTCTTCCGATCCATGAACAAGGGATGTCTTTCCATTTCTTGGTATCAGTTTCTATTTCCTTGAAGAGTGACTCATAGTTTTCAGTATACAAATCTTTGACTTCTTTGTTCAGCTTTACTCCCAAGTATTATATTGATTTTGTTGCAACAGTAAATGGGAGTGATTTCTGGATGTCTTCTTCTTCAGTTTTAGTGTTTGCATAGAGAAATGCCACTGATTTTTGTACATTGATTTTTGTAGCCTGACACCTTGCTATATTGCCGAATAACTTCCAGTAGTTTTCTACTGGATTCTTTAGGTTTTTCTATGTATACTATCATGTCATCTGCAGATAGTGAGAGTTTGACTTCTTCCCTTCCAATCTGTATTCCTTTGATTTCTTTCTCTTGCCTGATTGCTATGGCAAGAACTTCCAATACTATGTTGAAGAGTAATGGTGATAGTGGTCAGCCCTGTCTAGTCCCTGATCTGAGAGGGAATGCTTTCAACTTCTGTCCATTGAGTATGATGTTGGCTGTTGGTTTGCTATATATGGAATCCACTATCTTGAGGAATTTCCCATCTATTCCTATTTTTTTTAGAGTTTTGAGCATGAATGGGTGTTGGATTTTATCAAAGGCTTTCTCTGCATCTATTGAGATAATCGTGGTTTTTGGCTTTGCTTTTATTGATGTGGTGAATGACACTGATAGACTTATGTATGTTGAACTAGCCTTGCATTCCTGATATGAATCCCACTTGGTCATGATGAACAATCTTTTTGATATGCTGCTGCATCTGGTTGCCCAAGATCTTGTTTAATATTTTGGCATCTATGTTCTTCAGAGATATTGGTCTGTAGTTTTCCCTTTTTGTTGTGTCTCTATCTGCTTTTGGTATCAGAGTGATGTTGGCTTCATAGAAGGTGGAAGGGAGTGTTCCTGTTTCTTAGATCTTATGGAAAAGCTTTAGGAGTATGGATATTAACTATTCCCTGAAGGTTTTGTAGAATTTGTTTGTGAAGCCACCTGGTCCAGGACTTTTGTTGTTTGGGAGATTCTTAATAACAATTTCGATTTCTTTGTCTGTGATTGGTGCATTTAGGTTTTGTAGTTCTTCTTGGTTCAGTTTTGGAAGGGCATATGCTTCTAGGAATTCTTCCATTTCTTCCAGATTTTCTTGCTTGGTTGTGTATAGTTCTTCATAGAAGTCTCGCATGATTTTCTGGATTTCTGTGGTGTCAGTTGTGATATCTCCTCCATCATTTACAATTCTATGAATTTGAGTCTTCTCCCTTTTTTGTTTAGTGAGTCTGGCTAGGGGTTTTTCAATTTTGTTTAATCTTTCAAAGAACCAACATTTGGCTTCATTGATCTTCTGTATGGTTCTTTTATTTTCAATGTTGTTTATTTCTGCTCTAACTTTAGTGATTTCTGTCCTTCTGGTTCCTTTATGGTTCCTTTGTTCCTCTTCCTCTAAGTCCTTAAGGTGTGCACTAAGGTTGTTTATTTGGGTTTTTTCTTGTTGTTTAATATGTGATTGTATGGCTATGAGTTTCCCTCTCAGTACTGCTTTAGCTGTGTCCCAAATATTTTGATAGGTTGTGTCTTCATTTTCATTTGTTCCCAGGAACATTTTAATTTCCTGCTTGAGTGTCTCTCTGACCCAGTGGTTCTTAAGCAGTATGTTGTTTAGTTTCCAAATTCTGTGACTTTTAATAATTTTCTGTTTGTTGTTAAATGTTAGTTTGTTTTCCCATTTCTGATAATATTTCCATTAAAGGCCTTCTTCAGTTCTATTAGTATATCATCAATTAGTGTTTTAATGTTTTCATCATTAAAAATAACTATTTTGGGATTTGGGCGGTAGCACAGTGGTTAAGCACAGGTGGTGTGAAGCTCAAGGACAGGCATAAGGATACCGGTTCAAGCCTCCAGCTCCCCACCTACAGGGGAATTGTTTCACAGGTGGTGAAGCAGGTCTGCAAGTGTCTATCTTTCTCTCCACCTCTCTGCCTTCTTCTCCTCTCTCCATTTCACTCTGTCCTATCTAACAATGACAACATCATTAACAACAAAATTAATAAAACAACAAGGGCAACAAAAGGGAATAAATAAATATAAAAAATAACCATTTTATTTATTTTGGATTTAGAATGACATGTCCAGTGAAAAGGAGGTTAGAGAGAAGAAGAAACATTTGCAACACTGTTTCACCACTTGTGAAACCTACACTCCTACAGATAGAAACTAGGGATTTGAACCCAGGTCTGCCTATGGTAATATAAGGGATCTATCAGGTGTGCTACTATCTGAACCTACATTCCTTTTTTTTTATCATAATGTAGGCAAGACAGGTAAAAGAAATTTTATTCTGTCTGTTTTGTATTAAATAACTGTTGTTGAAAGGGAGGTGAGGGGGCCAGGCAGTAGTATACCTGGTTGAGCATATACATCACAATCATTTTCATCATTCTTACTTGCTTCTGACTTGTTGGAATTTTTTTCTGAGCATCTGTCCTGGCTCAGTGCTGCAGAAGTTCTTCTTTGTTTATTATTTTTTGAAGTTGTGTCCTGGTTGTTTACTTATGTAGGTTTGCACAGATGTTCTCTTCAATGTGTTTATCTCTGTGCAGAGTGTGTGGGGATTCTCTGCAGATACAATTGAGTCCCAGAAAATAGTCCTATTGTTACTTCACAGAGATTTGGCTTTGTCCTACTTGAGATGAAGGTGGGGTATAACAAAGTACCTCTACAGACGTAAATAAGTCTAAGCAAACAACTCCCAAGTATCAGAACAATATACCTCAGTCAACAAGTTTCTCTTACAGCAGTTTACTAATCAGGTGGGATTTGCCACCGAAGCTTAGGTCATGTTTTAGATTCTATGTTTAGGAGCAGAATTTGTGGTATAACTTCAATAGTTCCATTGTAACTCTTGCTAACTTTAACATACAGATACTGGTAATGGCTGAAATCTCTGTTAACAGTCCCTAGAAGATTGGAAGCTGGCTGCTTGAAACTCTAGAAGAGTCAGGAAAGGACTGTGCTTCTGTGTAGGGCAGTGGCTATTTAAAACTAACTTTTACTTTTCAGATGTGGAGCAAGGGGACCTTGGGCTGCTGGTTTCAGGACCAGTGAAGCCAAAAGCATGGTGATAATTTTCAGGAGTGAATGATGCTATTATTCTGGAAGGTGGCTCCCCTGCCTCTGTTAGTGTAAAAGTAGTGTGTGGGTAACTGCCTCCTGTGCTCAAGTAGTAGAGAGTCACAGACAAACTGCATAAGTACAAAAACAAATGAACTTACACACATACACACACACACACACACACACACACACACACACACACACACCTAAAAGAAAAGAAAACAACAACAATATTAAAACTCAACTACCACAGTAAAAAGAACACAAACAGAGTGGGAATAAACAGACTAACAGAATAGGTACACAATCTTTAAAGTGAGATAAAAAGAAAAAAAACAAACACAGCAAACAAAACAATCAAGGAAAAAGAAAAAAGTGAATGAGAGAGAGAGAGAGAGAAAGAAAGGGAGAGAAGATAGAGAAGGAGAAAGAGTAGGATAAGGAGAAGAAAGGAAATTTAAGTGTACAACCATACACACACTAGATGGTAGAGGCAAGCAAACTATTAGCTATCTTATTACCAGTTGGGGACACAGTTGGTTAGATGAGTCTTCTCCAGTTTTCCAAAATACTTTTCCTTGCAAGTTCATGCTTCAGTGGTAAGTGGGTGGGGCTATGGGCATAGGTTGATGGTGTTGCTGCCTGATTGTTTCTGGAAGCAGATCAACAGCCTGTCTGGTTGTCTCTGATCTATCTATCAATCATAGGAGACCATCCACACTTGCACTGTTTTCAAAATCCAGTAAGACTGGCCGGCAAACAGACTGTGCATTCAGAAAATTCCTGAATAGGTTTCCAGACCTTCCTTTCTCACTGCTACTGGAGCTCTTCTCTGTTATCAGTATATCTGGATTTTTTTTTTCTGAAGACTTGATGTAGATGCATTACTAGGACAAGGATAGACTAAGTAGGAGATTGCATTCTCTGGGGGGTTTAAGCTTCTGGCTACTCATGCCCACAAACAGCTCACTAGAATTCACTCCTCAGCTTTGCCAACAGTTCACTGGAGACCAAAAGCTGCTGAATATCCAGACCTCACTCTCTAGGAAGGCAACTTGAGCAGTCACACAAGGGTGCTACTTACCCTTAAGCATGAGTCAGGCACTGCTGAGTCTAATATATCTGTGACTTCCTTTTCTGGAATGTGATTATACAAGTTATTTCAGTTGGGGGTTTAACTCTAGAATGCATCCTCCAATGACTTGAATCCCTGGCTTCCAAGGCTTGGGGATGAGGAAGAGGCAAAACATATATTTAATTAATTAATTGGTTAATGATTAATTAATTAAAATAAAAATCTCACATATCTCCAGTGTTTTTCCTTCAATATTGTAAGTCCTACTGTTCACATATGTCATAGGTTTCTTTTGTGGCTTTTATGCATTCCATTCTCTGAAGCTTTTGTGTTCTTTGTGACCTCTTTACTGGACAGATAGATCAGGACCTAAAAAAATTTCTTGACAAGTCCTCAAGGCTTGACTCTGCCCTAGAATTAATTTCTTTCAGTTGTAGGACTCCATCCACATTTTCCTGCTAGGTTATTACAGACTGTCCCTTCTCGATATTCAAATGAATGTTGGATTCCAGGCAAGCATTTCTTTTTGTGACTAACCAAAGAAGAAACCATGACCTTAACTGGTTATAGAGTCAAAAATATTTTATTCACTTATGCTAGAATTGTAAAGGATGTGTTCAACAAATACAAAAAGTCTTGGAGACCAACATAACATTCTGTCTAGAAAACACAGCTGGGGCTGGATGGCTGGGTGGTGATGCAACTGGTTGAGTGCACATATTGCTCAAGGAACTGGATTCAAACCCCTACTCCCCACCTTCGGGGGAAAGCTTTGCAAGTGGTAAAGCAGGGCTGCAAGTGTCTCTCTGACTCTCTTTCTCTCTATCACCCCCTTCCCTCTCAATTTCTGGCTGTCTCTATCCAATAAATAAATTAATATAATAAAAAAGTTTTAAAGAATACACTGCTAACAAGATAAAAAAGAATAGAACATTGGGACCGGGTGGTAGCTTTCCCAGTGGAATGCATGTTACAGTGCTCTATCCCTTCTTCTCTATACCGCCTCTTCCCTCTCAACTTCTCTCTTTTTACAAAATAAAAACTGTACTTTTAAAATACCATATCATTCCTAGTCTCTTGTTTTTCTCTTGATTTTGAATAAAATCTTTATCTACAATATACTGTCCAAGTCAGATTGCCATTCAAGTTTTCAAAAACTTTAAAAACTATCTGATATACTTCTATTGAAAATTTTTCAAAATTCGAAATAAGTTAGATAATTCTAAATAGTTAATAATTCTAAATCAGAATACATAAGGCCAAACAGACTTAAACAAGCATCCGAGCCTATTTTTTCATGGCTATGTGACTTTAGAGTCAGCTAAGAAGTAATCTCCTATTACACTGTTTTATTTCGCTTTTCCTTTCGTTTTGGTTCTACTTGTTTTTTATTTAAGCTCAAAAAATATTCAATAGATGAAAAAGACTATATATTATAATATATATATATTACCTTCTACCAACATGTTCTCAATGGTTTTAGAGTAACATGATTTATTACTTTTGTCAACAATTAGCATAGACTAAAAATAAAAATAACCTAAAAATAAGCTAATTTGTTGATCTCTTTTGAATGCTTATTATGAGACTCATATTGACCACCACACTGACCATTAAAATAATGAGTTACATACTCCATGCACCAGCTGAAAAGTTTAAGTAAATTGAAACATGGTCATCATGGTAAGTGATTAACATGGAGTTTTTGGGTGTTATTCTATACATTTGTACCTTTTACTTATGTAACATGGCTCTAAGGATGATTTCATTACTAGTCAAATAATTTTCATTTGGTTTTCTGCACTGAATAACTTTAGTGATCAAATTTGTTACCTCTGTTTCATTGCTATCTTCAAATAACTTACTTAACTTTATTAGTAACTTAAAAGTTTTTTTTTGAATGTCACTTGTGTTATCTGGTCTATCTTATTATACTTTACTTTGAACTGTTCCCTGATTTTGTAGTGTCTTCATTTTGAAGCAAAATCCTATTTTTCATTTATTTATTAGCTTCCCTCATTCAAATCATGCAGGAGTTGTAGTTAAATTATATTATAGAAAATGCATTGCATTGCCTTAAAATTGCTTAAAGATATTCCCTGAAACATTTTGATCCCTTTAAAAAAAGTTTTTAGGGAGTCGGGCGGTAGCACAGCAGGTTAAGCATAAGGATCCCAGTTGGAGCCCCTGGCTCCGGCTCACCACCTGCAGGAGGGTCGCTTCACAAGCGGTGAGACAGGTCTGTAGGCGTCTGTCTTTCTCTCTCCATCTCTGTCTTCCCCTTCTTTCTCCATTTCTCTCTGTCCTATCTAACAACAATGACATTAGTAACAATAACTACAACAATAATGAAAAACAACAAGGGCAACAAAAGGGAAAATTTGAAAAAGTTTTTAAATATTCTGTCAGTTTTTCATGTTTCTTTGTGTTCTTTTGTCTGAATAATCATTCCCCTTCTGATGGATTTTACTAGTTACTCTCATTTTCACTGAAAGGTTTAATTTGTCCATAGTTTTACCACTTAAAAATGTGCTATTCTTCTGACCACCACTCAGACCTAAGTCTGTTAATTTTATCTCATAAAATTCTAAAACTATTTAATCTTGAAAGTCATTTGTCTTTTCCAAATGTCTGACACCCGCATTTTGTTCTGATTAAGATACATGTGATTTATCTGGGGACAAATGAAGTTATCTGGCCAAATTTATTAGGTTCTTTTTTGGCTTATCTAACAAATTCAACTGATCCCATTACCTCGATCAAGTTCCTTATGATATAATTATGAAATGTCAGCTTACCAAATTCCCTTGTACTTTCCTTGTTTATAATATTTTTATCCATAGTCCAAAAATTGTTGAAACATTTAAATCACTTAATTTGAGTTATAAGATTAATGAAAAAAATTTTGGAAGAGCATTTTGCTAAAGCATAAATAGAGAAAACAACAACAACAAAACAGTAAAGTTCTCTGGACTAAGTAATAGCATAGACCTTTTAAGAAACAAGAGTAGAACAGGACAATAATTACTGAAACCCTTACAGTATATGCTTAGAGCTACAGGAATTATAAATTAAGTAAGGCATGCAGCTAGCCTACTATGATTGATGCAGTAACTAAGGAATTTTCCATCACTCCTTCTTCTGATGTCTTGCTGAAGATTGCCATTGATAAAATCCAACTGGTAATCAAGAGAATAATCATTTCAGTGTCTTCTCTCAATCTTTTTTTAAAATTTATTTTTTATTTAAGAAAGGATAAATTAACAAAACCATAGGGTAGGAGGGGTACAACTCCACACAGTTCCCACCACCCAGTCTCCATATCCCATCCTCTCCCCTGATAGCTTTCCCATTCTCTATTCCTCTGGGAGCATGGACCCAGGATCGTTGTGGGTTGTAGAAGGTGGAAGGTCTGGCTTCTGTAATTGCTTCCCCGCTGAACATGGACGTTGACTGGTCGGTCCATACTCCCAGTCTGCCTCTCTCTATCCCTAGTAGGGTGGGCCTCTGGGGAAGCTGAGCTCCAGGGCACATTGGTGGGATCTTCAGTCCAGGGAAGCCTGGCCGGCATCCTGATGACATCTGGAACCTGGTGGCTGAAAAGAGAATTAACATACAAAACCAAACAAATTCTTGAGCAATCATGGACTCAAAGGTTGGAATAGTGGAGAGGAAGTGTTAGGGGGGGTACTCATTGCAAATTCTAGTGTACTTCTGCTTTCAGGTATATATTTTGCACTAGTTTATGGATACGTGTGAACATATGCTCTCTCTCACAGAACCTGTTCTATATCTAGGTTTTGGGACTTTGTTAGAAAGTGAACCACCTGGGATGGAATTAAAGAATACTATTCTTCTTCTTCTTCTTCTTCTTCTTCTTCTTCTTCTTCTTCTTCTTCTTCTTCTTCTTCTTCTTCTTCTTCTTCTTCTTCTTCTTCTTCTTCTTCTTCTTCTTCTTCTTCTTCCGTAGCCAGTCAACAGCATCAGGTTGAGCCTGATGTAAAGTTTCGAGACCTCCTTTGAATCTGGAGAGGTGGCAGTCATTGACTATGAAAGGAAAGGTCTCACCCAAGTAAAAAACCCTGTGGTGAGGGGTAGACATGCAGCTTCCTGGGCCAGTGGGGGGTGGGGGTCGGGGGGTGGGATGGGACACAGTCTTTTGGTGGTGGGAGTGGTGTTTATGTACACTCCTAGTAAAGTGTAGTCATATAAATCACTAGTTAATTAATATGAGAGGGGGAAAATTAATTGTATGTCTTGAAGTTTTTAAAACACAGACTGAGTCTTTTTAATATATAGGCTGTGTATTTGATATGCGGATTCTCTCAAAAGCCTAGACCAGGTAGATCAGAAGCAACTAATGGCACAGCTATATACAAGATACTGGGTACTATACAGCAAACCCTAACAAAAGGACTTTTCAAAGTTAACCCAATTACCAAATAATTGATGATAGCATTAACTATCCATTGTCTTTTTTGAACCCTAAGACAGCAGGAACCTCACATCTCCACTATAGGGCCTATATTTCCCCCAGTCCTAGAACCTTAGGATAGGGCCCACTTTCCCGTATCCCTCTTCCAATCCATATCAAATAATATTGCATCTGCCGATCACAACCTAATCAATGCAACAATTGCCACCTAAACATGCTTCAGCTGAGACTGTGTCCAGAGACTTCATGTGTGGAATGACAACCCTTCAGCTTCATTTCTCTCGATCTTAATCAAAGGATATAGGGTAAGACTGGAATGCAGAAATTAAGAAACCTACCAGAGAGACAGAAATTGCTCACTTGGGTGAGTACATGCTTCACCCTGAGTAGGGCCTGGGATTGAGTCCAGTGCCTGTAGCCTTGAAGGAAGATTCTCTCTGTCATTCTGTCTCTTTATCTTAAAAAGCCCATTTGGAGTGAAGTCCTGCCAATGAAAACATAAAGAAATAAAAATAAGCAATGTTTAGGGAATTGGGTAGTAGCGCAGTGGATTAAGAGCACGTGGCACAAAGAGCAACGACCAGCGTAAGGATTCCGTTTCGAACCCCTGGCTCCCTTCCTGCAGAGGAGTCATTTCACAAGCAGTGAAGCAGGTCTGCAGATGTCTATCTTTCTCTCCCACTCTCAATCTTCCCCTCCTCTCTCCATTTCTTTCTGTCCTATCCAACAAAGATGATATCAAGAACAACAACAATAAAAAAACAAGGGCAACAAAAGGCAATAAATAAATATTAAAAAATGAGCAATGTTTATTTAAATTCTTTTTGCCAATTCAATTTTTAATAAATATATTTTTTCTCTACGAATCCACTGCTCCTGTTGGTGATTTATCCCCATTTTTTGGATAGGACAGAGAGAAATTGAGAAGGGAGGGGAAGGTAAAGAAGGAGAGAGAAAGACACTTGATGACCTGCTTCACAGCTTCTCAAGCAATCCCCCTGCAGGTGAGAACCAAGACCAGGGGTCTTGAACCAAGATCTTTCTGCCAGTCCTTATGGCTTCATACTATCTATGTGCACTTAACCCGGTGTGCCCATGCCCGTCCCACTACAGGACCTTACTACTATGTTTTTCCAGTGATTTCACTAAATAAGGAAACAGTGACTCTTGTCTTGTTCTTGTCAGTATCCATGCTACATCGTATTGCATCTTTCTTTGTTCTCAACAACTTTGTGACAGAAAGAGAAAGAAACCTAAGAACATTTATAATGTTTTTCTTTTCAAAGACACGATATGCCACTCTTGCTACTGAGTTTGTAATATCTGTTAAAATCTTGCCAGTATATCAATTCTAGTATTTTTATGTCTTCTTTACTATTGGAATTATTATTGTGTCTTCCCAATTGACTCAACATAGTATGTGAAATTTCCACCTTAGAGAAAATTCTGTGATAGGTCTTTATCTTTAGGTTTCCACATCTTTTATATTATCTAAGAAAAATAACAGGCAGTCCCAGAGTCACTGGTCAATTTTTAAAATATTGGACAAAAAGAAGGGTTTTATATACATTTCATGGAAATTCTCATCTAGAAAAACTAAAAATTTAACTCTCCGCAGATGGAAACCATCCCTTTTTAAATTCAACGTACTTCTATCCATGGGTAAAACCAAAAGAGCATAGGACTTACCTGCCAAAAAATTTTCAAACACAGGAGCTGAGATGAATCTCTTAACTCAAAATAAACTCTTATATACCTGTCAACAGATGCTTAAGACCTCTGGGTTATTATATGGATTAGTAACATTTCATAAGAGATTGGAGCTACACTTCCCCAGAGCCCCACCTCACTAGGGAAAAAGAGAAACAGGCTAGCAGTATGGATCAACCTGTCAACACTCAGGTTCAGTGAGGAAGCAATTACAGAAGCCAGACCTTCCACCTTCTGTACCCCATAATGTCCCTTGGTCCATGCTCCCAGAGGGATAGAGAATAGGGATGGGAGGGGATATGGATTTCTGGTGGTGGAATTGTGTGGAATTGTACACCTCTTATCCTATGTTTTTTGTCAGTGTTTTCTTTTTATAAATAAAAGAGAGAGAGAAAGAGATAGTTATTATTATTGGATAGAGACAGAGAGTTATTGAGGGGAAGGGGAGAGGGAGAGAGAGAGAGAAGGAGAGTGAAAGGGAGACAGAGCATAAACATTACAGTGTACAGAGATGCAGGTTCAAGCCTCTAATCCCTGCCTGCAACCCTGCTACACCACTCATGAGCTTACCCCTACAGGTGGGGGACAAGGGGTTGGAACTTAGGTCCTTGTGCACTATAATGTATGTGCTTAACCAGGTGCACCACTGCCTGGCCCCACGGGCTAATAAGTTATCATAAAGAATAATATATAACAGAATTCTAGAGCCTGAGGGAGGGTTTTGGGAGGCAACTGGATGAGGGATGTGGTGTGTATATGAGCAACTGGACACACTCCAATTTGAAAGCAATACTTGTCCCATTTAATCAATGTCCATTTGACTATAAAACTCAAAATTACTCTTTGCTAACTTCTTTATCATAGTAATAGGTAAGACTTTTAAAATATACAAGACAGCATTCTCACAATAACTACACAAAGTATTAATATAATCTTTCTTATTTTAAAAATGAAGATATTGAATCTCAGAACAGCTAGGTAACTTAGTCCAGACTCAAACACTTGAAGTGAAAATATCCCAGACATGAACCCTAACAATCAGATTCAGAGACTTTAGACATCACCATAACACTATATAGCCTCAAATGGGCACAAAGAGTACATCCCACTCTTCACTTCAGTAAATACTTCAGTTTATACAATCTGGTCATCCCCATTCTGCAACAGTAGCTGTGGTAAAGGTGTACTCTTGGGTCATAGTATTATCTGCTCTATTAATATGAAAAAGAACTAGAGTAGGTCATAACACTGATACTGGTAAACTACAGAGGCAACAATAAATTTGGTCTGAGTGAATTTGAAATTAATCACCTCTCCCTCATGCTGTGAAACTCTTATTTAGAAAAATATAACTGGGGCAGGATGAAGCATGACAAACGGATCCCTGTCATCAGGCATCTGCTGCAGGCCTAAGCCTTAGCAGCCTTTCAGAAGCACAGAACATATGTAGTAGCCACGTGTGCCAAAGCCTGGTGTCAAAGCTGAGGAGAGAGTCTTCTCAACTAACACTGCAACTAGGAAGGAATTTTTAGGACATCCTGTCTATTCCCTCTGTTATTTAGTTAAAAAATCATTAAAAACAAAAATGAAAATCTCTCATTCTAGTTGTCACAGAGACTAAGAATTTTTGTAAGGCTAGGGGCAAGCTATGTCACCTTCCTAAACTTCTATTACTTTTGTTCTAGACATACCTACATAGAAGAAGTCTGAGCAACTTGTGTTGGTTTTTGTTTTTAATGAACAACAATTTTTATTTCTAAAAAATTTTGAAGATGAACCCTGAAACTGAATTCTGGAAAACTGTAGAGTTTTAAGTGACTTAAGGTAATTTGTATCACTTATACATAAGAACAGAAATATGCTCTCATTATGTTGTGTGAAGACTGACACATGTGCGACTTCCTATATTGAAGCCTTTACTTGATTTGGGGGAAGTTGCTTATTCTATTTTAAAATATTTACTTATTTATTTAGTTATTTGACGGGACACTGATGAATTGAGTGAGGAGGAGAAATATATAGGTAGCTAACACAGCTTAGCCATTTGTGAAGCTTTTTCCTATCATTGGGAGCTAGAGGCTTAAACATGGGTCCTTATGCATGGAATATGTGTGCTCAACCAGGTGCACAACCGCCTAGCCCCAAGCTGCTTATTCTATCCATAACTGAAAGTCTTCTTCTATAAAGTGAACTTATTTATGATCCCATTAAAACCTTTATCATAGCAAATGAGATAAAGCATGTAAAGGCCTCAGCATAGTAATTGGCACATAACGACTATTTAATAAAATAGCTATTTGTTATTTTTGCCAAAAGAATGGCTTGTTTTAGCAAAATTAGAAATACTAAGTAAGAGAGTAATTACATTGGTTTCCTTAGAAGAGGCTTCGCTGTGCTCAGTTCACATGGGTTACTACATTTCTTAATTTTCATACTTTTCTGTAAACATGATGCCCCTCCATCCCCAATTTCTGCATATTAAAGTTACTTACAACAAAATACAAACACTCCAACACATTTTCCTCATTTTTGTAAAAGGTTCTCTCTTTATCTTATTCATGTTTTTAATTATCACAATTTCTACCTCTATAACATGGACACTGTATACAGTAGGTACTCAACACATTCTTATTAATAAGGTTATTAATTTAAAATACTTTTTCTCATTCTAAGACATAAAATACATTATCTTTATGTTCCTGCTGCAAACATAGTGAGAACAAAAACAGTGTATAATTTATTTCAACAATCAGACATACACACGCATACACACAGAGATCATAAACTGGACATACAGTATATATTACCATGACCTTGTACAGCCTTACTGGGCAACAGCATCCAGGTGGTGGTGTCTGCCCTCAGAAACCTAACTGTACTTGGCCTTGACAAAAATAAGCACATACCATGGTGGTGTGCATGTTTGCTTGTATTTTGAGTCAAGTACAATCTATTCAGTGTTAATGAAATTTTACTGAACAAGTAAAAGTTTTATGGCATGGGTTTGCTTTTAGGTAGAGTATAGGCTTTTAACACAGATCTGCTTTATGGAAAAAAATCAAATCTAGTAACAGTATATTTATTTGGGTGAAAAAAAATCCCACATAGATATTATTTAAAATGTCATGTCAGAAACACAGCTATAGTCATTCTCTGTTTCCTTTGGGAAGTGGGTGAACCTTGGTGGTGGATATAGAGTGGTATATTACCCTATAATCTTACAATCTTGTAATCCCCTATTAATCATAAATAAGAAATGAAGGAAACAAAATAAAATGTCACAAACATGTTGCAGTGTTCCTGATTACAGATGTAAACTTATTTTGACTAGCTACTGAATGCAGCAATAGAAATCCATCTCAGCTTGTGCTAACACACACACACACACACACACACACACACACACACACACACACACACACACACACACACACACATATATATATATATATATATATATATATATATATATATATATATATATACCAACACATAATTTAATCCAGAAAGTTCTCAAACTAAATGCAATTCAGGACCAAGAAAGTTGGTAATAAAAACAATATGTCCTAAGCAACAAGCTGAGTTACAAGTCAGACAAGTTACAAGTGATTTTCTTTCTAGTTTTCATCCCCAAGTAATTTATCAGTGGGTTATCAAGTATAGGGAAACAGCTGAGATTGCCTTTCTTTAACAGTCAAATGTATAAGTATGAAGATAACCTAACATGTGAGCATAAATTTTAAC
Source organism: Erinaceus europaeus (assembly GCF_950295315.1). NCBI lineage: Eukaryota > Metazoa > Chordata > Mammalia > Eulipotyphla > Erinaceidae > Erinaceus > Erinaceus europaeus. The sequence goes on from NC_080179.1 coordinate 29,333,237, forward strand.
TGAGAATCATCAATGGGAAGGAGTGAGAGTCAACAAGTAATTATATGTTCGCATATGACCACAGTTTAAAATTGAAAGGTGAAAGACTCCTAGAGAAACACAATTGAAAATATTTCCATGCAAGTGTCAAAGTTATCATACACAATTTCTAGTGCAGAAGTGTGCTGAGTTATTGAAGCAGTGGTTTTATCTTCTAAAACCTTATCTATCAAAGAATGTGAAGTGGATCTAGGATTTGAAAGACATTGCTGTATTGCTTTTAGTAGTAACTCGATTTTAGAGATAGTTTATGGAAAATCATTGCTTTAAGTTATATAATCAAATATAATTATTATTTTACTTGAACTCATGAGAGTTAATACTATAGCCAATGCCAAGGAAAGTCCATTGATTATGTTACTAGTGCCAGGATTCTGTGCTTTCTTAAATTGGAATTTCATATTCAAGAAATGAATAGTGGTGTGAAAAAAAGTTTTAATTAAAAGACTAGCTATCCTAAGATTTCAGACTTTCATCATCAAAAGGCATTTCCATATCTAATGCATCAATAAGGGTTTTTAAGGTTAAGAAGGTGGCATTTGGGGTTTAGTGGTGGGGGGTTGCATGTGGGTAGAAGCTAACTGTGGACTCCATGTTAATCTAATCAGTTCAGGTGGGTATGTTATAGAGGACCTTTTCATTCAGAAAACCTCTATAAATTCTGAAGATAAAGTTCTGTCAGACCATGGAGACTGAGAGGACTATAGTTAACAAGTAGAGAATATAACTGTTCTCTGGTCTGAATAACCTCAGGACTGATCATTCCACAATGTACTTACTAGCTTCCTCAAAATCAGATTCCGGATTGCTTAAAACAATAAGGTTATTCTTTTGCAAGTTAAGCTGTAGTAAAGTGCTCATTAATTATAAGGCCAGAGCACAAGGACTGTGTGCTCCTTCTCCATGTATGCAAGTCAGATTAAAGCCTGGCCCCCACCACACTGAAGGAAGTTTTGATGTTATGATTTCTTTCACTCTTCTTTATGCCTTGTTGTCTCTATCTAAAAAAAGTTAAAATATATTGCTTCAATACCTTATGAATAAAGTTAAGTTTCTGTTAAATAAAAATAACAATAATAACTTATCCTGCTCAATTACAGTTTAATGGTACTGGACTGGTTATTCTCATTCTTCCTTTTCATCCATGAGTTTCCAGTGGTTCTTCCCTCTCCAATAACCCTCTTGGTGACCTGTGATATTTACTTTTATCTCCCTCAGAAGGGTGTCTTTAAGAAAGGAAGGAAGGATAACATCATCTAGTATTTTCCAATGCTATTCAGAGGAACTGGATATTAATACTTTTTTTCTAAAATAAGATTTCTTAGAAAATAAATTTAGAAATGCTCTATTAAACTAAATAATTATACTTGGTTTTGCAAAAATTCTCAAGAATTATAATATAATAGTGTATACTTAACAGCTTCTGTAGCAGGGTATTTCCCAGAATGAATGAATTATAAAATAATTTCCAATAACATTTATTAATATCACTCTCTGGGAAACATTGGTGTAGGAGAAAGAGTGAAAGTTGGAGAAAGATTGTGTAAAACTTTATTAGTACTACTTTCTTGAGAAGCCTCTGAAATTGTTTTCAGAGAAACATATGTCACATAGAAAACACTTTAATGTTGATGAGTGGGATCATCCCATACTCATCTTTAACTTTCTGACTTAGTTCACTTAACATAATTCCTTCTAGCTCTGTCCAAGATGGGTCAGAGAAGGTGGGTTCATTGTTCTTGATAGCTGCATAGTATTCCATTGTGTATATATACCACAGCTTTCTCAGCCATTCATCTGTTGTTGGGCACCTGGGTTGCTTCCAGGTTTTAGCTATTATGAATTGTGCTGCTATGAACATAGGAGTACACACCTCTTTTTGGTTGGGTGTTATGGAGTCCTTGGGGTATAACCCCAGGAGAGGAATTATTGGGTCATATGGAAGGTCCATGTCTAGCCTTCTGAGAGTTTTCCAGACTGCTCTCCACAGAGGCTGTACCAATTTACATTCCCACCAGCAATGTAAAAGGGTTCCTCTGTCCCCACATCCTCTCCAGCATTTGTTGCTGCTGTCCTTTTTGATGTATGCCATTCTTGCAGGAGTGAGGTGGTATCTTAGTGTTGTCTTAATTTGCATTTCTCTGACAATCAGTGACCTAGAGCAGTTTTTCATATGTTTGTTAGCCTTTTGGATCTCCTCTGTGGTGAATGTTTTGTTCATTTCCTCTGCCCATTTTTGGATGGGGTCATTTGCTTTTTTGCGGCTAAGTTTGCTGAGCTCTTTATATATTTTGGTGATCAGGTAGTTCACTTTCTAACAAAATCCCATAACCTAGACATACAACAGTTTCTGTGAGAGAGAGCTTATGTTCACACGTATCCATAAACTACTGCAAAATATATACCTGAAAGCAGGATTACACTAGAGTTTGCAGTGAGTACCTCCCTAACACTTCCTCTCCACTATTCCAAACTTGGGATCCATGATTGCTCAACAAATTGTTTGGCTTTGTATGTTAACTCTCTTTTCAATCACCAGGTTCCAGATGCCACCAGGATGCTGGCTAGGCTTCCCTGGATTGAAGACCCCACCAATGTGTCCTGGAGCTCAGATTCCCCAGAGACACACCTTACTAGGGAAAGAGAGAGGCAGACTGGGAGTATGGACCGACCAGTCAACGCCCATGTTCAGTGGGGAAGCAATTACAGAAGCCAGACCCTCTACCTTCTGCAACCCTCAACGACCCTGGGTCCATGCTCCCAGAGGGCTAGAGAATGGGAAGGCTATCATGGGAGAGGGTGGGTTATGGGGATTGGGTGGTGGGAATTGTGTGGAGTTGTACCCCTCCTACCTTATGCCTTTGTTCACTAATCCTTTCTTAAATAAAAAATTAAAAAAAAAAAAAAAGAAAACACTTTAATATGAAATTTATGTAATAGTCATATATAGACATAACAGATGTAACTATACAATTAGAAGGGGTGGTACTAATAACATAGATATAAGGGAGCATACTAGTGCATTCTTATCCTTAAAACGTCCAGAACTAGGGGTCAGATGGTGGGGCACCCAGTTGAGCACAGACTCTACCATGTGCAAGTACCCAGGTTCAAGCCCCTGATCTCTACCTGTAGGGAGGAGACCTCACAAGCAGTGAAGCAGTGCTGTATCTTTCTCTCTTCTTATCTCCCTCCTTTTATTTTTTTCTGTCCTTTCAAATACAAGGGAAAAAAAGGAAAATGAATTTATTTTAAAAAAATCCTATTTTAAAAAGGTCCAGAACTTGCCAGTTTTCCAGAAGGAAAGTTAAAAATAATTACAAAAAAGTATAAGACTAAATGAATTAAAATAAATTATGGGAAGAAAATAAAAATTAACTGTGGGATGGGGCAAGCTGAATAAGTATATAATTACTGAAATTTAGCTGTGTTGGCCACAGTTGCATTAAGTTAATAAGTATTGACAATTATAGTGTTAAGTTTATTCTTAAGTATTTATATATTTTAATTGCTGAATGTTTTTCTCTTTTTAATTTATTTATTAGATAGAGACAGAGAGATTTAGAAGAAAGGGGGACAGAGGGGGTGGGAGGGAGTCCTGCAGCACTGCTTCACCACTCCTGAAACTCTCCCCCTGCTAGTGGGGAACTGAGGGTTTTAACCCAGGTCCTTTTGAACTGTAATACGTGTGCTCAACCAAGTGTACCACCACCCAGCCCCAGGATTTATATAATTTATTGGAGAAAGAAATACCAGAGTTCTTCTAGCTCATAAGTGGTGCCAATAATATTTATTTATAATGAATTTCTATTATATTCTAATATATTCATCATTATATTAATATAATATAGAATAATAACATCTTTATTTTGAGGAAACTTTAGCTACAAATGTACTGTCAAGTGGAATCTTTTCACTTCTCTATTACTCTTCAAACTTTAAAATTATTTCTTCAAATGAATTATGAGTTAAGATGATAGTTCTGTCTTGTTTTATTTTCTTATGATAAATCTATTGAAAATAATGAAATGGGGGCTAAGTGGTAGCACACCTGGTTGAGTGCATGTACTGCATTGTGCAAGGACCAGGGTTCGAGCCCCTGGTCCCCACCTGAAGGGGGAAAGCTTTACAAGTGGTGAAGCAGGGCTGCAGGTGTCTCTCTGTCTCTCTCCCTCTCTATCACTCCCTCTCTCTTGATTTCTGGCTGTCTCTGTCACCAAATAAAGATAATAAATTTTAAAAAAATGGCGGCCAGGTGGTGGTGCATGATAAATGTGATCCTCATGCATGTTGGAATATAAATGCTGCTACCCTGTTTCAAGTGCTTGTCCCCTTCTATAGGGGCAAAGCCTCACAAGTGGTAAAGCAGTGCTACTAGTATCTCCTTTTTTCTCTGTTTCTCTTTCTCCTGCCCTTTCCCTCTCTGCCTTTACCTGTCTCTCAGTGTGTGTGTGTGTGTGTGTGTGTGTGTGTGTGTGTGTGTGTGTTGACTTTCAGGATTGCATGTAATGCATGCACAAAGTCCCAGCATTAACCCTGGTGGCAAAATGAGTAAAGACAGAAAAGGTGGAAGAAAGAAAGAAAAGGAAGAATGGGGGGAACATTAAAAAATTACAAGAAACAAATGAGTAAACAATCAGAATAAATTTCAACAGCAGAGATTTCTTTCAGTCCATTTGTGGAACTCTACTATGATCCTTTCCTATTCTTTTCGTCTCAACTTGTCCAGTAGTAAAATTGTTATCATGAGATACTGACTTATATGGTGTGAGTTGAGACATCTAGAAAGTATTATCCATACAACTAAAATATTTATTCTACTTATAGACAACATTGTCACTCATTTGGGGCTGTGTTTTATATATGCTCTTAAAGATTCTTTCCACATTGGTAATCCATTATTTCACTAATAGTTCTGTGAGAAAATTGTTATTTATTATGATTTTTTTCCTTGATGGGAAGAAATTTATAATGTATCACTTTAGACACTAGACCATACTATAGGAAGTTTAAAGAAGAGCTGAAAGGAAGAAGTTAAAGAAAACACTACATAAAGAATACACATTGTGTTTGTTCCTCAATTATGCCTCTATTTTGTTCCATTGTAAATCATCTGTGACAAAGTGACTTTCTTTTTTAGGGAGTATAATACCCCCTCTGTTTTTCTGATAAACATTTCAATTAAAAAATGAATGATTCTAAAAGGACTTGGTATCCTGTAGTTGTTAATAATTTTTTTCTAGAAGAGATCACTGATTTATTTATTTATTTATTTATTTGGCAGTCCTGTGTACACACACACACACACACACACACACACACGCACACACATAGACATGACTTCATCCCTACTAGGCCAACATTTTACTCATTTCTTAAATTTTAGATAAAAGTGAGGATAAGGGGCCAGGCAGTGGCCCACCTCCTTGAGAGCACATGTAATAATTCACAAGAACCTATGTTTAATACCTCAGACCCCACCTGCAGGGATGAAACTACATGAGCAGTAAAGCAGTGCTGCAGGTGTCTCACTCCCAATCTTCTCTCTTGATTTATCTTTATCTCTAAAGTGAGATAGAAGAGAAGATAAGGCAGAGATTGAGGAGAGACATCACAGCTCTGCGCTACCTTCTGTGGAGTTTCCTTTTCATATGAACTTTTCCAGCCTTTCGGTTCATGATTAGTCAAGAGTTTGTTTGGCTGTATATGTTAACTCTTTGTTCAGCCATCAGGTTCCAGATGCTAAGATGAAGCCAACTGGACAGACAGCGTAACAATGTGTCCTGGAGCCCTGCTTTTCCAGAGCCCCACCCCACGAGGGAATAAGAGAGACAGGCTGGGAGTATGGATCGACCTGTCAACGCCCATGTTCAGTGGGGAAGCAATTACAGAAGCCAGACCTTCCACCTTCTATACCCCATAATGACCCTGTGTCCATCCTCCCAGAGGGATAAAGAATAGGAAAGCGATCATGGGGGCGGTTGGGATACAGAATCCTAGTAGTGAGAATTGTGTGGAGTTGTACTCTTCTTATGCTGTGGTTTTTGTCAGTGTTTCCTTTTTTAGAAATAAAAATTAAAAAAAATATATAGCAGATGAGATTTGGGGTCCTCATGTTGGAAGAACCTAGGAAGTCTATTTTAGGTATATTCAGGTATACTCTTTATCTAAAGAGCCAAATAACTCATTCTATTACTCCCTTTTTGTCCTTGCTGCATGTCATTTTATGAAAGTATTCCCATACCAATGTTTTATCTATAACTTTATTCTGCTTCTTCTCTTCTCACTCTTCTTAGTTTCACTTACTACATTATAAATTTAAATGAGTGTTTAGTATAATTTTTCATAATACTATATAAGTTTCAAGTGGAGGAGCAAGATTTGTGTTTTATTGCTTCCTTTTCATACTGAAAAGCCAAAAGAGTGATTGACCAAATAGTTTTCACTCAATAAATTCACCTCAGGGAAGCATAGAAACAGTTTGTGAGGCTGAAAAAGGAGTTCACTTGAACAGTGTGCTGCCTTTGCCAAGTGTGTGATCCAGTTTGGAGCCTGACCTCACCACACTGTAGGAAACTTTATTGTTGTGTTTCTTTCCCTTTTTCTCTCTTTCTGCCTCTCTGTACTGGTTTCTTTTCCTACCTGAGGTGACAAAAAATGACCTGTGGATGTAAGTAGTAGACTAAACACATCAACAGAACACCCCAAACAGAGGAATCCAAGCTTTTACTATGAAATGTAACTAATTTTTGAATAAGGAGTAATTGTGCAGATTACCAGTGATTGCTTTCTGTGCAGTTACAGTTAAAAATGAATATTCTCAGCAGAAGGATCCCAGTTCGAGCCCCTGGCTCCCCACCTGCAGGGGAGTTGCTTCACAAGCGGTGAAGCAGGTCTGCAGGTGTCTATCTTTCTCTCCCCTTCTCCTCCTCTCTCCATTTCTCTCTGTCCTATCTAACAATGACATAAATAACAACAATAATAACTGCAACAATAAAACAACAAGAGCAACAAAAGGTAATAAATAAATATATAAAAAATTTTAAATGAACATTCTATACACTGTATTAACATCAACACTGTTCCTCATAAGCACTCTTCCTTTTTCACTTTGAGAATGTTTTCACTTAAGAGAGAAAACATGAAAATTGACCTGAGCCTAACCAATATTAGTCTAATTGCACTATAATTTTGTCATTATCAGATATCATTATAAATATGCTTTTTCTTAACAAATGACATTAATTTCATTTAAATACAAGAATCATTTTCATAAGGCATGGATTTTTTTATTTCTCGTTTTGTTTAGTTCCTTTTTTTTTACATATTATTGAATATATATTCTTCACTGGGTTTCAATTTCTTTTGATCTCAATGGTACATTCAGAAAAACTTCTCAAGAGCACATAGTGTAACTTCTTGGGGTAATGTTATTTTACTAAAGTAGTGTGCTGGCAGACCTTGGCATTTGTAGAACCATTCAAATTAAAAAGATTTTGCTTTCCTCCAGGTACTTGATTCCTCTTCTAAATCCTACATAATGCAGATATAGAAATGTGTTAGGTAGGACTTAGAAGAAGAATCAAGTATATGGGGCAAAGAAAAATCCTTTTATGCAGTATTGATGGAGATATTAAATCCAAGATATAAATGAGATAAATCTAAATGTGAGTGGTCATCTCGCTTTAGAAGAGATATATTGTTTAATAGAAATATGAAGGAGGGGGTCAGGTGGTAGTGATTCAACCAGGTTAAGCACACACAGTACTAAGCGCAAGGACACTTGCAAGGATACCAGTTGGAGCCCAGGGTCACCACCTGCAGGAGGGTCGCTTAACAAGCGGTAAAGCAGGTCTGCAGGTGTCTACCCTTCTCTCTCCTTCTCTATTTCTCTCTGTCAAAGGAAAGAAAAGAATAAAGAAATATGGAGGAAACAGTGAAGAGTGTGTAGTAAATCCTGGATTAATTACATTTGATCAATATGCTATAGAATCTGTGCATATAGCTGAACTTTTTTTTACAAGGCATTGTAATTTTATGATTTTTAGCACTAGTAAGTTTGAAATCACTCATTGAAATCCATGATTTGCTCCTTTTAATGAAAGCCAAATAACGCTTCTATATTATGAAACTTCTCTGTCCTTCCATCTTCTTTTTGATTTATCTAAAATCTAATTTTGCATTGGTTGTACAGTCAGCAGTATGCCTCAAATGTGAAACAATATAAAACTACCAAATAAAAACATCTGTTCATTTAAAGTATTCAGAATGATCCAAGGAATGTCACTTTATATGGTAAAATCAATATGTAATTTGGTTCATTAACAAAGCATATAATGAATATTTCTAGCATCTTCTCAGACTTGCTGTTTAACCAGTTTGTATTGTAGTGCCTGGCCTGAAGCACTTCTATTTTTAGTTCTAATAGAACTGTCTTAAATTGCTTATTTTCTGTTTACTAAAGTTATCCTGTTTGTTACCATGGAAACTGTGTCAAGTGTGCTAGCTAACTATTTTATTAAATGAATTTAAGATATAGCTAAAGACTGTAAAGTTTCGGTGTGTCATTCTTAAAATCTACATTTTGTCATCTCTTACTCCATGTCCATTTTTTCAGACAATATGGAAACAGTCATAAATAAAGTTTTCTACATTTCAAATTTGGGAATCTAGCCACATATGATAATCTTATCCATAACTAGCATATAGGCACCTATCTCTTGCAAAGTCTGTGTTCTAACAGTATATTTGTATTGAATAAATCAGTTTCTTGGAAAATAGAACATGTTCATCCATATTAATTAAAAGTTCATAGATGATAACTAGTGCATAAAAACCTACACTTAAGTTATTCAACTTGTGAACAAACAAAGTAGCTCACTTGGATAGTATAATGGTTTGCTTTGTGCATTACACAGATTCCAGCCTGTCCCTCACTGCATTGATGGGAGCTTTAATGCTTTGTTATCTTTTCCCCTCTCTGACTGCTTCTCTTATGTTTCATTCTTTCCACCAAGAAAAAGTCACCAGGGAGTGGTGAAGCCCTTGAAATTAGTAAAATAATAAACAGTATTCAATATTATGTGTCAGTACTAGCAATATTCTCAGTTCACAGGATCTATCTTGATAGGAAGAAAGGAGAGAAGCTTTTGTATATTTTTTATTCTTTTCAACAATTGAATCATAAACAGGACATTTTGAAATATGTGTATTAGCTTTCTTTACAAAAATCAGGTGTCTAGCTACCTGCTCTTGTGATTTGCATCACTGATCCTGATCCTTTGCTGTCTTCTCTTTTGCTCTTATCTCCAGAAATGTCATGCCAGATCAATCATCCTCCCAACCTGCCCCTATCTCTACAATGAACCATCACACTTCTCAAAATTCTGATAGACTCTACCACATAATATACACTGTTGCCCAAATAATTGAAAACACTTTCTGAGGTTTTTGCTTTCTGAATATACATTTTTGAACAAAAGCAAAGCCATAACCTATGCAATTTTTATAAAATTCACTATAAAAAAGAAAACAGTTGCAGAGTAAAGGGGTAAGGAAACTACTTTGTTGGAATATTCATATCTAGACATCAGCTCTAAGAAGTCATTCAGTCATCTGTGATTTAAAAGGAGTTGGCTTTTTCATGACTGAAGAACTGAAAGTTGTAAGTTCAGCTTTCAGTACCACCATAAACCAGACCTGAACAGTGCTCTGGTAAAAATAAATAAATAAATAAGAATAGAAGTCAGATTATTTATATTCAACTCTCAGATTTTGGATTTTCTGTTTTAAGATAAGTTATAATAGTTAACTGTAAGTGGGATTATCTCTGTCTATTTCCATATGATTCAGATAAAATACTTTCATAGTTCTATAATTGTGATTTTACAAGAATATTATCTTCTTACTTGAAAGGATCAATTTATTATTATAATATAGAGAATAATTCCTTCATTTTTACAGTATTATATTTTTATTAGCAGTTCAATAGTGTTTTACAAATTTGTAAGATTTCAGGAGTATAATTTTATACATATATGTGTTACCTGTAACCATAACCTCCACCAAAGTTGAGTGTCCCCCAGCCTCATCTCATTTCTCTCCTGCCTATAACCATCTCATTTTTAGAAGGTTCAAGTTACAGTTTGGTTAACTTTTTTTTTCAAGTGAATTTATTTATCTACAAGCAAGACCAACCAGTATTTGTCATTCACCTCTTAACACAAACTAAGGAAAATCATTATCTGGGCATTGTGAATTTAAAAGAAAAAAGAAAAAAAAAAGAAAGGAAAAAAGAAAGGAAAAAGATTTACTAGAACTTCTGTATGACAAAGTCTGTAGTATTAATTTATGTCTAGGAAATTAATAAAAATAATCTGTTAAAGCTAAAATCATTGTGGCAAAATGTTATCCTCACTGTTTATCCAGCTATAAATTATTTAGATGTAAAAAAATACATTTTTCTTTTTTAAAATACTTATTTATTCCCTTATTTGCCCTTGTTTTATTGTTGTAGTTATTATTGTTATTGATGTTGTTGTTAATAGGACAGAGAAAAATGGATAGAAGAGGGGAAGACAGAGAGGAGGAGAGACAGATAAACACCTGCAGACCTGCTTCACCTCTTGTGAAGCAATTCCCCTGCAGGTGGGGAGCCAGGGGCTCCAACCAGGATCCTTCCACCTGTCCTTGCGCTTTGCGCCATGTGCACTTAACCCGCTGCACTAACCGTGTGATCCCTAAAAATTACATTTTTTCTAAACATTTTTTAAAATGTATTTTTTCTATATTAGTGATAAGAATATTTCATGTAAAAACAAATGTGATTTGATACTACTTTCCTTCTGTAGTACCTGAAGTTTTCTGTGAGTGAGTGCTTTTTGTAAAATTTGTGCATTTCAGCTAAAGATATATGCAATACACTATGAAATAGAATACAGAGTATATAATATTGGATTTTAGTAATCATTTTAAATGGAAAATTCCATAGTATTTGTTAGATTTTAATGTCACCAACACTTCAAAATGAAGCCAGAGTTTTGACCTAAAACTCATTTATTATTTCCTTAGGGTCCACTTTCATTTGTAATACTCACATAATACCGGTGAAAAACCAGGAAGGTGTGGCTATGATGTTCATCATTAACTTTGAATATGTGACAGATGAAGAAAATGCTGCCTCCCCAGAGACGGTAAACCCAATATTACCAGTCAAAACTGTAAACCGTAAGTAAAAGACTACATGTATCTAAAACTCTTGATATTGATATTTTGACTATGATAATTCTAATGTAGTATTCAATTCTGTTCTCATAATATGTATACATTTTAAGTAAAATAATTTTACATAAAAGATTTAATGTATGGCTGGGTGGTAGCACACCTCGTTGAGGGCACATATTATAGTTCTCAAGGGCCCAGGTTCAAGCCCTTGATCCCCACGTGCAGGGGAAATGCTTCACAAGTGATGAAGCAGTCTCTCTCCTATATCTCCCTCTTAATGTCTGCTTCAATCCCAAGTAAATAAATAAATATAAAATAATTTAAATTTTTTTGTTACGTGTTGGCACCTTAGAGTTGGCCAACTGTTTTTACCTTCTTTTGATTTCGATATACTTAATTCAGTTGGGTCCCTATCAAGAGACACCCAGGTTTGTTTTTTTTCTAATGAACTATGCATATGTATATATATGACAAAATAACTTTTTGGAACAAAAATTTCCTAGATCAAATGGTAAATAAACATGCCATTACTGCCAAATCCCTCTGCATATAATTTGAACTATTTTATGCAACTACAGGCATAATTTATTAGAGCTTCCCTTTAAGTTATGCTAACAACAAATATGTCATCTTGATTTCTGCCATTATTATAGGTGAGAAGTATACTCTAAATTGGTTTTAGCTTATATTTATCTTAGTTTAAATGAGGTTAAAGCGAACATTTTCAACTGTCTATTCCCCCTGCACATTTATTACTTTCATGTATGCCTTTCAATTTGTAGAATAAATTGCAAATTATTCCTCCAGAAATATTTCCTTCACTTTTTTCATTGTTATCATGCAGACCTTTATTTAACAATCTGTTTTAATGTATCAACTTCTGTGGATTCTGATTTACTGAATTATAGAAAAGCTTTTATCTATTCATCACTGGCTTTCCAGTTGTTCTGATGTTATCTGTAAAAAGTCTCCCTTGGAGACCAGTGAGATAGTTCACCTGGGATAGTGTCTGTTTTGCTATGATTATGACCCATGGGATCGATACAACAGTGTAGTAAGCAGTGGTGTTGTGGTATCTTTCTCTCTCTGCATCATATTTTTTATCTCCTCATTTCTCTCTGGCTCTGTTTTTCTTGTTCTTTTTATCTGAAAACACACAGGGCAGTGAAACCCCAGCAGTCCAAAGAAAATATCTTTATACCAGTAATTTAAGATACCACTGTAATTAAACACAAAACTTTGTGTGTTTGAATTTATTTCTCAATTTTCATTTTGTTTTTATCTTGCCTTGTTTACCAGATTGGTTGGCCTCATGTAGTTTATGATGGTCCCAGTGATTGAAACTTTTTGCATACCCATTGTCTCTCTGACCCTCAACTGTTTTATTTTGTCCTGCCTTCTGACTTTCCTTATTCATACTTTAAAAGACAACCTCTGATATGATAGACTCCCAGTAATGTTAATTTTCATGAGTTTGGGGTCAATTCTTGCTTTAAAATCACATTATTGTTAAAAACAATTTACCTAAATACAGACAAAGCTGCTTTGGTATTTTCATTGTGTTCTCATTAATTTTATACATAAAAGAAAATTAGCGTCTTTACATACTGACTTGTTATTTACAAGAAAATCACATATATTTTGTTTTAAGGCTAATTTCTATATCTTTCAGGGAAGATTTAAATTTTTTCTTATTGTTTAGTATGCTGTTTGACATTTAATTTGCTGCTACTGCTTTTGTTACTATTATAAATAATAGTTTTTCCTCTGGTATATCTTTTAATGTTTGGGGCCCTGTGCCAAAAATGAATTGTCCACAGGTGTGAGAATTTTCAGTTCTCTCCCAGTGTTCTATGTGTATTTTGACTCTTGTACCAGGAAATTTTCACTACAGTAGCTCTGTAATATAATTTGAAGTTAGGAAATAATAAAAAAGACCTCCTGTCATTTTTTTTCTGAAGATTGTTTTGGAAATCCTAGTATTTTTTGGTTCTAGATAAATTTATATAGCTTTTGTTGTATTCTTTAAAAAAAAACTTGGTGGTACCTTGGTGAAGATGGCATTAAATCTATATACGGCTCAGGGTAGGAGGGTCATTTTGACAATTCCAATCTATGAGTATAAGATATATTTTCATTTCTTTGTATCTTTTTCTATTTTCTTGAAGAGTGATTCAGAGTTTTCCGTTTACAAGTCTCAGTTTATAAAGTCACTTCCTTTGCTAATATTATTCCCAAATATTTGTTTTTGATGCTTTAGTAAAAGGGATTAATTTCTGGTTATCTTATTCTTCTAATTTAGTGAATATTAATTCAACTCCACTGTGGTCTGATGGTTGGAATGATTTTAATGCTTCTGAATGTATTTAAATTGTCTTTACATGTGGTCTATTCATGAGAATGCATACGGGGGTTTGAGAACAATGTATATTCTAATGTGGGTGATTGAAGACTTCATCTAGAGGACATCTATTAGGTATAACCTGTCCATCTCTTCATTTAATATTTTTATTTCCTTATTGACTTTCTACCTAGTTAGTTGATCTATCTACCTAAGAGAGTGGGGGGTTACAGTCCCCGACTATTATTGTTTTGGCGTATCTCCAAGAATGGAAAGAACTTGGTCTGACAAAGGAGAGCAAGGAGGACCACACCTCAAGAGGAGTCCTACAATGGACTTACAGTGACTCAGTTTCTGAGTGAAGCACAAGGTGGACCATGCCTCCGGGGGAATCCTGGAGCGAATTTACACATCCTAACTTCTCTGCTGGAAAGGCAGAGAACTGGCCATAGAGCATCAGTAAGGACATCCCTCAGTGGGAGTCCTGGAGTGTACTTATAGTGACCCAACTTCTTCTCTCCGGGAATCATGCAAGCACTACCAGTGGGATTGAAGTTGGATAGCTCCTCAGGAGGAACGTTGGTTTGAGCTTAAAAACAACCTGGCTGCCTCCAAGTATGCTGCAAGGATTAGTGGGCATGCTATTGCAGATGCTGTGGAGCTTCGATGTTCTGGCATAATCAATTATTTACCCATTTTGATTCCTTTTACTCTTTCTGAAAGAAGTTGAACTGTAAACACAAGCTTTGAGATGGTATCTAGGGTTTTGTGTGTGTGTGTGTGACCAGTATCCATCAGTACATCAAGTAAAGTAACATCTGATCAGTTTTTTTGTCTGTTTGTTTTGCCGCAAGGGTTATCGCTGGGACTGCTCCTGGAGGCTATTTCTTTTTTTTCCATTTTGTTGGCATTTTTATTGTTGTTATTGCTGCTGTTGTTGTTGTTGGATAAAACAGAGAAATCAAGAGAGGAGGGGAAGACAGAGAGGGGGAAAGAAAAATGGACTCTCGCAAAACTTCACCAGTTTTGAAGCAACCCCTCTGCAGTTGGGGAGCCAGGAGCTCTAATCTGGATCCTTACTCAGTCAGGTCTTTGTGCTAAGTGCCACTTAACCCGCTGCACTACCGCTGGGCCCCCATCACATTAGTTTTTAATTAGTGCTAGCATATTCTGTTAATTTCCTCTTAAATTATTTTGCTACATTATATAATTTTGCTCATTTTGGCATGCATTTAAAATTGTTTCACTCAATATTATTACTTGTTTTTTATATTTAAGCATATTTGCATTTTCCTAGTCATTATCTTTTTAAGAAAACATTTTAATATAATCTCTCCCGCTTTTCTTTTTTTCTTTTTTTGATTTTTATTTATAAAGTGAAAACACTAACAAGATCATAGGTACAATTCCACACAATTCCCACCACAGGAACTCCGTATCCCGTTTCCTCCTCTAATAGCTGTCGTATTCTTTAACCATCTGGGAGTATGGACCCAGGGTCCTTATGGGGTGCAGAAGGTAGAAGGTCTGGCTTCTGTAACCACTTTTCCTGAATGTTATTTGATTCTTTACTATGTGCAAGAATAAAAATAATACTTCTCTCAATCATTTAATATTTTCAATGATTTTATTTCTCTTAGTGTTCCTCTTCGCTCTCTTAAATATTCTTGGTATTATAAATTGGTAGTTTAAATTATACCATCTGACTTCTCTGTTACCAAAGAAGTACTTAATGTGCTTATTTTACATTTCTTCTTTTATTATGCATGACATTGCTTGATTATGGTATTTCTAGTTTGTCAAATATGTAACATTTTTCAATTCTCACTTTTATTTTAGTCTTCAGTTTCTAGTAAAATATATTCAATGTTTCTCACATGAAGTTTAGCCAAACAGTTTTTTCGACTGTTCTTCATGGAATAGTCATGAACTGAGTGATTTCAGAGGATTTTTTGTTTGTTTGTTTTTTATGTTTGACACTATATATAAAATTTAGTACTAACATATTGATGGTCTTTTGTGAATTAGTTAGATGCCTTTCTCAATATCCAAGAGAAATTTAGAAATAGTAATAGAAGGCAGAAATTCTTTTTTCAAACCAAGATAGATTTTTTTTAATGTCTGAAATTGTTACTAAGTATTACCCAGGTATATGCTAGGCGCAAATAGCATATAATTTCAATTCACCATTTATTTTAGAATATTTAATATATCCCTTTATATTTTTTAAGAACTCAGATATATAAATATATATATATATTTATTTATTTATTTTTTTTACCAGAGCACTGCCCAGCTCTGTCTGATGGTGGTACAGGGGACTGAACCTGAGACTTTGAAGCTTCAGGTGTGAGAGTCTCTTTGCATAACCATTATGCTATCTACCCCCACCTGAGAACTCAGATATTTTTATAGTGGGCCTTCTTTGCCTCTCTTTTATATTTATCATATTCTATTTGTCCCTCTTTTCTTTATTTCTGGTTTATCTTCTTGTGATATTTCAGTTCTAAATTATTATAGGTACCTTGTGTGGCCCTGATTTTTTTAGATGATATATGTCTTTTTCTTTCCTGATTTCCTTGCTTTGTATTTTCTTCTTGTTGTTCAATTTGTATTTTGAAGTCATAGTTTATATACTCAGCTACTTAATTAAAATTTGTAAATATTTATTTGTATGTTAAAGAGAGAGAGAGAGCCAGAACATCATTCTGCCAGTACTCAGGCTCAGATGTGGAGTCCTCACACCTACAATTGCTGTGCTCTTATCTTGTATCACTACTCAGGTCATGATACTTCTTTTTTTTTTTTTTTTAATTTAAGGGAAGAAAATATCTCACGTGGATAGTATGCTGCTTTGGCATGAATTTGAGTCTGTTACCCACCACATTAAAGAAAACTTTAGCTTTTCTCTCTGCCATTCTGTCTTTATCTGAAAAAAAAAAAAAGCTATTGGGGACTCAATGAACAATGGAAGAGAAGAGCTTGCAATTGGGGTTAGAGGTGTAGACATCTATTATTGTGAGATGAGACATTGTACTCATGTGTCAACAACTACTGTATGCCATTATCCCTCCAATAAAAAATGTTTTGGAAGAAAGTTGAATTAATTTTATAGCATTATATTTCTATTCTATTTCATATTCAGATTTTTGTATGCTTTTCTCTGCTGAGTACATTTTTATTTCTACTTTTCTTATGATATTTTTGTAGCATATTAGATTTTTCTTTTTATAGCTATTCATTGAAGTTATTCCCAGAACAGCATTAGTAGAAGATAATGGATTTTGTTTGAGTAACTTTCAGATAAAACTTCTCTTCAGATCAAACACTCATTCATACAAAAAGTTTGTAGATTTGGAGGATGATTTTTCCATTTGTTGTTGTTATTGTTGTTTTCTATTTTCTTCTTGTCAATATAGTTTACTCAGGAGTGGCATCTTCTTTTTCTTTTTTTTAAGTTTTTTTTTTTAATATTTATTATTTTCCCCTTTGTTGCCCTTGTTGTTTAACATTGTTGTGATTACTGATGTCGTCGTTGTTGGATAGGACAGAGAGAAATGGAGAGAGGAGGGAAAGAAAGAGAGGGGGAGAGAAAGACAGACACCTGCAGACCTGCTTCACCACTTGTGAAGCAACTCCTCTGCAGGTGGGGAGCCGGGGGCTCAAACTGGCATCCTTATGCCTGTCCTTGCGATTTGCGCCACGTGCGCTTAACCCGCTGCATCACCGCTGGACTCCAGGCATCTTCCTTTTCTAAGGATGAGCTCTAACTAAATGTATTCCATCAGTAAAAGGAGATTTTTATACTTCTTTTTATTCATTTATTTTCTGATAAGTATTGTTCCATGCTCTCCTGCGTTAGCTCCACTGATCTGGTGCACTTATCTCCCCATCTAGATATAAGGTGATGCTGGTGTCTGATTACTCTTAGTCATGGTTTATGGACCTTTTCACTTGTATCTTTTATTGTTCTTTGTGATTATTTTTTTATTGAAAGCCTGGAAAAAATGGAATTCGTTGTCTGCCATTCTCTGTGGAAAATTGAAAGTCACATCACAAAAGTTTAATTTTTGAAAATAGATATATTATTTATGAATTTAGGTAGAAATATGTATATATAACTGAAATAGTCCACAGAAAGTGTACTGCAGAACTAAGACTAACACACATCAAATATATGCCAATTGAAGAAAAATTAATTGAGGATATTAATGGTTTATAGTAACTACAGTTATGCAATTGATGATACATGTGTAAAATTTCTTAGTTTTTTGCAGAATACTCTCACCCCAGAATAGGTCCTTCCCCAAGAAGACAGAGTAAGAATTGTTCAAAGTTATCAGTTACTTTCTCATGTATGGCTTAGTGGCAACACACTTTTTTGATGAAGCAATATTGAGACAAATATGTTAATATCACTGTAATACTTTGGTTGTTTTACTGTGAATAATATCACTTTTGGGATAAGTTGTCAAGATCATCACTCTGTCAGTCTCCCAGGTACATGTTCAGAAGCAACATTAAACTACTAGAAAAATACCATCCTGCCCAAGTTAATGACCATTTTAATTTCTTTGTATTTTCTGCTAACAAACTCAATCATTACTGCATGACTCCTTGGTGTATCCTTTTCATTATATCAGATTATATTTTGGCCATGAATATAAGTAAGATAATATATTTTGGATGATGCCTATTTTTTTAATTTAATAATTTTATTCACAAACTTTTCACCCCCCCCCATCGATTAGTTGTCTTTCATAGTTTATCAAACTGGATTAGAATGAAGAAAAGGATATGTGTGTAAGCAAATGACAAAGAAGGAATCTTTGTAAAAAATTAAATATTTATTTTAAACTGAATGCAAATTAAACGTTAAAACTTTGATTCTACCATATTATCGTTGTTGTTATTGTTGGAGAAGACAGAGAGAAATCTAGAGTGGAGGAGAAGACAGAAAGAGGGAGAGAAAGACACCTGCAGATCTGCTTCACCACTTGTGAAACTACGCCCCTGCAGGTGGGCAACCAGGGGCTCACACTGGGGGTCAAACCCTATTTCTTTCTTTCTTTCTTCTTCTTCCTTTTTTTTTTTTTTGCTCATCACTGGGATTTCACTACTCCAGGCTCAATCTTTCAGAAGGGAGGGCAGAGGCAGATAAAGAGGCACCACAGTACCAAGAAAATCTACATAGCACCCTCCCTGATATATTTTTATACTACTTTACATTCTGATTAAAAGAGCATCTCCTGGTGCTAGTCTTAACAAATTCAGTAGACATCATGTCCTTACATGGAGGATGCCATGCATAAAGCAAAATATGGAGATATAATTGTTTCTTTTTGTTTAATTGTTTCTTAAGAGCATTACAAAGGACTGTTTTTTTAATTAGTATATTGCTTTTGATTATACCCTCCAGTACTATATACTCTAAATATCTCTAAATATATTTTCATTTGGTATAAGTTTTAAGAGTTAACTTTTTTGTTTTTCTGATTTTTTTTAAGGTAAAGATGAAAGACAGGGAGGAAGAGAGAATCAGACAGAGAAGGAGAAATACCATGGTGTTGCTGTACCACTAATGAAGGTTCCCCTTTGTATGGTGATCCCAGGTGTTGACCAGGCACTCAAAATAGGTTCCACATGCATAATAAAGTGTGCACTCTAACAACTGGTATATCTCCCAGCCCTAAGAACAATTTTCAGCAGAAGCATCTTAAACTTCAAAATGCTTTATTCTTGCCTAAATAAAGGGTGTGCATCCCTATGTCATGTGATGTAATTAAACTTAATAGGGGAAAGAATATTTATTTTAGACGTATAACTCTAAATTGAACTGCCTCTCCTTAGATATAAGCAAAAAATAAAGGAAAATGTGAAGTAATAACATGGAATGAAATAAAGATGTGCAAATTGAGAATACTGTGGAATATAATAATAGTTAAATCACAATAGAATTAACATTAAAAAGGAACTGTGTTGAATAGATTAAGGAAATTTTGGAAACCTAGAAACTTTGTGTCAAAAGAGATGGTGGGTCATTATTCAATGTTATCTTGTTTTGAGATCAGGAGAACTAAAGTGATCATTTGTCTCTAAGCAGAGCAAAGTTTTTCAGAAGCTTACAATTTGTCAAAAAAAGTAAGAGTAGCTACAGTTTTTAAACAAGTATAAAGAAAATACTATTTTAATACATCTTACAATCAGATTGATAAGTACTATAAATTGAGTCAACATGTTGCTATATAATATCTTGGAAAACCAATGGATATTCATATTGATATCTTGTAAAAATCAATCCTGCCAACTAAAACATGAAAATGATCTCAACTAGAAGAGAAAATTGTGTTTTTCAAGCAACAAAAATGGGTCCACATCTTTAAAAAAAAGGATAGTATATTTTGTTTGTCCTTCTCTATCAAAGACCCCAAACCCCTCCCCTGCATACCCCCTACCCTGTTCTCTCCTAGAGTCCCTTGATTTGCTAGAGTATACCTTTTCTAGTCTGTTTCACCCTGTGTTCTTCCCTTTCTATCAAAGACCTAGGAAATGTTTTCTCTTTAAAGACTAAACTTGACACAGAAAAATATTCATGACATGATTACTAAAGGAAAATTTGGGAAAAAATTAGTTATAGACTACAGTAAAAGTTAATATTATGTGTAATATTATGTGTAATATTATGCTCTAGGGTTTTGACAAAATGCATATATATATATAATTTTTATTTTATTTGAGAGAGAGAGAGGAAGAGAGAGAGAGAGAGGGACATCAAATCACTGTTCAGAGTTCTGGTTTATGATGATACTGGGGGATTGAACCTGGGACCTCAGAGCCTCAGGCATGAAAGTCTTCTGCATAACTACTGTGCTGTATCCTCAGCCTCAATGCTTATTTCTAAGTTCAAGAATATTTCTGGTAGTGGGAAAAATTATGCAGTATCCCTTCATTAACAATGAATGTTAATGACTGTCTAAATTGGCAAATCCATAATAAAAAGTCCCCATGTGTATATCATTTGGAAGATCTTGTTGCTTAGCAACACCCAAATCAGGCACAGTCCCTGTTTATACAGCATTTGGGTTACTGGTATCTGTGCCATTTGTGTTTGGGGCATTGTATCAGGAGAGTCCCTGTCATGGTTACATCACAGATATTACACAGTCATCCAGGTTATTTTGTTAACTTGACTAGAGTGGATTCTTTAATTTGGCATTTGGCAAATAACTAAATTCATCAAAGAGAACCAATTTTTAAAATATTGGAAAATCATATATTGGTTTACTAAGCAGCTGTCAAATAGAACTTAATTAGGTGCCTTAGGTAAACATAGGTTTTCAATTTCTGCTCATTGCCTGTAACCTGACTAAAAGCAGTCTGCCAACATGTTTGTTTTCTGACTTCCCTATCTCAAACCAATGTGTTCTGCACATTTGTCCTCATGGTGATCCAGCCAGCTGGATCCTGTATCTCTCCCAGCATTATCATTATTTGTGAGCCTGTTCCAGATGTTTCTGCTGCAGCTGCTCTTGTGCTTGCTTTCACAAATCCTGTAACACTATCTTCCCTAAACTCTGCAATGTGTGCCCTGCACTACTGGCTCAGAATTCACATTGCTTCAGGACTCAACTTGACCATACACTTACAGCTTTTTTGTAAAAGGTCATATTTTCTCTGGTATCCTGTACCCTAGGGAATGTCCCAGGAGTCCCAATTTTTGAAGCATCATTAACCACATCTGTTGCTTTAAAGGGCCCCACATTTAGGCTTACTAGGCCACTTGATTCCCTAGTGATCTGTAGTCACTATCATCAGGCAGCACTGGTCAGACTACTGTATTTACCACCCACAAATTAGGTTTGCCAGGTCAATCCTAAATTCCCATTGCGTGGTAATTTTTCCCAGTTCTAATCTCACCTTTGAATACATTTTGGATTGCTTCAGCAGGCAGATGAGAGGCATTATACACTTCCTGGTGTACTTGAGAATGCAAGACTCATCTCCCTGAAGTGTCTCTAAAGAAATATCCTCCTTATAAACAAAAATGAGATGTGTCAGTTATTTCACTGTTTCTTTCTCTGAATCAGCTACTAAAGTCATATTTCTCTCCATCTTAAAACCTACTTTTCTGGGAAAAGAATCTCATAGCGATTGTGAGGCTTCCAGTTTAACTATCAAACTTGTAAACACCCCACCTTTTAAAAAGTTGATTTTGACATTCATTCACAGATCTTTATTTTGTTTCATAATAGTCAATGGTTCACTTAATTCAGATTTATTTATTTTTCAGACCAAAATAAGCTATCCTTTTCTCTCTGCACTGTGGACACCATGTCATTCAGCTGAAGCCTTCCTGGTGCTGGTACAGCCCTTGTACAGTAATATGACTAAAGATACATACTACTGTCCCTCACTGGGCACTGTAGTCTAATGGAGGAAAGTACTCTAACCAAGATTATAGCCCTCTTCTGGAATAACTATACCCAGTGACTGACTGATTTAAGGGGATGAAAAACTGCTAACAGTTTTTTGTTTATTTTTGCATAACAATGAAGAGCTACCCTGGCTCCTGAACTCCTAGAGTGGCAGGTGGAAATGTCCCTCCTAGTTGTGTAAAAGTTTAACTTCCTCTGCCCAACCAAGCCTTCTTTTCATTATAGGCATATCTCCAAAGAACAATCCCCATGAAAATAGATTATGTTGTTATCAGGAACCCAATTTATGGCAATCTACTATCATCTCCAATTCCTTGTGAGGGAAGATTGTGGTCTGCACAGAATCATCTATCCCATTTCCCACCACACTAGGCATGTCCTCTCTTTGACCCACTCACTATATTCTCTGGTTTGTATGACTGCTCAAATTTAAGCTTTTGTCTACTTTCCAGTTCAGAGTCAAGTAGACCTACTAAAGTGCAACATATTTCTAATTTATATTCAACTGGGCTTTAATAGTGAGGCATTTAGATAATCAATGTTTCAAGAGCTTGTGGAAATGAGGAGAAATTATACCAGGGAATGATTGGAGATTGGCAATATATTGTAGGGAATATTGGTGATTGAAATACATGGAGCAATTTTCAGAAATATGTATTTTCTGTAAAAAGTATTAGTGTTTCTTTCATTCCCAGGTGTGTTCTTATGTTAGAAAATTTGAGGTCAACACTCATAACCCTTTTCTCTCATATTTTAAAGCCAAATCAGAAAGAGGAAGAGAGTAATAAACATTGAGATTAATAAAGTCTTCTCAACTTCAGTTTAGTTTGAAAAAAACATTTTCTAAAATCTTATTAACATAGAAGCTCGGGAGAAATATAATAGTGATTACTATGATTTTATAAAATATAAATTGATATAAGTTAAAAAAAAACAGTACAAAGTGGAATTAATACTTGAAGTCAGCTAATCTTCATGGATCCTAAGAAATCAGCGGAAAGGTGGAGGGCAGTTTTGTCATAACTATTCTGAGACCTTCAGCAAAATTGTGTGTGTGCATTTATTTACATTTATTTGAGGAGAAAGTTGTAATTCTCATGAGGATATTTATGGCCTAAGAGACACCAATTCTTGGGTAAAGCGAATTAAATTTAAACAACTGCTATTCTCTTCTGACTTTAATTCTTATTTTTCATTTGACCTTGGCCCAGGTTTCTAACATCTTTTGCATATCCATATTGGAGTTATAATTTCAGATGTCTTTAAAGAAAAAGACAGTGAAATGTTGGTGTTCCTTCTTTGGTTTGGTAGTGTAAAAGTTTTTGGTTAAATTTCAGATAATATGCATGAAGAAGTAGCTTCCTAAGACCTTCAGCAGCTTCACAAAAGTCACTTGCCTTGAGAAAGACAATTTAGTAAAGTTAATCTTAAATTAGCGCTAATTATAATCCCATGAATATGAAAGTCATGTTTATTGAAGTTCCTAGGATTCTTCTTTAAAATATGTACAATGATTACAAATGCATATGTTTTAATTTAAATTTGCTTTTGAACATATTAGTAGCAACTAGGAAAAGGACTATCTACTATGATTAATTCAGAAAGTAAATACTGTAAAATGTGATTTAACTTATGAAGCTGTTGTTAGCATTAAGAACCATAACAGGATTACATGCATCTATGCTTTATATTCAAGCCTAAAAGTGTTAGCATTGAGCAAAATTCTCAATGTGTATTCTTTCTGGGTGAATTGCAGCTAGACAACTAAATCTGTAATGCAATATAACGTGATCATATTAACCTAGTGATGCAGAAAAAACCATCTGTACCACCTTAGATACAATTAAACTATAGGAACAACTAATTGCCTTGTGCAATCATTAGTTTAAGAAAGCAGTGAATTGTCTTTAAAAGAGGGTAATGCAACTGATAAAAAATGAATGGAAGTAAACAGTGACCTTCAGTGTATCATAATAGGCTTGCAGAATTGATTTGTAAACTGCTTTATAACTCAATTCCATAAGCATTAAAAGCTAATCAAATGACTGATACAGTTCACCAGTTTTTAACTTGGCAATTATCTTTGCCTATAAAAGTTATTAGTAGAATTATGTAAGAATGCTTACAAAATAGTTACAGTGATGCAGTTATTTGATCTTATTTACACAGACTGGTCACTTTCATCTACATTTTATTACTGCAAAGTTTAATGTCAAATGGACTTGTAGTTTGCCCATGCACTATATCATCCATCATCATTTTTTTAAATTTATTTTTTATTTAAGAAAGGATAAATTAACAAATCCATAGGGTAGGAGGAGTACAACTCCACGCAATTCCCACCACCCAATCTCCATATCCCATCCCCTCCCCAATAGCTTTCCATTCTCTATCCCTCTGGGAGCATGGGCCCAGGGTCATTGTGGGTTGCACAAGGTGGAAGGTCTGGTTTCTGTAATTGCTTCCCCGCCGAACATGGATGTTGATTGGTTGGTCCATATTCCCAGTCTGCCTCTCTCTTTCCCTAGTAGGGTGGGTCTCTGGGGAACTAGAAACAAAAATCAACTCCAAATGGATCAAAGACCTGGATGTTAGACCAGAAACAATCAAATACTTAGAGGAAAGCATTGGTAAAACACTTTCCCACCTACACCTCAAGGACATCTTTGATGAATCAAACTCAGTTGCAAGGAAGACTAAAGCAGAAACAAACCAATGGGACTACATCAAATTGAAAAGCTTCTGCACATCCAAAGAAACTATTAAACAAACTGACCCCTCAAGAATGGGAGAAGTGTTGGTATGAAGAGTTTTAGGGTACCTTGAGTTTAGCTTAGCTCGGTTTAGATTGTGCTGCATCCTGCATGAATAAAGAGATACTGCCTACAGCTCAACCATGAGTCCCTGGTCGTCTGTTACCCGCCCGTGAAGCCAGCCCAGTGAAAACAACATAGCCCGTCGAAAACAACATATGACGACCCAGATGGGACTGGACCTGCGCAACTCCCAGATAAGTGAAGACTTTGCCTACCTATGCACTATGGTCTTCTCTTCTACTTATGAAGAGGTTTGCCAAAGCCTCTACTGTTTCATTATGAGACAGTTTCTCTGTCTCTGGAACATTTTACTCTGGGCCACATTTCGGTTCCCTGACCGGGAACTTTAGTTTCTTATGACCGGGATCATAGAGCTTGGGAGATGCACGGAGATTTCTCCTTGGACTTTCTGGATTCCCTTGCCCATGTTTCCCAAGGAGAAGGACTACATTTTGCTCCGGGCCACAATTTGGTTCTTTATGACCGTGATGGTAGACCTTGGGATATGCATGGAGATTTCCACTGGGACTTTCTGGACTTCTTCTCACATGTTTCCCATGGAGAAGGACTACTCTAATTTGAGGAGTGTTCTCCAGTACCCTGGCAGTCCCCAAGAATGGAGACACGTGGTGGTTAGTTCTACTCTCCTGATTGGATTCTTTCTTCGAAAAGTAGATGCCTGAAGCAATCCAGCAGGAACAGTCAGAAGCACCCTAAATGGAATTTCGAGGAGCTTTTTGGACTAGGACGCCCTCCGGGGACTCTTAATGCTACATGGTGAGATCTGTTTCATAAGAGAGTGATTTGAATGACTGAATTTTTGTTTACATTGACTTAAAAAAAAAATGCTAGATGCAGCCATGATTTCTAGAGACATCCAGAAACAATCCAAAAAATTGTTTTTTCCCTCCTTTGATTTCTCTTTTACATCTTGACATGAATCTGAAACGTTTAATCCTGAAAACTGTATGAGTTATGGGCGGGGCAGATAGTGCAATGATTATGTTAATTATTCTCATGCCTGAGGCTTCTACCGTGGTTCTTTTGTTTACCTTTCCACATTTTATTGAGTTTAAACTATTTAAACAAACTTTAAAATCATACTAGAAAGGACTTCCAATTGTAATGGAGTTATCAATTGTAGTAAACTTTTAATCTACTACAAGTTTTGTTTGACAAGTAAGTGAATTTCAGCTGTCAAGTCTTCACATGAAAAAGCATCTACTCAAATGAAAATTTCTGGAAATGCATTTGGACCCCTGTTCTCTGACATCACCCACAAGATGGAATGACTACAACGCACCCCCGGAAACCAGTGATGTGACCTGGCACGACCTGAAGAAACAGATTCACAGACTCCAAAGATCACTCTCTACAGAAAAGCAGAATTCTGGTGGCCAACATTTCCCATCGAGACAGACATGCAGCGTTTCATCCCTTGGCATTTTCTTCTGTGGTCAGCTACTTTGGACTGACACCTCCATTGGACTTACTGGTACAAGCTGCTGTGTTTCTCAAAGACTAACTTCAGCCAATTGCCTTGAGACTTTATAGACCATGTCCCCTCGCCTGCAGGTTCTGACCCCAGAGTCGGAAAACTCCCCCTCCGTATTAGGTTATGCCCACAGAGGCATGAAGTGCCCCAAGAGGCAAGAGATGCCCACAAAGGCAGGAAACACCGTTTGAGGCAAGAGATGCCCCCAGAGGCATGAAGCGCTCCCAGAGGCAAGAAATGTCATTTCGCCTGCTAGGCCTTGCCCTTTGAAGCAAGAAACGTTCCCCTTGGCATCACACTGGTTATTGCTGCTCGCCTAGTTTGTTTTCCATGTCTTATGCCAGTTCTTTTGAAAACGCCTGTACGATATAGGTTTCTGTTCACCCCACAATCCTGATACTATGGCCATTAGTTAAAAAGAAAGGGGGAGTTGTTGGTATACATGAGACCCCTTCTGTTTCATTTGGTTTAAATCCCCCCTGCTTAACACTATTCTATTTACATAACCACTGCATTCTATTTACATAACCACTGTTAACAAGCACCACCCTCCCTCCAGGGCATTGGTGGTTCAGTGATAGGATTCTCGCCTCCTCCACCCCCTCCTTGTCACACTCTGATTTTCACCAGTCACTTTTCTCTCCACCCTCTCTATGTCACATCCTGTTTCCACCCTACTTAGCAAGTATATATAAAGACAGCATTGTGAGTTTTAGGGTACCTTGAGTTTAGCTTAGCTCGGTTTAGATTGTGCTGCGTCCTGAATAAATAAAGAGATACTGCCTACAGTTCAACCATGAGTCCCTGGTCGTCTGTTACCCGCCCATGAAGCCAGCCCGGCGAAAACAACAGAGAAAATCTTCACATGCTATACATCAGACAAGAAACTAATCACCAAAATATATAAAGAGCTCAGCAAACTTAGCACCAAAAAAGCAAATGACCCCATCCCAAAATGTGCAGAGGATATGAACATTCACCTCAGAGAGTTCCAAAAGGCTAACAAACATATGAAAAACTGCTCTAGGTCACTGATTGTCAGGGAAATGCAAATTAAGACATCCATCATCTTTTAACAGAAAGATAAATTCTATTTTAAGTATATTTAGCTGCTAGTACAGCAAATTAAAGTTTAATGATGCAATTTTCTATAATGTATAAGGGGTCTGAAAGCACTTCTGTATATTCTTTGGAATCTGAACAATAGAAATTAATAATGCTAATTAAAAGGGGAAGTTAACAAGAAAGGTATTTCAGGTATGTATGGCATGATAAGAGTTAATTATTTCTATGGGCTACTGAGTCCTAGCCCATTAACCATTTTCAGAAAATATAAATTAATACATCTCCAAGAGATGAAGGTTTTATAGTTAATATAAACTAATTAAGGGTCCCAAGATTGACTCAGAAATAGAACACGGGATTTAGATGCATAAAATCCCAAATTCATTCTCCAACACTGCATATACTAGAATGATGTCCTGGTTATCTATCATCCATCCATCTATCTGCCTGCCTATGTATCTATCTATCTATCATCTATCTATCTATCTCTGTCTGCCTTTGTCTCTTTATGTCTGTCTTATTAAATAAATAAATGTTAGGTACAAAGCAATGAAATATTCTACTATTTTTCAGCATGAGAAATGAAGCATATCATCGGTCTTTAATGTGCTAGTTGAATTTCATTTACCATTCTCTAGTTTGTCAAGCCCGAGATATGATAAGCAACGTAGAAACAGGGATTGTTCTCTTAGGAGTTATACAATTCACTAGGCAAAGTTAATTATAAAATCAAAAATGGGGGTCAGGCAGTGGCTCACAGAAGGACCCAGATTCAAGCCCTGGTCCCCACCTGCAGGGGGAAAGTTTCATGAGTAGTGATGCAGGGCTGCAGATGTTTCTTTGTGTCTCTCCTGCTCTATCTTCCATTTTCTTTCAATTCTTCTGTCTCTATCCAATAAGAAATAAATATATTTTTAAGATGAAAGCCAAAAACTGTAACTAGATGCTAGCCTGGTTCAGAAACAAGGAAAATAAACCTTCCTTAAGGCATTGGAGCTAAAATCCAAAGGACTTTCAATGTAGGGGGAGTGAAATATATCAAATTTAAAGGAAACACTGAATCTAATAGTTTTATAGTATATAACAATTTGCAATTTACATGCTCACCAGCATTCTTTGTCAACACTATTTTTTTCATTTACTACTAAATTAAAACATAAAAAAATCATCAAGTTTTTTAAAATTTCTTTATTGGG
Organism: Erinaceus europaeus; assembly: GCF_950295315.1. Taxonomy (NCBI): domain Eukaryota; kingdom Metazoa; phylum Chordata; class Mammalia; order Eulipotyphla; family Erinaceidae; genus Erinaceus; species Erinaceus europaeus. The sequence goes on from NC_080179.1 coordinate 29,361,847, forward strand.
GAATTAATGGTTTACAGTCAACAGTAAAATATAATAGTTTCTACATGCATAACATTTCCCAGTTTTCCACATAACTATACAACTCCCACTAGGTTCTTTCCTGCCATCGTGTACCATGTCCTCCTGTTTTCATTGCCAATGTGTTTTTGTGTTTATAGTTACTATTTATATTTTTAGTATTTACCATTTAATGCTTAGTCACCCATCCAAGCATTGTGCACTATTATATATGTATAAAAAATTCATCCACTATTTCCAGAAATTTGAAAAGCAATGCAAAAAAAAATACTTAGCTTTTATTACAAAGCATCACTCTAAAACCAAAGTATTTTTGAATTAAAAAAAATAAGAGAGTCAGGCTGTCATGTGAAGCACAAAGACCGGTGTAAGGATCCAGGTTAGAGCCCCAGGCTCCCCACCTGCAGAGTCGCTTCACAAGTGGTGAAACAGGTGTCTATCTTTCTCTCCCCCTCTCTGCATTCTCTTCCTCTCTCCATTTCTCTGTCCTATCCAAAAATGATATCAATAACAACAACAATAACTACAACAATAAAAAAGAAAATATTTTTAAAAATTCGAAAAAGAGTAAGAAATATAGAATATGCAATTGACCCCATCTTTACCCATCTACACTAAACTCACAATGCACCACACTGAGCATCAAGAGACCACACCTTTGCCCAGACCTCCAGCTCTGCCCAGCTGAGAAACTTCTCTAAAGAACAAGGAATATCAAAGATCATCTGAGACTACAAAAGGATGAGACTGGACTAGTTTGAGAACCCACTAAATCACCAGTGAATGAAGGGAGCCTAAAGAGAGATTCCTGGGCCCTGTGCTGGCATCTGGGGCAGAAAACTGACTGGGAAACTCAGGATATCTAAAACCTGGTGGTCTAGTGGTGGGGCTGTACAGTGAGAGCCTTTTCACTTTGTTCTTCTGATGAGAACATGGTGAGTAATTGTCTCAGATCCTATAGACTATAAACAAGACTTCATTAGAAACTCACAGGGCCTAGCAGTGCTGCCTGGTTTGGCTCTGGCTGCTTGCACAGAAGCTGAATGGAGCTTGGAGCTTTGGATCCTTTGGGTGTGGGAGTGTCTGTGCGTAACCACTGTCCTATCTCTCCCCCACCCTGCTTTATCTCTTGGTTAGGAGTGAGTGATAAAGCTAAAAAAACATACTTATAGGGAGTCGGGCAGTAGCACAGTGGGTTAAGTGCACATGGCACAAAGCACAAGGACCAGCGTAAGGATCCCGGTTTGAGCTCCCAGCTCCCCACCTGCAGGGGAATCAATTCACAGGCAATGAAGCAGGTCTGCAGGTGTCTATCTTTCTCTCCCTCTCTCTGTCTCCCCCTCCTCTCTCATTTCTCTCTGTCCTATCCAACAATGATGACATCAATAACAGCAACAGTATAACTACAACAATAAAACAACAAGGGAAACAAAAAGGGAATAAATAAATTTAAAAAACAACATACTTATAGGTAAAAAGCCCTCAAGCTACCATAGCCTATAGTGAAGAAAAAGAACAAAAGAGACATTAACAGTCACTGTGCTTCCACTCAGGGATTGAGATAGCATTGAAACAACTGTTAATTTCCACAGCTGTGAACTCTGTAAGTCCCTTACATAGACAAAAGTCACTCTAGGCAAGAGTGATCAGTGGACTGAAAAGTACTGAGAGAAAGACCTCATAATACACTATAATAATGGCTAAACCAAGGAGAAACATTGAAGAAATGAATTAGGACAAAAGTTCAGCTAAAAGTCCCCCAAAGGTAGAAACTCAGAAGAATGAGATCAATATTAGAATGCTAGCTAAGGAATTAGTCAAAGAAATGAGGAGTTTGAATGAATTCTCATCATAAATGCAGAAACAACAAATGAGACTCTCAAAGAAAGCACTAACTCTCTCAATGTAATTAGAGAGTTGGAAGCTGAAATAGCTGAGCTAAGAGTACAACTAGCTGAACAAGCTAATACAGTATCAGAACAGGATAACAAAATAGCTGATCTACAAAAACAACAGAGGGCAGAGAGAATAAAATGAGGCAGAAAACAGAATTAGCAAGATTGAGGACAGATTAGAGATAACTAAGGAAGAAGTAAGAGACCTGAAAAAGAGATTAAAAGATATTGAAATCAACAACAGAGACATATAGGATGACTCCAAAAGACATAATATATACATTATAGGCCTACCAGAGGAAAAAAAGAGAGGGAAGAGAAGAAAGCATTCTACAGGACACAATAGATGAGAACTTCCCTCGTCTAGACAACATAAAAGATATAAAGGTGCTGGCTGGGCAGTAGTGCAGCAGGTTAAGCACACATGGCTCAAAGTGCAAGGACTGGCACAAGGATCCCTATTCAAACATCTGGCTGCCCACCTGCAGGGGGTTCACTACACAAGCAGAAGCAGGTCTACAGGTATCTTTCTTTCTCTCCCCTTCTTTATCTTCCCCTCCTCTCTTGATTTCTCTCTGTTGTATCCAACAACAACAACAGCAATAACAACAATGAAAATGATAACAACAACAAAGGCAACAAAATGGAAAGATGACCTCCAGAAGCAGTAGATTCATAGTGGAGGCACCGAGCCTCAGCAATAACCCTGGAGGAAAAAAAAAAAGAAAAGAAAAGAAGAAAAGAAAGGAGGGGGAAAAAAAGACATAAAGGTTCAAGAATCCCAGAGGGTCCCAAACAGAATTAATCCAGACTTAAAGACACAACATATTTATAATGAAAAGGAATAAGGATAAGGAAAAGATCGGGAAGGCTGCAAGAGAAAAATAAAGAGTCACTTACAGAGGAAAACCCATAGGATTAGTGGCAGATCTCTCCACACAGACACTAAAGGTCAGAAGAGAATGACAGGATATCTATCCAGTCAGAGCTCAATGAGAAAGGTTTTCCACCACGAAGACTACTATATCCTGCTAGACTGTCATTCAGACTAGATGGAGACATAAAAACTTTCTCAAAGCAAGGACTTCAAAAGCTAAATAAGGACAAGAGACTATTTTATTTTATTTTATTTTATTTTAACAATGACTCTTTAGTCACTATCAGACCACCCCATCAGCTGGGGCCCTAGTTGGGGAGTTCTGAGATTCCCAGACAGACATGATGGGCCTAGACCTAGAATTAATCACTCTTCCCAATATTACCAGTCATCTCTATCAGGAACAACACAATAGACCCCTTTACAGGCCCTCATAAGACCTTGCCCTCAACTTGGATCAACAACAGTAGAGAATGTTCCATCCTCTGGAAGGAGGATGGACAATATACTCTATGCTACACTGAGAAAGATGGGTCCTGAAATTGGAGCAGCTTGGAACATTCCTACTCATGACCACAGAATGTGAGCTCAGATCTACAGGGATGCAGAGGTCACATAGGCTCCTAGGCTGAATATGGTCCCCAGATCACACCAAATTGATGGGGTTTACAGTCAACCATATCTATGCACCTTCCCCATATTTGGGAGCTACTCCTCCCTGATCCAGTTTACTGATCCTTTTTCCAGCCATGACAACATCTCCCCAGACAACAACTTGGATCCACCTGCATATCAGATTTCAGGCTCAGGGGAAAAAACAAACAAACTAGTATAGTCAAGGGCCCTTTGGAATATAACTAAAATAGGCCTACTAGCTATCTACAAAACATGGACCCCCCCAGCTCTTCACTTGCACTATTCCAGCCTTTAGGTTCGTGATTAGTCAACAACTTGTTTGGCTTTATATGTTAACTCTCTTTTCAGCCACCAGGTTCCAGATGCTAGCATGATGCCGACCAGACTTCCCTGGACAGACAACTCCACCAATGTATCTTAGAGGCCCGCTTCCTCAGAGCTCCACCCCACTAAGGAAAGAGAGAGACAGCTTGGGAGTATGGATCAACTTGTCAATGCCCATGCTTAGTGGGAAAGCAATTACAGAATCCAGACCTTCCACTTTCTGCACCCCATAATGACCCCTGGTCCATACTCCTAGAGGGATAAAGAACAGGATAGCAATCAGGGGAGGGGATGGGATTCGGAGTTCTAATGCTGTTCTAATGTTGTACCCCTCTTATCCTATGGTTTTGTCGATGTTTCCTTATTACTAAAAAACAAAAACAAAACAAACAAAAAACCTCCTCAAACAAGCAATAGTTGAAGGAATCAACTGTCAACATGCCTGCCCTGAAAGAAGTTCCAAAAGGTCACCTTATAAACAATCAGATCACCATAAGCATGCCATATATCAGAACACTCTTAACAATCTACAATAATGGCATCAAAAATCTTCAGTCTGTACTATCAATAAATGGCAATAGCCTGAATTCACATATTAAAGGCACAGAGTAGGAAGGTGGATCAGAAAACACAACACAACCATATGTTGTCCGCAGGAATCCCACCTAACTCAACAAGACACACACAGACTCAAAGTGAAAGAATGGAAAACTACCATACAAGCCAATGGACCACAAAAGGGGTTGGGGGTGGAGGCAGGAACAGCTATGCTCATATCTGACACAATATATCTTAAAATAAATAAAATTTTAAATGGTAGGGATAGGCAACACTCAGTGTTCAGAGGATCAATCAATTAAGAGGACTCAAAGGTTATCAATATCTATGCACCCAAGGAGAGGCCATCTAAATATATCAACAATTTACTGAAAGAGCTACAGCAATATATTAACAGATCATCTCAACTTGACAGATCATCCAGGCAGAAAGTCAGTAAAGAAAGGAAAGAGCTAATGAAGAGATAGTTAAACTAGAACTATTGAACATTGTCTGAGTAAAAATGATAATTTCACCATTTTCAGCCCATCTTGGATGGAGCTTGAAGAAATCATGTCAAATGAAATAAGTCAGAAACAGAAGGATGAATATGGGATTATCTCATTCACATGCAAAAGTTGAAAAACAAGATCAGAACAGAAAACACTAAGCAGAACTTGGACTGAAGTTGATGTATTGCACCAAAGTAAAAGACTGGGGTGGGTTGGGGGGCGGGGAGTCAGGTCCTGAAATGAGATGAGAGAGGACCTAGTAGGGGTTGTATTGTGTGGAATAATGAGAAATGTTATGCATGTAAAAACTATTTTATTTACTGTTGTCTGTAAAGCATTAATCCCCCACTAAAGAAATAAAAAGAAAAAAAAAATATATATATCACCCTATATAAACCTTCCAGATATGTTAAAACAACTCCATACTTCATGACTTTTTTTTTCCTTTTCTTTTCTTTTCTCTTTTATTAGTTTTGATTAGTGGTTTCATAATAATTAAAAAGACTGTGGTATAAGAGAGTTATAATTCCATACAATTCCTAATACCAGAGTTCCATATCCCCTCCCCTCCATTGGAAGCCTCCCTATATGTTATCCCTCTGGGAGTATGTAGCAAAAATCTTTATGAGGAGAAGGGAGGCTCACTTCTGTAATTGCTTCTCTGCTGGACATGGACATTGATAGATCAATCTGTACCCACAGCATGTTTCTACTTTTCCCTAGGCTGGTAGGTCTCTAGTGAGGTGGGGCTCTAGGACACATTGATAAGTTTCTCTGCCCAGGGAAGTCAGGTAACATCTGCAACTTGGTGGCTGCAAAGCATTGAGATATAAAGCAGAACAATTTGTTTAATAATCAGGAACCTAAATGTAAAAGTATAGCAGATAAAATTTGGGTCCTGCATGTTGGAAAGAGCTAAGAATTCTATTTTAGTTATATTCCAAGGGGCCCATGACTACTCATTTTTGACTGAGTACAACAGCTAACACGCAGGTGGGTTAAGAGTATTGTCTGGGCAGATGGTGTCAGAGTTGAGGATAGAACTAGAAAGATGAATCAGGGTAGAGAGTAGCTCCCAAATATGGGAAAAGTACATAAAAATACCATTAACTGTAAACTCCATTGATATGACCTAGGGCACATGCATATTCATTTTTAGCACAGGAGCCTGTGTAACCTCTTCATCCCTGTCATCCTCAGCTCACATTCCCTGTTCACAGCTAGGAACATTCTAGGCTGCACTCATTTCAGCACCAGTATTCCTCAAGTGGCAGAGTATGTTGACTTTCGAAAATGGGGCAATTTCGTGTTTTAATACTGATTTAAAAAATTATAAGACAACAAGGGTATTATTTGATGCCTTTCCCACCACTAGAGTTCTGCAACACCACTCCCTCCATTGGAAACTTCAGTAGTTCTCCTGAGATCACAGATGCGGGTTGATTATTATCTGTATTATCTCTATCTATTTTGTTTGTATGGTTCAGCCTTCTCTTCCTTTCTCTGGCATACCTATAACTATTACTATTCCTGAGTGTCCTTCCTTTTTTCCTCTTATCTCTCAGGGTCCTGATGGAATTGAGCCCTCTAGTTTCTTACCCCATTTCATTACATATCCTCCTACTCCTAACATAGTAACTTCACACACACACACACACACACACACACACACACGTAATATACTACATTTATTTCTGCTTCTGTCCCATTTCTTCTTTTCCTTTCTAAACTATCCTCTGCCATTCAAATCCTTTTTAAAAATGGGTATATAATGTATGTGATTTTAAGTTATTAATTTGTTTTTCCTGAGGAACTGTTATTTTATAAGACTGTTGTCACAGTAGAATTTCACATTTCCCCAAACTATATGCCAATATACTTCACCCACCACCAGAGATTTTAGTTTAATATAGCAATAGCCTTCATATAATGAAACCATGTCACTAAAGCCCATCTAACCATCAGAATTGTGACAAAATTATTTTACTCTTTCATACTATTTATGTGAGATTTCATATAATGCTAATGCTAACAAGTTTTAGTTAATAACATGGTATTTAAGTCAGTGAACTGCATTTATTTGTGTTTATTTAAAGGATGCATTCTTTGCCTTATAATGATGCTCTTTCCTGTCTCCATTTGTAGGGAAACTTTTTGGGTTCAAGTTCCCTGGTCTGCGAGTTCTCACATACAGAAAGCAATCTTTACCACAAGAAGACCCTGACATGGTAGTAATTGATTCCTCTAAACACAGTGATGATTCAGTAGCTATGAAGCATTTTAAGTCTCCTACAAAAGAAAGCTGCAGCCCCTCTGAAGCAGATGATACAAAAGCTTTGATACAGTCCAGCAAATGTTCTCCCTTGGTGAATATATCCGGACCTCTTGACCATTCCTCTCCCAAACGACAATGGGAACGACTTTACCCTGACATGTTGCAATCAAGTTCCCAGCTGACTCATTCCAGATCTAAAGAAAGTATTTGTAGTATACGAAGGGCTTCTTCAGTTCATGACATAGAAGGATTCAGTATTCACCCCAAGAATATATTTAGAGATCGACATGCCAGTGAAGGTATGTGTATTTGCTTTTAAAATATGGAAGTATATATTATAGGCAGTAGAAGGTATTTAGTATTTATTTTAGCATTAATTCTGTTTCTTGAAGAAATAAATTTGAATAAATGCAATTAGAATTGAGAATCCTGCATTCAGAGTTATCATAGACATTCTCTTTTAAACTAGTGAGTAATTTGGTTTCTCCTACCTTCTTTTTCTGTGTTGCTGAAATAAGATGGAAACTATTACCTGTCTAGTTTGTGGAGTTTTAATTAATTAATGTTTAGTGTAAGATATTTACAGATTATAATGCCATCAGATCAAATATAATTAATTTTGCTACATTTATCAGACAATTTATATATTAAGCCCTAGGCAGAAAGAGTGTTATACCATCAGAGGACTATTTTTATTGATCAGCTCTTTCCAAAGAAAGAAGTGTAGAAATGTGCTGTGCTAAGTGATCAGAAAGCTATAAATTGAAAAAGGTATAAAATGATCAGAAAGCTTTTAAATTGGGGGTGAGGAGGGGAGAAATAAGGAGAAGGGGAAAGTTTTAGGAGAATAGAAATCTTTCTCTCAACCAAAAAACCAAGTCAGAATTCATTTATTCTCTCTGTCCTTTTTTAAGTTCACATTCTTATATCCATGTCATTAGAAAAAGCAGAGAAAGCAGTAACAGAATAAATCACACAATGATTAGCAACAATAACTGCTGAGTATTAACTATGTGTGAGGCAATGGTTGACACACAATATTATGTTTTATTAATAATTTACAATACAGTTGTCACATAGAGTTAATTTCTTTTCTTTCCAAAGTAAATGTCTACACTCCAGTCCTACTGCCAAGTTAGTGCCTCCAGTGACATTGTACATTAGGTTCCCAGTACTCTCTAAGCCCCTGTTCCCACATCCTTGGTCTTGCTACAACACACCACATCTAGTCTTTTATATCAATATCACTAGTGGGAAATGATTACTAAACCCCATTTTATAGAGAGCAAAACTGACGCCTAGACAAATTAAATATATGATCTATTTATGATCACAGAACCCATTATTGACAGATCCTTCCTTCCATCCTGGGGCTTTCCATCTCTGAAGGCCAGAGATTGCTCATGCTGTGTTTTCCTTCCTTCACCTTGCTTTAAGACACCTTACACTAAAAGGAATCTGTTGAGTCATTGCGTTATTCCCCAGTGGTTCTAGAGTCAGAGAACCTGTTACATAGATACATCAACAATTTTCTGAATACTTTAGATGTTGATTCTTGAGAAGCCCACTGTCCTTTATGTGATGTTCATTCCTACCAATATCTATTATTACTTTGCTGCTGTTAGTTTTCTTTTTATAAAATAAATCTGATTGCAGGGCTCCTTAATTTAGAAAACACTTTGCCAACTGGCCAGTTAGCTATATCTCATTTCAAGATGTTCTGAATTTCCCTCTCTACAATACACTTTATTAAATAATTACCTTGAAATGTGCCCTGAATTTTCTTGCTTAATTATTTTGTTCTATACTTTGTCTTTCTTCACCCCATTCTCCATAACCATTAGGATGCATTGTTCCTTTCCCAAACTAAAGGAATGAAATGATTTCTCATGTCAGTGAGCTAAGCAGGGTTTATATATATTATAATGCCTACTACATTCTACCAGTATTACATGCCTGTCTTTCCTGTCAGATATGCAAGATTATAATAATATTGCTGTGGGAGTCGGGCGGTAGCACAGCGGGAGTCGGCGGTAGCACCGCGGGTTAAGCACATGTTGCGCAAAGTGCAAAGATCATGTAAGGATCCCGGTTCGATTCCCTGGCTCCCCACCTGCAGGGAAGTCCCTTCACAGGCGGTGAAGCAGGTCTTCAGGTGTCTATCTTTCTCTCCCCCCTCTGTCTTCCCCTCCTCTCTCCATTTCTCTCTGTCCTATCTAACAATGACAACATCAATAACAACAACTATAATAACTACAACAACAACAACAAAGACAACAAGGGTAACAAAAGGGACAATAAATAAAATTTAAAAAAAGAAATAATAATAATAATATCACTGTGAGCTCCTCCAGCATTAGGGCTCTGATATAGTTAACTCTGCAGCCTTCACACCTCAATTACAATTTTATACCAGGTGCTCAATAAATGTTAGTGTGACGTTAAGAAGGTCAGGATAGTAAATTATGTTCACAGACCAGCACATCAGGAAGTAATAAACTATCTGATTCATAATACTCTGAAATATAAAATTATATTGGATTGAATTATGTGTAGAGTATTCACTAAAGGGCACAGCAGAGGTTAAAAAAAAAGGAGAAAGAAACTGAGTTGGCAGGAAAAAATAAAGGAAATACAGGGGCCAGGTGGTGGCACATCTAGTTGAATGCACATGTTATAATGCACAAAAACCCAGGTTCAAGCCCCTGGTCCCCACCTGTAGGAGGAAAGCTTCTTGAGTGGTTAAGCAGGGCTGCAGGTCTCAGTCTCTCTTTCTTGTCTATCTTTTATTTAAATAAAATAAAATATTAAAAATTACATAAAAATAAAGGAAATAAATAATACTACTATAGAAACAGAAGGAATTTGAGAAGGTATATATGACAAAAGAGCAATTAGCATAACCATTTTGATTTATCAAATATTGGTCAAAGAAGGTCAAAAGGAAAATATAATTAAGGACAAGCCATAAACTAGATAATCGTTTTATGTTTCATATGTTATAAGAAGGGATGCTTAGTATCTCAACACTGAACAAAAGCTCTGAAATATGCTCACTAAACAATAGGTTTTACGGCTGAACAACAAAATATCCACTGTGTTTATTCAATTGACAAATATTTTAATACGATTAATATTATCTTTAGAACTTTCTAGATCTTGACATTATTGTGATTATTGTCTGAGACTTTAGCTATAGAATAATAGCATTCACACACAAAAAAATTGAGTGTGAAATTATATGCAATTATTTCATTATACAGATTTCACCTATGTTTTTGTGGTGGTGCTAAGTAGGTTAATTAAATTCTATGACTGATCTTTGTTGTTTTCTATACTATGTGTATACAGTTCAGTATACAGTTCCAGTTATGGAAATGGATGGTTTAAAAGTTTTGGATTTCTCAGTACAGATATTATACAGGGACATTTTAAGTCTACCCTCAATTTTCTCCCACCTCCATGTTATTTTCATACAAGGTACCACTTTCTTGCAGGTGCTACAAGCTGCTTATAGATTAATTCATCCAGTAAACGTTGTACTTTAACTTTAGAGCAATTTTAGCAACAAAAATTTTAGCATAAAAGAAATGCTATGGTCAATGGCTATATATAAGCAGACTTTCTCTAGCAACAGAGTACAAATCACCTGCTCTTGGCCTATCACAGAAATATGAGCCATATAGATTTTATGAAATGTATAAATCTTCATATATAATTTTGGGGCATGGTGACTTCAGTTTTAGTTTTTCATTACTTGGACTCAGCTTCTGATGAAGATAGTCAATTGTTTGTAATCCATACTTCTACTACTCTATTTGTCATTAAGACTCTGCCTAAAAGGTCCTTCAGGTGTTGTCATCTAAGGCCAAAATTTTCTTTATGTTGTGAGGTAGTGAAATTGCTTCAATTTTAAGTTTTGAAATAATTATGATATGTCCCAATATTTTAAATAAGCACACCATTAATTAACATTGATGTCAGCAAATGCTGAACTAATTTTTTTAATCTTGGATATATTTGATAAGTTTTTGGCATGACTTCATTTAATTTAAGTTTTTTTTAACCATATAGTAATGCATATTTTGTTAGAAGCAAATATGCAAAAAGAGTCGAGTGTTAATCTCAAAGCTAAAAACAGTTCTCAAATTTGAAAACTACTCATTTTGATACATATGAATTTCCTAAATATCCTAGATATTACACTAAATCCATTGTGATAACAGAAACTTAAAAAACAGTGAATGGATTTTAATCAGTCAGAATCTCTCAGTGATTTCTCAAAATTATTTTGCTTAACTATGACTCTTTGAGTAAGATTTGGTATTTTCAATATATACATTTAAAAACATTCATGATAGCTCTAGTTAGTAATTTTATGATTAATGGCACAAGATTTCTTTTTGAGGTAAACCATTGTCTTAAAACATCTTTTGTTATTAGCATACTAAATAAATTATAAAATTGTTATTTACACTACAAAACTTTTGTTTTGTCTTTGAGTGCATTTTAACTGGTGGTTTAAAGGAATCAAATAAGCTTGAAAATTTTTATCTCAGCTGAACACAGGTGGAGATATTTTCTCCAACTATCAGAATTGTGAAATGTGTGCCTTAGAGTCTATTTGAATTAAATACAGTACCTATTTCACATATTTGAACATAAAAAGGTTATTAGAGTAAACATTAGTTTAGTATATACACTTAGATGGTTCAAGGAAACAAAATATTAACTTCAATCAAATATATAAAATTTCACTCATATGTCTGTCCTGTTTTTCCTGATTGTTTTATTGAGGTTGAGTGTATATAATATAATTTTAGACTTCATTTTTACTTCTCTCCCTTTTTTATCCTTATATGCTCAAAACAGACAATGGTCGCAGTGTCAAAGGTAACGTATGAAATAAAATTTCATGATCTGATGCTAAAAATGCCCCTTTACTTGGCATGTTAACTTGCCTGCTGTATGCCCTGCTTAATGCAACATCATGCTGCCCTTAGCTGGTCCAGGTGTCTGGTGGAGGCATCATGGCTTTATTTTGTTGGAGACATTGTTACTTTTTTAGCTGTGTTACCAAAATGACTATGAGCTCCTTCAGTAAGAAGTATAACCCTAGGCTGACAACAAATACCTCCAGGTATTTAGAGACAATATCAAACTAAAAATATTTCACTGTGAAGGAGGCACATAAGCCTATTTCAACAACAACAACAAAATAAGTACAAGCTAAAATGAAATGAACAAAGGACTAAATGACAGAATCACTTCACTTGTTCCTCTTTTGTTTCCTTGAAACTAGTTTCACGTTCCTGGATGGCAGGGGGTATGGTTTTAAGTTTACTGTAGTAGTAAATCGTATATGCATGATAGTTGTTTTCTATTTTTCTATATAACATTTTGATCACTTTTACTTGTGTCCCATACTAGCTAAAATAAAGACATTGCTTTATCCTACAGACATTGCTTTTATCCTACAGCTACTGTAGGATAATGTTTATCTGGTCAATATGACTGAAATTTTGAAATTTAATTTAATTTTTCCACCATGGTATAGAAGATACAGTGAATTACAAACTATAACAATCATGTTATTCTCATCAAATTTATAACTCCAGAGGCTTCGTCTGTTAATCTAGGCCATTGCATGCTGCTCTGGTATGCATATGGTGACAATGACTCATTTTGTGCATGAGTGTTGCATGGACATGTCTCCACTAGTGACCATCATTACTTAGTCTTCACTGTTTTGCCCTTTTCCATACATCTCTGCTATTTTGATCATTGTCAAGTTTTGTATTTTTATTTCTTAATTGCTTATCTAGTTAATCCAAAGCTGGTGATAGTTATGATTAAATAGAACTATAGAGTGAAAATACTTCCTGGTCAATAGACCAGTATATTTAGAAAATAGAGGAAATTGTGGCAGGTTTTCACCATCATATTGTTAATTTTAAAAGATTTATTTATTTATTTATGAGAAAGATAGGAGGAGAGAAAGAACCAGATATCAATGTGGCACATGTACTGTGGGGACTGACTCAGGACCTCATGCTTGAGAATCCAGTGCTCCATCCACTGTGCCACCTCCCGGACCATTCATATTTTTATTTTTAAAGCACTCCAAAAAGATTCTGTGCAGGTGACTTCTAATAGTCGGTGACTATTCTTTCCTTGACCTGTCCACTGTGATTTGTAAAAGGAAGCAAATTAGTGTCGATTAAAGTTGATGTGATTCAAAATATAACATCAAAAAGCAAGAATACAGACTGTTCTTGTCAATTTGCCTGCATGAAATATTATAGATTTAACATTTTATATTAGCATCAAAATATTATGTATTAGTTTTATTAATCTTTTAAATACATTGAGAAATAAATCTATTTTTCTTAATAAATAGAAAATTGACCTTGCTTTCATTTTGAACTGGTAGTTCTCTTAGTTATCATTCAAACTACGATAGTTTTACTTTTATCTCATAAAGTCATCCATTTATCTTCAACCATTTTTACTCAACCCACCCCAATTTATTATAGTAACTGTCTTTAAATATCAATAAATAGTAGAAGTCAGAAATATTGTATAAAGACCAGGTGATTTGTAAACTAGCTAACTATTTTGGTTTCCTTCTTTATTACTCTTTTTGGCCCTCAGGAAGAACTTTTTCTTTTTAAAATAGCATTTATAACAAAATTCAGATTCTAGCACCATTTAAAAGAGAATAAATTATCTGTTAGCATCTTGTATTTCATAATAAATTTAAATAGACTCATCATAAAAATTTCAAGACTTAACTTTAAAATTCTTTCCAGTTCTTGCATTAGTGTGATCTCTTAATGCAGGACATTTCTTTGTAGTTGAAAATATATTCATATTTAAACAGATACTTGCAGTGTATTCTAGTTTTATCCAGTTGTTGACTTAGCTTAATTTGCCACCAGTTGTCCACCTCCAACTAGGATATTGGGTAATTCAATCTGCTTTTCCATTTTGCAAATGTTTCTCTATAGAACATCCAATTCTCTTGCACACTTATGAGTTTTATATTCCCCTCCATTAAGTTTATCATATCCCTTTATTTCTGCCCATTTATTTTCTTTTAAATCAATTATTTTGTTTTCCAGGTTTCCTTTCTTTCATTAGAATATTAAATCCCATCTGTCCATGATCACTCTCAGGGAGGCTGCCTTTCACCTATAAATCCTCAACCAAGGCCTCTCTTGAATATAGATCTAGGAGGTAGGAAACCATGTGTTCTAATTTCCAGTCCTTGATTCTTAATTTTTTTTAGCCTCATATATGTCTGCTTAAGTTAAAATAAAGATGCTGCTAATACATGTCGTAATTAAAAATGCTAGAATTTTTTCATTAAATGGATAGGTATTAAAGGAATGTAAGTCAATATTGATAATATTGCAGATTCTAACATCTGCATTTAAACATCTGCCTCAAAATCAGTGAAAAAGGCACAATGATTTTTGTTATACACTATTAAATCAATTGTAAATGTCTTATCTAACCAAGCATGCATGATTGCCTTAAGTAATATTTTAAGTTCTGCTAACTTTGCTAAATGTCCAGACATAAAAAAAGAGTCTAGATTAAATTTCTAACTGTACCAGAAAGTAAGCAACATGAACAAAAACAAAAAATAGAATAATGGTGTAAAAGGGTTTTCTTTTTCTTTTTCTTTTTTTTTTTTTGAAAGGTTTTCTAAGAGGATGTAAGGAAAGCTAAAATATCACTACAATGAAATTATTATATGCTGAGGTTAAATCTTATTATAACATATTAATCAGTGATTTCTCAATTCTATCAGATAAAATGCATTCTGTTTCAACAGTTATCTTGTTATATTCATCTTATTATCCTGAAATGACATTCAGAGTTCATTTAAAGCATATCTAAAGGATCCACATAGTTCTTTAGTAGTAAATTATATCTAAAGGATCCACATAGTTCTTTAGTAGTAAATTATAATTTTACTAAATTATTTAGTAAAACAAAAGGAAATCATTTTACAACTAACTGACATTTCTCTCAATAAATTAATGTTAAAAGATAAATACATTATATGAGGAAAAAATGTCTTTCAATACCTTAAGCACATGATAAAATGGTCCATAGCAGCATTGAATAAAATAATAAATCAACAACAGGCTTGTAATAAAATAAAAACTGCCGTCAGATAAGTAATAATAGACCTGATTTATTTATAAATGAATTTTAAGTATGAAATTACTGAAGTTTAATTATGAATAACATACTAATATAAACTGGGAAGAATATGAGAAAGTATAATATCCTCACAAATGAAGTGGTCCTTGCTTTTTAGTATGGTATCACAAGGTTTTCCTGTATAATAACATATAATAGTAGTGAATTGTACAAAAGGGAGAAATCCCAGTAACTGTCAGGCCATATATTCACTCTCCCATACCCAAAAAAAGCCTGGCAGGCTATAGGCAGTAACTAAGAAAAGATGGATTGGAAAAATAATATTTAAAAATGATAACCAAGCTATTAGGGAGATGTTGTACCAAATATCTACAAAGTTACTAGACAACAAAAAAACAATAGACAATCACAGGACCAATAAATACTTTATTAAAGTGTCTAATGTTTACCATATAAATCTCATTGCATATCTGCATACATGTATGTGACATATAAGTAGTAAAATTAATATAATAACATTAATAAAATAATCTAATGATTTTTTATAAAACCTCTGCAATTTAATATTTGTTTACAGCTACGCAATAAAATAGAATTTAACCTCTTCACTTTCATGATTATACGCCAACTACAAACATACACTGCAACCTCAAGCCTCAAATTTTATATTGGCAACTCAGTGCCACAGTGATATAGTTATAGATAATGTGATTTTCCAAAACAGTGAAAAATTTTTGTTTAAATTCTGCACTAACCAAGGTAAAATCTTCCCTTTCATTATGGAAACAGCTCTGAGAATTCACTGTATACTGAAATCAGTTAAAAGTACTTTGTATTTCAGAGTTGTAGAGATTATAAAAATAGACACTATACTTTTTTATGTGAAACAGGTTCAAAACTCATATTATACAGATTTTTTTTTACCTGTATGAAAGCCCATTGGAACACACCAAACCATCTTGAAAGATGGGAGAATAGCTGCCTTTTGCTGTAAAGAACAAAAAAACAAAGGCTCTTAGAGTGAAGTACTAGTACCTTAGTTAAAACCTAGTGCTTATGAGTATAGCCAATTCTGTGGTTATAGGAACTGATCATATAGACAAAATATATTAAGAATGAGTAGTTCTATGTTAATATCACAGATGATCCATTTTCTAACCTGATTTGATAAACAATTCTGTGAACAATTTCTTGCAAAGATTTGATATATAGTATCATAATGAAAAGGAAAGTTAAAAGATGGGTATGCAGCCTTTCCATACAATTTAACTATTTACCTGAGATAATCATTCTATAATCTTTTGTCAGTATTTTGTATATAGTAAAATTAAAAGGTAGAAATAGGGATTTAGAATTAGGAAATAGGGAGTCGGGCTGTAGCGCAGCGGGTTAAGCGCAGGTGGCGCAAAGCACAAGGACCGGCATAAGATCCCGGTTCGAACCCCGGCTCCCCACCTGCAGGGGAGTCGCTTCACAGGCGGTGAAGCAGGTCTGCAGGTGTCTATCTTTCTCTCCTCCTCTCTGTCTTCCCCTCCTCTCTCCATTTCTCTCTGTCCTATCCAACAACGACAACAACAATAATAACTACAACAATAAAACAACAAGGGCAACAAAAGGGAATAAATAAATAAAATAAATATTTAAAAAAAATAGAATTAGGAAATAGACTATCCAAAGTCTGAATGTATGAATATCTTGAAAAATGAAAATAATAAGGTGTAAGCCTGAAATATAGCCAAAGATTGCTACAAAAAAGGGAAACACTATTTAGGATATATTATAATAATAATTTACTGGTGTCAGATAAAAACTTCTACAATGACCTGGGAAATGAGGTTTTGTCAGATAACTTTTTTTATAGTTATTTATTTCTTTTCCATTTTTGCCCCGGCCTGTGGGGTTATCGATGGAAACCTAGGGTAGGGGGCGAGAGAATGGAGGGGACAAGAGACACGAAGAACGAGAGCAAGTCATGAGGTCTGATCAAGCTCTGAAAATTTTATTTTGCAGCTGCATTTTAAGCACACACCATGAGGAAGTTCTGCTAAGGTAGTAGGGGGAGGGAGGTGGGTGAGCAACTTTCCAAACAGCTAGATGGTAATCTCAGTTCCAATGATCGGAATGTCCACTCACCGGGTATGTGAGAGACTTAGCTAAGGTTTTGGCTCCCGGCACATTTTGTTGCCCTATTTTATTATTGTTGTAGTTATTGTTGTTATTATTGATGATGTCATTGTTGGATAGGACAGAGAGAAATGGAGAGAAGAGGGGAAGACAGAGGGGGAGAGAAAGACACCTGCAGACCTGCTTCACCGCCTGTGAAGCGACTCCCCTGCAGGTGGGGAGCAGGGGGCTCGAACCAGGATCCTTAGTCGGTCCATGTGTTTAGCGCCACCTGTGCTTAACCCACTATGCTACCACCCAACTCCCTGTCAGATAACTTTTTGAAGGCTAGATTATTTGGGTACTATTTTTGGTTCTTATTTCTATCTCAGCCAAATAAATCAAAGAGAGTAAGAATTTACATACAGATGAAAATTTTATTGTGATCATTAATAAAACTCAGTGAACTTAAAGAGATGCACCTTAAGAAGCTTAATAGTTGCTAATTAATTGAAAATTCTCTTAAAGTCGCTTAAGACTTTCAGAATTACCAAACAAAATTCTAAATGCAAATACAGTGTGATTATTCCTAAGCTAACTATGAACTGATAGAGGCTTTTTTTTTTTTCCTAGCTTTATATTTGACCTAAAGAAATTGTTTACTGTGGTCCACAATATACAATCTGTAAATCTAATTTTCAAGTGCTTATGCCTTGTTTATTGCATAAAGTATGTTTTGTTCCCTAAAATTCATTTGCTTCATTCTGAACCAAGATAATAATAGCTTAATGTCCATACCAGCAAGTTTATTTATGCAGTTGTGTTTTAAGCATTTCCTGAAGCAGGAAATATATAATATATAATACTCCTGAATTCAGAATCTTTATGAAACACTTGATATAAAATTTTACAATCTACATAATTACTAGTAAAATTACCCATTGTACAAGAAAACTTCTGAAGTATTCCCTGATTCTCTGTAAGTAGTAGAAATATGTCCATTTAAAGAGAAGATATAGTTTTCCACTGTATTTATGCTCAATAAGAGACTCAAAGTATAGGCATGTTGCCAAATTTTCTCTCTAGGACAGAAATGTGAGAGGTTACCACAACTGGCTAAATTCACAAACTCTCAAAAGTTTCAACTATAAGGTGAGTAAGTTCTGAGAGAATTAAATGTTAAGGAATTCCTTTCTAGATTAGATTTTTTTTTTCTGAGAGAAAGACTGGAATACAACTGTATCATTTACAGTATCAAGGATCGAATCCAGGGTCTCACACATGCAAGACTTGGGACTTACCACTCTGCCACCTCCTTGGACCTCACTGCAGAGAATATTTTTTAATAATAATAACAACGGTAATAAAAATGTATTACTAATTTTAGACATGCCCTATTAACTAGCTGTAGTCAGATCAGTTATAAAATAACTGCCAAAACATTCCTCTAGTATCTTTTCCCTTAAAGAAATAGTTGGTTTAAAAACTAAATTAAATTAGAAATGGAAAGAAACAGTTCAAAATGTTGCATAGTTACCTAAAGTTTTCAGTCAAGTCCACTTAACAAATGATACTTGTCCATCTCAGTCTTGTCTAAAACTGCTCCATTTGGAATTACCTCTTCTATAAGGTCTGCAGATATTCATAACAGATGAACAGGAAGAAATCATCTAACATTACTTTTCAGTGGTTCCGATAGGAATGAAAACAAAATAAATGAAACAAGTAGACAGACTATTCTTCATAGTGAACATTATTTTAACTAAAGGTAAATCTTCCCTTGAGTAATACTCAGGTTATAAAAAGAAGTTTTTGAGAATTTAGAAGGTAGAGTTTAACTTATAGCGGGGAGTGAGCTTTTTTTAAAATCATAGTCCAGCTTTTAACAAAAGAGGCTGAGTAATAGTTAAGCTGCCCTTTGCTTTGAAGGTTCACCCCTAGGACCTGACCCTGCCTTTGGACACTGGACATTCTACTCCATGCTGTAGACCCAGTATTATGTCAGTTGGCTATATTTAATCATACCTGAGTCATGTCACTTTGGTCCTGAATTACTAGAGGGTAACTGAAAATCATCTCTTCTATTTCTCTTGATATTAATTTCACAAACACTTTCCAATTTTTAGGACCTTTTAATCATATCAAGTCAAGTCTCCTGGGATCCACATCAGATTCAAACCTCAACAAATACAGCACCATCAACAAGATTCCACAGCTGACTCTGAATTTTTCAGATGTCAAAACAGAAAAAAAGAGTATATCCCCCCCTTCTTCAGATAAAACCATTATTGCACCCAAGGTTAAAGATCGAACGCACAATGTGACAGAGAAAGTTACCCAGGTAGGATGTCATTTTACTTTCAATTCAAACTATTTTAACTTTCTTTTCTGTACCATAATACATATTTTCCTGTGGAAGACTATAAAGAGGTAAGCCTTTTATTTACACTCTAATTTATCCTGAACATTTAAGTTACCTTATAACATAATAACTAACAAAACTAAAGACTGATTTTTATCTATTACTGAACTAAGCAAGATTAATCAATTTGGTATTATTCCCTTTGTTTTAGAGGTGATTCACTTGCTATTCAACTTGTTTGGAAATTTATTGCTTTGCAGCCAACTTTGCATTATTAAAGCATTTTTCAAAATATAATGGATGGATCTACTGGAGTTTAGGTGACTAATTGGGGCTTAAGTGTGACCTCCTTTTTTGCATTGACTCTACTAAGTAGAGTCAGATATCAGTTAACTTTGGGAAAAGAGCTGTCCGAAATGATAAAATGTAAGAATGAAACAATACATTTCACAGAAACAGTATTTTAAAATGAATGTTTTAAATAAGTATTGAATTTGAACTAAGGTTATAAGGCACTGTCTAGTAGGAATTCTGCTTTAAATAGCAGATAAAATAATTTATTCCTATTATATTGAATACTAACCCAAGCAGTACCTAGCTTTTGCTTAAGGTGCATGTACTTTGCTGGTAACTCATAACTCTAAGATCTGTGTCAAGTAACCAGTTATTTCACAAATATTTTTTAGTTTGTTTGCTCAGCAATTTTTCTCATAAACTATCATAACATAAAGGTAACCTTCACCCTAATATGCATCCTATGTGTGCATTTTAGATTTTAAATTAAGTATTTCTGCAGTTGTAATCACCAGGCAGGAATTTATATTACAATTCAAAAACAGCCTCTAATAATGTGACCTGAAATAGTTATGTAAAGCACCTGAAGCAGGTGTAAATAAACCTGAGAACTCTATATTTACCTAACAAGAGAAAATACACATACCATGCATTCCTATCACTTGTAGATAAATACTTGGGTACTTATGTATAGTAAGACACTTTACCAGCATATACTTGAGATTACTTCTAGTCTTATTTTGATATTTGTATAATAATAAAGTATTTTACCCTTAGCATTTTGCTTTTCATATACATAATAACCAGGTTTCAGCAAGGAAAAATATTGTCTACTATTATTCATGTTGTAGTGATACCATATTGATAACATTGAATTGTATTTGCAGTTGTTTCTACCTTAAAAACTCTGGGTTTTAGAAATTACTACCATCGTGTGGATATAGAGAAGTTGAGCTATTTTAGAAGCTATAATCAAGATTGGCTGCAATATTACAGTCAAGACCATGACTAACATATGTGAACATAGTGTTTGGTTAGTACACAGCACTAGCAAGGAGGAAAACAAATTGCTTAGTGCAGAGCACCTCTGAAAGTAAGTGACTACATTCAGCATCTGCCAATTACAGTAATTCAGAAGCGTTTGATCAACATTTCTACATCTTTTGATTTTTAAAAGGGGCTGGAAATATAGAATAAGCTCAATTTTCAAAAACTGACACATCCAAAATGATTTGTTGAGACAAAGCAAAACCTACCTTAAACGGCTCACGTGGTGCTCTGCTTTGCCAAAATCTGCCTTAAAGTCTGTGAGTATCCAAATGTGATCTGCCCAAATATTACTATTTCAGTAGGTCCACTGGGTCAGCTGAGGATCATATACATAAGAATAACAGATGACACTTCCTTGCAGGCTTTCTGAACCTTCTGGGAGAAATATATAAACAAATAGCCAGATGGAACCATATTAATAAATAATATATATAAAGGAAAAGTAGGGGCTGATAGAGGCTCACCCAGTTGTGTGCACATGTGCAAGGATCCAGTCCCCACCTGCAGGGGAAAAAATCTTTGTGAGTGATTTATCTATCATCTATCTGTCTGTCTGTCTATCTATCTATTTCTCCCATCCACTCTGGATGTATCTCTTTCTTGATGTAATAATAAATACATTATAAAAATAAATATTAAAAGAAAAGAAAAATGAAAAAATACTGTAAAGGGAGAGATCTTCATGAAAAATAAGATCTTGAATGGGCTATTTAAATTGGACCTAGAAAGCTTGTGATCAAGCCAGGTAGTAATTAATGTTAAAGAGCATAATTTATTGGTGCGTGTTTAAATCCAGGTTAAGTACTTTGCTTTATTTTGCTCTTGCATTCCTAGAGTGTATGAGAACATCTGGCAGAGTGGAGGTAATCAAATGCTTCCTAGATAAACTGTTTTTTTGTGTGTTTTTTTTTTAATTTAAGAAAGGATAAATTAACAAAACCATAGGGTAGGAGGGGTACAACTCCACACAATTCCCACCACCCAATCTCCATATCCCATCCCCTCCCCTGATAGCTTTCCCACTCTACCCCTCTAGGAGCATGGACTCAGGGTCTTTGTGGGTTGCAGAAGGTGGAAGGTCTGGCTTCTGTAATTGCTTCCCCACTGAACATGGGTGTTGACTGGTCGGTCCATACTCCCAGTCTGCCCCTCTCTTTCCCTAGTAGGGTGCGTCTCTGGGGAAGCAGAGCTCCAGGACACATTGGTGGGGTCTTCAGTCCAAGGAAGCCTGGCCGGCATCCTGATGACATCTGGAACATGGTGACTGAAAAGAGAGTTAACATACAAAGCCAAACAAATTGTTGAGCAATCATGGACCCAAAGCTTGGAATAGTGGAGAGGAAGTGTTAGGGGGGTACTCACTACAAACTCTAGTGTACTTCTGCTTTCAGGTATATATTTTGCAGTTGTTTTTGGATACATGTGAACATAAGCTCTCTCTCACAGAAACTGGTATATATCTAGGTTTTGGGACCTTGTTAGAAAGTGAAACACCTGACATGGAATTAGAGTATACTATGAAAGGAAAGGTCTCACCCGAGTAATGAAGCTGAAGGGTTGCCATTCCACACGTGAAGTCTCTGGACACAGTCTGAAGTGAAGCATGTTGAGGTGGCAATCGTTGTGTTGATTAGGTTGCGATCGGCAGATGCAATATTATTTGATATGGATTGGGAGAGGCATACGGGAAAGTGGGCCATATCCAAGGATCCCAGGACTGGGGGAAGTAGAGGCTCTATAGTGGAGATGTGAGGTTCCTGCTGTCTTAGGGTTCAAAAAGACAATCGATAGTTAATGTTATCATTACATTATTTGGTAATTGGGTTAACTTTGAAAAGTCCTTTTGTTAGGGTTTGCTGTACAGTACCCAGTATCTTGTATATAGCTGTGCTATTGGTTGCTTCTGATCTACTTGGTCTAGGCTTTTGAGAGAGTCCGCATATCAAATACACAGCCTATATATTAAAAAGATTCACTCTGTGTTTTAAAAAACTTTGAGACATACAATTAATTTTCCCCCTCTCATATTAATTAACTAGTGATTTATATGACTACATTTTATTAGGAGTGTACATAAACACCATTCCCATGACAAAAAGACTGTGACCCATCCCTCCCACCCACTCCCACCCCCCACTGGCCCAGGAAGCTGCATGTCTACCCCTCACCACAGGGTTTTTACTTTGGTGCCCTACTTACAATTTGGTTAGGTCCTGCTTTTAGTTTCCCTTTCAGATCTTCTTCCTCAACTTCTGTTGATGAGTGGGATCATCCCATACTCATCTTTATCTTTCTGACTTAGGTCACTTAACATAATTCCTTCTAGCTCTGTCCAAGTTGGGTCAGAGAAGGTGGGTTCATTGTTCTTGATAGCTGCATAGTATTCCATTGTGTATATATACCACAGCTTTCTCAGCCACTCATCTGTTGTTGGGCACCTGGGTTGCGTCTGGGTTTTAGCTATTATTAATTGTGCTGCTATGAACATAGGAGTACACACCTCTTTTTGGTTGGGTGTTATGGAGTCCTTGGGTTATAACCCCAGGAGAGGAATTACTGGATAACCCGAGGAGAGGAATTACTAGATAAACTAGATAACCCCAGGAGAGGAATTACTAGATAAACTTTTTTTTTAAAAGAAAAAAAAATAAAGGAAGGAAGGAAGGAAGAAGGAAAAGGGAAAAGGAAGGAGGGAAGACAAAAGTGAGGGAGGGGGAAATGGCCAATAGGATAAGAAAATTCCAGGTAAAATTTTAAGTATATAAAATGTTAGACTATGAAAAGAAAGAATAAAACAAAGTATAAAATTCAGAGGTTAAAAAAAAGTTTTTTTCCCCCAAGTTTTGTGTTTTCCGAGAAGTGAGTTTCAGACCAATAGACTGGCTAACAGGTTTGTTACAGATCAGGGAACTTGTGGGACATTTCCCTTTAAAAAAGTATCTCCAGTGTCATTTGTACAGAAGTACTTTGGAGGTCTGAGTAAATTGAACTGCTGCCAGCAAAAGTTTGGCATACGTTTTAGGTCTTATGCTTTACGTACATTCATTTTTAGGTTATTTTATTTTTATAAGAGAAAAAAAAAAAAGACAGAAGACAGAGATTAGAATGTACCTGGCAGAGCATGTGATGGAATCTATGGGGTCTCAGGCCTGCATGAGGTGTGCTACCTCCCAAGTTGTTAATGATTTCTCTTTAAAACTCTATAATATTACCATACTTTTGTTTACTATTTTAAAATGGATTTTACTAGTTACCACTGAGTGAATTTTACATTCACAAAAACGATCCTTCTCCCCACCTCAGAATTTGTCATATATCACCCAGTTTTATTTTATAAAGTACTCCAATTTGTTTTCTTTTTTGTTCTTTTCACAATGTGAAAGAGACAATGATGAGAAGGAAATTCTGGAAACAATAGAATAAGTGGTTATCTTTTTTATCAGAAATGGCAAGGGATTAGGAAACAAACAAAACAAAACAAAA
Source organism: Erinaceus europaeus (assembly GCF_950295315.1). Lineage (NCBI taxonomy): Eukaryota > Metazoa > Chordata > Mammalia > Eulipotyphla > Erinaceidae > Erinaceus > Erinaceus europaeus. The sequence continues at coordinate 29,386,391 of NC_080179.1, forward strand.
CAAACAAAAAATCAGATACTGAAAACCAGAAAAAGAAACACTTTTATCTTCTTAGTGCTTGCTTTAGCTCTTAGTAACAAACATTCCAATTGTCCACACACTGAACTGAAAACATTACAGAGCAAATATTGAGAAATTTCCTCCTGCAGACATAGCCCTTGGAAACCATGCCTAAACATTTAAAATAAGAGTGATTATAAAACATTTTGAGGGGCTGGGTGATGGGCTACATAACTAAAACTCCAGCTTTTGTACATGGTTATATTCAGTGTTTTAAAACTGATGACCTCACTCCTCTCAGCCATGCTTTCTTCTGAAATGGCTAACACTCCACATCTAGTGGAAATAAGGCTCTCAGACTATCAAGTCTCACAAAAAAATTCCTAGCTTGTAATGTCATCAGAAGATCCTTATTTTTTTTTTTTGTCCATATGAGTCCAAAGAAAGCAGAATATGAGTTGGTCAGTTTGCATCTTGTGCTCATCTTCATGGTAGAAATCACACCTGAAAAATACAGTAGATGAGAAGAAACCTTAAAGTGTGAAAACAACAGCTTTGACTCATTGCAAAGATGAAGATAGGAATTTAGAGCAACTCAGTAAACACTTAAGACTGTAATGAACATGCATCATTTGCTGGTAGATACAAATCCAAGGCCTAGTATAAATACTTAAGAAATTACAAAATACTGGTAGAAGTACTATACAACAACACGTAACATTAGCATCCACAAGTATTAATATAATAAACACTATGAGATAATACTATGAAAGTAAAGGTAATCTGGGTTTCTTTTAGATTCAGTACTGGTCAAATAATAGCCAAATAGTTCAATAAATTGGCCTTTATTACATATGAATAGGATCTGGTGAATTTAGTAATTCTTACTGTGATTCTTTGAATTAATACAGTAAAAGACACCTTTATTTCACTCATCACTTAAACATTCCAAGGGCTTGAGAGGCAAGAAAGAGAGAGAGAAGAGAGAGAGAAGAGAGAGAGAGAGAGAAAGAGAAGATCTTCAAAGCAATACTTAAGCTTTCTTAGTACACTATTTTTGCCATTGTTGTAGTAGTAATATGAAAAGAAAATCAGATATCAGAACTACTAGGACCAACAATAATTTATCCATACAGTGTGCAAATAGTTGCTTTTTTGCAAGTTTGACACATCAGAGATAACCATTTAGAAATGAAATAGAAATTAAGGCATATGCTTCTGTTATTTTCTCTGAACTTTTTATTTTTAGAAAAGGGTATTAAAGATCCAAGGTGGAACACAGTTGCCCTGAAGGTGAGATTATTTCTTCCCTTTGCACTGATTTTTCTCCCTTTAGTGATCCAAAAGCAGGCTGGTTTCAAAATACAGATAGATTTGGGGGAATCTGTTGGTAACATATTCAAAATCTTGTTAACTACTGAGAAACTTAAGATGATGGCTTATTTGTTGTTGTTGTTTGTTTATTTTTTCTTCCAGAGTTGTTGATGAATCTACCATGCCCAGTGGCCATTATCCCACCTTTTTTTTTCCTCCCTATTTTTTACTTCACAGGACAGAGAAAAATTGAGATGGGAGAGGGAGATAGAGAGGAAGAGAGATAGACACATACAAACCTGCTTCACCACTCTGAACTGTCCCCTCTGCAGGATAGGGGACTCACACCAGGTTTTTGTGTGGATCCTTGCACTATGTACCCTTAATTGTATGTGTCACTGCCCTGCCCCCAGCTAATTTTAATTTATTACAAGATTATATAATTCAAAATGCAAAGATATAAGAACAATCCTTTTAATATGCAGTAGGCTTACATATAAATTTAGCTCATTTTTTAATAGGCTGTGTACAGTGGACAACAATACTTGTTCTTTGGGAAATATTTTTGTTCCAGTTAGCTGCAAATGTAATTCACAGTTACATATCAGTTATATATTAACTAGAAGTAGAGCCTCTGCTTGTTGAAATATATTGACTCATTTCTATGGGAAAACATCTCTTAAATGGGAAGAAACATCTTCACTGAATGCACAAAGTATCTAGCAGGATATGATGACAGAGATAGGGGTGGACAATGCTTTCTGGAACCTCACCTCTCCAGAACCCTACCTGATTAAGGAAAGATAGAAACAGTCTGAGAGTATGGATCAAACTGCCAATTCCCATATCCAGCAGAGAAGTAATTACAGAACAGAACTGTCACATTCTGAACCCCAGAAATAATTTTGGTCCATACTCCAAGAGGGATAAAAATAGGGAAGTTTCCAATGGAGGGGATGGGACACGGAACTCTGGTGGTGGTGGGAACTGTACAATTATACTCTTTATAGTCTTGTAAATCAGTATTAAATCACTAATAAAAAAGTAAAACATTAAAAAAAAGAGATTGGGTGCATGGGGTTAGGGTGAGGATTATAATAATTAAAATAACTCAAGTGTCTGCAGATGGAAAAAATTGGGGGGTGCTGAATTTGATTGGAAAAAAATACTCTTTTCTAATTCTAGCCTATGAATGGTAGATATTGCTAAGAATATAATTTACAGATGGCATTTTATTGTCTGGAAGAAGATTGTACAGCTCAAGTGACAGTTGACAGTCACTTAATATTTCTATTACACTGTCTTTATCTTTTTTCTCCCTTCTTTGCCAGAGCACTGCTCAACTCTGGCTTATAGTGGTATAGGAGATTGAACCTAGGACTTTCGGCTTCAGGCATGAAATTCATTTTGTAGAACTATTATGTGATCTCTGTAGACCTATATGTTCTCTTTATCTTTTGACTATATTTTCAGGATTTCACCTAGTGTTATTGTTAGCAATTGAAAACTAAGGCTGTGATCTTAATAGTGGAATGGGAATTTGTCAGCTAGACTCTTTACCTCAAATCTAAGAATGATTAGTATACCCTAGGAACTAGACTTGTTACGGAAAAATTTCATGTTTCAGCGCTCCAGTGTTATAGCTCAAATGTAACCAAGAAGAAGACCAAGGCTATGTGGAGGGCATGGAGTTACCTTTATTTCTCACAAGTTTCAGGTCAATTCCTACCAGGCCTGAAAAACTTTCTACCTTAGGACACAGGCTTTTATCTTTCTCAAGCTGGGTGTTACACAAGTTGTTTGGTGCAAAGGGAGTCCACCAAGATGCTGACAATATCAAAGGGTGAGAGCAGGTTGGCTACAATCAGAGTTCCCCAAGGTTTCCACTCAGGATAACTGGAATGTTGACTTGAGAGCCCAGAACTCACAGCGATTTTCTCTCCATTCTTTTGCCTGTGTATCTTTCCTTTCAGACTGACTACAGACCATTTTTTAAAGTTACTTTCTGTCAAGTTTGAAATAGAGAATTGAGTGTCAAGCAAGAAATAGGAAAGGTATGGAATTATGGAATAATTATGGAATCAACATAGTGGTTTGGTTCTCATATAATAGTCTACTGTATCTCTGTCCTTACCATTAAAATGATATCATTAGTATGACCAACCTCAGGACACTGACAGAAGAGAAGTGATATTTAGACACTTTGTCTTTTCCATTATATTTCCCACCATACTTTTCATTTTCTACTTAGGTCATTTACAAAGAAACGGACTTCAAAGTATAGGTGTACTTGTAACATATATTAAAAACAGAAAAGTGAGTGTAGTTGGTATTTCAAACAGAAAAGGAAATATAGATGACATTTAAAACATAAAAGGAAATATAGATGGTATTTGCCCCGGCCTGCGGGGTCTATCAACGGAGACCTAGGGTAGGGGGCGAGAGAATGAAGGAGACAAGAGACACAAAGAACGAGAGCAAGACAGAAGGTCTGATCAAGCTCTAAACATTTTATTTTGCAGCCGCAATATAAGCACAAACAATGAGGAAGTTCTGCTAAGGTAGTGGGGGAGGGAGGTGGGTGAGCAACCTTCCAAACAGCTAGATGGTCATCTCAGTTCCAATGGTCGGAATGTCCGCTCTACCTATAAATGTTTTTACCGGCTACTTTCAGGATGTTTTGTAACTTCCTATATGAGAGACTTAGCTAAGGCCTTGGCCTTAGCAGGTATTTTCCCCAACTCCTCTAAATTGAGTTCTGTATTTAGCACATAGTAAGAAAAGAAATTTAAGCTAACTTCATTAATGGAAGGAGGAAAAGAGTACTTTTTATTATGCACTGCACTTTAACATCAATCTTTTTTACTTGCTCAGATTTTTATTGGCTTTTTCCAGGATTATAAGACTTTAGGAATACAATTTCACATCTGTGTGTATATTGTAAGATTTTTAGGATGATATTCTTTGTGTGTGTGTGTGTGTGCGTGTGCGTGTGCGTATGCGTGTGTAAGGACTTGAGGAGATCATGTGCTCCAAATTAGCTGTAATCTTGTTCAGTTATTTATTTTGTGCTTTCCTTTATCTAAACTGTTTAATGTTTTTACCTTATTCTGACCAGTAACTAAGATCCTGCTCTTATGAAAATTTTGAATTAAAGGCTTTGCTTAACGTCCCACAGCTTGGAAAATATATTCCCAGGATAGCACTTTAATTTTTAAACAAAGAGTAAATCCTTTGGTCTTTACTTTTTGGCCTTCACCCTCAGCAATAGAGCTACTTCAATATCTAAGCATTTTCTTTTCCATCTAAACTGATAGTTATAAAATTCTTCCAAAGTCCTAATTCCTATCCAGTCTACTTAACACAATAAATAGTTCAAGAGATACAAATATCAACTGGTCAAAGTTAATTTTCATAACTACTTAAAATCAAATAATCAAATTACTTTTTAGATTATGAATACTATACTGTTTGTTACTATAACCAGACAAAAATGATCTTTGTGGAAAGTAAACAACTTTAACAGTCAGTAAAATTTAGACCGTTATGATTCATTTGTTCTAAGAAAACTCTTGGGAAAAGATTCTGATCTTTATTTGTGCCAACAAGTTCAAATGTCGAATTAATATTAATTGTTAAAGAGAGAAACAATATGAAAGAACATAAAAAATAACACAGAAAACATTGATTGAATGCCTGAATGCCTCCTTGGGATTTTTTTGGGGGGGGCACTAAAAGATAGATTATTAAATTTAAAAGAGATTAATTCCACATTACATAATCTCATTTTCATTTTTTATAGAATAAAATCTAAATTTAAAGACCATTTAGCCAAATACAGATTCCTGTATATAGTATATATTTTGGTGATAGAAATACCTAAAACCTGACTTAGTCATCATGGCCCTTGTCAATATTACCTTGAAAACTCTATAGTACAAACCCTTGAAGTTATTGCTTTAAGGTAAAAGGAAAAAGTCTTTAATATTTTATTAATATTAAAGATAAAATTGTTTAATAATTTAATACTGAAATATTAAATTATCTATTTTATATTGTATAAAAGTAAAGAATGAAATCTGAACATTTGTTAAAACCAGATGCATAGTTTACTTTTTGTCCTGCATTCTACTTTTATTTCCATGCTTTATAAACTGATAGTTATGATATTCCTCCATGTGCTCAACCCTTTCTTCTTCTAGCGTTTGCCCTTCTTCCGTAGCCAGTCAACAGCGTCAGGTTGAGCCTGATGTAAAGTTTCGAGACCTCCTTTGAATCTGGAGAGGTGGCAGTGGTTGACTATGTGGGTTATAGTCTGTCTGTAGCCGCAGGGGCAGTTTGGGTCGTCTCTGGCTCCCCAGCGATGGAACATAGTGGCGCACCGGCCATGGCCTGTTCGATATCAATTGAGGAGGGCCCAGTCATAACGTGCTAGGTCAAAGCCAGGTTGACGCTTGCAGGGGTCTGTGATGAGGTGTTTGTTCTTTACCTCAGCTGACTGCCAGCTCTGTTTCCAATAGTCTGGAACAGAGAAGTTCAGTGTAGGCGTAGGGGACCAGATTGGATGACGAGACGTCAAGCGTTGGACAGGGTGGGTGAAGATATCTGCGTATATTGGCAGGTCCGGTCGAGCGTGCCATGGAACCGGGGTGGAACGGATGGTTCCAGAAATGATCCTCATGGAGGAATATAATTTGGAATCGACCAAGTGGACATGGGGGCTACGGAACCCTTGAGAACAATCTAATAACACAATTATTGGCATGTAGTGATTTCAGGAATTTTCAACTGCAGCAGGTGAAAATTGACCTGCCCTGATGAGACTGGGGATACATCAATGGTGTGATGTCTCCCTCACCACACTCTCTCTCTCTCTGCCTTTCTTTTTTAAAGTTTTTTTATATTTATTTATTTTCCTTTTTGTTTTTATTGTTGCTGTAGTTATTATTGTTGTTGTTGTTGGTTAGGACAGAGAGAAATGGAGAGAGGAGGGGAAGACAGAGAGGGGGAGAGAAAGACACCTGAAGACCCGCTTCACCGCCTGTGACGACGCCCCTGTAGGTGGGGAGCTGGGGGCTTGAACCCGGATCCTTAAGCCGCTGGTCCTTGTGCTTTGCGCCACGTGTGCTAACCAGTTGTGCTACCGCCCGACTCCCTCTCTGCCTCTTTCTATATAAAAATGTCAGCACTGAGCAGTGAACACCAGCAGTGGAAAAAGGTGGGCTATAATTGTATTTACTTGACATTTGACATTCACTGTGCTCCAGGAAAAAAGAAAAGAAACATCAAAAATAGACTCTGAAGTTTTCAGAAAAACTTTTATTTTGTTGTAGACGTTAGAGGGAATGATTTTTTATTACTCCATAAAAGCTATGATAACCTTTCTCCAGTATTTTCAATTTTCCAAGTTTCTGTAGTTATAGAATACAACATACATCTTTTTTCAAAATAATCTTTCTCTTCTCTTGCTTTATCTTAATGCTTAACTTGAGTTGCCTGCTATATACCTTAGTTTTGGTTTAAGCAGTGAGCTTAATGCACTTATCTAAAAATACTGGCATTGTTTGAAACATTTTTTCAACAGTTAGAGAAAAAATTAAAACATTTTAGTTTATTTTTCTCGCTATCCTCATATGAACTCATCTTAGGACTATGTATTGCAATCAACTCTTCATCAGTCTTAAATACAAACACACTGCAAAAGACACTTGATATTACTTCTCCTTAAAGTACTTTCAAATTATCCATACTTCCCTCTTTTTCCTAACAAGTTCCTTACTGCTCAACAACCAACACTGCCTTCTCTGAGCAAATAGTCTCTTCAAAATTCTACTTAGGGACCTAACTTGAGGGTGAAATTGTTTTGTAAGCACGTATCACAGACAGAACACATCCATGTGTCAAAAATTGTACTGTTAACATATTAAACTTCAATAAAGTAGAAAAAGGAACAAAACCCACTACTTTTTATTTATTTATTTTTTATTTAAGAAAGGATCAATTAACAAAACCATAGGTAGGAGGGGTACAACTCCACACAATTCCCACCACCCAATCTCCATATCCCACCCCCTCCCCTGATAGCTTTCCCACTCTCTATCCCTCTGGGAGCATGGACCCAGGGTCATTGTGGGTTGCAGAAGGTCTGGCTTCTATAATTGCTTCCCCGCTGAACATGGACATTGGCTGTTCAGTCCATACTCCCAGTCTGCCTTTCTCTTTACCTAGTAGGGTGGATCTCTGGGGAGGTGGAGCTCCAGGGCACATTGGTGGGGTCTTCAGTCCAAGGAAGCCTGGCCAGCATCCTGCTGGCCTCTGGAACCTGGTGGCTGAAAAGAGAGTTAACATACAAAGCCAAACAAATTGTTGAGCAATCATGGACCCAAAGCTTGGAATAGTGGAGAGAAGTGTTAGGGGGGTACTCACTGCAAACTCTAGTGTACTTCTGCTTTCAGGTACATATTTTGCACTAGTTTATGGATAAGTGTGAACATATGCTCTCTCTCACAGAACCTGGTCTATATTTAGGTTTTGGGACTTTGTTAGAAAGTGAACAACCTTGGATGGAATTAGAGAATACTATGAAAGGAAAGGTCTCACCCAAGTAATGAAGCTGAAAGGTTGTCATTCCACACTTGAAGTCTCTGGACACAGTCTGAGCTGAAGCATGTTGAGGTGGCAATCATTGTGTTGATTAGGTTGCGATTGGCAGATGCAATATTATTTGATATGGATTGGGAGAGGCATGCGGGAAAGTGGGCCCTATCCTAAGGTTCCAGGACCGGGGGAAATATAGGCTCTCTAGTGGAGATGTGAGGTTCCTGCTGTCTTAGGGTTCAAAAAGACAATGGATAGTTAATGTTATCATTACATTATTTGGTAATTGGGTTAACTTTGAAAAGTCCTTTTGTTAGGTAGGGTTTGCTATATAGTACCCAGTATCTTGTATACAGCTGTGCTATTGGTTGCTTCTGATCTACTTGGTCTAGGCTTTTGAGAGAGTCTGCATATGAAATACACAGCCTATATATTAAAAAGACTCAGTCTGTGTTTTAAAACTTTGAGACATACAATTAATTTTCCCCCTCTCATATTAATTAGCTAGTGATTTATATGACTACACTTTACTAGGAGTGTACATAAACACCATTCTCACCACCAAAAGACTATGTCCCATCCCACCCACCCACTCCCACCCCCCACCGGCCCAGGAAGCTGCATAAAAAACCACTACTTTTTTATTGCTGTGATGGCAAGAGTTTTAAGTGTACTGGTTTTAACCTCTAGACTTGTGATATTGCCATCCTCTTGCATATATATATATATATATATATATATATATATATATATATATCAAAGGCTACCCATTTCTGAGATCCCTCATCATTTCTAGGTAAAATTCTCAGGCCTCCCAATTTGTACTGGCCTCTTCTTTAAACCTTTACAGATATTTGACCTGCTTTTCACTCAACTGTGTGTGTGTGTTGATTTGTATCTCTTGGCTACTTTTTTTATCACAGCTGCTCGATAAACAGACATTTACATGTATAAATAAATAAATTTCTATATCTTTCTAACCCTGCCTTGAGAAATAGAAGTATAACATTCTTTTTAAACTACCCCTCAGGATGTGGGGGTGTATGCACCCAGTTGAATGTGCATAATATTAAATATGAGAACCTGGATTTTAGTCCCAGCTCCCCACTTGCAGAAAGGAGGCTTCAAGAGAGATGCCACAAGTCTGTATTTATCTATCTTTCTCTGTCTCCCACTCCTCTCTCATTTTTTTCTATCCTATAAAAAATGGAACGAAAAAAATAATAAAGGTCACTGGGAGCAGTTCATAGTGACAATACTGAACCTAGCAATAATATAGGTACCAATAATAAAAAAAAGAACTTTAACTGCTAATCTCCTTATAAAATATATATATATATATATATATATATATATATATATATATATATATATTCCTCAAAGGACCTAGTACAGTGCTTACTTGTCAGTTTGTAGCTTGGTTAAATAATATGTCATTTATTTTTTATTTTTTTTCACCAGGGTTATTGCTGGGGCTTGGTGCCTGTACAGTGATTCCACCACTCCCATTGGCCATTTTTTTTCTTTTTTAGTTTCATATGAAAGGACAGAGAGAAATTGATAGGGAAGAGGAAGATGGGGATAGAAAAAGAGTAACGTGCAGCGCTGCTTCACTGCTTATGAAGTGTCTCCCCTGCAGGTGGGGACCAGGGTCTGGAATGTGGGTCCTTGCACAAGAGACCATGTGTGCTCAACCAGGTGTGTCATTACCCAGCCTCCCAAAATGCCACATCATATAGAATACTCTTGGGATTCATGAGAGGAGATTTCAACTTCTTATGTTTTTTAAGGAAAATTATGGAAACAAGGACTTCATATTTCTATTCATTTAGTCTTCTAAAATTCCTCCAAAGTTCTGAGAAAGGGCCTGGGTGCTAATGATCTGGTTAAATGCGTATGTTATCATGTACAAGGATCTGGGTTCAAGTCCCCTACCCCCACCTGAAAGGGGGGAAGATTCATAAGTGGTGAAGTGGTGTTGCAGGTGTCTACCTCCCCTTTGTCTCAATATATGTATCCAAGATAAATGACTAAATAATACTTTTTAAAGTTCTAGGAAGGTTAATTATTACTAAATTCTATGTACTCTTTTTTTCTTCTTCATAGTCAGGTCTTCACCAGTCTGAGTCAGCTTAGGTCAGATAGTTAGAAAAAGACAGAGATAGAGAGATAAAGGAAGAAATTGGAAAGATATCAGAGCACCAGAACTTTCTCCAGTGCTTGGTGATCAATCTAAAACCTGGATTGCACACATGGCAAAGCAGGTATACTATCCATGTGAAATAGCCTGTTGTCCCTCTTTCATATATTTGGTTCTTGTTCTTTCCATTTACTAATGAGGAAAGAGGCAAGACATTATAAAAATATATTTTGGTAGATAAAGCGCCTTGGAGAGGTCCGGTGTATACTGAATTACAAGAAATTGAGACTTTCATATTGTTGTGGGGGGGGAGGGGTGTGTGCAACATTTGTCCCTCCATTCTAAAGGTCCATCACACACGATCTCAACAAAGAATTGAAGGAAAAGCATGATTTCCAGGTATATTAAACTTTATTAGAAAGCATTTACACATTTGGGCTTGAGAAAAAGAGAGAGAGAGAGAGTAAAAAGACTCCTACATTGTGCTCATATGGTGATCCAAGAAGAGAGAGAAAGTGAGGGAGAGGGAGAGTGTGTGGGAGATGGAGAGGGAGATCAAGAGGGAGAGGGAGAGCGAGAGAGCGAGAGAGCGAGAGAGCGAGAAAGAGAGAGAGAGAGAGAGAGAGAACCTGGCTTACATTCTGGTTGTGGTCCAGGCAAAGAGAGAGCCTGAAAGCTCAAAGGTTAAGCCTATTAAAAATAAAGCCCTGCCTACACCTTTCTAAGCCACACCTGTAACCACTCATTTCTGGGTGGTACCCTCTCCCTCAACAATATACTTTGAAAATTAACTAACTATCAACAACAACAACAACAACATGTTCCCTTGATACAAATACGAGCCCCCATCACTTAATAGTGCCAAAGTCCTTGGAAACATTATTCAATCCGTGATTAGCATCTAAGTAGAGATTATACATATTCACTGAATATGTAGTGACATGGGAAGGCAAACAGTAGGGAATCTTCTCTTTCTCCAGATGTTTCTCCAGAGAGCTAACTCACCGAAGAGATTGTTAGGAAGTCTGGTCATAATGTGGACACATCTCTGCCATCTCATCAAGTGGGCAAAGATAGAGTGATAGAATGATTAATAAGATTTGGGGGAGGTGACAACAGTTTGAACACAAATCTTGCATACATGAAGCCCCAGCTTGATTCCTTTTCTCCGTGCATATGCCAAAGTGCCATTCTGGTCTGTACTCCTCTCTCACTGGATCTCTTTCATTTTGTTACATAAATAAATCTTTGAAAATTCAGCATAAATTGTATTCAAGCTTATACTGCAGGTTAAGAAGCTATCTGTGAGCAGAAAATGGCTACCTGATAATGCGAGGTTGAGTCATAGAAAATAGTGTTTACAGTAGAACATAAAGGAAACAAGAAGTAAAGGATGTTTGATGGTTAGACATGAGCAGTGAGGGCTTATCAAAAATAAGCACACACTCTTTTTTTTGCCTCCAGGGTTATTGCAGAGGCTCACTGCCTGCACTACAAATCCACTGCTCCTGGTGGCTATTTTTTCCTTTTTGCTGCCCTTGTTGTTTATTGTTGTTGCTGTTATTGCTGTCCTTGTTGGATAGGACAGAGATATATCGAGAGAGGAGGGGAAGACAAAGAGAGGGAGAGAAAGATAGACACCTGCAGACCTGCTATGCCACTTGTGACGCGAACCCCCAGCAGGTAGGGAGGTGGGGAGCTGGGGAGCCAGGGGCTCGAACAGGGATCCTTATGCCGGTCCTTGCGCTTCGTGCCATGTGCGCTTAACCTGCTACACTACTGCCTGGCCCCCAGCACACACATTTTAAATGTAATAGTACATCTGCATTTCATTCCTTAATACTACTCACTCCTCATATCATGAATGACTACATAAAGATTCTAAAGTAATGTGCAAAATTAAAAGTAGAGCCTGTCTAAAAATAAATTCCCTCAGTTCTTTCCATCATAATATAAATCCTTGTTTTATGAATGTTGCTAATGTTATCAACACATTTTATATAAAAAGCTACATAAAAAACTAGAAGTAGCGTTCTCACTGGGCTATATTTGCATCTTGAAGGAGCAACTCATTAACTCAAATGAATCATTTATTGATGGAAACATGCAGGAGGGCTAGAGAAAGAAAATAAAATATGTTTTCCAAAAGCAGTCATTGAGTTTTTTATGTTTCTCCCCAAATTTCCTGTCCCCAGATACTTCGTCCCCAGATACCTCCCAACCATTTTACCATAGTCATTTCCCCATTCACCATCAGGCCAAGTTAGGGGCTTGATAAAACAGACTCCTGCTGAAAAAGAATGAGTCATGAATGTGATAGATTTTCTCTATTAAGTGTAGACTGAGTCATTTGTAAAGTGGAAATTGGTCAGGGAAACTAAGGAAAATACATTCACAAACAAACTGAAGCAATAGATCACCAGCTAGAGAACCTGCCTTACAGGTTCTAAACTCAGCACCACAAGGGATGTACAATGATAGCAGAGGACATTCTGCTACAATAGCGTCTATCTCTCTGAAAAACAGTTCAGAACAGTGAAGTCATACATGGACAAAGCACCACTTACACAGGCATGAAAGAGAGAGAAGGGGGGAAGTGAGAGAGAGAAGGGTATGATTATGATGATGATGATAATGATGATCATGGTGAATACACTCACCATAAACCTAGATTTTTAAAACAGAATCCTTATATTGATGATTTATGACTATTTATAACTTTTTGTAACTACCTGTGTCCTAATAAAGATTACTCTCCCTCTCTATGGTAAAGAAATAGTTTTATTAAACTCTTGATATATTGTGGTAACTTGGAAAAAATCATTCTTCATAGACTATAAAATTCCATTTGTAATATTTTAAAATAAAACTCAAGATAACATCCTCATGAAATATATCCCAACCCTCTATCTGAAGATCTGTATTTACTTATTTCTATTCTAAGAAAAAATGAAGTATCAGGGAATAATATAACCTTAAGAAAAGATATTAGCAGAGATTACTCTTTGCAATGATAATGATAGGATTATGTTAAAACTATAGGATACTGTTAAAAGAAATGATGACACAAAAAAAATGGGCTGGAAGAATAAATTATTCTTTTTGCCATCCTCTATTTCTTGTAACAATCTCCTACATTTATCATTCCAAAGGTTTTCATTGTATAAGTCCTTTACCTCCTTTATTAGATTCACTATAAGATAGTTTGCCTTTTGGGGCTCATTTGTAAATGTGATTTTTCCTCCTTCATTTCCCTTTCTTCTGGCTCATCATTCCTGTCTAGAAATGTCACAGATTTATGTGATTTGTATCCTGCTACTTTACTGAACTTATTAATGGTTTCCAGTAATATTTGGTGGAGTCCGTGATTCTTTAGGTATGTTATCATATCACCTGCAAATATTGATAGCTGAACTTTGTCCTTTCCAGCATGGTTCCCATTAATATCTTCTTACTTCTTGATTTCACTGAAAAGAATTTCAAGGACAATGTAATAATAGGAGTGGTGAGAGTAGTCATCTTAGTCTAATTCCTGATTTTGAGGGAGAAGCTTTCCGTTTTCCTCTGTTTTGGATATAATGTTATCCAAGGGTTTTCCATATGTGGTATTTCATGTGTTGGGCAATTTCCTTTATATTCTCAATTTCTTAAGTTTTTTTTTGGGGGGGGGAATTAGTAGCTTGTAGTAAATATAGTTGCTAATTCATGTGTAAAATCTCAGTATTTTGAAAAAAACCAAAAAACCTCTTATGGGGGTAGGGCAGTAGCGCAGCAGGTTAAGTGCACGTGGCACAAAGTACACGGACCCCTGTAAGGATCCCAGTTTGAGTCCCCGGCTCCCCTCCTGTGGGGGGGGGACTTCACAGGCGGTGAAGCAGGTCTTCAGGTATCTCTCTTTTCTCCCCTGTTCTGGCTCCCCTCCTCTCTCAATTTCTCTCTGTCCTATCCAGCAACAATAATAGTAATGACAACAATAATAATGAGGACAAAAAGGGTAACTACAAGGGCAACAAAAATGGGAAAAAATAGCCTCCAGGAGCAGTGGATTTGTAGTGCAGGCACCGAGCCCCAGCAATAACCTTGGAGGCAAAACAAAAAACAAAAAAACTCTCACCTCAAGCATAGGTCCTTTTCTAACCATCATTCACCAGGAACCAAAACCTGCCCTGTCCTCCACCCCCAAGTCTTTTGATTTGATGCAATACACCAGATCTAGTCAAAATTCTGCTTTGTGTTTTTTCTTCTGTTCTCATTTCTCAACTTCTGTCTATGAGTGAGGTCATCCCATATCTGTTGTTGCAGTGGTCTGGTGTCGGGCTGCACCGTGGAGAAGAGAGCGGACGTCCAGAGCAAAGGGGTACACAAATCTTTATTATAGGATGGCAGGGGGAGGTTTGGTTCAGACCACGTGGAGCCAGCCAGCAATGGCCGACCACGGGGGGAGAGCAGGGAGCGAGACCTCAGAGAGGGAGAGCCGAGAGTCCAGAGAGAGAGAGGGGAGGGGTGAGGGGGCTTTTTATTGGGCGACAACCAGGGGTGACGTGTAGGGCCAGGATTGGTTGAAAGGGGGCACTCTAGGATTTAGTGGGGCATAGAAAAACCTGGGGGCGGAGACTGCATCAGAATAACTCCTCTGCAACATCTCCTCCTATCCCTTTATATCTAAATGGACACAGTAAAGAAAAATGGAATGGAGCAGGCTTAAATGTTTTAGAGAAATGCCATGCTCAGGTGGGAAGATGTAGGACTTTCTGTGGAGGAGGGAAGGCTTAAATGGCTGCCAACCTTGTGAGATTTATGCGTCCTCCTGTGCTCAACCCCTCTTTAGAGAGAGAGACTTACCTGGAGAGACTCATCTCATAGGTTTAAGCGCAGCCTGCTCAACCATCTCTTCACAATATCTCTACATCTTTTCTATCTTTCTATCTAGTAATTGCATAAGATGTACAAAGTCTATAAAAGACTATCATGGGGCAGAAACCTTTTGGGCATAACAAAATAGGAAGGGACAAGTAGGGGAGAAGTAAAAGCCAGTGTGGTGTGAAGGGAAGGATTGGTGTGTAAAGGAACATTCCCTGTTTGGGTGGGGAAAGGGGCAAGGGTACATAATGAGGGGGAGGCGGGAGGCACGACCCACCAAACAGAGGGGCTATTTGGCATTGTATAGTACTCAAGGCAACAGTCTGTAAAGTCTATGAATTACTCAGGATCAGTCTATGAAAAACCAGCAGCGTGAAGGGAAATAAGCTGCTTCAAAATTGTGTAAAATGTATATAGGGTATGTCAGAAAGTCCGATACAAGTCTCAGTCCAAAGTAGATGGCTAGGGGAAGAATTGGCAGGGGATGCAACGCTGCATGAGGGAGGTCAGCCACTGGAATGTTGCTCTTTTGTAGATAGCTAGCTGGAACTGCCAACACGTAATAAGCAGGTCAGAAGCAGGAACGGTAACCAGGCATGAAGAAAGTTCTGTCCTTGGAGTTCGTGTATCAGGTTCTTCAGATCGCGTTGAGTGACATCTAGGGTTTTGGGGGGTGTGCCACGGTAGTCGTGCCATCTAGTGAGTGACGTCAGGGTGTGCAGGGGTTCAGATGGTTTTTCTGGGATTCCTGTGAAAGAAACACAAACAATCTGCTTCTCGTGGTTAATTTGAACTTGTAACAAGTTATAGGTTTGTTATAGTTGATACCTCGATGATTATAATTGGTTTAGAATCTCTTTATGATTTTATTTAAAGGTCATCTAATGTGACCTCCTGTAGCAGCCTCTACTGCAGGATCTTAAGACCAATTTTAGCTAAAATATGTATTTTAAACAGACTCAAATTGCTTAGAGAGTTAATGCATATTCGTGACAATGATTTCAACGTTTACAGTGCCAGATTGATGCCAGATCTGTTGTGGATTAATTTCCACAAGATAGTTTACAGGGCACCTTTGGGGGCCCTTCAAAGGTGTCCTGTATATAAAATTTATATAGTTTAGTTTTGGGAATGAATAGTCACGTTGAACATTTAGACTTTTACCTAAATAGTAAGTTACCTTAACAAATTAATTTTTACCTTGTCTGGTAAAAGTGTAGCTGTAGGGTTACACTTTTGACCGTTAAGTTAGTGTTACCAAACTTGTGATGTACCCATAAACATTTAGTTATAACAAACTGGAGGAAAAAGAACTTTTGTTATAAAAACACATTATTTAAAAACAATTTTAAATCTGTCATTTGTCACACAGTTTAAGACTAAACACTTACATATATACCAAAACTATATATAAAATTCAAAAGAGGGAGAAAGAAAAAAAACATTTGGAATGTTTCTGGACATCTCCAGAAACTTTGGCTGCATCCAGCATTTTTATATAAGGTCAATTACCTTTTAGAGTACTCCAAGCAGATGGGTCATGCAAAAAAAAAAAAAAAAGTTTTTTTGTTATTCAACACACTCACTCACAAAAACAACTGGCCAGTTATAACATAAGACATACAGGGAAAGGGTAGGAGAGAGGTCTCTGTGAGCCAGATTTTGCAGGTTCTGCCATGTCGTATTACGGGTCCTGGGATATATCCTGCATCTGGTCCTCTTGTAGTATTTCTTGTTCTTCAGGAATAACAGCGCCATCCTACGGGTATTGTCGGACATGGCAGGCAGGAACCCAGACAGGTTTAGAGAAATTTTGAGGAAAAATGCATGCAAAACCCCTCCCCATGGTCAATAATGGGTCAGGCCCTTTCCAAACTTTATCGAGTGGGTCTCTCCATTTGACCTTAATATATGGGAGGGTAGATGGTATTTGCCAGTGAAGAATAATAGGGGGTAAGGCCGAGTTATTGTAAATATTAAAGAGATTTAACGTAGTTAAGGCTTTTGCTAGCTGGATATTGGGGGATATGTTCCTCCTTTATCTTTATTTAGTTGAGCCTTCAGAGTTTGATGGGCCCTCTCGACAATGCCTTGTCCCTGTGGATTGTAGGGAATGCCCATGGTATGAGTAATATTCCAGAGGGAACAAAAATCTTTAAATTGTTTGCTTGTAAACATAGGTGTATTGTCTGTTTTCAAAAATAATGGGACCCCCATAACGGCAAAACAAGAGAGCATATGGCTTACAAGCTTTTTAGCACTTTCTCCTGTCTGAGCTGTAGCCCACATAAATTTAGAAAAGGTATCAATTGAGACAAACACATATTTTTGTTTGCCAAAGTTTGGTATGTGGGTGACATCAATTTGCCAAATAGCATTAGCTTTTAAACCTTGGGGGTTAACCCCAAGGGTCTGGATAGCAGGTGTCTTTATGAGACTTGCACAAGAAGAGCATGTAGCAAGGATATGTTTTAACTGTGGTACAGGAACATCAGGGAATCGAGCTTGAAGGCCTTTAAGATTAACATGGGTTAGAGAGTGAAAATTAGCAGGATCAGAGACAGAGACTGGGAAAGTTCCTGTGGAGGCAAGGCGGTCAACTGCGGCATTCCCTTTGGACAGGGAACCAGGAAGAGGGCTGTGGGAACGAAGGTGTTGAATATACAGTGGTTGGGTTCGAGAACAGAGCATAGAGGCGATTTGAATCAAGAGAGGGGAAAGTGGTTTGTCATCAATTTTCACATACGAACGAGCAAGCCATGGAAGTAAGTTAACAGTATACACACTGTCAGAAAAAAGGTTGAAGGATTCTGGTACAGCTTTTAGTGCAAGAAAAACAGCATAAAGTTCTTTGTACTGAGGGGAATTATCAGGAAGCTCAGTAAAGAGAGGTTTAGGAAATTGTTTGTCTGGGTAATATATAAGGGCAGCAGCTCCCCTTTTTCCGCCATCAGTAAAGATTGTAGGAGCAGAGGGAATGGGATCCCGAGAGAAAAGTTTAGGTACTAGTAGAGGCAGAAGAGGTAAAGAAGCTATCAATTTATTAGAAGGAAAATGGTTATCTATTTGTCCTGGAAACCCCACGAAGTTTATGGCAAAGCAGGAATGATGGCGTATAAGCCACTCTGTATCTGTGAGAGAAAAGGGCAGAATGATTAAATCCAGTTCTTTCCCTAAGACCTGCACAGACCTATTTCTCCCTTGGCGAACCATGAATGCTAACGCGTCTATCTCAGTGAGGAGTCTTGGAGCTCCTCCTACTGGCGTGTGAAGCCATTCGAGAACCCCATGGTCTTGCCACAGTGCCCCTACTACTGTGGGGGTGGAGTTGAAGATTAGAAGGTTTACTGGAGAGGAGGGAGAGAATCGAACAAGGTGCATGTCCTGGAGGGCCTGGTTAACCCTTTCCAGTGCCAAGGAGGCCTCAGGAGTTAACTTACATTTTGAAGAGGGCTGTTTGTTTCCTTTCAACAGGTCAAACAGTGGTTGGAGGCAGCTTGTGGGCAGATAGAGATACTGCCTAAGCCAATTTAAATTTCCTAGAAAACTTTGTAAAGAAGCAAGAGTAAGGTTAGAAGGGAAGGTAACATTAGGTTTTAAGGGACAAATTTGCGTTAGAGAAATCTCTGAACCTAGGAAGGATATTGGAGGGATTAGCTGTATCTTCTCAGGGGCTACATTAAGGCCGCTTTTCTTTAATGCAGGAATGAGAAAAATCACGTAAGGCATAGAGATCTGTATCTGATTTTCCCCATATTAAAATATCATCTGTATAATGAAAAATATTAAGGCCCTTATGAATATATGGGACAAGGGCAGATTTAACAGCCTCCTGACAAATTGTAGGACTATTGGCCATACCCTGGGGCAGCACCACCCATTCAAATCTATCAGCAGGGCTGGCATTATTAATAGACGGAACAGAGAAGGCAAAACGTTTACAATCTCGCAGATGCAAGGGGATAGAGAAAAAACAATCTTGTATATCAATAGCTATGATTGGAATTCCCATGGGAATTGCAGAAGCAAGAGGCAAACCCCTTTGGGGGGAGCCCCAGACCTGCATGGTTTTATTTACTGCACGGAGATCTTGAAGGAGGCGCCATTTTCCTGAACGCTTTTTAATCACAAAGACAGGAGTATTCCATGGGCTTCGAGAATGACGAATGTGTCCCAAGGACAACTGCTCTCGGACGAGCTCTTTTAAAATTTTTAGCTTATCCCTAGGTAAAGGCCACTGTTCCACCCAGACAGGCTCATTAGAAAGCCAGCTTAAGTGGGGTGTTTGGCTAAGAACAGTGGCATTTAGTATTGGGGGTGCTGAGTAGACCTGGTATCGTGGGAATGAGTTTTATGCTCTGCAGAGGCGTCTGTGGATATCCTAACATTAAGACATTCCAGAAGATCCCTGCCCAGTAAGTTGGTGCTAATATTAGCTACCAAAGGGCGGAAGTGTCCAGTAGAACCTTCTGGGTCTTCTTACATAAGCGAGTCTCATGTGCAAAATGCTCTCATCATCCCTCCTATTCCATGTAAACTGGGTCCAGGGATGAGTTCCCAATCTTGGGGAACCTCTTCATGCCTTAAAATCGTCTTTGCTGCTTCCGTGTCAATCAAAAATTTAAAAGGAATATTGCCAATCTTTACTGTCATAGAAGGGTGACCTTGTTCTAAAACAGGAGTGGTCCACAAAATCTCAGGCCCCAAATTTGTACCATTCAGCGGCGAACCATCTTTATGAAATTGGGACCAACAATCTCTCTTCCAATGAAACCCCTTACGACATTTTGGACAAACAGTACGTGGTCTCTGGCTCCCTGACTGAAAGCGGGGTTGCTCTGGCTGGAGGCGTGGTTTCCCTGACTGGAGGCGTGGTCGCAACTTATCAGGACATTGGTTACGCCAATGTCCTTGGCGACCGCACTGAAAGCAGGCCCCGTTTTGCTTACGTGGGGCAACTGCATAGACCTGCGTCATAGCGGGTGCCCCCTAATTGCCTGATGTAAGTTCCTGTGTCGCTAGAATCCAATTATCTGGGTGTAGGTGTTTAAGATTAAGGCATACCTGACGGAATTGTGGTGTCATGCCTTCCCAGACAATAGAGCGCAGGAGTAGTGTGCGGATGTCAGGATTATAAACCTTTCTCTCTAAGCTTCTCTTCACCCTTGAGATGAAGCTCGCCAATGACTCATCAGAGCCTTGGTGAAAAGAGTTAATGGGAGCTGATGGATCTACATCAGGTGTGGTCACCCTTTCCCATGCTTGTGTTGCACAGATGCGTACCTGTTCAAAATAACCGGTTGGAAACCTGGCTTCTGCCTGCTGAGCTCCAGATTCATAAGCTCCTGCTCCAAACAAAGCATCAGAATTCCATTCTACCTGTTTGTTACTATTTTCCTGCGATTGCCTAGAGCACTCATCGCGGAAACATGCCTGCCACTGAAGATAGAGTGGGTCTGGGAGTGCAGCACGAGCCAGTTCTTTCCAGTCTTGTGGTGTATTTAAATGCTGGTAAAAGCTTCTCAAGATGGACTTGGTCCATGGAGAGTGCATACCGTCCTCCCTGACTGCTTGTCTGAGCGTTCCAAGTTCTGTCGAGGAATATGGCTGCCACAGCTGAGGGTTTTGTTTAGAAGGGGCCAAGTTTACCGGGAATGTGTGGATTTGGTCCGATGGCACAGGAGAGGGAGCTACAGAAGTGGAAAGTTCAGTAGAAACTGCTGTAGTGGCTGCAGGGGAGACTAAACGCATATCTACGGGGACGGAGCTCCCGGGGTGGACTGCACATGGTTTAAAATCCTTAAATGCTGAAAAAATATCCTTCAGCTCTCGTATCTCAGCCACTAGGTCCCTTAATGGTGACGTATCAGCAGGGGGCGGGGTCAGGGACGAGGAAGCCTCAGGCGGAGCTGAAATCGTGGCAGCAGGGGCCGGGGGTGGGGTCAGGAAAACGGAAGCTGCAGGCGGAGCTGAAACCGGGACGGCAGGGTCCAGGGGCGGAGCTGAAACCGGAATGGCAGGGGCAGGGGCGGGGTTCAGGAACGCAGAAGCTGCAGGCGGAGCTGAAACCGGGATGGCAGGGGCGGGGTTCAGGAACGCAGGCGGAGCTGAAACCGGAATGGCAGGGGCAGGGGCGGGGTTCAGGAACGCAGAAACCTCAGGCGGAGCTGAAACCGGGGTGGAAGGGGGCGGGGTCAGAGGAGGAGCGTCCGAACACGTGTGCGTGTCTGTGGTAACGGAATTCTTGGGTTTAGCCACTGATTGCTTAGGATGTCTAAGTCTTAAGCACATGTGATTTAACTCTCGTACCTCAGCCTCAAGGTCACTTATCCTTATGGCATATTACGTTTTACATATCTTGAAAGTGGCGACCACAGTTAAAAAAATCCAAGGGGTAGCGACAATTAAACCTTTTATGACAGCGGGAATCTGTCCCAGGTCAAGAGATAATGACTGGGACACCTCCTCATAAAACGAGAAATTTCCCATGGTGGAGGGAAACACGGGGACACAGAAGTGGGTGGATGCCACTTACCTGTGTCTGGGCGGTTTCGGAGACCTCAGGCCAGGCGTGGTGTGGGTACAGGACACGATGGGCGCCAGATGTTGTTGCGGCGGTCTGGTGTCGGGCTGCACCATGGAGAAGAGAGCGGACGTCCAGAGCAAAGGGGTACACAAATCTTTATTATAGGATGGGGGGGGGATGTTTGGTTCAGACCACGTGGAGCCAGCCAGCAATGGCCGACCATGGGGGGAGAGCAGGGAGCGAGACCTCAGAAAGGGAGAGCCGAGAGCCCAGAGAGAGAGAGGGGAGGGGTGAGGGGCTTTTTATTGGGCGACAACCAGGGGTGACGTGTAGGGCCAGGATTGGTTGAAAGGGGGCACTCTAGGATTTAGCGGGGCATAGAAAAACCTGGGGGCGGAGACTGCATCAGAATAACTCCTCTGCAACACATATCCACCTTTCTCTCTCTGGCTTATCTCAATCAACATGATCCCATCAAGGTCCATTCAAGATGAGGTGAAGAAGGTGAATTCATAATTCTTAATATCAGAGTAATATTCCATTGTGTGTATATACCACCACTTTCTCAGCCACTCATCCATTGCTGGACACCTGGGTTGTTTCCAGGTTTTAACTATTACAAATTATGCTTCTATGAACACAGGTCCTTATAGATGGGTGTGTTTGGTTCATTAGAACATATCATCAGGAGAGGAATTTCCAGGTCATAGGGTAGGTCCACTTCTACCCTTTTGAGAGTGCTCCAGATTGCTCTCTACAGGGGTTGGACTGATTTACGTACTCACCAGCAGTGCAGAAGGGTTCTGTAACCCCCCAAACTTTTACAGCATTTGCTATTACTATCCCTTCTGAAGTATAACTTTCTCACAGGGGCCCCATCCTCTATCTCTGTCACCTTTATTTGCTGTTCTCTGACAATCAGTGACTTGGAGCATTTTTTCATATGTCCCTTGGCCTTTTGGACCTCTTCTTTGGTGAATATTTTGTTCATATTCTCTCCCCATTTATGGATGGGGTCATTTGCTTCTTTGTTGCTGAGTTTGGTAAGATATATATAGGCTTTAGCCTTTTGTCTGATGTTTGGAATATAAAGTTCTCCTATTTTGTAAGGAATCTCTTTGTTTGGGTGGTGGTATCTTTTACTGCACAGAAGCTTTTCAATTTGATGCAGTCCCATGAGTTTATTTTTGTTTTTGTCTTCCTTGTAATTGGACTTTTGTTTATATTTCCAAAGAACCAACACTTAGCTTAATTGATCTTTTGTATGGTTCTTTTATTTATTTATGTTGTTTATTTCTCCCCTAATTTTAATTATTTCACTCTGCTTATTTTAGGAATCCTTTGTTATTTTTCTCAGTCCTTAAGGTATGTAGTCAGGTTTTTTTTTTTTTTTTGAGTTTTTTTTCTTGTTTCATAATATGTGTCTGTATTGCTATAAATTTCACTGTTTGTACTGCCTTCGTTGTGTCTCAAAGATTTTGATAGCTCATGAATTCAATTTCATTAGCTTTTAGGACCATTTAAATTTCTTCCTTGATTTCCTCTTTGAACCAATAGATGTTAAGCAGTGTAATGTTGAGTTTCTGTGTTTTGGAAATTCTACTAATTTTCTGTTTTTTATTAAATGGTAACTTAATTCCACTGTGTCTGAGAAAATAATTAGGATTATTTCAATGCTCTGAATTTGCTGACGGCGTCTTTATGGCCTATCATATGGTCTGCACTTGAGGATGTAGCATGTGGACTTAAGAAGAATGTGTATTGGTTTCTTGGGTTGAAGGGCTGTGTAAATGTCTTTGTAAATAGCTCTCCCTTTAACTCCCTTGTCTTTTTATTAACTCTTGGCCTAAGTAAGTGATTTGTCCATTTGAATGAGTAGGGTATTAAAATCTCCTACTGTTACCTGTTGCTATTGATGTATTTTCACAGCTCTCTCAGTAAATGTTTGATGTTGATGGTAATTCATTGAGTGCATAAGTGCATAAGTGTTAACTCCTCTTAGTTGACTGAGAATTGTGGAATGTTTATTATTATCTTTAATTGGTTTGTTTATTTGAAATCTATTGTGTCACACATGAGTATAGCTATCCCTGCCTTTCTTTTGTGGCCCATTAGTTTGCATGATAGTTTTCCATCTTTTCACTTTGAGTCTGTGTTTATCCTGTCTAGTTAGGTGGTATTTATATACACATATACAAATAGCATATTGTTGTGTTATGTCTTCTGATCCATCTTCCTACTCTGTGCCTTTTAAGGGGTGAATTCAGACTATTGAGATTTATTTATATTGTATATTTAAGATATTTCAGTGCCATCATTCTAAACTTACCTGTGTGTTCTAATGTAGGGCAGGTTTTGGTTATATTGTTACTATTTATAGGAGCCATTGGTGGTAGTTAATTCCTTAAGCTTTTGCTTGTCTGAAAATTTTTTATCCTTCCATCTAGTTGATAGACAGTCTGGCAAGATAAAAGTATTCTTGGCTGAAACTTTTCTCATTGTGTGTTCAATATATATCTTCCCATTCTCTTCTGGCTTTTCAACTTTCCATGTAGATAATCTGCTGATAATCTTATGGGTTTTCCACTGTATATGACTCTTTGTTTTCTCTTGTATCCTCACTCTTTACCATTTTTAATATGATGTGTCTTGGTATATGCAAATCTGGGTTGACTCAGTTAGAATCTCTCTGGGATTCTTGAATCTTGATGTCCTTCCTCTTGTTTAGTTCAGAAAAGTTTCCTGCTATTATATAGTATGCTTTCTTCCATTCCTATGGAAGACCGATAAAATGTATATTACTTCTTTTGATGATGCCATATGTCTCTGATTTCAGTGTGTCTTAATCTTTTTATTTTAAGTTATCTTACTTCTTTCTTAGTTTTCTCTGATCCATCCTCAATCTTGCTAATTCTTTTCTGTCTCAGTTGTTCTTTTCTCACTTCTCTCAGCTCTATTCCTTCAGCTGTTTTGTTACCATGCTCAGTTATTGTTTTAGTTTGTTCAGATTGTTAGGTTTTTAATGCTATTTCATCTTTTAGATCTTGGAATAACTTGAGACAGTTTACAGGTCAGGTGATAGCTACTATGCATAAGGGCCTAGGGTTATTGTGCATTCACAACTCCCAGGGGCTATTTCCTTTCTTTCTTTCTTTCTTTTTTTTTTTGATAGAGGGTAATAAAAAAAAATTAAGGAGAAAGACCAACATCACTATCCCACTGCTTATAAAGTTTAGCCTCTGCAGATGGGGACAGGATTGAACCTAGGTTCTCACATTCTCACACATGGTAATAGGGTGTGTCAGCATTATATATTTCGTAGGCCTTCCACTTTACTAGCTCTGACAGCAAAATACGAGTGACTTCCTCTAGTAAGTTTATGTTACTATTTGTATAGTAACAATTAGAAAATACACCACAAAGTTTTATATAGTGAAAATTATATATTTTTATAGAGATAGTATTTGCATGATCAGGAGAAACTTCATGGAATAGACAGGGTTTTTTTTTTTAAGTCTTGAATGATAATTTGGAATAGCAGAGAGGATGTTGTACTTGTGCAGAAGAAAGTGATTCAAGATCCAACAATGGAAATGAAGACATACTTTTCTTACAATGTTGCTGATAAAAGTTGTCATTGTGAGGAGTCAGGCAGTAGCACAAGGGTTAAGCGCAGGTGGCACAAAGCTCAAGGACCCCAGTTTGAGCCCTCACCTCCCCACCTGCAGGGGTGTCGCTTCAAAGCAGTGAAGCAGGTCTACAGGTGTCTTTCTTTCTCTTCCCCTCTCTGTCTTCCCCTGGTCTCTCAATTTCTCTCTATCCTATCCAACAATGATATCAATAACAACAATAATAACTACAACAATAAAAAACAACAAGGGCAACAAAAAGGAATAAATAAAATTTTTAAAAAGTCATTGTGACTTTTTTTATTCTCTGTGTCAAACTCTATTATGTGTTTCTGAGTTTCCTCAGGTAAATGATCTTTGACTTCTTATTACTCTTATGAGGATATAATACATACATACACACACACACATGTGTGTGTATGTATGTATTATTTCTAATCTATAAAAATCAAATAAGGAGAAAAATATATGTTGTTATTTGATTTACAACTGTACTGTCAAAGCTGATTCTTCATTCAGTTAAGTTTTGAGTTGTTACCTGAGTACCTGAACCTTTGCTCTTATAAAATAAATAAATAAATATGACTGCATGGACTTTTTAAGAGGAGACAAAATGTATAATCTTTGCATTTATCCAGAAAACTAAGATATGAAAGCCCTATAACAACAAAACAACAGCAACAAATCTTTGATTAACGTATAGAAATGTCTTTTAGCTATTAAGTAATTAGCATTACTTTTAATGATATTTAGTACATAGTCAATATAAGTTTAATATTGAATTTTCATATAATTTAAAAGAGAAATTTTAGATTCTGACATCCTTCTTGCCTGTTACACATTAATGTTTTCCAGTTATTGAATCATCCCACTTACCTAAATTTAGAGTGCAGTTCCTCTTTCCCCTCCCTCATGATTTCTGTGAACAGATCTGAAGTTTTGGAAATAAAAATTCTCCACATGTTTTATTTGTATCAGTCCTGTTTCTTTTTCAAAAGCACCAGGAATGCCCAGGGAGCTACAATGATTAATGACCTGTTCTAGAGCTAAACCTGCTCTATAAAAATGTACTGTATTCCAAGGTATAAAAGAAATTCTGAAGTAGGTCAGGATATTAAACTGCCCAAGGGCTTACCTTATACTAAAGACAAGTAGGTTTGAAATTAAATTAGTAGTAAGATTGCAGTGAATCATGATTCTGTGGCTTCATGTTGGACTGGATAGTGAGGAACTGCAATATGTAATAAAATGTTAAATACAAAATCCGTACAACTTAAGCAATTGTGAATTCAATTCATATGTTGACTTGGTTCAAAAATTGGTTTTGCATTCTCCAATGTGGGCTCAGGTGGGAAGAGAAGGGAAGATTTTCAAAAATGTACAAAGTAAATATTTAGCTTATGGTAATAGAGATCTATGACTTAGAAATCCCTCTCCTGGAGATATATCCTAAGGGACCAAACACCCATCCAAAAGGACCTATGTATACCTATGTTCATAGCAGCATGATTTATAATAGTCAAAACCTGGAAACAACCCAGGTGCCCAACAACAGATGAATGGCTGAGAAAGTCAATATATATCAGATATTAACAATAATGAATTCACCTTCTTCACCCCATCTTGGATGGAGTTTGAAGGAATCATGTTAAATGAGATAATCCAGAGAGAGAAATATGAATATGGAAGGATCTCACTCACCAACAGAAGTTGAGAAATAAGAACTGAAGAGGAAACACAAAGAACTTTGACTGGGTTTGCTATATTGCACCAAAGTAAAGGACTCTGGAGAGAGAGGGCTTTTAGGTCCTGGTGCATGATGATGGAGGAGGATCTAGGTGGGGGGTTAGAGTGAGAAATTTTATATTTACCAACAACTGTATTTATTGATTACTGTAAACCATTAACCCCTCCAATTAAAAAAATAAAAACATCTTCAGCTACTCCCTATTACACTGGACTAAAATAATTCATCTAGATTTACATTCTTGTAGTACTGTCCTTTTGTTATGTATTGCATATATCACAGTTACAATCATATATATATATATATATAGTTATTTGAATCATTCCAGGCTTCCCTTTTTAGTAATAAACACAGCGAAGACAGGAGGACTGTATGTATATGAATGAATAGATAGATATATAAAAATTTGGAGCATGTGTTTAAGGGAAAAGAGTAGATCTAGATCTTAAAATTATTATGGTATTTTCCTTTTAAAAGCTGAATAATATTTCACCCAGTAACATAAAGAGACTGAAAATAAGAAAGCCTTACAACAAAATATTCTGTTGTCTTATATATGTATCAGTACTATTTATTGTGAAAACAGAAATGACAGGATACTTTTTTAAAGAGCCAACTACTGCAATAAGATAAAATAAGATGATAAGATAAGGGAAAATTTTTCTTTATCTCAAATAAAAAGGTGGGGGGTGAGGAAAAGGGTCAAAGCCATAGGAATTGATGCTGCTAAAATCTTTGTACTCCACAAACCTTAGCTTTGTTTTTCCCCAAAGGCAGGTTAAACTATGGACACTTAAAAATGCCTGCAGGGCCTTAGTCTCCTGCTGAGTAAATCTAGAGGAAGAGAAGAGATTAAGATTTTCAAATTCTTGAGAAATAACATTGCAGGAAAATCTGTCAATGTCAAGAATGGTCATAAACACCTAAACTTTGAAGATAACTTCCTTTAGTACTTACCAAGTCTCAACTAAGATTTCACACTTCTTTTCACTATCCCTCCTCCTTCTCCCTCTTCTCTTCCTCCTCTTCCTTCTTCTCCTCCTTTTCCTTTTTCTTTCTTTTCTTTTCCTTTCTTTTCTTTTCTTTTCTTTTCTTTCTTCCTTCCTTTCTTTCTTTCATTGAAGTTAGGAATTTAACTTTTAAAAATAGGTTTTAATTTGGAGAATTAGAATACATGAATTTGTATAAAACAAATGAATAAAGAACAGCAACAATGAAACACCACCACCAAAAACAAAAACAAAAAAGTTACCCACCATGTCTCTAAGACCTTGGAAGAACTAGGGTGATGAATTTGTGGGAACATAAAACTTGGTGGTTTGTGTGGTGTGGAACTAAACTCCTGTTCCCGTTATCTTGTTATCTTGTATATCATTAATAAAAATCAATAAAATAAAAAATCAATTTTAATTGGTACTGGTAAATGGCAAGTTTTATGTAGTTAGTCTAATCCTTAGAGCTTCTGCTCCCTAACTCTTGAGGTTAGTAAGATAAATGAATTCACATTTTATTGCTATAATCCCTGTATCAAATATATAGAATTTAATCATACACATAGCTACTTAAGTATCAGAGAAGCCATATTTCTATTATGGTCAGCAATAAGATATTATTTGAGGTTTCAATTTTTCTTTTTTTAAATATTTATTTATTTTCCCTTTTGTTGCCCTTGTTGTTTTCACTGTTGTTGTAGTTATTATTGTTGTTTTTATTGATGTTGTCATTGTTGGATAGGACAGAGAGAAATGGAGAGAGGAGGGAAGACAGAGAGGAGGAGAGAAAGATAGACACCTGTAGACCTGCTTCACCGCCTGTGAAGCAACCCCCTCCCCCACAGGTGGGGAGCCGGGGCCTGAAACCTGAATCCTTAACACCTGTCCTTGTGCTTCTTGCCACGTGTGCTTAACCCGCTGCGCCACCGCCTGGCACCCTCTTTTTTTTTTAATGCATGCTATTTTCTTTTCTTTTTATTATTTATTTACTCACTTTTGCTGCCCTTGTTTTCTTGTTGTAATTATTACTGTTGTTGTTATTGATGCTGTTGTTGTTGGATAGGACAGAGGGAAATGGAGAGAGGAAGGGAAGACAGAAAGGGGGAGAGAAAGATAGAAACCTGCTTCACCGACTGTGAAGCTACTCCCCTGCAGATGGGAGCTCGAACCTGGATCTTTACACCAATCCTTGCGCTTTGCGCCACCTAAGCTTAACCTGCTGCACTACTGCCCGGCTCCCTAAGTTTCAAATTTTCAGTATCCTCTGAACAGGTATTCTATCTTCAATTCTTAAAGAAATGACTCAAGACATTTTCTGTGATTTTCATTTTCAACAAATAGTGCAAGAGTTAATCTCTTTTTCATTGATTATCTCAAGACTAAATGTACTTAAGTATGTTTCAAAATGTATTAATAAAATGTCCTAATGAGTAGAGCAAGTGATATATAGCTTAGCAAAAGGCTAGTCATTTAAAATGAACTGGTAAGAAAACCCTTCATTAGTCTTGAGATTCATAATCTTAATTTTAAAATATGTATTACATTAAAGATAGAAAACTGATGTAAAAATCATTTTAGTATCTATCTTTTTAACAAGGTAAATGATAGTTTCAAGAGAATGAGTTTTTCAGGATTACTGAGTATATTAAGGAACGCTGAGGTATTCTTAACTGACAGTAATCCTGGCTAATATTAATATTTTGATACTGTCTATGTTATAATGAATACGTCTTGGAAGATTAACAGTAAAAATGTTCTCTCTTTACAAGATTCTAGTGTAATTTATACCAGAAGCTTAAAGATAGCTTTTCAGCAGGTCACACTGAGAAAGCTGAGGACTGATAGATTGAATTTCATTAATGGGCACCAGACTCCTTTAATGAGATGCCAAGTTTCATGGGCTTCATCCAGCTTCTAAATGTTCAGGACAACTCATGCCAGTTTGCATTGCTGAAGGCAGAATGCCCCCACAAAAGGGTCTTTCCAGTTGCAGCTTTCTGGGTTAATGTATTCTGGGCTGAATTATCTCACCCATTGATTGCTGCCCTGAGAATTTCAATGTTCATACAAACTAACAAATGTCCACCAGACAGGCACCAGCAATGCCCAGCTGGCTCTTTGTCTCCCATGGGAAATTTTCTCAGTCAGTGTCTGATAATTGTTTAGTGCAGCTGCTGCAGTTTCAAGGGTGCCAGCTCATCAGTGCCAACTGCATGCACACGGCCCATGACTCATGAAGCTCAGAAAGTACACATCACTGGTGGGTGGGAGCCTTTAAGGACTCCTTTATAAATCTCCCTTCTTTTTTGTCAACTATTTGGGGGAGAGTAAGTAATAAAGGGCAGTTACTTATAGGCTATAAATACCCTATATCATTGTGAAATTCAATTAGCACAGTACATGATAGTCTTCTTTGCCCAAAATCATTTGCCATATATCTCAGTAGTCATTCACTTGATTGTATTAAACACATTACAGCTATGGTTTCTTCCATGTACTAAGATATGGTGTGAGAAGCTGGTTTTAAATTCAGAGTGAAAGGAAATATGGGTGGAGGCAGGGAATGCAAGTGCTATCATCTGACTCTATGTCGTGCTACTAGCGTGAAAATTCACTATTAGATTTTGTAAGAGAAGTAGACAAAACCAGACTACTTTAAGACAATTTGATTCATCGGGGCTTTTGTCAATTAAAAGTAGCAATATCTTCCTAGAATAGTCCTCCTACATAATAATTCTGTACCTAAATGGCATCATTAGCTAGTGTCAACCTGCCATGTGTATACCAAATGCCTCTAGGAGCTTGTGTTTTCTGTGATGATTTGAGCAAAAAATTTGACATATTAATTGTCTGTTCAGTCCAGAGTCAAATTATTCCAAGTGTTACTAACTGGAAGAAAATAGTTGTTCTTGTCTCAGATTCTGTGGTCCAGGAGGGGCTTACTGAGGTAGCCTTGGTCTGCAGTCTTTCACAAGCTATAGTGTGGGGTTGGCTGTTGCTGCCTCATCTCAAGCCTACATGAGCCAAAAATCTCCAAAACTTCCAAGCTCACCTGTGAGACCGGTAAGTGTCCTCAGAAGATCTTACTCGTGGGACTGCCCCACCCCTTAATAACTGTCTTCTTTCAGAATCACAATGCAAAAAAGAACGAAAACTAACAACAACAACAAAAAAATGCAAGCAATATTGAAGCCACAGTCACTTTTTAACCCAACACTGGAGGAGATATCCCATCACATCTGTGATACTCTGCCCATTAAAAGCAAATCATTAAATCCAGTTTACACTCAAGAGGAAGAAATTACACAAGGACATAGAAATCACTGAGAGACGTCATGAAGACACCTACAACACTAAAGGATTGCCTTATTCAAGTTTCACGTGTCCTCTTATTTAAAAAAGTCATTGATTAGTCTCAGAATCTGGTTTTTATTCCTTCCAATCAAACTGCCTTAATATGGGAAAGTGATCTTTTAAAATGCACATCTGATTATATCACTTAACAACTACTAATTGCCCTCAGAAAACATTTCCAAACTTATTAGTATGATATACAACATCCTTTACACACTGTACATAGAGGCAATATCAAATAGTTGGTTAGGTCATGGGCTCTAAAGCCAAACTGTCTTGTTTTAATCATGGCTCCATATGTCAGCTTATCTCATTAAAGGATATTAGCTTAATTAGCTAATTATCAAGTTTATTAGAATTATTGGGCTTTAATTTCTTCTTGGAAATATGAACCAACATGTTATAAGGTTATCAGATAATGAGAGGTAGTTCTTGCACATTTCTTGTCATAATATCTAGTACACAGTAAGACCTCAATAAGGGTAGATTCTTATTATTCCCCAATTTGTCTGGTTATATACTATATAGTGCAGATCCACCAACATGTAGTACAAGGGGATTTCTGATCTGTTACAATGTTGCTTTCTTTTCTGGACAGTCTTCTCCCATCCTTACCTGAAAAATGTCCATTTATATTTAAGTAATTCAAGGAGTTAAATTCTTTTAGAAAACCATTATACACACACACACACACACACAAACACACTTCAAAGTTACTGACTATGCTTATACTCTCTCATCTCTATTACATGTATAACTCAATTACAGTACTTATCATAATGTATTGTCATTGCTTATTATTCTGAGTCTATTAAAATGTGAGTTCCTTAAGAGAATGAATAAACCTTGTATTTCTTTTTTTTAATATTTTATTTATTTACTCATGAGAAAAGAGGAGAGAGAAAGAACCAGACATCACTCTGGTACATGTGTTACCGGGGATTGAACTCAAGACCTCATGCTTGAGAGTCCAGTGCTTTATCCACTGCACCACATCCTGAATCACTCTAACTATTTCTATCTGTAAATTAAAATAGAAATATTTAGCTCACAAACAGGCAAACAGATTTATTTGCATAGTGCTTTGCTTTGGCCAGGCATACTAGCCAGGTCTGAGTCTAGCTCTCACTGTGTTAAAGGAAATTTTGGTGCTGTGTTTCTTCACTATCCCTTTCACTTTCTATTTTTAATTAATTAATTTATTTAAAAAAAGAGACATTAAAAAATGTAGGATAGGAGGGGTACAACTCCACACAATTCCCACCACCAGATCTCTATATCCCATCCGCTCACCTGATAGCTCTCCCACTCTTTGTCCCTCTGGTAGTATGGACCCAAGGTCATTGTGGGTTGCAGAAGGTGGAAGGTCTGGCTTCTATAATTGCTTCCCCGCTGAACATGGGCATTGACTGGTCAATCCATGCTCCCAGTCTGCCTCTCACTTTCCCTAGTAGGGTGGGACTCTGGGGAAGCAAAGCTCCAGGACACATTGGTAGGGTTGTCTGTCCAGGGAAGTCTGGTTGGCACCATGCTGGCATCTGGAACCTGGTGGCTGAAAAGAGAGTTAACATACAAAGCCAAATAAATTGTTGAACAGTTATGGACCTAAAGGCTGGAATAGTGGAGATGAAGTGTTGTGGGATACTCACTGCAGACTATTGTGCACTTTTTCTTTCAGGTATATATTTTGCTCTAGTTTATGGATACATGTGAACATATGCTCTATCTCAGGGGACCTGGTCTATATCTAGGTTTTGGGACTTTGTGAGGAAGTGAACCACCTGGGATGGAATTAGAGAATACTATGAAAGGAAAGGTCTCAACCCGAGTAATGAAGCTGAAGGGTTGTCATTCCACACCTGAAGTCTCTGGACACAGTCTGAAGTGAAGCATGCTGAGGTGGCACTCACTGCATTGATTAGGTTGTGATCAGCGGATGCAATATTGTTTAATATTAATTGAGAGAAGCATTCAAGAAAGTGGGGCCCACCCTAAGGTTCCAGGCCTGGGGGAAATATAGGCTCTATAGTGGAAATGTGAGGTTTCTGCTATCTTACGGTTCAAGAAGACAGTGGATAGTTATTGTTATCATCACATTATTTGGTAATTGGGTTAGCTTTGAAAACTCCTTTGTTAGGGTTTGCTGTATAATACCCAGCATCTTGTATATAGTGGTGCCACCGGTTGCTTCTGTTCTACCTCATCTAGGCTTTTGAGAGAGTCAACATATCAAAGACTCAGCCTATGTATTAAAAAGATTCATTCTGTGTTTTAAAAAGTTCGAGACATACAATCAATTTTTCCCCTCTCATATTAATTAAATAGTGATTTATATGACTACAATTTAATAGGAGTGTACATGAACACCTTTCCCACCACCAAAAGACTGTGTTCCATCCTACCCACCCACCCCTGCCCCGGGAAGCTGAATGTCCAAGCTCCCCCATACCACAGGGTTTTTACTTTGGTGCCCTACTCTAGATTTAGTCAGATCCTGCTTTTAGTTTCCATTTCTGTTCTTCTTTCTCAACTTCTATTGATGAGTGGCATCACCCCATACTCATCTTTATCTTTCTGACTTAGCTCATTTCACATAGTTCCTTCTAGTTCTATCCAAGATGGGTCAGAGAAGGTGGGCTTATTGTTCTTAATAGCTGCATAGTATTACATTGTGTATATATACCACAACTTTCTGCGCTACTCATCTGTGGTTGGGCACCTGGGTTGCTTCCATAAACCTTGTATTTCTATAGTTAGACTATTTCTGTGTCTGACACAAAATAGGTTCTGAAGATACGCAGGTTTAATGTTCTAATGAGTAAAGGATATCCACTTTATAATGCCTCTCATACCTACTTAGCCATTCTATCATTGCCAAGTAATGTTTCCTTAACACTGTTTAAAATTTTGCTGTAAAGGGGCCATTCCATATAGAAGAGTAATTCAGATCAGACAACACATTTTTTGTCCATATGCTGGTATATATATATATATATATATATATATATATATATATATTCCTGTTCATAAGTTATTAAAATATAATTTATATACAGGCAAGTATATCTGTAACTGCCTTCCTATTTATGGACATTTCATTATCTATAGTATCATAATAATTACATTGTTTCATATTCTTCAGTTGAGTATTTAAAACTCCACAGACCTTTCATCCATACCTTACCTCCACTTCTTTTATTGCCCACACTCAAACTCAAACACTTCAGTACATACACACACACACACACACACACACACCACACACACACACACACACACACACACACACACACACACACACACACACGAATATCTTCATAAAACAATCCACATAAGATATTAACTACTTTGGAATGACTCTATTTACTTGCTAAAACCCAGATTGCCGAATCACACTAGACTTGTACAGAGGAATAAACCAATTTGTTGACAATCTCATGTGGTCTTTCTCTATATAAGAAGTACTAAGGGCCACAACTTTTGTCCAACTAAATAATGCTGATGAGAAAGTCTTCAAGCTTAGCTAATGTTACAGCCTCTTCTTGAAAAGTATCATTTCCAATTTGAAAACAAACAAATGAACCCATGGGAATCCTTTTAAAATGTAGTCAATTAGAGCCTTCATCAAAAATCCTTAAGTGACCTCATAGCAATTGATGGGCCCTGCTTTCTGGTCCTTGCCACACATTGTGGAAGATTATTCATTTGCAAATTCATTCTCCTGGTCAGGATAAAAGCAACTGGAGTTGCTTTGAGTGAGTTGTTTTGACCTCTAGTACAGGTCAAAATCAGCCATTGTGCAGTCACTATTTTCTGAAGTTTTTAATTATAACAGTATATGTACATTGCCTTGTATGAGTCTATAAGACTGCCTTTTTTTTCTTTTTATTTTTTTTTCCTCCAGGGTTATTGCTGGGCTCGGTGCCTGCACCATGAATCCACCGCTCCTAAAGGCCATTTTTCCCCCTTTTTGTTGCCCTAGTTGTTGCAGCCTCGTTGCGGTTATTATTGCCATTGTTGACATTGCTTTGTTGTTGGATAGGACAGAGAGAAATGGAGAGAGGAGGGGAAGACAGAGAGAGAGGGGGAGAGAAAGATAGACACCTGCAGACCTGCTTCACCGCCTGTGAAGCGACTCCCCTGCAGGTGGGGAGCCGGGGGCTTGAACTGGGATCCTTCCGCAGGTCCCTGCGCATTGCGCCACGTGCGCTTAACCCACTGCGCCACCGCCCGACCCCCAAGACTGCCTTTTCTATATAGTACAAAATAGAACAGTATTTAGTTGTTTTACACTACCTTACATTTCAAAAACTTACAATGAAGGATAAATACATTTACAATGAAGGATAAATACA
Organism: Erinaceus europaeus; assembly: GCF_950295315.1. NCBI lineage: Eukaryota > Metazoa > Chordata > Mammalia > Eulipotyphla > Erinaceidae > Erinaceus > Erinaceus europaeus. The sequence goes on from NC_080179.1 coordinate 29,421,905, forward strand.
TTTCCCAAGACAAGTAAAACAATCAACTTAGTTTTTCAGCTGAAGCATTTTGTTGGATAGACATGCATAATTTGGGATAGCTTACTGGATTCTAGACAATATACAAATTCCAGTTCTATTGGCTTGATATGTCTATAATCCTATGCACAAAGGTATAAAGTCAGGTTATGTTGGGGTCCTAATTATTTTAATGTTTCAATATTGTTGTTGATTTTTTTTTTCTCTAATTGGAACTTGGAGTGGACTAGGTAGTCAGTAAGCATATTGCTCCAACTTGAGTAGATAGTTGTAAAGATCCATAAGCAATTATTTAATGGAACTACTGCAAAGCCTACCACTCTTTGGTCCCACTCCTGAATGGAGCAAACCAAGAGGTATGAGCAGCAAAGCCTCAGAGCAGCTGACTGAGTCCACTCCTGGCACATAAGGGTGCAAGTTCAACAGCTGATAGAGCCAGATAGATTACATCTACAATTAAATGGACATTGATGTTACTAACTTTGGTGAAAAAATCATTTTCATCTTCTCTGTGACAAAATTTCTTCTGCTGACTAGGTTTTTCCCTAAAGATGGGCAATTTGCATAGTTTTCCAGTCCCCAGTGCAGGATCCTTTAGGCTATATGTTTTTTTCTTTTAATATCTCTGAATTTCCAAAACAAAGTCTACCAATGTCATAGGAAGGAGCTAAATCCATCTTGAAGATGGAAAGAATTATTTGGAGATGAGATGCTGTTTAGGGTAATCTAACTATTTTCCGTCCAAAGTAGGCATATGCAAAGCAATACATATTTTTCTTTGCTAGTGCCTCTTTGTTTCTTTACAATATTTCACTATTATGCTACTTGACATTTGGTATATTTGAATTATCTCTTTTGATTCTAACAACAGCATAAAATAATGTAAGGGCCTAGTTAAATAGGGTCAAGACTTACAAGCAATTAGATAATGTCCTATACTTTAGCTGAGCAACAATTGCCAGTCCTCACAGTGAATGAGTATTCAAAACTAGTTACCCAGTGAAGTAGTACTATTTAACATAGTAGCCTGAGCTGCCACTTGCTTTACTAGAAGATTGATCCTTTCTCATCTAAAAATTAAGTGTTTTTTTTGTTGTTGTTTGTTTTGTTAACCAGAGCACTGTTCAGCTCTGGCTTATGTTGGTGCGGGCGATTGAACCTGGGACTTCGGAGCCTCAGGCTTGAAAATCATGTTTTTGATACCATCTAAGTTTTCTCATATTATTCAGTATTTCTAGACAATAATTATCTGATTTATTTAATGGAGTCTCTCTCACTGTTTTCAAATTAGCCAGCATATTATCAGTGATGTATATATACATATGTTGTCCTTATCTATGCATTATATATATGTATATATATACATATATATATATAATATTTACACACTCATCTTCACCACAGTTATATGCTGAGCCATTAACCACTGAGCTTCATTGGCCAACAAAATGAAACAGTTAAACAGAGAGGTAAGAGAGTTTACTAATGCCAAATTTGATTTTGAGCAGTACTAAGGAAACTATGACTTCCATCAGAAATTGAGTATAATTTAAGGGAACATATTATAAAAGATAATAACAAAGATGCATTTGAAAGATGATTGAATAATGACCAGTTTTATTATCCAGGTAAATAGATGCTTCTTTATTCATAGTTACTTAAAAATACAGGAAAAAATGGATGAATACATGTATGACTAGATGTCAGGATTCAAAGTTACATGATACCTAGTAGCTTTTTATAAAATTATATAATATTAATATGTGTGATTAATTATAGTCAAATTCTTTTTTTATTTTTTATTTTCCCTTTTGTTACCCTGTTGTTTGTTATTATTGTAGTTATTATTGTTGTTGTTACTGATATCATTGTTGTTAGGACAGAGAGAAATGGAGAGAGGAGGGGAAGACAGAGAGGAGGGGAAAAGATAGACACCTGCAGACCTGCTTCACCACCTGTGAAACAATTCCCCTGCAGGTGGGGAGCCGGAGGCTCGAACCAGGATTTTTATGCTGGCTCTTGCGCTTCACACCGTGTGTGCTTAATCCGCTGTGCTATCGCCCGACTCCCTACAGTCAAATTCTACCTATACCCTCACAAGAACATAGTGCACATTGTTCATCAGCATGAGTCACTCTAATGTCCCTGTACAGAATAATATCCTTCATTTGATTTCCTGAAGCAGTTTTTATTCTAAGACAGTTGAATAGAATACAAAATATACTTGGGGAGAAATCTTAGTACAATGGTCTGTACTCCTACAACAAATGCCAATCTAGTAAGTATATAGGATATATTCTATGCTTCAGAAAGCTGTATTTATATACTAGAAAATGTCCTTTCATGATAGTACTTTGATTCAGTATCATTAACACAGAAGTTACTAGAAGGCTAACTTACAGTACAAAGATTACAGCAAGACGGGACAGGTGGTGGTGCATTTGGTTAAACTCTCACATTACAATACACAAGGTCGTGGTTCAAGCCCCTGGTCCCCACTAACAGGAAGAAAGCCTCACAAAGTGGTCACGCAGGGCTGCATCTGTCTCTCTGTGTCTCTTTCTCTCTCTCTCACTATCTCCCACCTCCCTTCTCAATTTCTCTCTCTGTCTCTATCTAATAAGAGTTCAATAAATTTTAAAAAATTAAAAAGAGTACAGTAACAAATAGAAACTTAGAATATATTAGTAATAGAAGAGATCCTTAGTGATCAGTAAATTCAACACACATATTTATAAAATATGGGTTAAAATGTATAATTGTTCAAACCCTGATCTGTAGTGCTTGATAGTGACAGTTTATACTGTCCACATTAAAATACAAAAGATGAAAATGTTTAAGATTTATGTAAAACTTAATTTAAACTTTTAACGTCATTGCCTCTTATTCTAAGGAAATTATATTTCTGATTTTTATATTAGCAAATTTTATGAAGTGATGTTGATAAAGAAATATACTTTTCCTAATAATAATAGCAAATTAAACAAAAAATTGGCAACCCTGTCACAATCCCCATTTCTTTTAAGTTTACCAGAATCAGGGACCCTTTGATTTAGATGCTAATAAAGAATAAAATCCAGACTTTTCCACATGTAAGAGACTTAAACTTTAAAAACGAAGTTAGGTTAGGCGTTGATAGCATAATAAGTTATACAAAGAGACTCTCATGCCTGAAGTCAAAAGTCCCAGAAAAGTCCCAGGATTAATCTCCACATGACAATAAATTAGAGTTGAGCAGGTGCTGTGGTAAAAAAAATCAGTTAAAAGGAGAAAAAAAATACAGTATTATTTATGAATTATATTATAATGAATATATTTATTGCCTTCTGTATTATCACTGGGATTCTACTGCCCATAGCAGATCCCCCCCATTTTTTCCATAAAGGGGGAAAGAAAGCTTTTACACAAAGGGAAGGAGAAAGAGAGAAGGAGGAGGAAGAGGATGAAGAGGAGGAAGAGAAGAAGGAGGAGGAGAGGAGAGATATTATAGCACTGTTCTTCCACTTCTAAAGCTTCCCTGTGCAGTTGCTACCATAGAGGGAACAGAAGTACAGATATAAGTTTTTTTTTCTCCAATTGAAAAAAGTAGTATATTTCATTTGTCAAGATGTAAAGGCAAAAATAATAAAGAAATCAAGAAAATTGAGACTACAGACAAAATCATATCATCATACACTTAATAGGCCAAAGATTACAGAGAAAGTGAAACTTGTCATCAAGGGCATATACTGGCTTGATTTTTCATTTGTTCTGTGTCACTTGCATAATACTGTTTCAGATAGTTGTTATTAAGTTCATGTCTTTCCCTCCCCAGGAGAAATTAATATAATAAAAATGTTTTGAATGTCAAAGTGAAAAAAATAATGATAAAGTATAATATCAGCCAAATTGAAAATTTTGATTATTGAGAAGCAAAAGAAATGACCTCCCATGTAGCTATCCCTGCGAGATAACACCTAAAAATAGGAAATTAATAAATCTCTGGTACAAAATGACTCCTCTATATCAAGTCTTCTAGAAAAGCAAGAATATCATGTGCATTTCTTTTATTCAGATGATTCATATACACATTTCCTAAAGTTACTTAAAACTAAAATGTTCTTAAATGGACTAATCAGGCTTTCTCTGCATAGGACTGAAAGAGAAATTTAGATTTTTTTTTTATCAAAGAAAGGTCTTGCATTAATATTCCCAGTTCTCAAGTAATATGTAACTTTTATTTGATTATTATGGAACCAATGTGAGATTTAATTCCAAGGTTCATAATGAAAATACCTAGTTTATCATTCTTAGAAGAACAGAAAATGGCACAATTATAAAAGCTAATCTTTTTAAATTTAATTTTATTGTAAATATTTAATCAGTCCATTTTAGAATAGAATGAGCCATTTTTTTGGTCTCTGTTGCTGCTGCTATTTCTTTGTCTTTGTTGTTGTTATTTACACATGGAAAAGTCATTTAAATTTTTAACAACCATCTTGCCCATATCATATTTAGGGACAATTACTCCTAGGAAGCTACTTTATGGGTTTTTTTTTGTATTTAAAGCAATAACAAAAAATGTTGTGTTGCATAACTAACTTCCTTCTTGAGAGCTTGTTTGGAGGTTCTAACTAACTTCCTTCTTATGTATTTTGACCTCTTGGATCAGTTTAGTTATCCATGGAAATTATATATTGAATACTTTCTACTTGAACAACCATGAAGGTGTGTTTTGAAGTTCAAAAAGAGCAGCAAGCATGAGTAAGACCATCAGGCAGTTTATAATCTTATATTTTTTATTTTAATTAATGTATTTCTTTGTTTCCAGGGTTATTGCTGGGGCTTGGTGCCTGCACTGCTCCTATAACCACTTTTTTATTTTGTGGATAGGGCAAAAAGAAATTGACAGTGGAGGAGAAAATAGAGAGGGGAGAGAAAGACACTTGCAGACCCACTTCACTTGTGAAGTGTCCCCCCTGAAGGTGGGGAGCCCTAGCCAGAACCTGGATCCTTGTGCATGTCCTTGCACTTTGCACTATGTGTGCCATATCTGAACTTCCCCTTGGCAGTTTATAATCCTATAAACAATTCCATAGCCTAATTTACAATTTCAGCTTACTAAAGTTTCACACCTGTTAAATCTTTTCATTTTGAAAGGAAGAAAGAAAGGGAAAAAAAGAAGTGGGAACCAGGAAGATAACTCAGTCCATAAAACATAAAACTTTTATGTCTGAGGATCCAGAGACCACAAATTCAGTCCTAGCACCATCTTATACCAGAGTGGAGCAACACTCTGGAGTCTCTCTCCTCTTCTCCTCTTCTCCTCTTCTCCTCTTCTCCTCTTCTCCTCTTCTCCTCTTCTCCTCCTCTCCTCCTCTCCTCCTCTCCTCCTCTCCTCCTCTCCTCTCCTCTCCTCTCCTCTCCTCTCCTCTCCTCTCCTCTCCTCTCCTCTCCTCTCCTCTCCTCTCCTCTCCTCTCCCCTCCCCTCCCCTCCCCTCCCCTCCCCTCCCCTCCCCTCCCCTCCCTCTCTTCTCTCTCTCTTCTCTCTCTCTCTCTCTCTTTCTCTCCTCTCCTCTCCTCTCCCTCCTCCCCTCCATATAAATAAATATTTTATTAAAAAGAAAAGAAGAAATGAAGGTGGGAGGGAAGGAAAGAAGCAAGGGAGGGAGAGAAAAATTAGATGACAACATCTGAAACTCTAGACAATTCCTTGTTTTTCTTCATATGGTTGTATTGAGTTGGCATTCTGGTATTTTCTCTTCATTGCTGCTCTGAATCCTTAATAAAATTTAACGTCCTATTGGACGTTAAATAAATGATGTAAGTGGATTCCTGTAAGTAGTGTCAAGTTTAACATACTCTTAGCTGACTCCTTTTAATCACCAGACATGGCAGGATGAAGTAAAGCTTAGCCCCTACAAATGTGACGGGAATTTCAGATTGGAAGGTTCCTTAGTAACTGAAAATAATTTGTCCTTGACAAGAAAGAATTTCTCAATAGGAAATTTAGTAAGAAAGAGAAACTGCCCTTGAGGATAAGTTACTTAAAAAGCAAAGCACAGGCCTGGGAAATAGCAGACCACTCACTTTGTGATACTCAGAAAACTTCTGTTAATAATGGAGAAGCAACTTACCTGTGTGTTTCATCAATCATGCCATATTTATTTTCACTGGGATTTTAAGCACATTTCCTGTTAGTGCCACCTCTATTACTGTATGTCCCATGTTCTTTCTAAATATTTCCTATTTTTATTCATTTCTTTCTGTGCTTCTGTCTCTCCCACTTGATGATTATAAATGTTTGCGATCCTGGGGTATTTAGAGACCCATAGTAGTCTTGCCTTAAGTCAAGATATTTAGTTATTTGTATGTCAGCTGTGACTGAGTATCTCATCAAGGAAATGAACACACATTGCCTGAAAAACAAGTTGTTCTATGTCTTAAATTTATTGAGACAATTTCAGAGTTCACAAATGTTTACCCATACATCTCAGCATTCTATCTTCTGATAGATAATCATGGTTTGCTTGAAGGTACACACAAAGATTTGTATTTCCCCATTATCTTAGTTTCCATGAAAAGCATTGCTAATTTCTACCCTTAAAATACATTAATCACTGGTGATGACTTATAGATGTTTGAAATGCATTAAAATCACACAGTGTTAATGTAATTGAGCCAATCATCTGTGAAAAATGAAAAATAAAATAATTTGAAAACTAGCTATCTGTCTTCTGTCATTTATAACTTGGCATAATTGGCTTGCCCCAAAGGTTACACTAAAGAAATGGGTTCAATCTAAATTCATCATTGAAGCCCAGTGATATTTATATTTCCATTTTGAGCTCCATAAGTTCAATGTGTCCACAGTTATAATATGAATACTTAGTTTGTTGTGATCAGAGGCACTAGAGCCATATTCTCTGTCTGAAGTAAGGGGTGTGTATGTGGGGGGATGTGTTCCAGGTCTTTCTTTTAAATGCTGATCATTGCTGACAGTATTATTTGTCCCTAAGATTATAATTATATCACTACCCTGTCTGTCTCTGTTGTCATATGGTATTTTTTTCTGTATGCCTGTCTTCCTGCCTCTTCTCTTCTTATAAAGAGTATTAGTCCTGTAGAATGAAGACATCACAATCCAGTGTGACTTTATGTTACACTTGATTATATCTGCAAAGGTTTAAGTTCCAAAATAGTCGTGGTATATATAGTAGCATTCCACTACCAAATATAGTCACAGTCACAAGGGGTTAAGACCTAAACAGATCTTTTGAGGAGGCATAGTTCAACCCACAGCATTTACATGGTATAATTCCCATCAAGTCTTCAGTGAATAAGAAGTATTTCATATCATAATGGTTGATAATGTGTAATATACTATGAGCCCTTTAATTTTTTTCAGTTCTCTGAATCAGTTTCTTCATCTATGAAAGTGAAGATAAAATGCCTTTCTCATAGTCACTGAGAGCATTGAATGTCATAATTCACTATTGGTTCTAGTTACTCATTAATACCTTATTGATTTGTCACTGGTTTTTAGTACCATGTGAATTTGGGAAAGAGAGCTTTTCATCTCTAATGCACCCACAATCAAGATTGTTGTGTCATTCCTGTCATCACAATGATCCTCTCTATCTTGACTCCCACTAACTTTACCCTCCCCTTTTGGTAACCCTAGTATAATTTGTAGAATTTAGGGGTTGTATTTACTGTGATCTGTTAGTCCATTTGCTTTTTTAATTTATATCCCACATATGAAAGAAGCAATCTGATTTCTAGTCTTTTGTTTTCTGAATTACTTTTGCATAGCAGAACCATCTCAAGTTACTATCTATGTTGTCACAACAAATAAGTCTCTCTCTCTCTCTTTCTCTCTCTGGTAACTTTTATTATTATTTAACAGTGGTTTTAAAAAGTATAAGATTTTTAAGTATAAAGCTTCATACCACCTATGTGTAAGTCATTGCACCAACCATACAAGAGCTGTGTCTCCCCCCACCCACCTCACACAGATCACCATAGTTCTCACAAAGTCTATGAGATAATTCGGTTACCTTTTTGTTGTTGTTGTTGCAAGTTCATCTACTTTAGTTATTTATATTTGACAAATGAGCAAAACATTCTGGTAGTTGTCTTGTGCATCTTGTTTCACATAGCACAATCACCTCCAGTTCCATCTATTTTGTTTCAGATGATATAATACCATCATTTATAATAGCTGAATATTATTCCATATTCAACAATTTCTTTACTCAGTCTTCTGTGGCTAGTCACTTCTGTGGTTATTTCCAGGTCTTAACTATTATTAACAATGATGTCATCAGCAAAAGAGGCCATGCATCTTTTTGAGTTAGTGCTGTTATATTTATATAAATACCTAGAAGTGGTATTGCTGGGTCTTACGGCACTTCTATTTTTCTTTTTCTTTTTCCCTATCCTTTTTCACAGAGGTTACACCAATTTATATTCTCACTAAAAGGTACAAGTATACAAGTATCCTTTTTTTTTTTTTCCTCAAGGGTTATTGCTGGACTCTATGCTGGCATTATGAATCCACTACTCCTGGTGGCCATTTTTTTTTTTTTTTTACTGGATAGAACAGAGAGAAATTGAGAGAGGAAGTGAAGATAGAGAAGAAGTGAGACCTGTTTCACCTCTTGTGAAGCATCCCTCCTGCAGGTGGGGAGCCGGGCCTCGAACGAGAATCTTTGCAGATTCTTGCACTTAGTACTATGTGTACTTAACCAGGTACACTACCTCCTGGCCCCAAGTATCCCTTTCTTTCTACAAGCTCACCAACTAATGCCATTTCCAGTCTCAGGTATAAACCATCCTCATGGATATGAGGTGATATATTATTATGGATTTGCTTTGCATTTCATTAATAATAAAAGATAAAATTTATTTACTTATATGCCAGTTAACCATTCCCATTTCATCTCTGGAGACATATATTCACATCTCCTGTGCATTTTTATTGACTTTTTTTTGTTACTGAGTCATATAAGATCCTTATAAATTTTACAAAGTAGCCCTTGTGTAATATGTGATGTACAAATATATTTCCCCAATTGGTAGATTGTATTTTTAAGGTTTAACCTGTCATAGATACAAATATATATGTATATATACACATATATATTTATATAATAGCACTCTGAATCAGTTAGTTAATGGATATCAAATCTTGATAGTGTAATTTTTTAATTAGAATTAAAAATACTCTCTTTTGTATTTTCCTGTATTCTTTCTCTTTTTTCAGGATATCTAATCAAGCAATTTAACAAACTATAAATAACAGAATTGCAAAACACTATTCACTATATTCTAAATATACTAATTCCAGGGAGTCGGCGGTAGCACAGCAGGTTAAGTGCACATGGTGCAAAGTGCAAGCACCCGCATAAGGATCCAGGTTCAAGCCCCCTGCTCCCATACTGAAGGGGAGTCGCTTCACAGGTAGTGAAGTAGGTCTGCAGGTGTCTATCTTTCTCTCCCCCTCTCTGTCTTCCTCATCTGTCTTCATTTTCTCTCTCTGTTCTATCCAACAACAGTGACATCAATAACAACAACAATGGCAACAAAAGGGAATAAATAAATATTTTTTAAAAGAAAAATAATAAATATACTAATTCCATGACCATCATTGCTAGAATCTCTTAAACTAAATCTAAAAAAATCGTGAATGGTCCATGCCATATTTTTGAAAATGTGCAAACTAGAAGAGATAACAGCAAAATTTGTAATAACCAGAAGTTGGAAGCAAACCATATTTCCAACAATAGATGAATGAATAAAAATAGTTTGGTATATGTGCACAATGGATTATTACTCATCTGTTAAAAATAATGAAGACTTCTCCTTTGTGTCACATTAGATGTAACTAAAGACATTATATTAAATGAGATAAGCCAAAAAGAGAATGGAAAAATACCAAATGATCTCACTTATAGATAGGGGCGATAATACAAACTGAAGCTTAGTACCAAGCATGGTGCATTGGATCAATGTGAAGGATTATGGAGGTTATCGAGGTGGGGCTGAAGAGAATCTTGGGGTCCTGGTGCATGATGGTGCAAAAGAACCAAGGTTCTAAGTGTGAGTACTATGCAGGGAACTTTCATAGGGAGATGAGAAATTGTTCCCAATGGTGCTCAAGTTTCCAGTACCCACATGCATGGAGAAAGCTTTGTGAGCAATGAAGCAGTGCTATAGATGTCTCACTGTCTTTCTACTCTATCTTGCCCTTCCTTCTTACTTTCTCTCTGTATCTAGCCAATAAATGAGCTCATGAATGAATGAATATATAAATAAGTAATATAGCAAAAAATAAACTGTACCCATGTATCAGTGACTGAACTGTAAACCATTAACCCCTCCAATGAAAGTGAGAAGAAAAGAAAAAATATCTTTATTATTGCTTTAACTTTTATTATTGCTATAATTGCTTTTATTATTTTTTATTTTGTTTACAAGATTAAAAGATTACAGGGGTATGGTTTTGCATGGCATCCGTGACCACAGTTTTGGGTACTCCCCCACCTCTACCTCCCCTTTTTTATTGTGAAGAAAATAAACTAATAAAAATTTGCTGTGAGATCCAGGTGGTCACACACCTAGTTTAGCACACAGTTACAATGTGCAAGAACCCAATTCAAGCCCTCAGCCCCCACCTTCAGGGGGAAAGCTTCCCAAGTGGTGAAGCAGTGCTGCAAGTGTTTCTTTCTCTGTCTCACTATTTCCGTTTTCCTTTCAATTGTTGGATGTCTCTATCCAATAAATAAATAAAGGTATTGAAAAAATTGTTTTAAAATGCTATGAAGTATATTAAATATAATACTCAATATTGCAAAATGAATTTTTAAATCTTGTAGGAAAAATATTGTAAGTGAATATCCATATGCTAAAGGAAGAGATAGGCAGGAATCTAGAGACAGTTATGAGTCAAAAGGAAAGGGCCAGAGACCCACCCTACTAGGGAAAGAGAGAGGCAGACTGGGAGTATGGACCGAACAGCCAATGTCCATGTTCAGCCGGGACGCAATTACAGAAGCCAGACCTTCCACCTTCTGCAACCTACAATGACCCTGGGTCCATGCTCCCAGAGGGCTAGAGAATGGGAAAGCTATCAGGGGAGGGGATATGGAGATTGGGTGGTGGGAATTGTGTGGAATTGTACCCCTCCTCCCCTATGATTTTGTTAATTTATCCTTTCTTACATAAAAAAATAAATTTAAAAAAAAGAAGTAATGCTGATAGAACTCTGTAAGGGAAAACCAAAAAAAAAAAAAAAAGCACACAATAATTTCAGAAATAAACCCAACTTATTACATTTGATAAGAATGATGAGAAGAACAAGGGGGAAAATATGTAGGAAACATTAAAAAGTACTTGAGAGAAGAAGTCATTATTTAAAAAGGCATAGAGGACTTTATGCCTGTAAATGTATTATGGTTAATTTATATAAAAATAAATCGCAGACTCTTAAAACCTGGTTTTATCTCACCATTCTTTGCTTGTACAGTGTCTATCCATTTCTTCCATCCCTTTGATACTTTTTATTACTCCTTCATGTTTGAATGATACTCTTGCAAGGTAAAGTATGCATGACTGGAAGTCATTTTTTAAGCACCTGGATTATGGTATCCCAGTCTCTTGGCCTCAACAGTGTCTGCTGAAAAGTCTGATGTGAGTCTGACAATGTTGCATTTATAAGTCACTTTCTTCTTTTCACTAGCAGCTTGCATATTTTTTTCTTTGTCCTTGACTTTTAAAAAAATTTCATTGAGAGTTTATGGTTTCTAGTACAATTGTTGACACATGGGTACAATTTCCCATCTTCTTGTAATAGGTATGTGTAAAACATGTTTCCTTAACATGATTCCTTCAAGCACCATCTAAGATGGGGTGAAGAAGGTAAATTCACCATTTTTTAAAAATTTTTTATTTAAGAAAGGATTAGTGAACAAAAGCATAAGGTAGGAGAGGTACATCTCCACACAATTCCCAACACCCAATCCCCATAACCCACCCCCTCCCATGGTAGCTTTCCCATTCTCTATCCCTCTGGGAGCATGGACCCAGGGTCGTTGAGGGTTGCAGAAGGTAGAAGGTCTGGCTTCTGTAATTGCTTCCCCGCTGAACATGGGCGTTGACTGGTCGGTCCATACCCCGTCTGCCTCTCTCTTTCCCTAGTAGGGTGTGACTCTGGGGAAGCTGAGCTCCAGGACACATTGGTGGGGTCTTCAATCCAGGGAAGCCTAGCCAGCATCCTGGTGGCATCTGGAACCTGGTGATTGAAAAGAGAGTTAACATATGAAGCCAAACAATTTGTTGAGCAATCATGGATCCCAAGCTTGGAATAGTGGAGAGGAAGTGTTAGGGAGGTACTCACTGCAAACTCTAGTGTAGTCCTGCTTTCAGGTATATATTTTGCAGTAGTTTATGGATACGTGTGCACATAGATGGTGCTTGAAGGAATCATGTTAAGTAACATCAGTCAGAAAGAGAAGAATGAAAATGGGATGATCCCACTCATAGAAGTTGAAAAACAAGATCAGAAGGGAAAACACAAAGCAGAATTTGGGCTGGAGTTGGTGTATTGCATCAAAGCAAAAGACTCAGGGGTAGGTGGGGGGGGTTCAGGTCCTGGATCATGGTGGCAGAGAGGACCTTGAGGGGGTGGAATTGTTATGTGGAAAACTGGGAAATGTTACACATGTGCAAACTAATGTGTTTTACTGTCAACTGTAAACTATTAATCCCTCAATAAAGAAATAATAATAATGGAAAAAAAAACATGTTTCCTTGACCTTTGATACTTTATTTATTTATTCTCTTTTGTTGCCCTTGTTGTTTTATGGTTGTAGTTGTTATTGTTGTCATCATTGTTGGACTGGACAGAGAGAAATGGAGAGAGGAGGGGAAGACGGGGGTGGGGGGAGAAAGATAGACACCTGCAGACCTGCTTCACCCACCGCTTGTGAAGTGACTCTACGGTAAGTGGGAAGCTGTGGATTGGGATTCGAACTGGGATCCTTATGCTGGTGCCTGTGCTTTGAGCCACCTGTGCTTAACCCGCTGCACTACTGCCAGCCTCCCTACTTTTACAATGATGTGCCTTGGTGTAGGTCTATTTGTGTTTAGGAATTTGGGGTTCTTTTTCTCTGCTTCCTGAACATGTGCATATTGACCCTATCCCAGACTTGGAAGATTTTCTACTGTTATTACTTTAGATACAGTTTCTGATTCTTTCTCTGATAGAGTCATCCCTTGCCACTTCACGTTTTGACTTTTGTGGTTTAAATTTATTGTAGTTTTTTCAAATGCATTTTCTTCCTTTTATTTATTTGGTGAACTAAATTTTTGCATTTAGAGGCTCTACCATACCTTAGTAATTAAGAAGCTGTAATGTTGGAAAATATCTGATTTTTTTTTTTTTACATTCCCCAGTTTCCCATTTAACAATACAACCCCCACTATGTCATTCATCATCTTTTTTTTTTATTTAAGAAAGGATTAATTAACAAAACCATAGGATAGGAGGGGTACAATTCCACACAATTCCCACCACCCAATCGCCATATCCCACCCCCTCCCCAGTAGCTTTCCATTCTCTATCCCTCTGGGAGCATGGACCCAGGGTCATTGAGGGTTGCAGAAGGTAGAAGGTCTGGCTTCTGTAATTGATTCCTCGCTGAACATGGGCGTTGACTGGTCGGTCCATACTCCCAGTCTGCCTCTCGCTTTCCCTAGTAGGGTGGGTCTCTGGGGAAGCTGAGCTCCAGGACACATTGGCGGGGTCTTCAATCCAGAGAAGCCTGGCCGGCATCCTGATGACATCTGGAACCTGGTGATTGAAAAGAGAGTTAACATACAAAGCCAAACAAATTGTTGAGCAATCATGGACCCAAAGCTTGGAATAGTGGAGAGGAAGTGTTAGGGAGGGTACTCACTGCAAACTCTAGTGTACTTCTGCTTTCTTACTTTGGTGCCATACTCCAAACTCAGTCAATTTCTGCTTTGCGTTTCTACTTCTTTTTTTTTTTTTCAAAGCATAACATTCCCCAGATTCCCATTTAACAATACAACCCCCACTATTTCATTCATCATCTTTCATGGACCTGTATTCTCCCCCCCTACCCACCCACCCACCCCAGAGTCTTTTACTTTGGTGTAATACTCCAATTCCATTTCAGGTTCGACTTGTGTTTTCTTTTCTAATCTTGTTTTTCAACTTCGGCCTGAGAGTGAGATCATCCCATATTCATCCTTCTGTTTCTGACTTATTTCACTCAACATGATTTTTTCAAGGTCCATCCAAGATCGGCTGAAAACGGTGAAGTCACCATTTTTCACAGCTGAGTAGTATTCCATTGTGTATATATACCACAACTTGCTCAGTCACTCATCTGTTGTTGGACACCTGGGTTGCTTCCAGGTTTTGGCTATTACAAATTGTGCTGCCAAGAACATATGTGTACACAGATCTTTTTGGATGGATGTGTTGGGTTCCTTAGGATATATCCCCAGGAGGGGAATTGCAGGGTCATAGGGTAGGTCCATTTCTAGCCTTCTGAGAGTTCTCCAGACTGTTCTCCACAGAGGTTGGACCAATTTACCTTTTCTGATGTATGACATTCTCACAGGAGTGAAGTGATATCTCATTGTTGTCTTGATTTGCATTTCTCTGACAATCAGAGACTTGGAACATTTTTTCATGTGTTTCTCGGCCTTTTGGATCTCTTCTGTGGTGAATATTCTGTTCATGTCTTCCCCTAATTTTTGGATGGGGTTATTTGTTTTCTTGTTGTTGAGTCTGGCAAGCTCTTTATATATGTTGGGTATTAAACTCTTATCTGATGTATGGCATGTAAAGATCTTCTCCCATTCTGTGAGGGGTCTCTTGGTTTGGATAGTGGTTTCTTTTGCTGTGAAGAAGCTTTTTAATTTGATGTAGTCCCATAGGTTTATACTTGCCTTAGTCTTCTTTGTAATTGGATTTGTTTCATTGAAAATGTCTTTAAAATTTATGCGGAAAAGAGTTCTGCCAATATTTTCCTCTAAGTATTTGATAGTTTGTAGTCTAACATCCAAGTCCTTGATCCACTTGGAATTTACTTTTGTATTTGGTGAAATACAGTGATTCAGTTTCATTCTTCTGCATGTTTCAACCCATTGTTTCCAACGCCATTTGTTGAAGAGACTCTGCTTTCCCCATGTAATAGTCTGGGCCCCTTTGTCAAAGATTAGATGTCCATAGGTGTGGGGCCTCATTTCTGGGCTCTCAATTCTATTCCACTGGTCAGTGTGTCTATTCATGTTCCAGTACCAAGCAGTTTTGATGACAATGGCCCTATAATAGAGTTTGAGATCTGGGAGTGTGATGCCTCCGGTTCTGTTCTTTTTTCTCAAGATTGTTTTGGCAATTCTAGGTATTTTCTGGTTCCAGATAAACATTTGTAGCATTTTTTCTATTCTCCTAAAAATGTGCTTGGGATCTTGATGGGGATAGCATTAAATTTGTAGATGGCTCTGGGTAATATATTCATTTTGATGATGTTAATTCTTCCAACCCATGAACATGGAATTTCCACTTCTTTGTGTCTTTTTCAATTTCTTTGAGTAGTGACTCATAATTTTCAGTATACAAGTCTTTCACTTCTTTGGTTAGGTTTACTCCTAGATATTTTATTGTTTTTGTTGCTATAGAAAAAGGAACTGATTTCTGGATTTCAATTTCTTCTAACTTAGTGTTTGCATAGAGGAATGCCACTGACTTTTGAATGTTAATTTTATAGCCTGACACCTTACTGTATTGCCTGATGATTTCCAAAAGCTTCTTGCTGGATTCCTTAGGTTTTTCCATGTATACTATCATGTCATCTGCAAATAAGGAGAGTTTGACTTCTTCTCTTCCAATCTGTATGCCTTTAATTTCTTGCTCCTGCCTGATTGCTATGGCAAGAACTTCCAACACTATGTTGAATAGTAATGGTGATAGTGGGCAGCCCTGTCTAGTACCTGATCTGAGGGGAAATGCTTCCAGTTTTTCACCATTGAGTATGATGTTGGCTGTAGGTTTGCTATATAGAGACTCCACTATCTTCAGGAATTTTCCATATAGTCCCCTTTTTTGTAGTGTTTTGATCATAAAGGGATGTTGTATTTTGTCAAAGGCTTTCTCTGCATCTATTGATATGACCATGTGGTTTTTGGTCTTGCTTTTGTTGATGTGGTGGATCACATTGATTGATTTACGTATATTAAACCAACCTTGCATGCCTGGGATAAACCCCACTTGGTCATGATGAACAATCTTTTTGATAATATCTGATTTTTTACACTGTAATAAAAAAAAGAATGAAAAGATAACCTACTTCTTGAAGGTTTCAGCCAAAAATTCTGCCCATCATATGTAGTACATCTAACTGCAAATGAAATGTATTCATGCAGTTCTTGACTAGAAAGGTTCTAGCAACTACTTTACTCCATGGAAGGCAGAAACAACATAGAGCAGTGAGATACAGCTGTAACCAACATAACCTTTTCTCATGAATTGTTTGTCTTTTTACCCTCATTGCTTCTTCTAAACTGCAAGTATACCTACTCACTTTTGGAGCTGTGTGTATTTCAGGTAATATACTAATATACTAATGCCTCTTTTTCTTCATTCCACATCTTAGTTATTGCTGGGGTATATTCCTTCTCTGTATACAATACCTTGGAAATTAATGGACTTTCCTTAACTTCAGTCTCTGCTTCCATGTTAATGAAATCGTGAGCTGCATTAGCACTTCTATACCAGATTTTATGTCTACTAAGCAGCTCCTTCTACTGACACCTGCTTTGTCTAGTTCAAGTTGTCATAGTAATCACCCTCTGTCTTCCATGGTGCCACTGGAAAAATGATGAAAGGCTTATTTATAATCTAGTGTGCTCCTTATACTAAATGCCATTTCCTCTTAAGTTAGATCAATTTAAAAGTAAACAGTGTGGACCAGGAGATGGCACAATAGATAAAGTATAGAACTCTCAAGCATGAGATCTTGAGTTTGGTCCCCCACTGAACATGTACTAGAGTGATGTCTGGTTCTTACCCTCTCCCTCATATCCCTCTCATAAATAAATAAATAAATAAATAAATAAATAAATAAATAAAATTTTAAAAGGAAAGTAAACATAAAGACAATGGAGAGAAGTGTGTAAGTGTTGTTTCCATGAGAAAGGAAAGACATTGAAAATAATTAAACATTACACCAGGAATTACCTAGTAGATTGATTGATACCATAACTCCTCAGATCATAAGAAACCTGGCAAGTGGGGTAGAATGAAAAATCCATGCCATTTGCTTGGAATTTAAGAATTTATGGTTTGGAATAACATATAACTTTAGCATGCAAGTAATTGAAGTGATTTATAAATATTATAAAGATCTATACTTAAAATATCAACTAGCTCATTTCTCTCATGCTCTGAGACTCACCTATTTGAGAAGCAGTTATTCTTTATGTTGACATGTATAGTACATATAAAAATAGTAAATTTGACATTTAGTTGAACCTAAATAACCCTATTTTTTATGAAATAATACGATTATACCAAATCTCTCTCCCTCTCTCTCTCTCTTTCTCATACACAGTTAAATGCCTACTTTAGTTTATACCATAGAAAATTATTTGAATATAGAATGTTACAGTGATTGCACTTCCTGATTGAAATGTATTGTTTCTTTAAAATCTTTCTTTACAACGAAGTTGTTTTATCCTGTCAATCCTTTTCCTCTTTTAACTTAAATATCTGGGTAATCATCAGCTTGTTTCAAGAAAAATTGCAGGGATCTGGTGTATTTCTCAAATGATGTGTGAAAATCCAGGAATTTTTAAATCTAATTCATTTTGTTCCTGATTGCTTTTCTTGATAGATAAAAATACAGCTATCCTATTAGTTAACTGCAAGTCCTGAGTAAAGGATAAACAACAGATGAGCAGTCTCTACAAACACCTCAGCATGGCGTTCAACAGCTGCCAAAAGTACTGTATAATCTCTTGGAAAGCTTAATCGTTCCTCATTGCATTTTACAAAAGAGAAGAGTAATTATTAACCCTGGTGTTCTCACAAATTTTTCACAGTAGATCTTCATTGAATAAATAGTGCTGCTTTGTATAAAGATTTTGGTTTTATATAACATTTAACTGTTAGAGATTAAACAAATAGCAATGTGCTAGCAAGAAGAACAACTGTACTTGGTAAAGACTACTATATTTTAGATTGTATTAAACTGTACATTTAATTGGTGGTTTGAGGAAAGAGAAAATAGAAGTGTCTTTCTCTAGCCCATGGAGTTCCCCTTTTTACACAGGAGAGTAAGGGTTTTCTTTCTTTCTCTCTTTAAAGTGAATATTTATAATAGTTTAATTAATTATATTTCATCTTTCCAAAGTATGCTATTTCCCAGTGTGTGGGAGAAGTTGGCTCTCTTAAAGAAATGAAATCTGTTGTGTAGAAGCCTTTTTTTATATATTTTCAGTCCTTAAGAAAAGTATTCACATTTTTGAAACAAATGTTTACCTAATATTTCACTCCCAACAGAATTGATTCAAAGCACTTTCCTCAGAAATTTGAACTTGTGATTTGTCATTGATATATGTGTCTTATTTCCAAAGAAACATGAAGTAGCACTATAAATTACTGATGTATTTATACTATGAAAATGAAATTGAAACAAAAATAATAATCATATTGAAATTTAAAATTCTTCTTTTTTCTGAAGGAGACTACAGTTAATGAAATGACTTTTATTAGCATGTTTAAACAAAAACACTAAACAGATCCTGATTCCTTAAGAAAGATAAATTGTTTTCTAAAATTGCTAGTGGTATATCAGATAAGTGATTAAGGAAGTTATATTTAAGGAAGGAAGGAAGGAAGGAAGGAAGGAAGGAAGGAAGGAAGGAAGGGAGGGAGGGAGGGAGGAAGGAAGGAAGGAAGGAAGGAAGGAAGGAAGGAAGGAGGGAAGGAGGGAAGGAAGGAAGGAAGGAGGGAGGGAGGAAGGGAGGGAAGGAAGGAGGAAGGGAGGGAGGGAGGGAAGAAAGGAAGGAAGGAAGGAAGGAAGGAAGGAAGGAAGGAAGGAAGGAAGGAAGAAAAGAAAAGGGAGGGAAGAAATAGAAATGCAGGGTGAGTTAATTTTTATCATTTTATTGGGGAGTCAGTGTTCTACAGTACAGTTAATGAGATATTTGTATGATTCCTTATCTCCCTGTGATAGGTATCTTCAGAACACTCTCACCCTCAATTTAGGACAATTTCTACCATCATGCACCAGAACCTCAAACCCCCTCCCTAGTCTTCTCTTTCCCCCCTCCTTCCCCAGAGTTCTTTGTTTTGATGCAATTCACCCCACCCAGTACAATGTTTACTTTGTATTTTCCCTTTCTTTGTTTGGACACAGCTGTTGATACATAGGTACAACCTGTTGTCTCCCTATGATAGGTGGTCTGTCCTTGTTTCTATCCACCTATGTGTGATATAATTCAGTATTTGAAATTCTCCTTTTGACATATCTCATTTGACATGATCCCTTCAAATCTCACCCAAGATGAGATAAAACAGATGACATCATAATTTTAGCAGCCAATATATATTTACTTTGTTAGTCAGTCATCTGTTGTTTGAACATCTGGGTCTCTTCCAGGTTAGGGCTATTATGAATTATACTTCTATAACCATAGAAGTACATACATCTCTTTGGATATATATTTTGCTTTTCTTTGGATAAATACCCAGAAGAAAAAAATTTGAGTCATAAGGTTCATTACTACTGTTCTGAGAAATCTCCAAACAATGATGAAGTCATGTATTTCCTATTTGATTAACTTTTTTTTTGCCATTATTGGGGGATTGTTTTATATTTGACAGTAACTACTAAAAATAGTTTGTACATGCATAACATCTCTCATTTTTCCACATAACAATACAACCCCCACTAGATCCTCTATCATCCTTTCCAGGACCTGTACTCTCCCCTCTGCCAACCCCAGAGTCTTTTACTTTAGTGCAATACACCAACTCCAGTCCAGGTTCTGCTTAGTGTTTTCTCTTCTGATCTTATTTTTCAACTGCTGCCTGTGAGTGAGATCATCCCATATTCATTCTTCTGTTTCTGACTTATTTCACTTAACATGATTTCTTCAAGCTCCTTCCAAGATTAGCTTTTTATAGAAATTATCTGATATGCTGTGGTAGCTCTGTATTAATGAGTGATTTAAACAAGTATCTCCACTCTCATATGAAAAGAAACTGAATTTCAATGAAAGCTAAATGGCCAATCATACCTAGAATTTAAATCTAGGTCTTGTCTTGTCTCTGACAAGACTCAGTAATGAGCCATAAAGAAGTAAATGTTTCTCTAAAACTGGGCTGGAGAGATAGCTCATCTGGAAGAGATTTGTTCACCCTGCATGTGATCCAGATGTGTACACTGCTTAGGGAATCATTAGTGCTGTAGTGTCTTTCCTTCTTCTATCTCTGTTACTCTGTTTCTATCAGAAAATGTTTGGCCTAAAGAACTGAAAAAAGTCGTTATTCATTTCTATATCCTGACATAAATTCATTTCCCAAGTGATCTTGTTTTTCAACTTCTGCCTGTGAGTGAGATCATCCCGTATTCATCCTTCTGTTTCTGATTTATTTCACTTAACATGATTTTTCAAGCTCCATCCAAGATTAACTTTTTTAAAATTTTTATTTATTTATTTTCCCTTTTGCTGCCCTTGTTGTCTTTTTATTGTTGTTGTATTTATTATTGTTGTTTTTGATGCCATCATCATTGTTAGAAACAGAGAGAAATGGAGAGAGGAGGGGAAGACAGAGGGGGAGAGAAAGATAGACACTTGCAGACCTGCTTAACTGCCTGTGAAGGGACTCCCCTGCAGGTGGGGATCCCAGGGCTCCAACTGGGATCCTTACAGGGTCCTTGAGCTTTGTGCCACATGCGCTTAACCAGTTGCTCTGCTCCCCGACTCCCAATTACCTTTTTATAGAAACAGCAACATTTTGTATTTTATTACATTTAACAAGGCTTATTTCCAGTTGTGGTCATATTCATAAACATGAGTGATTAGAAATTCAGCATATTTGAGAGAGTTAGCCAATGTGCTGAGATGCATACGTATTTTTATTTAAACTTAACGCTTTGCATATTTATATACATTGTAAGTAAGAATAATAGTAGGACCAGAAGATAGCTCACCTAATGGGGTGCGTGCTTTGTCATGGGTGCTATCAGTTTCAAGTCCTGATACCCTATGGCAGTGGTATAACACAGAGGAAAGCTCTAGTACTGTGATGATTCTCCTTCTCTGATGCTTGCTGGAATAAAAAGTCACCCTAGAAGTAGAAAATTGCACATATTTGGGATCCTGACTCTGTAAGCATAAAAATAAATAAATAGGTTATTAATCATTATTGAGGTCCTGAAATTGGTGTCTTTATTTCTAAAATGAACTCTATTTTATTCCAGTGAAAGTCTCATACTTGTGTGTTTTCTACTGCCTCAATACACAATGCATGATCTCATGTCTCTCTACATTACTCATTCTGTTCCATTAGCAGGTAGGAGTATCTTTTTTACCTTCTTCATCATTTAAAAGTATTTTCTACCTATTACTCAAAGCATCAGGTCAGGGGAATATTTTTCTAGAAGTTCTTTATGAAGACCACCCTCATCCTCAGTGCCACTGCCAGCACCAGGAACTGAATGATGTGGTTTTCAAGAGGGCTTGCTTTCCTATATGTCTGTCCCTCCTAATAGACTAGAAACTCTGTGATGTCAGGCTCGGTATCTTTCCAAGTTATCAATTTTCTGCTCTTCACACAGTAGAATTCTAAATGTTCAGTGAATATCTCCATGTGTGGAAAGAATTCATTCATGGTTTCTATTCTTCAGGAGCAGCTCCAACATTCTAGAATCATTCTGATTTATGTTTGTGCTAAAAATAAGTACTCGAATTGTCCCAGTGGGAAGTTGCTATCAGAACTATGTCACTTAAGGAGGAATAAGTTCAGATAAATATACTTGTCTTTTAAAAAGTGGGAGACAGGGAGATACTCAATCTTAGAGCACAGGAGTTACATATACAATGCCACAGTTTCAATTCCCAATACCATTATATGCCAGATCTGAGTAATAATTTTCATTCTCACTCTCAACTGTCAAAAAATTAATACATGTATATTTTAAATGACTTTGGGGGATGTCTTTGGATGGCAGTATATCTCAAGAGACTTTATATCTTTCTCCTTTTACTGAGAAGAATTTATTAGGGATTTGGGAATACTTCAAATCTCAAAAATCCTGTCACATTTTGTCAAATACTGTTTTTGTATTTTACTTTCTACATACTGAGTAGTTTCTTATATAGGTATATGTAAAATAAGGATTTTAGATTTTTATATAAATTTAAACATAGATTTGGATTCTGAGTTGTTTTTTTCCAAAGGATTTTCTAGACTTTTTTTTTCTGGTAATTCATATGTTAAATTAAAGCTATGTTTCACCCACAGACTTTTGGTTCAAACTTACTTTGGGATAAAAAAAAAAAAGTTTTGCTGCTTTAAGTTTTTCAGAACTAATTAAATCATATTAGCCATTATCTAGAACCAGTTCTTCTTATTTTAACTGAATTCTTTTGTTATAATTAAAAGTCATGTTGTATCTCATTTAGGGTTCTGATTTAACTTCTCAAGTTCTTATTAAAATAAAAGTGGTAAATCATTGTGTGTGGGTAAAAGGGTATGAAATATGACAACAAGAATTAAATTTAAAAATTGAAATATGGCCCAAATTATTTGTTGTTACAATCACATCAAAATCTCTGTGGATAGATTTGCCAAGAATGCAGAATAATCCTCTCTATTGCCTGAGGTCCAGACTGCAAGGCTGATAACATATTAGCTGTGCTTAAAATATTCTGATTTGAGGGAGGTGTGACCATGGAATAACTGGGATCGAATAGCATTTCCTCTTAAAACAACAAATAAATAAAACAAGAGACCCAACTGAAGTCTACAGCTGAAAGTTTTGCAGCCTTAGGTGGCTGCTCGCCTGTGGTTGGAGTGAAAAGGTGTGTGTGTTGAAGAACAGCAAAGTCAAATCAGAGCTCTGGGTGGTGCAGGTACTGTGCAGTGCCATTTTGGCAATTTTACTATTCTACTTTAAGGGCAGGAAGCTAATAACATTGTTCCTAGTGCCATAAAAAAAAAGAGAGACAGGGGCTTAAAGCATCTCAATCTTTGACTGAGGGAGGTTTTAG
Source organism: Erinaceus europaeus (assembly GCF_950295315.1). Taxonomy (NCBI): domain Eukaryota; kingdom Metazoa; phylum Chordata; class Mammalia; order Eulipotyphla; family Erinaceidae; genus Erinaceus; species Erinaceus europaeus. The sequence continues at coordinate 29,445,221 of NC_080179.1, forward strand.
CCTTCTGAATTTAAGGCAAGGACACAGCATAAAACAGAGTATTTGTGACCACGAGACAGTCCAGAGCAACCACCACCCCTACACCATTCCACCCACCACAGATCATACAAACAAGAGAAACCTAGAGATTACAATCACAACACCTGCTGGCCATCAATAAAAATGCAAAAAAAAAAAAGCACAAAAAATGTGCAAGTAGAGAAACAAAACTAAACAGCCAACTATGCTGTATCAGCCTGACAGAAATGAAACAGAGAAAATCTAAGGAATTGCAGATTTAGAGAGACTCTCAGAGACAGACTACATAAAAATAACTATGAGGATTCTCCAATAACTTAAACAAGAATTAAAAGATCATATTACTTCTTCTTCTAGCGTTTGTTACTATGGAATTAAAACACCTAAGACAGGAACATATAACAGAGTTCACAAAGAATCTTCAAATCTTGAAAGAAGAACTTCAGTCAGAACTTACTAAGCAGTTAGGAAGCATGAAAGAAATTTTCCAGACAGAAATACAGGGAGTAAAAGACACTCTAATTGCAATCCATGCCCAGGTATAAGGCTTAGGAAGTATATCCACACATTCAGAAGAGACAATCTCCAACCTAGAAGATACAGGCAGCCCACTCGTTCAATTCAAAGATGAGGGAGAGGAATAGTTCAGAAAGACTGAGGCAACCTTTGAAATTGCAGATTCCATCAAAATATTGAAGATAAGAGTGATAGGTGTATCTGAGGAGGAGGACAAGGCCAAAAGTCCAGAGTTCACTTTCAGAGAAATTTTAGCTGAGAACTTCTCTCACTTAGGAAACCATCAGAACATTCTCATTCAAGAGGCAGAATGATCACCCAGATTTATAAATACAAAAAGACCAATGCCAAGGCACATCATTGTAAAACTATAAAAATCAAGGACAAGGAAAAAGATGCTGGATACTAGGGAAAGGAAAAAAGTTACATACAAAGGCAGAACTATAAGACTTTCATCATATTTCTCTTCGCAAACTCTAGAGGTAAGTAGAGAGTGGAATGACATATTCAGAGTTCTAAAGGAAAAGGAATTCCAGCCACGAATATTGTATCCTGCAAAATTATCCTTCAAATATGAGGGAGAAATAATGGTTTTCTCAAATATTCAAGAATATTTGTAAGGGAATTTGCCACAATCAACTCCACCTTATAAGAACTACTGAACCGACTCTCATAAGACTGGAGGAAGCAAAGTTATATTCGTTCCAAATACCAAGTTGCAGGTGCTAACATTATGCCAACCTGACTCCCCCGGGCACAAGACCTCACGTATGTACTTTGGAACCCCACCTCTCCAGATCCCTGTCCCACTAAGGAAAGATAGGGATAGGCTGGAAGTATGGATCAACCTGCTAACACCCATGTTCAGTGAAGAAGCAGTTACAGAAGCCAGACTCACCTTCTGCACCCCATAATGACCCTGGGTCCATGCTCCCAGAGAGATAAAGAATAGGAGAGTTTCCAATGGAGGGGATGGGACATGGAACTCTGGTGGTGGGAAATGTGTGGAATTTCACCCCTCTTATTCTATGATTTTGTCTATATTTTCTATTTTTATTTCATAAATAAATTTAAAATAAGAGAGAAAAAATTCTGATTTCAGAAAACATACCTAGTAAAATTAAATTTTACAGATAAATTGATTACATTTTTGTTGAACTTTGGTCTTGAACTTTGAATATTTGAGAAAAACATTAATTCTCCCTCATATTTGAAGGATAATTTTATAGGATACAATCTGAAAATCACAAACTCATAAACTTTTCCACTTGTAATAGCCATAATTCAAGCTTATCTCAGTTTTTCAGATGAGTCAAGATTATGAGAGGTGGACTATTTTAGACTAGCCACTCTGATTATGTAGACTATGCCTTAGAGGATGAGTACACATATGAATTATACAATTTTCCAGATCTCCCTTTACTATCCTCCTTTCATGGTGTTGTAAATGTGATGGAGTTTCGGTGAAAGTATATTTGTTCCTGAATATAAAATATTCTTGATATTTTGTGGAGAAAAAAAAAACTTCTTTGTGTTTATTTTTACTTCATGTTCTGCTCTTCTAATGCTTTAAACAGATTGCAGGTGGGAAAGTTTTAATTAAAGATTTTAATGAGTGGGCTTAATTTACTAAGGTTTAATTAGATTAAATATTACCATGGAATCAAGAAAAAATTTTAGTGATTTAATATTGGTTTACAAAATTACAAGATTATAAGGGTACAATTCCAGCCCATTCTCTCCACTGGAAACTGCAGTGGTTTTCCAAAGGTCACAAATATGGGTTAACTATTAATTTTTCTTCTTCCTCTTCTTCTTTCTTCTCCTTCTCCTCCTCCTCCTCCTCCTCCTCTCTTCTTCTTCTTCTTCTTCTTCTTCTTCTTCTTCTTCTTCTTCTTCTTCTTCTTCTCCTTCTCCTTCTTCTCCTTCTTCCTCTTCCCCCTCCTCCTTCTTTCCCCCCTCCTCCTCATACTCCTTCCCTCCTTCTCCTCCTCCTTTTTACCAGAGCACTACTCAGCTCTGGCTGATTGTGGTGCAAGGAGGTTGAAATTAAACCTGGGACCTTGGAGCCTCATAAGAGTCTCTTTGCACAACCACTATGATTATACCATCTACCTTCACCCAACTATTAGTTCTAGAACTGTCTATCCATCTATCTACCATCTATTTATATTTTTGCCCATTTTTTTCTGTGGTCCTGCTCTCTCTTCTTTTCTACATCACATCAACACCTATTACTACTTCCAAATGTCTTTCCTCTTCTTTCTCTGGGTTCTGATGGAATTGGGTTTCAGAGCATTCTTAGTCATCTTCCCCTAACATTTCTCCCCCTCTGCAAGTATAGACTAAAATTATTTATGAGGCATAGAATGTAGAATTTCTGGCTTCTGTAACTGCTTCTCCACTGGATATGGGTGTTGACAGGTCAATCCAAACCCCCATCCTCTTTCTTTAGTAGGGTAGGGCTCTGAAGAGGTAAGATTCTGGAACACATTGATAAGACCATCCATCCAGACAGTTCAGGATGTAATCATAGTAACATTGGCAACTTGGTGGTCTGAAAGGCAGTTAAGGTATGAAGTGTTACAAAATGCTTTGTAAACAAGAACCAGAAAGTAGGGGTTGAGGAGGTGAAAATATGGATTTTAGAGTGTTAAGAAGCTAGGAAGTCTATTTTCGATATGTTTCTAGGGGGCTATCACTTTAATAATTTTTGCTTGAGCTTGATAGTAAACATGGAGATAAACTAAGAATATTGTCTTGGAAGATGTAGTCAGAGTTGAGAACAGAACTAGAAAGCTAGATTACAGCAGAGAATAGCTCCCAAACTTGAAGAGAATATATAAATACAAATAAATGTTTACCACATCAATCTGACCTAGGGACCATGTCTATTCATATTTAGCACTGGAGCCTGTGTAACCTCTGAGTTTCTATCAGTCTGAGCTGGGAACATTCTTGGCTATACTCTTATGAGTATAGCCTCCCTCTAAAATTGGGGTAGTTCCTACCATTACTACTTTATAGTGTGGACATGGTCCTGAAGAGTCTCTCCAAAGATATTATGATGGAGGTTGGAGAGAGGGATATTATTAGAGTTCTAGGCCCATTATATGTATGGAGGAATCCCAGGATGCCCTGACTAGGGTCCCAGGTGATGAGGTAGCCTAGTAGTAACCATATATCAACTAAAGGTTAATTATTGTCCCTATGACAATCTTTATTAGAATCATCAAACAAGTAAATGTAGTAAAACTAGAGGTTAACTTAGACACCACTAAAATCCTAGGTTTATTTCCTCCCCAACTTGAGGTCAGACCCCATAGATCCAATGCCAGTATAGATATAACAAAGGGTGCTCAACACTTTAACAGCTGGGAGAAAGTTCAAGCTAGTCAGATTAAGAAGGGACTATAAAAGCTAAAAAAAGAAAAGAAAGAGAGAGAGAGTGGGGGTAGGGGAACAGGCAGTGGCATGCCTAGTTAAGTGCTAAGTGCAGAGACCCACACAAGGACCCATACAATGACTGGCACTTAAACCCCTGGCTCCTCACTTGCAGCAAGGGTACTTTGCAAGCAAGCAGTGAAGTAGGTCTTCAGGTGTCTTTCTTTCTCTCTATCCCCCCCCCCCAATTTCTTTCTGTCCTATCCAATAACAAAAATCAAACAACAGCAACAACAACAACAAGGGGGGGGGTGGCTGCCAGTAGCTGTGAATTTGATTCATGGTACAGGCACTAAGCCCCAGTGATAACCCTGGAAGCAATACTAAATAAATAAATAAATAAATACATACATACATACATACATAAAGCTAAAAGAAGACAAGAATGCTCTTGATCATTACAGTTATTTTTTTGCTGAGGTTTTAAAATAAAATTCCTCATGCATTAAAGCTGATTCTATAATTTTCTAAAATGAGTCTTTATTTTTACTTATTACTACTAATGACATGTACCAAAAGAATCAGTATTCCTTGGCTTCTTGGTGACATTTCATTACTATTCAGTGAAGTTTTAAATTGTCTTAATTTTTATTTATTTATTTGCTAGAGACAGAGAGAAACTGAAAGGGAAGAGGGTGACAGGGAGAGCACTGCTTCACCACTGTGAAACTTCCCACTGCAGGTGGGGTCAGGAAGGTTGAACAAGTGTCCTTGCACATTTTAACACATATGCTTGACCTACTGCACCACCACCCAGCGCCACTATTCAGTGAAATTTTATGTGTCAAGAAATACCAGCAAAGTTACCTGGGGTCAAATATACTGCATAATGGGTCCTTTTAATAGTTTCTTTTAAATGTAAAAGAAACTTTCCTGTTCATGAATATTTCACAATTACTAATTCTAATAAATTTGGGTCAATAATTCTCTTAAATGTTTTGTAGGTTGGAGATTATTTAATGACATTATTATGTATCTGTGGTCTTCTTTTTCTGATATTCAGGTTCTGTCCTTAGGAGCAGATGTCCTACCAGAATATAAACTGCAGACACCACGCATCAACAAGTTTACAATATTGCACTACAGTCCTTTCAAGGCAGTGTGGGATTGGCTTATTCTGCTGCTGGTTATATACACTGCTATATTCACCCCCTACTCTGCAGCCTTTCTCCTCAATGACAGAGAAGAACAGAAGAGACGAGAATGTGGCTATTCTTGTAGCCCTTTGAATGTGGTAGACTTGATTGTGGATATTATGTTTATCATTGATATACTAATAAACTTCAGAACAACCTATGTAAATCAGAATGAAGAAGTGGTAAGTGATCCTGCCAAAATAGCAATACACTACTTCAAAGGCTGGTTCCTGATTGACATGGTTGCAGCAATTCCTTTTGACTTGCTGATTTTTGGATCAGGTTCTGATGAGGTAAGAGCTGCTTAAGCATTTTATTTTCTGAAAGATTGCAATTATAAAAGTGATTAGATTTTAACTGCAAAAATGTGGTTGCTTTGCAGACTTTATATCTCACAAAAATCATTTTAATTCTAAATGCTATAAAATGAAATGGAAACATTTATCATTACAAATAATTCACAATTCTATTTTTTCCTAAGAGATACTAAAGACTATTCATCCTTTGAGAATTTAAACTTTGAGACAATTGTTTCTTTTTTTTAAAAAAATGTATTTATTTATTTATTTAAGAAAGAACAAAATCATAGGGTGGGGGGGTACAACTCCACACAATTCCCGCCACCCATTCTCCATATCCCATCCCCTCCCCAATAGTTTTCTCAGTCTCTATCCCTCTGGGCTCTGCCCCTGAGACAAGTGTTTCATGGCACATTCCCAGGATGAAAAATTTCTACATATTAAATTCATAGGTGTGAAACTCTAGAGAATGGGAATATCTCCTTATCTCATAATTGTGGTTTGAGTCACCAAAGAAATGCTTTTTGTTCAAATTATGTAGAAAAGGCATCTTAGGAAATGTCTTTCTGTAAACTCTTTCTCTTAAATAATAATTTAATTGGGAAAAAACTTCTTGTGTGTTCCTAGTACCTCATACAATGTTGAAATCACACACACACTCCACATTATCTGAACACAGAGCTCATACTTCAGATTTTCAATAATAATTTAAAAAGCAAGCTGTAATAAAACCCCACTATTTTATGATCACCTCTTTTTAATACCAATAAGTTTATGCATTCTAGAATGGAAAGATTTTCAGAGAATCTGGAAATTTGAAGGAAGTGATTTGACAAAAATAACCTCAATGTGTTGAATTTGAAACTCTTTGTCCTAGACTATCTATTAACTCCTCAGTCTCTTAGTGTCTACCTTTTTAAAAAGTGGAAGTCAAATGGTAAAAATTGTGCTCTGAAGATATTTTCTTACAAATAAGCTTCAATGATAAAAGATTTCTCAGCCAAGAGGAACCAATAAAGTATCAGTAACTTCTTTCCTATATGAAATATCTATCAAACATTATTTTTTAGAAATGAAAATACATGTGCGATATTTATTTTTATCTTTGGTATAATATACCTTTCAGAATTTATTTTATTTGAAATCTCATTAAGTCCTGAAAAGCCTGAATCAATTTAGAGTATGGTATTAAAATATTCTTCCTGGGTTGTGCAAGTCTTAAACAGATTCAAGACTGAATTTTCCTTTCCATCTTGAGGTTTTTTTTCTTTTAAGTTTTAGACACTACTGAGAAAAAAATATGTCAAATGTAGAAAAATACTAAAAATATTTCTCTATTTTTAAATGTTAAGTAACATGCTAGGTATTATGAATATAAAGCAACTGTTTAGTAATCTATCCCTCAAATAATATTCAGATTATTTTATAATTAGTTGTAGCTTTTCAGTGAATAATGTTATGACTTGGAACTTCATCATGTACTATTTCCTTAAGCTTTTTTTTTCTACAAGATATATTTTGTGTGTTAATATTATTTATTTGCTTAAATAACTTATTATATCAAGTTTTTTTATTTTGTTATAATACTGGAAGAAATAACAGAAGTTTTATTGAGGAAAGAACAAAAAGGAAAGGGGTGTGGGCTGAATAGTAGTGCACCCAGTAGAACACACATTATCATGAGCAAGGATCTGGGTTCAGACTTCTGGCTCCCATCTGCAGGGGGTGGCTTCACTGGTACTGACTAAATGCTGCAGATTATTTTCTTTTTTTTTAAATTTTTTATTTAAGAAAGGATTAGTGAAAAAAAACATAAGGTAGGAGGGGTACAACTCCACACAATTCCCACCACCCAATCCCCATAACCCACCCCCTCCCATGGTAGCTTTCCCATTCTCTAGCCTTCTGGGAGCATGGACCCAGGGTCGTTAAGGGTTGCAGAAGGTAGAAGGTCTGGCTTCTGTTATTGCTTCCCCGCTGAACATGGGCATTGACTGGTCGGTCCATACTCCCAGTCTGCCTCTCTCTTTCCCTAGTATGGTGTGTCTCTGGGGAAGCTGAGCTCCAGGACACATTGGTGGGGTCTTCAATCCAGGGAAGCCTAGCCAGCATCCTGGTGGCATCTGGAACCTGGTGATTGAAAAGAGAGTTAACATATGAAGCCAAACAATTTGTTGAGCAATCATGGATCCCAAGCTTGGAATAGTGGAGAGGAAGTGTTAGGGAGGTACTCACTGCAAACTAGTGTACTTCTGCTTTCAGGTATATATTTTGCAGTAGTTTATGCATACGTGTGCACATAAACTCTCTCTCACAGAAACTGGTGTATATCTAGATTATGGGACTTTGTTAGAAAGTGAACTACCTGAGATGAAATTAGAGTGTACTATAAAAGGAAAGGTCTCACCCGAGTAATGAAATTGAAGGGTTGTCATTCCACACGTGAAGTCTCTGGATACAGTCTGAGGTGAAGCATGTTGAGGTGGCAATCGTTGCTTTGGTTAGGTTGTGATCGGCGGATGCAATATTATTTGGTTTGGATTGGGAGATGCATACGGGAAAGTGGGCCCTATCCAAGGGTTCCAGGACTGGGGGAAGAAGGGGCTCTATAGTGAAGATGTGAGGTTCCTGCTGTCTTAGGGTGCAAAAAGACAATCGATAGTTAATATTATCATCACATTATTTGTTAATTGGGTTAACTTTGAAAAGTCCCTTTGTTATGGTTTGCTGGACAGTACCCAGTATCTTGTATATAGCTGTGCTATTGGATGCTTCTAATCTACTTGGTCTAGGCTTTTGAGAGAGTCCGCATATCCTACTACATAGCCTATATATTAAAAAGATTCAGTTTGTCTTTTGAGAAACTTTGAGACATACAATTGATTTCCCCCTCTCATATTAATTAACTACTGATTTATATGTCTACATTTTGCTAGGAGTGTACATAAACACCATTCCCACCACCAAAGGACTGTGACCCATCCCTCCCGCCCACTCCCACCCCCCACTGGCCCAGGAAGCTACATGTCTACCCCTCACCACTGGGTTTTTACTTTGGTGCCCTACTTACAATTTGATCAGGTCCTGCTTTTAGTTTCCCTTTCAGATCTTAGTCAGGTTGTGTTGATGAGTGGGATCATCCCATACTCATCTTTATCTTTCTGACTTAGTTCACTTAACATAATTCCTTCTAGCTCTGTCCAAGATGGGTCAGAGAAGGTGGGTTCATTGTTCTTGATAGCTGCTTAGTATTCCATTGTGTATATATACCACAGCTTTCTCAGCCACTCATCTGTTGTTGGGCACCTGGGTTGCTTCCAGGTTTTAGCTATTATGAATTTTGCTGCTATGAACATAGGAGTACACACCTCTTTTTGGTTGGGTGTTATGGAGTCCTTGGGGTATAACCCCAGGAGAGGAATTACTGGGTCATATGGAAGGTCCATGTCTAGCCTTCTGAGAGTTTTCCAGACTGCTCTCCACAGAGGCTGTACCAATTTACATTCCCACTAGCAATGTAAAAGGGTTCCTCTGTCCCCACATCCTCTCCAGCATTTGTTGCTGCTGTCCTTTTTGATGTATGCCATTCTTACCGAGTGAAGTGGTATCTTAGTGTTGGCTAAATTTGCATTTCTCTGACAATCAGTGATCTAGAGCAGTTTTTCATATGTTTGTTAGCCTTTTGGATCTCCTCTGTGGTGAATGTTTTGTTCATTTCCTCTGCACATTTTTGGAGGGGGTCATTTGCTTTTTTGCGACTAAGTTTGCTGAGCTCTTTATATATTTTGGTGATTAGTTTCTTGTCTGATGTCTGGCATGGGAAGATCTTCTCCCATTCTGTGAGGGGTCTCTCTGTTTGTTTAATAATTTCTTTGGATGTGCAGAAGCTTTTCAATTTGATGTAGTCCCATTGGTTTGTTTCTGCTTTAGTCTTCCTTGCAATTGGGTTTGATTCATCAAAGATGTCCTTGAGGTGTATGTGGGAAAGTTTTACCAATGTTTTCCTCTAAGTATTTGATTGTTTCTGGTCTGACATCTAGGTCTTTGATCCATTTGGAGTTGATTTTTGTTTCTGGTGAGATAAAGTGGTTCAATTTCATTCTTCTGCATGTTTCAACCCAGTTTTCCCAGCACCATTTATTGAAGAGAGCCTCCTTCTTCCATTTAATACTTTGGGCCCCCATATAAAAGATTAGATGCCCATAGGTGTTGGAACTTACTTCTGGGCTTTCAATTCTGTTCCACCGGTCTGTGTGCCTATTTTTGTTCCAGTACCATGCTGTTTTGATGATGATGGCTTTATAATATTGTTTAACGTCTGGGAGTGTGATGCCTCCATTTCTGTTTCTTTTCCTTAAGATGGTTTTGGCAATTCTAGGTGTTTTCAGGTTCCAGATAAATGATTGTAGTGTTTGTTCTATTCTCTTAAAGAAGCTTGGTGGAACTTTGATGGGTATTGCATTAAATTTGTATATGGCTCTGGGGAGAATATTCATTTTGATGATATTTATTCTTCCAATCCATGAGCATGGGATATCTTTCCATTTCTTGGTATCAGTTTCTATCTCCTTGAGTAGCGACTCATAGTTTTCAGTATACAAGTCTTTCACTTCTTTGGTCAACTTTATTCCTAGGTATTTGATTGATTTTGCTGAAACAGTAAATGGGAGTGATTTCTGGATGTCTTCTATTCAGATTTAGTGTTTGCATAAAGAAATGCCACTAATTTTTGTACATTGATTTTGTAGCCTGATACCTTGCTATATTGCCTAATAACTTCCAGTAATTTTCTACTGGATTCTTTAGGTCTTTCTATGTATACTATCATATCATCTGCAAATAGTGAGAGCTTGACTTCTTCCCTTCCAATCTGTATTCCTTTGATTTCTTTCTCTTGCCTGATTGCTATGGCAAGAACTTCCAATACTATGTTGAAGAGTAACAGTGACAGTGGACAGCCCTGTCTAGTCCCCGATCTGAGGGGGAATGCTTTCAGCTTCTGTCCATTGAGTATGATGTTGGCTGTAGGTTTGCTATATATAGACTCCACTATCTTGAGAAATTTCCCATCTATTCCCATTTTTTGTAGAGTTTTGAGCTTGAATGCGTGTTGGATTTTGTCAAAGGCTTTCTCTGCATCTATTGAGATAATCATGTGGTTTTTGTCTTTGCTTTTATTGATGTGGTGAATGACATTGATTGACTTATGGATGTTGAACCAGCCTTGCATTCCTGGGATGAATCCCACTTGGTCATGATGAACAATCTTTTTGATGTGTTGCTGTATCCAGTTGGCCAAGATCTTGTTTAATATTTTGGCATCTATGTTCATCAGAGATATTGGTCTGTAGTTTTCCTTTTTTGTTCTGTCCCTATCAGCTTTTGGTATCAGGGTGATGTTGGCTTCATAACAGGTGGAAGGGAGTTTTCCTGTTTCTTCAATCTTATGGAATAGCTTAAGAAGTATGGGTATTAACTGTTTCCTGAAAGTTTTGTAGAATTCGTTTGTGAAGCCATCTGTTCCAGGACTTTTGTTGTTGGGGAGATTCTTAATAACGGTTTCAATTTCTTTGTCTGTGATTGGTGCATTTAGATTTTGTAGTTCTTCTTGGTTCAGTTTTGGAAGGGCATAGGTTTCTAGGAATTGTTCCATTTCTTCCAGATTCTCTAGCTTGGTGGCATATAGTTCTTTATAGAAGTTTCGCAGGATTCTCTGGATTTCTGTGGTGTCAGTTGTGATATCTCCTGCATCGTTTACAATTCTATTAATTTGAGTCTTCTCTCTTTTTTGTTTGGTGAGTCTGGCTAGGGGTTTGTCAATTTTGTTTAATCTTTCAAAGAACCAACATTTGGCTTCATTGATCTTTTGTATGGTTCTTTTATTTTCTATGTTGTTTATTTCTGCTCGAACTTTAGTGATTTCTGTCCTTCTGGTTGCTTTAGGGTTCCTTTGTTCCTCTTCCTCTAAGTCCTTGAGGTGTGCAGTAAGGTCATTCATTTGGGCTTCTTCTTGGCGTTTAATATGTGATTGTATGGCTATAAGTTTCCCTCTCAGTACTGCTTTCGTTGTGTCCCAAATATTTTGATAGGTTGTGTCTTCATTTTCATTAGTTTCCAGGAACATTTGAATTTCCTGTTTGAGTGAGTCTCTGACCCAGTGGTTCTTAAGGAGCATGTTGTTTAGTTTCCAAATTCTATGTCTTTTAATAATTTTCCGTTTGTTGTTAAATGTTAGTTTTACTCCACTGTGGTCTGAGAAGATACTTGGGGTGATTTCAATGCTCTTGAATTTATTGATGCTGTCTTTGTGGCCTAACATGTGGTCTATCCTTGAGTATGTGTTATGTGGATTTGAAAAGAAGGTGTATTCCAGTTTTTTGGGGTGGAGGAGTCTGAAAATGTCCAAGAGCTCTAGTCTGTCAATCTCTTCATTCAATTCTCTTGTATCTTTATTGGTTCTCTGCTTTGTTGATCTGTGTAAGTGAGAGAGTGGGGTATTGAAGTCTCCCACTATTATTGTATTACTATTGATGTATTTTTGAAATTCTTTCAGTAGATGCTTAATGTATTTAGATGGTCCCTTGTTGGGTGCATTGACGTTAATAATTGTTAAGTCTTCTTGGCTGATTGATCCTCTAATCATTATGTAATGTCCTTGCGTATCTTTTATTACTTTATTTAATTTAAAATCTATCGTGTCTGAGATAAGAATGGCTGTTCCTGCCCTTTTTTGTGAACTGTTAGCCTGTATAATAGTTTTCCATCCTTTCACTTTAAGTCTGTGTTTATCTTGTTGTGACAGATGGGATTCTTGCAAGCAGCATATGGTTGGGTTATGTTTTCTGATCCATCCCCCCACCCTGTGCCTTTTGATGGGTGAGTTTAAGCCATTGACATTTATTGATATTATGGATTTAATGTATTGTAGTGCCATTGTTCTAAAAAACAATTTGTTTACTCTGATATATTGCAAGTATTATAGTGATGTTCCAGTTTATAAGAGGTCTTTTAGTACCTCTTTCAGGGCTGGCTTGGTGATGGTTGCCTCCTTTAACTGTTGTTTGTCTAAGAAGGTTTTGATCCCTCCATCTAGCTTGAATGAAAGTCTAGCAGGATATATTATCCTTGGTTGAAACCCTTTTTCATTCATGGCTCAATAGATATCTTGCCACTCCCTTCTGGCTTTTAGAGTTTGAGTTGAGAAATCTGCAGATAGTCTTATGGGTTTTCCCCTGTATGTGACTTTTTGTTTCTCTCTTGCAGCCTTTAGGATCCTTTCTTTATCCTTACTTCTTCTCATTGTGACTATGATGTGTCTTGGTGTCTTCAGGTCTGGGTTGATTCTGTTTGGTACTCTCTGGGCCTCTTGAACCTTGATATCTTTTCTGTTATTCAGGTCTGGGAAGTTTTCTTGTATTATTTCCTCTAGAATGTTTGCTTCCCCTTCCTCTCTTTCTTCCTCTGGCAGGCCAATTATACGAATGTTACTTCTTTTGAGATCATCCCATATGTCTCTGTTGTTGTTTTCAGTGTCTCTCAATCTCTTTTTGAGCTCTTTCACCTCTTTCTTATTTTTCTCTAACTCATCCTCTGTCTGACTAATTCTGTTTTCTGCTTCTGTTAGTCTGCTTTCCCTTGCCTCTGCTTCTTTCTTCATTACAGCTATTTCAGCTTTCAGTTCTCTAATTGCCTCAAGATAATCAGTATTTTCCTTGGGGGTCTCAACTGTTGTTTCCCTAATACTGCCATTCCTTTCCTCCAATGTTGTTTTCATTTCTGTGATTAATAAGTTTATTGTTGCTTGCATACTTTTCTTATCTATGGTTACTTCTGACTGATTTGTGGTTTCTTCTGGGCTCTTGTCTTCATTCATTGGGGTAGCAGTTTTATTTGTTTTTAATCTACCCATTTTCTTTTTTTATGTGTTTCTCTCTTTTTTTTATGCTCTGTTGTTCCTCAGTTGTTGTGTCTTGAGTACAAGTAGTAACACTGTCCTAAATACCTTTATGGCAATTGTACTCACCAACCTCAGGAATTACAGTAGCAACTGAAGTAAGTATTGAAGTAGTTTAATCGTTACCAGTTAGCCAAACAATTTCTCCAGTCCATGAAAAAATAGTAACCAAATCCCAGTGAAGAAAGAGAAAAGAAAGAAAGGATAGCAAGAATAGACAGTTATGCAAATCTACTATCCAGTGTATATTCTAGGGATAACAAGAGTGGAAAGGGAACTAGAGCAGAGATACACACATAGAGAGTCCACTCTGAGTCAGATTTCTTCCCCAAAGTAATTCACAAATTCAGAAAGGCAAAGAAGAAAGAAGTGTATGACAAGATTAAAAAAAAAAGAGAGAGAGAGAGAAAAGGAAGAAGATAAGAAGAAGAGTTGTAATTAAAAAGCAGTACAAGGAACTTCCCAAATTTGTATCAGTGAATTCAAAAAACAAAAACAAACAAAAAAAAACACCCTGTTTGGTGGTATGGGGTATCCTGCTAGGAGCTGGTCCCAGGGACTGCTTATGGGGAGGGGCGGCGGGAAGGATGTATGCTTGAAAATTAAAAGGAAGAAAAAAGAATTTTTTTGACTACTCTAATTCTTAACCCAAATTAAGTTATAGTCACCTCCTTGGTGTCTAAGGACACCTTATTGGCTGGCCTGCTAAAGGCAGAAAATCCTATTGTCACCAGGGGAGTGTGTTCGGAGCTCAGAGTCTAGCAGCTTCTCAGTCCGCCATCTTCCGGGAAACCCCCCCCTCCAGACTTTTTTAAAGGATTTCTCGAAAATGAAAACTAGCTCCAAGTCCTTTGATCCAATGAGAGCTATACTCAAGAAGTCTTTGGATCCGCCCTCAGTTCACGGTGGACCCTGGAGACTCCCAAGAGAAAGCCCCCGAGCTAAAGTGCTCTCTCCAGGTCCTTTGCCCGCTGTGCTCTGCAACCGGCTGAGGAGCTGCCTTCCAGGGCGGAGGACAATGCCCGGCGCACTCGCCTTGCCCGGCGCCGCCTGGGAAGTCTGGAGCCCCGTGTCACCTTTACTCTAATTCTTAACCCAAATTAAATTATAATCACCTCTTTGGTGTCACCCCTTGTTGACTGGCCTGCTAAAGGCAGAAAATCCTACCGTTGCCAATGATGTGATCAGAGCACTCGCTGTTAGCAGCTTCTCAGTCCACCATCTTCCTCCCAGTCTGCAGATGATTTTCTTTCTCTCTTCTTCTTTGCCTCTCTCTTCTATTTCAATTTCTATAAAAAAGATAATCGAAAAAGGAGGAGAGGGATGAAGATAGGTGGGAAGGGTGAAATACATAGCAGATATGATTCCTTTTCTCTTTCCCATTTTATTTGAAGGTTAATGGTTTAACCTCAGTTGCCTACACATGGGCTTCATAGTTCCACATCATGAATATCTGCAACACACTCTCACCACTAACCTAAAGCCCCACCCCAAACCCTCACCCTCTTTAATTCCTTCCCCAGAGTTCCTTGCTGTGGTGCATTATCCCACCTCCAGTCCAACTTTTACCCTATATTCTCCCTCTCTAACTCTGTCTCCTGAGTTTCACCTATGTGTGTATAGTCAACTGGCATTCCTCCTTCTCTTCCTGACTCATCCCACCCAACATTTACCCTTAGGCTTCCAAGCATAGTGATGCTAAGATTGGAATTTTAGTTTCTGGTCTAAAGGCCTTTTGATATTTGGCCTTGGTTCACTCACTTTGTACATATCACTCTGCCCATTTTGTTTTCATTTGTCCAGTGTCTTTTTTTTCTGTTGTTGTTGCTTGTGTTTCCACTTCAAATATAACACTGATGAACTTATTTAAAATAGGAGATTATTTGTTTCTTTGTGTGTGTGTGTTACTTTTTTTTTCAATAATTCTTGCAAGGTAGGATTTGTGGTCATGAATTCTTTCAGTTTCTGTGTGTTTTGGAAGGTTTTAATTTATCTTCCATATAAGAAAGGTAGTTTATGGCCAGATAAAAAACTAACTCCTGTGGAAATCTTTGTCCTCTAGCTCAGTGAATATTCATCCCATTATTTTCCTGCTTCTAGTGTTTATGGTGAGAAATCTGGAGGTAGTCTGACAGTTCTGCCTTTTTATGTCAAATTCTTATTTTCCCCTAGTGGCCTGCATTAATTTTTATTTGTCTTTGTTTTTGGAAAGTTCTACAGTGATGTGTTGTGGTGTGGACCATTTAGAGTTATACGTCTTGGGTGTTTATTTGTCTTCCTCTATTCCTCTATTACATTTTTCAGCATTTCCCAGGTGTGGGAAATTTTCCTTTATGACTTCTTTGAATATAATCTCTTCTTCTTCTCTTCATCTTCAGGAACTTCAATAATCCTTATGTTATTTTTTTTCTGGTAGAGTCTGCTATTTCCCCCAGAATTGTTTCATGTTTCATGAGTCTTTCCTCTCCACCAGCCTCACTCTTAGAGAGTGTGGTGGTTTTATCTTGTAACCCTGCTACTCTGTCCTCTAACTGAATTATTCTATCTACGACTTCTAATATTAATCATCATTTCTTTGAGAGCCTCCTTAACTTCACTAACTTCTGTTTGACGTTTTCCTTGTGAATTCTGTAGTTCTTTGGTGAAATGTGAAGATCATGAATTTGTATTTGCTTATTAGAGCTGAAGTTGTGAATTGTTTTCATAAGAAGTATTCTGAAGTCAAATTCTAACAAATTGACCAATTCTTTTTGAGCTTCCATAATATGGTATCTGTTGTTCAGCCAGTAGGTGGCACTGTGTCTATGTGTTTTAATATTTTATTTATTTATTTATTTATTTATTTATTTATTTATTATACTTTTTGGACAGGACAGAGAGAAATTGAGAGGGGGAAGAAAAAGACAGACACTTGCAAACCTGATTCACTTCTTGTTAAGCTCCTGCAAGTGAGGAGCTGGGAGCTCCAACCGGGATTCTTGTGTGGGCCCTTGTGCTTTGTACTATGTGCACTTAACCCATTGTGCCATGGCCCAGCCCCCTATTTTTATTTAGTATTGGATAGATATGGAGATAAATTGGGAGGGGAGGGGGAGGTAGAGAGGGAGAGAGAGACACACACATACCTGCAGCCCTGCTTCACCACTTGAGAAGATTTATCCTCCTGCAGTTGGGGACCAGGGTCTTGAACCTAGATTCTTGCACACTAATGTGTGAGCTTAACCAGGTATGCCACCACCTGGCCCTGTTGTTGTTTTTAATGTCCTTGTAGTAGGGGAGAAGGAAGGAGGGAGTGCATTTTGCTTTAGTCTTTGTCAGTGTGGGTTTTTATTGCCCTATTAGACTTCATTCTGGACTCTGGCAGTCCACTTCCACCCTTAAAGTGAGGAGCACAGCTTTTGATTCAGAAGAGTGTACTACTTTCTTAGTTTTCTCAATATTGACTTGTGATGAAAAATGACATCAGCCATCCCATGTCCACTCTCAATGGCCTATCCTTTCTTTGTAGTTTCCCCACTCCCCCTCCACAAAGAACACCCACCTGTGGTTCCAGAATCTTCTTCAAAGCTTGTAGTTGTAATGTTGTAATATTCCAGTTTATTTTTCCTTGTTCTGCCTCATTATTTCTGAGGGTTATTTTTCTGTTGCTGTTACTCCATGACCAATAATGTTCCAGAAGTCCTTACCCCCTCATTGCAAAATCATTTATACTCTACTATCTCTGCAACTAAGTCATTAGTACTCATTCTCACAACATGAGATTTAAAAATACAGTTAATTTGCTTGATATATCTCACTTTATCAACCAAATACCCAGAGTTTTAGTTTACTTGAGGTTCAGAAAGAAATATTAAAGGTCAATATGCTTTTAATAATAATCCTCAATTATATCTGATTATTCAATAAAAGGTAACAGGTAATAAAGTAGGATAAAAATAGACATATGAACTTAGTCTGTGAAACACAGAAATGGTAATATATTGAACCAGGGTAATTCTTTTTGACAGAAATAAGAACAGTCAATGCATTTAGATAATGTTCTTCACTATAAAGTACCCGATAGTTCCTGAGGAGGCAAGAAGGCCAACACTGAAAAAAATCTCCATTTGGGATGCCAGATATCTAATATGCCTTTGAAAAATGTGTTAGCCATGTCAAACCATTTAATCTATAAAGGTCTTGTTTGCAGGCCAGAGGAGAAGCTTAGTGCTAAATTGTACAGATGGGAGGGGATGATGCCAGAGATGAGCAGAGCTCTGTTCTAACTCTCTATATTTCTCACTTTCTTCTTTTGCATGAAAGTAAAAATAAATCAATCAATGTAAAAAGAATCATATGAACTGCAGAAAAAAAACACTTTCCATTGTTTATAGTATCTTAACTATACTATCCAACAAAATAATGTAATTTAAACTAAAATTTTTAAAAATAAAGTTCTTACCTATATTATTTTAAAAAATTTATTAGTGACTTAATATTGATTTAAAATTATATCAGGGGGATAATTATGGACTGTTCCTCCTGACAGAATTCTGTATTCCCATTCCCTTCACTGGAAGCTACAAAAGTTCTCCCAAGGTTGCAGATATGAATTGACTATTATTCTATATCTGTCTATACTTATCTATATTTACCCATTGTTTTCCCTATGGTCCTGCCTTCTCTTCCTTTCTTAGTCACACCCACACCTACTACTACTTTTGTATGCCCCTTTTCTCCTCTGTTTTCTCTGAGTCCCAGTTTAACTGGGGTTCAGGACCATCTGATCATCTTCCCCTATCATTTCTTCCACTCTGGGAATATGGACCAAAATTCTTTTGGGGGTGCTAAAGATGGGCTTTCTGGGTTATGTAATTGTTTCTCCACTGGACAGGGGAATTGGCAGGTCAATCCATACCCCCAGCCTGTTTCTATCTGTCCCTAGTGACTACACTAGGTTTTGGAGAGGAGAAGTTCTAGGATACATTGGTGAGATCATCTGCCCAGGGAAGTCAGAATGGAATCATGATAGCATCTGCAACTTGATGGCTAAAAGGCAACCCATCAGTGTTCTATCAAACCGTTTCAGTACACAAAATTCCACAAACAGGGGAAATCCAAAAAAGTATGAAGGACTACAATTTATTTATTTATGTTGATTTAATGATGATCAACAAAACCATAGGATAAGAGGAGTACAATTCCACACAATCCCCACCACCAGACTTGCACATCCTATCCCCTCAGTTTGAAGCTTTCCTATTCTTTATCCTTCTGGGATCATGGGCCCAGGATCATTATGGGGTACAGAAAATTCATGGTCTAGTTTCTGTAATTGCTTCTCTGCTGGACATGGGCATTGGCAGGTTGTTCTGTACTACTAGCCTGTTTCTATTTTTCCCTAATGGAGCAGGGCTCTGGAGAGGTGGGGTTCCAGGGTACATTGGTGAGGCTGTCTACCTAGGGAAGTCAGGTTGGTGTCATGGTAGCATCTGAAACGTGGTGATTGAAAAGCATTAAGAACATTGAAAAGCAGAACAAATTGTTGAATAATCATGAACCTAAAAGCATGAACATTGCTGATGAAGATTTGGGGTCTCCATTTTGGAAAAAGATAGGTCAATTTTAGGTATATTTCAGGGGGCTCATGACTTTATTGATTTTTGCCTGAGCCTGACAGCTAACATGCAGGTGGGCTAAAGGTATTTTCTGGGTAGGTGGTATCAGAGTTGGAAATAAAATTAGAAAGATGAATTAGGGCAGAGATTAGCTTCCAAACATGGGAAACATATATAAATATTGTTAACTGTAGGACTACTATTTATTTAGTATTTACTTCAAGTCTGTAGCCAGTAATGTTAAGATCATGTGTAGTGAAGCCATTGATGCTTAAAAATTAAGATTTCTTGACAAAGGTCACATTAGAGTTTAAGTGAAAAACAAATATAAATTTGACTTTTTCAAGATCCTAACATATAGATGCTAAGCTAAATATAATAATATAGAGAGTTAAAAAATTGCCCCCTGGGAACAACCTAATACTATTTTAAACCCTCCATTTATTCATTGTCATTGACATGAAATTCATATTTTAATGTGTAAAGGAAATGCTATATCCTTTATTTCAACCAGAAAAATAATAACATTGGAGACAGAAAAGACTCACCCTTCTCATATTCCCAAATGAGCAGAGACCACATTCGGACCGTAATAAACACATCTCCACTACACAAACTCTCATCTAGGGGACTTCAATAGTCATTAAAAATTATTCAAAGGAGATGAAAAGATCTCCCATTTTTCATGACTGTCATGGCATAAGAGAGAGGTGAAAAAGCCTTTAAGAGGTGAAAAAGCCTTTAAGTAGAATATTAAAGAAAAGATCTTTTTGTATTTAATATTCTATTTCTATCCATCAAGTCAATATGAATAGATATAGGGTACTACTTATTCTATGTATTAATTACATATATTCTTAATGAATTTAGAGTAATTTGTGAAATAAACACCAACCATGAACAGATAAAATGACTCTATAATTGATTGGTAAACACCATGTAGCTATGGAATAATTATATGCCTTGAGAATTATATAGTACTTATAGTTGGCATTATTTAGGGAACCTAAGAAATGAACTTGTAATTTGTGCTTATCAGATTTCAAGTCCAAACAACCGGTTAAGTATCCTGTTATTATATAGAAGGGTCCTATCATTAGATACCTGGTCAGTAATAATCATATAATAATTATAAATATCAGACCCCCAGAAAAATTGTTTAACACTATTAGGAGATCAAGAGACAATTTAAGACATTTAGGAAGACCAGTGCATTTGAGTAGGATGTCTAGTACATAGATTCAGTCCATGAAGTTACCTACTTGATGGTTTCTCATCACACAGATATTGATCAACTTTAGTGCCAGCTGCTCAGTAATATCTTCTATTTTAAAGTCATCCCTATCTCAACTCAAGGCCTCAAATACCCTCTATCTTATTGGTTTTATTATCATTACCACACAAATAACTCTGAAATGATGTTCTTTTTTATTTATAAAAAGGAAATACTGACAAAACCATAGGATAAGAGGAATACAACTCCACACGATTCCCACCACCAGAACTCCTTATCCCATCCCCTCCTATCATAGCTTTCCTCTTCTTTATCTCTCTGGGAGTGTGGACCCACGGTCATTATGGGGTGCAGAAGGTGGACAGTCTGGCTTCTATAATTGCTTCCCCACTGAACATGGGCATTGACAGGTCGATCCATACTCCCAGCCTATCTCTCTCTTTCCCCAGTGGGGTAGGGGTATAGGGAATCAGGGCTCCAGGACACATTGGTGGAGTTGTATGTCCAGGGAAGTCTGCTTGGCATCATAGTAGCATCTGGAACCTGGTGGCTGAAAAGATAGTTAACATATAAAGCCAAACAAGTTGTTGACTAATCATGAACCTAAAGGCTGGAATAGTGCAGATGAAAAGTTGGGGAGTCTCCATTTTGTAGATAGCTAGTAGGCCTATTTTAGTTATATTCCAAAGGGCCTGTGGCTATACTAGTTGTTTTTTTATTTTTTCCCTGAGCCTGAAACTTGATATGTAAGTGGATCCAAATTATTGTCTGGGGAAATGATGTCATGGCTGGAAAAAGGACCAGAAAGCTTGATCAGAGAAGAGAGCAGCTCCCAAATATGGGAAAGGAGTATAAATATTGTTGACTGTAAACCCTATCGATTTGATCTGATCTGAGGACCATATTCATCTTAGGAACCTATGTGACTTCTGCATCCCTGTAGATCTGAGCTCAGATTCTTTGTGTTCATATGTATCCATAAATTAAGGCAAAATATATATCTGAAAATAAAATTACACAATAGTCTGCAGTAAGACAGTATAAAGTTCATAATGAAATAGTGTCTACTTTGACTTAAATACCCTCCTCACCTATTTCCTATTACATTTCCCTCACTCACTCCAAAGCTAACCTTATCAAAGTAAGGACTGAAAAAGCTGAATAAGGGCAAGAGACTGGCATTCTTTAATGATGACTCTTTAGTCACTATCAGGCCACCCCATCAGCTGGAGCCCTAGTCGGGAGTCCTGCGATTCCCAAATAGACATGATGGGCCTAGACCTCAAATAAATCCCTTTCCCCAATGTTACCAGTCATCTCTATCAGGGACAACAACACAATTGACCCCTTTGTGGGCCCCCATAGGACCTTGCCCTCAATATGGATCAACAATGGTAGAGAATGTTCCATCCTCCAAAGGGAGACTGGACAACATACTCTATGTTCCACCTAAGGAAGATGGGTCCTGAACTTGGGGCAGCTTGTAATGTTCCTACTCATGGCCACAGAAATGGTATTTTTATTGTGCTTTTTTACACTGCAGGGCCTCACATATGTATGATTTCAGTACTCCAGGAGGTTTTTTTTTCTTTTTTTTTTCATTTTAGTGGGGTTAGAGAGGGAAAGAGATAGATAGGGAGAGAAACTACAGCACTGGAATCCTCTTACCCACACCTCCACCATGTCACCATCATTTCCCTATATGGTGCTAGAATTCAAACTTGAGACTTTATGTGGAAGAGCAGATACCCCACCCAGTGACCTATTTCCCCAACCTCACATATTATTCATTTTTAGTATATATTTTCCTAATGAACAGGGGACCTTTTTTCTAGAGGAAATGCATTGTCTATTAACAAGCATTTCTATAAGAGAAGGAACTGTATCTATTTATTCAATTTTATAAGCTGAGTATATGACACTTGCTAGACATGCCAGAAATACACCACAATATTTTCTGGAGAATGAATGATTTACTGAGTACATGTTATGTGCAGTTTAATTGGAGCAGAAAAATAATACTGAATAATTTACTATACACTTCCAAAAATTCTTTCAAGGTAAGGTTGAACTAAAGGAGAAGGAAAAAAAAAAGGGGGGGGGGGAAACTAGCTTAGTACAAATTTATAGTCAGCCTCAATTCTACCAGATAGTTTTAGTCTATTTCTGCTCACTGTACATTACAGGAATATACACTACATTGTTTATGAACTATTTCTGACCATGTATACTTTCTTCCACAGACGACAACATTAATTGGTCTTTTGAAGACTGCTCGGCTCCTTCGGCTTGTGAGAGTGGCTAGAAAACTTGATCGATATTCAGAATATGGCGCTGCTGTTCTAATGCTTTTAATGTGCATATTTGCTCTCATTGCTCACTGGCTGGCTTGCATTTGGTATGCAATCGGGAATGTAGAAAGGCCCTACCTGACTGACAAAATTGGATGGTTGGATTCCTTAGGACAACAAATTGGGAAACGTTACAATGAAAGTGACTCAAGTTCTGGACCATCCATTAAAGACAAATACGTCACAGCACTTTATTTTACCTTCAGCAGTTTAACCAGTGTAGGATTTGGGAATGTGTCTCCTAACACCAATTCGGAGAAAATTTTTTCAATTTGTGTCATGTTGATTGGCTGTAAGTAGATTTCTTTTTTGTTATTTACTAGGATAAAATAATATCACAAAATTATTGACTCACAAGTATAGGAAAAATGTGATTAATTATAAAGACAAGAGTTATATACTTATGTGTGTTAAATTCTATCAGATATTATTCTCTCACTGAAGAAGAGATAACCTAATTTTGTTTGGGACTTAAGTAAGTGATGAGCATAAAATTGAAATGGCATGAATCTTAAGATAAAGATGTCTCTGTCTTTTTTCCTCACTATCTTCCCCATTGCCCTCAACTTCTCTGTCTCTTTCCAATAAATAAAAATATAAGATATTTAAAATAAATTTAAAAAATAAATTTTTTAAATGGTGGAAGAGTTAGCATAATGGTTAGGCAAAGAGCCTCAAATGCTTGAGACTCCAAAGTCCCAGGTTCAATTCCCTGCACCCTTGTAAGTCAGTGCTGAGCAGTGCTCTGGTAAAATAATAATAATAATTTTACTATGGAGCCAACCATGATAATCTTTCTGGTACCAGGCAGCAACTGGCAAGTATATGATAGATTTGTAAGATTTATAAAATAGAATTATCCTCAGATTGAATACAAATTTGATAATATATACAACAAAGATT
Source organism: Erinaceus europaeus (assembly GCF_950295315.1). Lineage (NCBI taxonomy): Eukaryota > Metazoa > Chordata > Mammalia > Eulipotyphla > Erinaceidae > Erinaceus > Erinaceus europaeus. Next base: position 29,468,673 of record NC_080179.1, read on the forward strand.
TAAATATTAACATATTAACTAATGAAATGTACCTTAATAAGGTCTATGTATGAAACTTAAACAGATATGGAAAATTATTTTATATAAATATGTGTGTAGGAATATGTATGCATACATATATAGTATATACTATTGGTTCTTTTGTATTTATAAGATTTCAGCAGGCAAATACTATATTTATATCTCACAAATTCAAGCAGGATGTTGCTTATAAAAATAGAAATACAGGAGTCAGGCGGTAGCGCAGCAGGTTAAGCACAGGTGGAGCAAAGTTCAAGGACTGGCATAAGGATCCCAATTCGAGCCCCTGGCTACGCACCTGCAAGAGAGTCGCTTCACAGGCGGTGAAGCAGGTCTGCAGGTGTCTATCTTTCTCTGTTTCAGAGCCCACAGGCAGAGCCACTACACTATCCTGACCGTGTGCTGTGTCTATTTTTCTCTCCCCCTCTCTGTCTTCCCCTCCTCTCTCCATTTCTCTCTGTCCTATCGAACAACAGCGACATCAATAACAACAATAATAACTACAACAATAAAACAAGGGCAACAAAAAGGGAATAAATAAATAAATAAATAAAAGTAGAAATACACTGAGTCTCTTAAAGCAAATACAGTTCCAGCTATCCTATGATTTTGACATATGGAAAATATTTTATAATGGCTACAAAATATTACATATTAAAAAATAGAACTGGTATCTTAAAACTTGGAATTTTCAGGAAAGGAGTTTTAAAATGTATTAGTCTAATCTGTTCACCAATTAGGAATCATTATGACTTATGAGAGTTAAGTGAAATGCATATGGTTTATTCTATCATTTTCAATTTGAAAAAAAAATCTTTCATGTTCTACACTCAGTCACTTATGGGAAGTGTTTTATTTTCTTTTTCTCCTTTGATTCCTCCTTTTCTCCTAATTTCTTTCTTGTCTATAAGGTGTTGTAATAAGCTATTTCCATTGAATTTTTAAGGATAAAATTTATTTCTTACAGACTAATTTCATCTTTTTTTTTCATTTATTTACTTATTTATTTATTTAAGAAAGGATTAATTAACAAAACCATAGGGTAGGAGGGGTATAATTCCACACAATTCCCACCACCCAATCTCCATATCCCATCCCCTCCCCTGATAGCTTTCCCATTCTCTATCCCTCTGGGAGCATGGACCCAGGGTCATTGTGGGTTGCAGAAGGTAGAAGGTCTGGCTTCTGTAATTGCTTCCCCGCTGAACATGGACATTGACTGGTCGGTCCATACTCCCAGTCTGCCTCTCTCTTTCCCTAGTAGGGTGGGTCTCTGGGGAAGCAGAGCTCCAGGACACATTGGTGGGGTCTTCAGTCTAGGGAAGCCTGGCCGGCATCCTGATGACATCTGGAACCTGGTGATTGAAAAGAGAGTTAACATACAAAGCCAAACAAATTGTTGAGCAATCATGGACCCAAAGCTTGGAATAGTGGAGAGGAAGTGTTACAGGAGTACTCACTGCAAACTCTAGTGTACTTCTGCTTCCAGGTATATATTTTGCAGTAGTTTACAGATACGTGTGAACATATGCTCTCTCTCACAGAACCTGGTATATATCTAGGTTTTAGGACTTTGTTAGAAAGTGAACCACCTGAGATGGAATTAGAGTATACTATGAAAGGAAAGGTCTCACCCGAGTAATGAAGCTGAAGGGTTGTCATTCCACACGTGAAGTCTCTGGACACAGTCTGAAGTGAAGCATGTTGAGGTGGCAATCGTTGTGTTGGTTAGGTTGTGATCTGCAGATGCAATATTATTTGATATGGATTGGGAGAGGCATACGGGAAAGTCTTTTTAAGAAAAAAACACTTCTGTCAGTTAAGCAATATGAAATAGATCCATTCTCCATGTAACACCATTTATTCTGATAACAGATATTTCCAGACTCTAATAAAATTGGGAGTGCTTACAATTTAATGTCACACAAAAAATTATAGGTATTCATGGAAAATACCATTATGCCCTAATGTCATAAATAAAGAAAAAGTAAGATTAGCAGTTAAGACTTAATAACAATGCCCTAAATTTTGCTTAGCTATTTGATGAGTATTTCCATTGAGATTGAACTGTATTAGAAAATGATTTAGTTTCTATGTTTATGTAACAGTCTTCTGTTCTCTGTGTGAATTTATTTCAGCCTAAAAAAATAAAATATAATGTTCATAATGTAAAGAGGCTGGGCTGTGGCACACAAGATTAAGTGTGCTTATTATAATGCAGAAGTAACCAAGTATGATCCCCTAATCCCCAACTGTAGTAGAAACACTTCATAAGCAAGGAAGTAGTGCTTGCATGTGTCTCTTTGTCTCTCTCTAATAAATATATAATAAATAAAATTATTTAAAAACTAAAAGTCACAAACATGTAAGAGTTACAAACATATAAGACATATATATATACATATATATGTATATATATATACATATATATACATATATATACACAAATTTTATCATCTTTATTGTATAATCTTTATTGTATAATCTTTATTGTATAATTTATTTTATAATCTTATTGTAGTTTATTAGACTAGCTATTAGGATAAAATTATCATACTTAAGATTCTTTGAGTCTAATCTTCATTATAAAAGAAAATTTTAAAGCCAAATTATAACAATCTATCATCCTTCTTATAATATAAAGGAAATAAACAGTAAAATTTTCATCCAAATAAATTCAAACAGTTCAGATAACTATAGCTAAATTTCTTAAAGGTTACTACTTACAAAGATAATCATCAACTCATCATAAATGTTTGTATAATTTGGAGGTCAGGTGGTGGCACACCCAGTTAGGCATATACATTACCATATACAAGAGCCCAGGTTCAAGCCTTGGGTCCACACCTGCAGGTGGAAGGTTTCATGAGCAGTGAAGCAGTACTGCAGATGTCTCTTTTTCTCTCTTTATATCTTACCCTTCCCTCCCAAATTATCTCTTTTCTATTAAATAAGCAGAAAGGAAAAAGGGAAAAAGCTGCCAAGAATGGTTGATTTATCCTGTAGGCACTGAGCCCCAATGATAATCCTGGTGACAATTTTAAAAAAGTGTATATAATTCAAGATGAATAATAAAATAATATTTAAACAATTCTTAATAAGTGTAAATATATGACAACCATATACTTACTATATATTCTAATATATAGCATGTTTATATTGTCATATATTATAATACATATTTAATGTTAAAAGCATATAAACTACTAAGTTAAAACAAATATATTCTACTTCTGAAATTTTATATGTGGCTAAAACTAATTTACAAAATTATGAGTAACTGGGTTATAATTCAGCACCATTCCCATTAGCAAAGTTCTGTGCTCTCATCCCTCCATTGAAAAATTGTGGTAGCTCTCTCAAGGTCACAAATATGTGTTTATTATTATTTCTGTAACTATATTTACATACATTTGCCCATTTTTTCCTGCCTTCCTTTCTTAAGTCACACCTACACCTATTGCTACTTTTGAATGTCCTTCCTTTTTTCCTTGTCTATCTTCGAGTTCTGATGAAATCAGAGCCTTCTGGTCTTCTTTCCCTAACATTTCTCCCCCGCTAGGAGTAGGAACCAAAATCCTTTTTTTTTTTAAATTTCTTTATTGGGGAATTAATGGTTTACAGTCAACAGTAAAATACAATAGTTTGTACACACATAATATTTTCCACATAGCAATTCAATTCCCACTAGGTCCTCCTCTGCCATCATGTTTCAGGATCTGAACCCTCCACCCAGCCCCAGAGTCTTTGACTTTGGTGCAATCCACCAACTACAATCCAAGTTTTGCTTGTGTGTTTTCCTTGGAGCCAAAATTCATTTGCGGTGCAGAAGGTGGGAGTTCTGGCTTCTATAATTGTTTCTCCACTGGATGTAGGCATTGATGGGTTGATCCACATCACCACCCCTAGTTTGGTAGGACTCTAGAGAAGTGAGGTCCTCTGCCCAGAGAAATGAGAGTGGAAACATGATAGTATCTGCAACTTGATGTCTGAAAGGCAGTAAGATGTAAGACAGAACAAAATGATTAATAAACAGAAACCAAAAAGTAAGAATATACTAGATGAGAATAGTGAGCTTGGAGTGTAAAGAAGTGTGGAAGGCTATTTTAGATATGTTCCTAGGGGCCTATGACTTTAATAGTTTTTGCATGAGTTTGATAGATAACATGGAGATGGACTGTAAATATTGCCTGGGAATATGGTGTCAGAGCTGAGAATAAAACTAAAAAGCTAGATTAGGGCAGAGAGTAGATCCCAAACTTGAAGCAAATCTATAAGTACAATTAACTGTTTACTCATTCAGTTTGACCCAGGGGCCATATATATTCATATTTAGCACAGAACCCTGTGTAATCTCTGGGTCTCCATCAGTCTGAGCTCACAGTTCATGGTCACAAATGAGAACACTCTGGGTTCTCTCATTTTAGGATAAGTGTTCCTTAAGTAGTAGGAGAGAATGGCCCACCTTCCCTTCAGAAAGTGGGGCCATCCCTGCCATTGATACTTTATAATAAGGACAAGTTTCTGGAGTGGTCCACAAAAGGGCTGACTTTACTGATGGAAGTGACCAATAATGATTGAGAGAGGAACTATTAGAGGTCTAGGCCATCATGTCTATGTGGGAATATAGGGATTCCCTAACTAGGGCCTGTGATGATAGGGTGGTCTGGTATTGACCAAAAAGACCATCAATGAGTGAGCCAGTCTCTTGCCCTTATCCAGCTTTTGTAGTTCTTTCATTATCTGATGAACTTGAACTTTTGCCTAGTTGTTAAAGCTCTGAGTGCCATTTGTTGTACCCAAATGGGTATTAGGTTTATGGGGTCTGTCTTCTTTGGGCCTTTCTCCTAGATTGTTTTTAAACTGCTAGAGAATTAATGACGCCTTCTTTAAGCCATTCTATTAGGATCCCAGGCTTATTATGTCTAAGTTTAATCATGCAGGATACTGACAAAAATATATTCTATTCCTAAGCATCTTAAAAAATATCGTGGGAGAATCATGTTTTCATAGCATGTATAAAATGATGCTAGTATCCTGCCTTGATCCATAATAGAATACAGAATAACTCTACAATAAAAAATATAAATACTGGAGGAGAGTAGATATCATAATGGTTATGCAAGCAGACTCTCATGCCTGAGGCTCCAGAGTCCCAGGTTCAATCCTCTACACCACCATAAGCTAGAGCTGAACAGTGCTCTGGTTAGAAAAATAAATAAACAAATAAATAAAATAAAATATTAAATATATATATACAAATACAGAAAAAAGAAAACATATACTGTTCTTAGACATCAGGAAGCACTAGTAAGGATATTATGTCTGGTCTCACTATATCCTGAACATTCTGCCTCAAGGCACCTTCTGGACCATAGTAAGAGAATAAACAACCTAAGCAATATTTGATGATATTTTACATCATAAAAGAAATTCTGATTAAATGTAAGCATCACTACTATACATAGTATATCCCTGGGTAAGTAAAATATGAAAAGAAATATATGTCTAAAATTATCCAAGTATCATGAAATCAAGTAACACTCTTCGAAGACCCTATTTAAAACACATAGACACAGTGAGAAAGTAATAAAAAATATGTGGACAGTTAGAAAGTAAGATGACAGTAAAACATATAAAAATTTGTTGGAGATTGTTGCAGTTATTATTAGAATAAAATGTATAGCTTAAGAATTTTCTTTTTTTTTTTCTTGCAATGGTTATTGCACGTGCTGGTATGACTCTGGTTCATAGCAGGCTCTTTTTTTTTTCTTTTTTCTATACAGGTGATGGGAGGGAGGGAGGGAAGGAGGGAGAGAGAGAGAGAGAGAGAGGGAGAAAGAGGGAAAAGAAGAAGGAGGAAGAGAAGGAAGAGAAGGAAAAAAGAAGAGGAAGAAGAAAGAGAAGGAGAAGATGATGATGATGAAAAATAAGATGAAGAAGAAGAAGAAGAAGAAGAAGAAGGAGAAGGAGAAGGAGAAGGAGAAGGAGAAGGAGAAGAATAGAAAAAAGGAGGAAGAGGAAGAGTTCAGATAAAAAAGTTAAGGGTAATATAATTAGAAAGGAAAAAACAATAGAGATAAGAATAAAAATAGAGTAAACTAGGTCACATAACATACAAACTATAGAGAAATATTGTGAAAATAAATTCTGGTTCTTTAAACAATAAAGTTAATTCAATTCACCTCTAATTATAATAAAAATAAGATATATGTCACCAATGTCTTACAAGAAAGAAAAGTCATTACTATAAATTCTCCTAGTTAAGATCTCAAGATGCCTGCCTCCATGGGTGGCCAACACTATATTGTTTCTTCTCCAAAACAGAAGATTCCGGGTGCATCTGGGTGACAAGTCTAGCAGATGGAGACTTGTCTCAAGTGGCCTCCCCCAGGGCTCTGTTCTGGCTCCTACGCTATTTAATATTTACATCAATGACCTCCCAGAAACTTCTTCAAGGAAGTTCATTTACGCCGATGACATCTGCTGTGCAACCCAGGCATCCAAGTTCGACATCCTCGAGGAAACACTCACGAAAGACATGTCTCTGATATCTGATTACTGTAAAAAATGGCGACTAATCCCTAGCACTGCAAAAACGGTATCATGTTTTCCATCTACACCATGCCTCGGCCTCACGTGAGCTTAATGTGCAGCTTGGCGATACGAGAATCCGGCATGAAGCCCAGCCAGTCTATCTTGGCGTTACTCTCGATCACACTCTGTCATTTCATGAACATCTCATAAAAACTGCAGCAAAGGTGGGCGCGAGGAATAACATCATTGCAAGACTGGCCAGCTCCTCATGGGGTGCGAGCGCTTCCACACTGCGATCATCATCTCTGGCATTATGCTATTCCACTGCAGAATACTGTGCCCAGTATGGTTCCGTAGCCCCCATGTCCACTTGGTCGATTCCAAATTATATTCCTCCATGAGGATAATTTCTGGAACCATCCGTTCCCCCCCGGTTCCATGGCTGCCAGTTCTTAGCAACATCGCCCCGCCAGATATTTGTCAGGATGCGGCATCATCTAAGTTCATTTCCCACGTCTACGCTCAACCGGACCTGCCAATATATGCGGATATCTTCGCCCACCCTGTCCAACGCTTGACGTCTCGTCACCCAATCTGGTCCCCTACGCCTACACTGAACTTCTCTGTTCCAGACTCTTGGAAACAGAGTAGGCAGTCAGCTGAGGTAAAGAACAAACACCTCATCACAAACCCCTGCAAGTGTCAACCGGCTTTGACCTAGCACGTTATGATTGGGCCCTCCTCAATCGCTATTGAACAGGCCATGGCCGGTGCGCCGCTATGTTCCATCGCTGGGGAGCCAGAGATGACCCGAACTGCCCCTGTGGCTACAGACAGACTATGACCCACATAGTCAATGACTGCCACCTCTCCAGATTCAAAGGAGGTCTCGAAATTTTACATCAGGCTCAACCTGACGCTGTTGACTGGCTACGGAAGATGGGCAAACGCTAGAAGAAGACCTATAAATTCCAAAACCACTGAGAGGATAAATAATATAAGTGAGTTCATGATAATTTAAGTGGACATAATTACTTGAATAATACTAGTTACTAAAACTGACGCTAAAATCAGCAATTCTGAGCCACAAAAATAAAAATTGACACATCACCTTTCTTCAAAATGAGTAACTTCCAATTTTGAAAAGGTATCATTCTGAAAACTAGCAAATGAGAGCTGAAGAAAATACTCTCAACATCTAGATTCTAAAAAGCAGTTTTTAGATGTGATTTTTTTTTTTTGAAGTGACACAATGAATTTCCAGGCATGAAGTCCTGATTTTGCTCTCCAGTATTCATGTGACAGAGTGATGCTCTGCTTTTATCAATAAATAAATCTCTTTTTAAAAAAATCTGTTTACAGACTATATCAAGAATGCCAACTCAAAAATTGTATGGAATATTTAAAGACATTTCACAAAAGATTATATATGAATAACCAATACATGAAAATGGTATCCATCATCAGTAAAATGTGAGTTAAATGGTAATGAGATATTGTTGGACCATTACTGTCATGGAAAAGGTTGATGGTGCCTATGCTGGAAAAGTTTTTAACTGGTATTCTCATTATATGCTAGTAGGAACACAAAAGCACATCAACTTTGGTAGCTTGAGACTTGTTACAAAGTTAAATATACAGGGTAGGGGAGTGGCACACCTGGTTAAGCACACATAGTACTATGCAAGGACTGGTTCTATCTCCCACTTCTCACTTACAGCAGGGATACTTCACAGGCAGTGAAGCAGGTCTGCAGTTATCTGCCTCTCCCTTCTGGGGTAATCTCCCTGTCCTCCTGTCCTCTCTCAATTCTCTTTGTCCTAAGAAAGAGGAATGAAAGAAAGAAAGAAAGAAAGAAAGAAAGAAAGAAAGAAAGAAAGAAAGAAAGAAAGAGAGAAAGAAAGAAAGAAAAGAAGAAAGAAAGGAAGGAAGAAAGAAAAGAAAGAAAGAAAGAAAGAAAGAAAGAAAGGAAGAAAGAAAAAGAGAGGAAGGAAGGAAGGAAGGAAGGAAAGAAGGAAGGAAGGAAGGAAGGATGGATGGGGGATAGAAAGGATGGAAGAAAGAAAGGAAGAAAGAAAGAAAGGGAGAGAAAGAAGGAAAGAGAGAAGGAAGAAGAGGGAGGGGAAGGGTGGGAGGAAGAAGGAAGGAAGGGAGAAGAAAGAAAGAAAGAAATGATGGGAGAAAGGAAGGAAGAAAGAAAGGGAGAGAGAAAGAAGGAGAGAGAGAGGAAGGGAGGGAGGAAGGAAGGAAGGAAGGAAGGAAGGAAGGAAGGAAGGAAGGAAGGAGAAAGAAAGAGAAGGAAGAAAGAAAGAGAAAAAGAAAAAAAGAAAAAGAAAGAAAGAGAGAAAGAGAGAGAGAGAGAGAGAGAAAAAAAAAATACCACCAGGAGGAGTGGTGAGATAGTAGTGCCAGCACTGAACTCCAATGGAGGGGAAAAAAACAAAGTTAAACATACCACACAACTAAATAAAAAGAAAAAGGCAGTCAGGTGTTGGCACACCCTGTTGAGCACACACATTCCTATGTACAAAGACCAAACAGAGAAACACATACACAAAAACTTGTACACAAATTGTTATGGCTGTTTTTCTACCAATAGGAGAGAGTATATGTGGTAGAGACATATAATTCAAATCAATTCAACATTCAGAACACACACACACACAAATTACAGATGCACAAAATGAATCTTCAAAGCATATTAAGCAAAAGTCAATAGTATATAATTGTGTATATTATAACTTCATTTACATGAATTTCTAAAAAGTGCAAATTAATCCAAGTGACATGAAGAAACTCAGTGATGGCAAAGGTCTGAAAAGTGTGCATAGACAGCCAGAGAATCTTCTGGGTTGATTGTAAAGTTCTACATTTTTATTATGTTTAAAGGGATGTATAAATTTGCCAATGATAACTGAACTTTACACTTAAAATAGATTCATTTTACTACATGCAAATTAAACATCAATAAATTAATTTTAAGTTACATTTTTTTAAAATTTTGTGTTATCAGTAAAAAAGTAAATGTATCAACATGTTTCAATTAAAACCTGATCATGTAAATTCATCAATTTCGTTAATATATAAGAATTAGGCTGTGGTATGCTGAAGGACCATATTAGGTATTTTGGAGACAGCAGAATTCACAAATACTTCCAACACTATGATTAGGAAAACTAAAAGAAAAAAAAAGTATGAATCTCCATAGAACACAAGAATTAATTTCAGACAATTATTGCTAACTTCCTTCTTAATTAATGATTCACTGATTCAAATTAGGATCACATATTTATCAGTAAATGATACACCCTACATTGCTTTTATCTGTCTGACTTAAAAGTACTGTCTCTTAAATCATTCAATTCAATGTTACTAATTCCCCTAACCTTTGGGGGCCCAGTGCATGGTGGCAGAGAAAGACTTAAGTTGGAGGTGGGTAGGTGTGGTGCACAGATACCTGACATTGGAAGATAAAAAATTGTACATGTGACAACTTGCTTGTAAACCTTTAATAAGCTGTTTTATTTTAAAGATAAAAACAAAGGTCCATCCCCTATTTTAACAGGAGTCATATTAACCAAGAAACATAGATAAAATAAAAATAGCCAAGAGAGAAATCATTTTAAAACACTTAATTTGAACCTCACCAAATTTCATTTTTAAATAATTACAAAGTTTACATAATTAATGATTTGTAAAATGTGTGTAGGGGGATGATTCAGTTATATATAGTTTAATAAAATATTACAAGCTGATTATTCTTTTCCACACTTGCTGTCATTTTGCTGTCCCAGTTCCTTAAATATATGTCAGCACCTCTGAGAGGTTCCAACTTTTCCTCAGAGATTAAGATATAGATAATATATCATGATGTGAATTTGCATACACACTAACTATAGTTATATATACTTCCTCTAATATTATTAGAAACTGAATAAATATTAAAAGGGAAAGTACTTAAAAAGCTTGTGTCAAATCGAAAAGATTAATCCTGGCAATCACAGAAAGCACTAAAAGTCCTACCTACGGTAGATACATTTCTAATGTTACCAGGTATCTCTAGACTCTCTTCCATAGGGTTTGAAACAAATGACAATCCCTCTCCTAGGGATCTATCCAAAGAAAAAAAAGATACTTATCAAGGAGATCTACATATGCATATTACAGCTATGTTCATAGCGGCACTATTTGTGATAGCCCAACACATGGAAGCAACCCAGTCCAACAACAAGCATATGTTAGTAAAATGATAAAATTATATCCTTTGCATCATCTTGGATGGAACTTGAAAGAATCATATTGAGAGGAGCCAGAGTGAGAAAGATGAATACTAAACAGTCTCACTGATATGTGGAACTTAAGACAAGCAAAGAAAAGTAAAACACAAAGATGAAACTTGAACTAGACATGTTTATTGCAATAAAGTCAAGGACATGGGTGGGGCTTGTGGGGGTGCTTGAGAGGGCATTGGAGACCCAGTGGAAATTGGTAGGTTTTAAGAGTGGTGTGCAGACACCTATCACTGAAAGAAGAGAAGTTGCACACATGTGACAATTGACTTATAAATCATTTCCCAAGTAAAACAATAAGAATTAATTAGCAAATAGTAAAAAAAAGTAAGATTGATTTAAAAATAAAACCTACCAAAACATATATAGCAAGGCCTATCTAGATGTTACTCTTTCCAAAGATGAAAAAAAGTATTTTTCTCCATAAAGATAAGATTATATTCATATATCCTAAGCCAGAAATATGTTTCTCTTGCATATTATAAAACAGAATTTTAATAGATTAAAACACAAAATGCATTCCAGGCAGACTATGAGTTCTTTAAAAACAATTTGTCATTCTTTAGTAAATGCAAGATGGTCAAAATAATCTTTATTTAAATCTGTAATTTTAATATAAGGTTATGTTTGAGGCAGAATCATTATTTTTTAAATTTTTTATTTTAAAAATCATTTTTTACCAGAGCACTGCTCATTTCTGGTTTGTGCCAGGGATTGAATCTGTAACTCTGAGACCACATGCATGCTTGCAAATCTCTTGCACCACTGACAGTGCAACAGCTCCGGTCCAGAGATGTCACAATTCAAAACTTAACTTTTGTATTCTGGTTTTGAAATTCCAAAAATGTGTTTTACTGGACTAAAGAAATAGCTCAGATGATAGAGCATATGTCTTTCCATATTCTAACTATGTAGAGTTGCCTCATACCCATTTACCACAGGAGATGGACCATGTCCTTAAAGCTTCCTCCTGCTCTCTCTTTCTATACATACATCTCAAAGTAAAAGTTTCCCTGAAGCAGTGAATTTATGTATATACAAGCCCCTGATTCCATTAAAAAAGACATTTTGCCTAATGAGATTTTTTTCCAAAAAACATAGTAATCTCATGCCATATTTGAGTATCACATTTCAAATAAATTATTCTAAATGTATATAAAATATTGTAAATGATCTAAGTTTTATTTTTTTAAATATATATTTAATGAAAGAGAGATATAGAAAAAAAAGAAACAAAGAGAGAGGGACCAGAGCACTGCTCAGCTCTGATTTATGGTGGTTCTGGGGATTGAACCTGAGACCTAAGAGCCTCAGGCATGAAAGTCTTTTGCATAACTATTATGCTGCCACTGCAGCCCCAATCTGAGTTTTTACACTAATTTAGAACACATGGTGAATGTGTATAGTATCTTCCCCCAAATGTATCATAAAATTTGTAAAATTCTGTGATAGTATTTCCTAATATTGCCCCCACAAATGGCTAGAGAATATTAAAAAAAAAAAAACCTACATCCTTGAGATTCTGACAAAATGTAAAATGCCCAAGTACATATGGCCTTCCCCCATAACTTTTTTTTTTCAATCCAGCACTTATGTATGCAAGCATTTTTGGGAATGTGTCTGCAATCATCCAAAGACTGTATTCGGGAACTGCCAGGTACCACATGCAGATGCTGAGAGTAAAAGAGTTCATACGTTTTCACCAAATTCCAAACCCTCTGAGGCAACGATTAGAAGAATATTTCCAGCATGCATGGACTTACACCAATGGCATTGACATGAACATGGTATGTATTTCTTTATTCCAAGAATGATGCACCACAGACATACTACTGTCAAAACAGAAAAAAAAAAAAAAATCTCACCAGCTTTGAACCCTTGGCTTTTGTTTCCTTCTCTTGAATGTTTATTTTCTCTCCCCAGAGATAGTCTCTCATTCTCAATTCATGGCATTGCATGGTGCTATATCTAGTTATACTGTGTGGCAAAGGCATTATAACATGATGCAAACTGATATAACTATGTGTAATACATTCCTCACTTCTGGTTAGAGACAACTATTTGGGCTTTTACCACATTATGGCCAGCATTAAATTGTACCTATAGACATAAATAACAACTGTAATGCCCCCAAACAATTATTCAGGGAGATCATTCTTTTAAAAAATTGTTTTTGAAGGCTTATGGGAGAGGCTATGGTGCTTAAGTATGTCATAGTAGTTATGATAGGACATTTCATGTTTCCATTATGAACAATTTTTTAAAACTTTTTTTGAATTATTAGCTAAACAACCCCTTAATGTACCTGAGTTAACGCATCTTTCCTTTCAAGGGTGAAGTATGGATGCCTTCATAACTTTCAAATATATTCAGTATCAGTGATCACTCTTCATAACCCTTCATTTACTTATGCTCAAAATTCAACACAACTAGCAATATTTCAGTGACTCAAAGAACTCTTTTTTTACTATTAGGATTGTACACATTCCTTTGACCCAGATTTTTCACTATAAAGATTTTTGACTGAAAGGAAATTCTGTAAAGAATGCATATCGTATGGCACATCATAGAGCTTTTAAAAACATTTTAAAATATACTGTCCTTCCTACCCTATACCTCCACTGGGCAAGCATCCTGTTATAAACAATACTTTAGAAAATAAAACCACTCACATTGGATAGCATCAATAGCAAAGTAGTATTGCATACATTTATGCAAATTTATGTCAATTTACATTGACATTTTTATTTGATCAATACTACTCTAAAATAATGTATATGTTCAAAATTTGAAGTCAAAATACAAAAATCATTAAAATAATTGCCTAATTTGAAACATAGATTTATGTGTGAATAACCTTATCAGAGCCATGTGTAATTGATTTGACTGAGAAGTAAGGGCATGCCATTATAATAAATTGAATTTGAAGAGCTAATCAATTAGAATATTTCATAGTAATTATAATTAAACATCGTGTTACTTCTAATTATCTCAAAGTTCTTTGTGACAGTTCTGTTAAATTTATCTTACCGCTGTAACCCTTTATATCATAGGAAAGCACTTATACTTTTATGACTTTTATATATTTCCATTGGTGTTATCTGATTATTGATATCAGCATTCAGTAACTATTGAGAATTTATTCTCTAATTTTGGATTGAAGCAGTGTTATGAACTGTCATTCAAATCACATTTCACTAAAATAAACCAAACCAAAACAAACAAAAAATATTTCACTCAGTTTTTCCATTCAGTACTGTCACATTATTTCAGTAATAATCATAAAACAATTATTTATTGTACTCCTTTTCACCATATAACTTTAGTGTTGTGACCATCTTTGTGATAATCTATTTTGTGACAACTATTTACCTTTCATTGTTTAATTCAATTACCTATAAATGTGGCTTATATTACCACTTGCCTATTTGCAATGTACTTATGAAAGATTTATCTCTTTCCTGTCTGCTTCACACCTTAATACATGGAATCACAACACCCACCGGTAAGAACAGGAGGTATTTATATCCAATTTAATTATCGTGTAAACTGTGGAGAACACCCTTGTTATCTGTCAGGTTTAGAGCTTGTTAAATGGTTTCCAATGTTAGTTCTGATCTTTTGTGCATGACATAGCAGAAGACATACAAAGCAAGAAACTGGGGAAGAGTAACCAAGAGGCCAAGTACAGAGTAGAAATCCTAAACTTACAATGACTTGACCTCCAATAAAATTATTATATAGTTTCCCGTTACCCACAAAAAGTCACTTTTCTGCCTCTACACTCACTTTGATACAGATTATGGGTATACGGTTTGCATTAGATATTATTCATTAAAAAAATGACATTCTTTTTCATCACCCTCTACTTTCATGATATAGATGCTTTTCTTTCTTCTCATCTGCATGCTAAATACTACATGACCCTGGAGTGTGTGAGCTCTAAACCATGTGCTACTGAGTCTTGCATGTGGTTTTGAGAACTTGACTTTGCACGGATTTCTTGTTTGTATACTATTTCTACATTTGTCGTCTTGTGACCACAAAGTGAGTAAAAACAAACAAACAAAAAAGCAACATAATGCTGGTAACTCAAAAATGTTTGAAGATGGATGATGTGTACATATAAGTACAATATAAAAAGTGAAGACCAGAGGAAAAGTAACTGTAATCTTAGACTATTGAAAGGTTAAAATGTTCTAACTGCAAGTTTTAGCCTCCAAAATACATTTTGAAAATCTCTGTGTCTTATTAGTTTATGCTAACTAAATTATACTTTACTAACAATTTAGATGTATGTAGTGATGCATAAAAATACATCGAGCTATTGTATCTTACGTCAACATTACACATTATTTCATTTAAGTATAACCTTAAATGTAGTTTCTCGTGAAACATTTTAGAAAATCATTTTTACTGTTCAACCATGTTAAAATTAAATACAAGATTTTCAGTTACATTTTATTAATTGGCTTAATATTACATTTCATAATTCAACGTTATTGATTCTGTGTTAGATCAAAGAACATAGAAGAATAGACCTAAAATCTGCCTTCATATTCCTTATCCTCTGAATTTTTGTGCTTTTCGTTAAAGTTATTGCCAGAATGTTATGAAACCAAAAGTTTTTATTTATTTTTTTAAAAAATACGTAAATACCCTTTTTGTTTGTGCCCATGTTCAAGAATGCAAAAGAGAAGGTTCAGGACAATGAAACTTGTAAAAAGACAATCTTTTTCATCCAAAGACAAATTTAAGAATAGATTTTTCAGAAAAACCTCTTTAACTCCAATTGTGGAAACCTTGTTCCAGAAGTTTCACTATTTAGGAAAGAAAAGATACTGTCTCTGATTAGGACTAGGGGAGTTTTGCCAACTAAAAGCTGACTTTTTGACAGTATGGCATTTGATTGGGGAAGGGCCTGGGTGGTGGCACACATGGCTGAGTGCTCATACCACAATGTGCAAAGATCCAACTTCATGCCTTGATTCCTCACCTGTAAAGAGGTTACACCAGCACTGACACAGTGTTACCAGTGGCTTTCTTCCTCTCTCCCTCTCTCTCCCTTCTCTCCCTCTCAGTTTCTCTCTATCATATCAAATAAATACATATTAAAATATATAATTTCTGACATTATCTAAGGTTGTTTTCATGATAACAGCACTACCAAGAACTGAAAATCATCCTCTACGTCAGTTTAGAATCATTTTCCCACATCACCCATGAGCCTGTTTTGAATGAAGAAGAATTACAATAACCATGACCTTTACTTCATTCTGGATGGAGAGAAATAAGCCAGTTGTCACACAAATATCTCTATATTTTTCATTTTTTCATTATATTAGAATGAAAGAAAATCCTTAGTGAAGTTTTAACGAAGAATGTATTTCTTACCTAACAAAGCCTTCCCTCAGTAATGCCTGAATAACAGAAATAAATGTGGAATAATTCAGAAGGCAAGCACTTGCTCTCTGCCACTAGTCTTGAACAAGTCACTTGATCTCTCTGCAATTTCATTTTACTAATTTTTGTGTATTTTTAAAGCACCAGAAATCAGTGTTCTAAGTGTATAAATTTTATGATAAGGACTTCTCTGCATGAGGAGAGATTCTAACCAATCTGCTGCCTATTCTCTTGCTCCTTGTGGTGGACCTCTACTTCTCTTATGGAACACCTGCTTCTGCATAGTATGTTATTCAAAAAAAAAAAAACACTGAGCTAGGTGAGTGGCTGTACTACTGCTAATGGAATTAGTTGAAAGGAGCCATTTCAGGTCAAGACAACGGCAACACAAGTATGGGAGAACACAAGGCAAAATTCAAGCAAATAATCCCAAAACAACTTTTTTTTTTTTTGCATTTTAAAAAAGGGGATAATCAACTATATTCTTAGTCTAAGATATTAATGGAGAAAATTTTGAAAGACTGACACAGAAAATAGTTTAAATAAATATAATATGGGGGATGAATTCCTCAACAGAATTGTCAAGTTTTCCTTAAATACATGAAGAAAAAAATAAGGAGTACAGGCATTGATTTTAATAGTACAGGAAAAGACTCAACAGCACTATATTACATTGTCCAGTCTCTTCAGTAAATCAGAGACCAAGTGAAATCTTCACAGAAGAGGAGGTACAGGATAAAAGCTGTGTTTAAAAAGGGAAAGAATTGAGCCGGTAAAAATAACTCTCTTGGATAGGGCACTGCTTTGCCATATGTGCCTTCCAAGTGTAGGCCCAGCCCCCTCCTTACTGAAAGAAGCTTCAGTAATTTTTTTTCTTTCTCTTTCTACCTCTCTGTTTCTATCTGAAAAAAATATAGGGTGTGGGGGTAAGAAGACAGTGGAAGAATTTCTAGGGATTTCAACCATCAATTATTTTATTTTTGTTTTGTTTATTCTGAGTAACTTATTTTTATTAGTGATTTAATATTGATTTACAAAATTATAAGATAATAGGGTTATAAATCCACACCATTCCCATCACCAGAGTTCTGTGTCCCCATGCACCCTAGTGAAAATTGAAGTATTTCTCTCAAGGTCACAGATAGTGGTTGACTTTATATCTATCACTATCTTTATCTATATATATTTTCTGTTCATTTTCTCTATGGTTGTTCCTTCACTTCTTTTCTTTTTTATTGATTATTTAATATTGGTTTACAAAATTATAAGATATTAGGGGTATAATTCCTTACAGCTCCCACCACGAGAGTTCTGTGTCACAACCCCTACAGTGGAACTTCCTTAGTTCTCCCAAGATCGCTGATATGGGATATATATATATATATATATATACATACATATAGATCTAGATATACATTATTTCCCTTTTTTTAATGGTCCTGTCTTCACTTACTTTATAAGTCACCTTACACCTATTACTACTTCTGGTTGACTTTCCTTTTTTCCTCTTCTCTCTCAGTTAAGAGAAACAGTGCCTGTCTTCCTTTGGTGTTTTTCAAATTTGCTTCTCTTTCATTAATAGTATGAAAAATAAGATTTCTGGTAACAAATGCTTTAGTTCTTGGTGGAACAGGGGTCCAGAGCCTCTGTCAAGCATCAGTTTTGTAGATTGATTAAAATAATTTAGACTGAAAAGTCTGAAAGATGGCAACTGGAAGCTCCAGGATTGTTCTCTGTGAAATGGAGATGACAGAAGCAACAACCAAGGGAAGTAAAAGAACCAACAAATATGGAAATGATCCTTGAGGTACAGAAAACCCAAAGACAGAAGAAAAGAAACACAGGGAGCATTGGGGAGGAGAAAAAAAAAAAAAAGCCAAGGAGTTCCCAGTCCAAATTCCCCAGACCCCAGACCCCCAATACTGTCATCTGTACCCACAAGCCTGCTAGACCCTACGCATGGAGTCCCAAGTGAGTCTTTCACCCCAAGATAGCTGACTCAGCCTACCTGTACTACCACTGGAAAGAGCTTTACCCTCACCCTACACTAGGCCAGAAGTCCATGGAGCCAGACCTGGGCCCAATATAGGTTATACTGTGTTCTAGAGAGTGTGGATTCCAATTCCCACATGTGCATGCAGGGAAGCCAAACCAGCCTCTTCCCCCATGCTTCACTGTATTAGGGCGGATGTGTGCAGTCCCCAGCTCTCTGCTCATTTAGTGGAGTCAGAACTGGATCTCCCTCCCCAGATTTCACCGTGTTATGCCACTGAGTATATGTTCCAGTTCCTGCATGTCCAGGGGAACCACAACAGTCTTTCCCATACAGACTTCACTGTGTTAGGGCTGGTGAGTGCTGACAATAAGTACAGTGGCTGCATCCTAGGAGCCAGAGTAGCCTCTTCCCCCAGGCTCCATTGTGTTCTGGGGTGGAGATCCCAACATCTATGTGTGCATATGTTGGACCCAGAGCAACCCCCACGCCCCTCCCCCCAAATTATCCTGGGTTTGAGTCAGATCCCAACTTCCAGGTGTGTGTCTCACAGAGCCAGAACAGCATTCTGGACCACACAAGAGTCACTGAATCCCCTCTTGAACCACCGACTCTGCTGCATACCAAGCCCAGAGAAAAGAAGGTTGCATCCCTTTTGCATAAAGGAGCCTGGAAACTGCTGAGCCTCTCTGTGCACATGCCGGGCCTCAAGTGCCTCACTAAGAGACAGCTGGGTGGCCTTCGATCTGGGACAGGACTTTGTGCACAACCAAACATCCCAAGGACACTCCCTTAATCTCACATGGCCAGTGACCGTGACCATGTCTTTCAGTGTCTTACTGAATGACTTTGTGACTTTGAGCGAACTACCCCAACCAATTTCCTCTGAGTTGGAATACCACTGACACTGCTAGTCAAGCATCCATCTCTGAGACAACAGGATAACCTGAAGTGTGATAGTAATAGACAGAATGGAGAGATGTATAAAATCCATCCCACAAGAAAATCAATAAAAAGAAAAGAACTATAATAAAACAGAGATAAGCAAAATCTTTAAAGTAGAATCTAAAAAATGAGTCAACCTATTTGCCATTGGAATGATATAAGACAGGGAAGAAAACCCCAATGAAAAGTGAAGATCAGCAGAAGAGATCCCAAAGGAGAATAAAAATAAAAACTTAGAGGAAATAAGAGAACCAAGTGACAAAATAGATGAAGTAATTTCAGAATTAGCCAAAGTTAATGCCACAATAGCTTAGAAAAATAGCACAATGGTAGAGCTAAATATCACAACAGTAGAGCAAAGTCACACAATAAGTAATCTAAAAGCTATAACAGCTGAGCAAAAGGATAGAGTTGAGGGTCTTTCAAACAGAAAAATAGAATCAGCAAGAGTGAAGATGAAGCAGGAAAGACTTACAAAAAAGAGGCAAACCTAGAGCATGAGATGAGGCAACAAAAACAACACCAGAGATGTGTGATGATTTAAAGCAAAACATTAGAAATATCAGCTTACCAGAAGGAGAGGAAGAAGCATAGAAACTCATACTTGACAAAATAATAGAAGAGGACTTCCCCCAAATTAAAAATGGGAAACATATAAAGATAAAAGAAGCTCAGAGAATGTGGAACAAAATCAATACAAAGATGCATATACTCAGCCATGTTATAATTAAGCTTTTAAAGACTAAAGATAAAGAAAAGTTATTGAAAGCAGCATGAGAAAAACAAAGTGACATTCAGAGGTAAATAAAACTATCAACAGATTTCTCAGCCAAAACCCTAAAATCTAGAAGGAAATGGAAAGATATCTATAGAGTGTTAAATTAGAAAGGCTTCCAACCAAGAACACTCTGTCCTCTTAGACTCTCCTTCAGATTGGAGGGAGGAACAATAATGTTCTCAGAAAAAGAGCAACTGAATCAATTACAATAAAACCAGCCTTAAAGGAAGTCATAAATCGACTTTTATAAAATCAAACACACATAAAAGATTCAACAACCATATAAAATAATGATACTGAAACACCTCAAATCTGTAATTACATTAAATGTCAGTACTCTGAATTCACCCATCAAAAGACACAGAGTTGGGAATGTGGATCTAAAAAACGTGATTCAACCATATGCTGCCTGCAAGAGAGATACTCGACTCAACAAGACAACAATAGGCTTAAACTAAAAAGATGGAAAATTATTATACAAGCCAATAGTCCTAAAAAAAAAGAGAGAAAGAGACAGTCATACTCATATTTGATACAATGGACTTCAAAATAATTTAAACAATAATAAAGATGGTGAGTATATCACTCTTAGGGTACCAGTCAACCAAGAAGAGCTCACAATGATCAATATCTATACTCAAATGAAGGGGCAGCAAAATATGTAAACAGCTACTTAGACCCTTGAGGAAATACATTGATAGCAATACAATAATAGCAGTGGGCTTTAATTCCCCACTCTCTCAAACTGATAGATAAACTATGCAGAAAATAAATAAACAAGAGAATTAAATAAACTATTTGATAGGTTAGACCTTTTATATATCTTTAGATTTCTTCATTCTAATATCTTTGATGAACATTGATGCTAAGATATTCAGGAAGATTCTGGACAATAGAATAAAGCAGTACATTAAGAATATTATGTGCATCATGACCAAGTAGGCTTTATCCCAGGGACACAATGCTGATTCAACACATGCAAATAAATAAATATGATTCATCATATCAACAAAAGGAAAACCAAAAATCATATGATTATTTCTGCATTTGCAGAAAAAGATTTTGACAAGATCCAACAGCCATTCATGATCAAAACACTAAGAAAAATAAGAAATTCCTCAAACTCTTTAAATGTATATATAGCAGTAGCCAGCGTCATATTCACTGGTGAGAAGCTAAAAGCTTCTCCTCTCTAATTAGGTACAAGGCAGAGCTGTCCATTGACACCATTACTATTCAACATAGTGTTGGAAGTCTTAGTCATAGTAATTAGGCAAGATAAAAGAGGTAAAAGCATTCAGATTGAAAAAGAAACTCCTGAAAATTACTGAAATACAGTAAAGTGGTAGGCTACAAAATCAATATACAAAACTCAGTGGTGTTCCTTTGTGGGAACACCAAAATAAAAAAATAAGACATCCAGAAGTCAATCTCTTTTTACTACAGCAGCAAAAACCATCAAATATTTAGGAATAAAGTTAATACAGGATGTGGAGGACTTGTATAGTGAAAACTATGAGTCATTCTCCAAGGAAATATAAAGAGATACAAAGAAATGGAGAAATAGTACATGCTCATGAATAGAATTAATATCGGGAGCCAGGTGGTAGTGCAGCGGGGTAAGCTCACTTGGCATGAATCACAAGGACTGGTGTAAGGATCCTTGTTCGAGCCCTGGCTCCCCACCTGCAGGGAGTCACTTCAAAAGCAGTGAAGCAGGTCTGCAGGTGTTTTTCCTCTCCCCCTCTCTGTCTTCCTCTTCCCCTCCTCTCTCCATTTCTCTCTTTTTTTTAATTTATTTTTTATTTAAGAAAGGATTAATTAACAAAACCATAGGGTAGGAGGGGTACAACTCCACACAATTCCCAGCACCCAATCTCCATATCCCACCCATTCCCTCCCCTGATAGCTTTCCCATTCTCTATCCCTCTGGGAGCATGGACCCAGGGTCATTGTGAGTTGCAGAAGGTGGAAGGTCTGCCTTCTGTAATTGCTTCCCTGCTGAACATGGACATTGACTGGTCTGTCCATACTCCAAGTCTGCCTCTCTCTTTCCCTAGTAGGGTGGGTATCTGGGGAAGCAGAGCTCCAAGACACATTGGTGGGGTCTTCAGTCCAGGGAAGCCTGGCCGGCATCCTGATGGCCTCTGGAACCTGGTGGCTGAAAAGAGAGTTAAAATACAAAGCCAAACAAATTGTTGAGCAATCATGGACCCAAAGCTTGGAATAGTGGAGAGGAAATGTTACAGGGGTACTCACTGCAAACTCTAGTGTACTTCTGCTTTCAGGTATATATTTTTCACTAGTTTATGGATACGTGTGAACATATGCTCTCTCTCACAGAACATGGTCTATATCTAGATTTTGGGTCTTTGTTAGAAAGTGAACAACCTTGGATGGAATTAGAGAATACTATGAAAGGAAAGGTCTCACCCAAGTAATGAAGCTGAAAGGTTGTCATTCCACACGTGAAGTCTCTGGAGACAGTCTGAGCTGAAGCATGTTGAGGTGGCAATCGTTGTGTTGATTAGGTTGCCATCAGCAGATGCAATATTATTTGATATGGATTGGGAGAGGCATGAGGGAAAGTGGGCCCTATCCTAAGGTTCCAGGACTGGGGGAAATATAGGCTCTCTAGTGGAGATGTGAGGTTCCTGTTGTTTTAGGGTTCAAAAAGACAATGGATAGTTAATGTTATCATTACATTATATGGTAATTGGTTAACTTTGAAAAGTCCTTTTGTTAGGGTTTGCTGTATAGTACCCAGTATCTTGTATGTAGCTGTGGCATTGGTTGCTTCTGATCTACTTGGTCTAGGCTTTTGAGAGGTCCACATAACAAATACACAGCCTATATATTAAAAAGACTCACTCTGTGTTTTAAAATCTTTGAGACATACAATTAATTTTTCCCCTCTCATATTAATTAACTAGTGATTTATATGACTACATTTTACTAGGAGTGTACATAAACACCATTCCCACCACCAAAAGACTATGTCCCATCCTACCCACCCACCCCCACCCCCCATTGGCCCAGGAAGCTGCATGTCTACCCCTCACCACAGGGTTTTTACTTTGGTGACCTACTTTCAATTTAGTCAGATCCTGCTTTTAGTTTCCTTTTCAGATCTTCTTTCTTAACTTCTGTTGATGAGTGGGATCATCCCATACTCATCTTTATCTTTCTGACTTAGCTCACTTAACATAACTCCTTCTAGCTCTGTCCAAGATGGGTCTGAGAAGGTGGGTTCATTGTTCTTGATAGCTGTATAGTATTCGATTGTGTATATATACCACAGCTTTCCCAACCACTCATCTGTTGTTGGGCACCTGGGTTGCTTCCAAGTTTTAGCTATTATGAATTGTGCTGCTATGAACATAGGAGAACACCTCTTTTTGGTTGGGTGTTATGGAGTCCTTGGGGTATAACCCCAGGAGAGGAATTACTGGATCATATGGAAGGTCCATGTCTAGCCTTGTGAGAGTTTTCCAGACTGCTCACCACAGAGGCTGGACCATCAGCAGTGCAGAGGGGTTCCTCTGTCCCCACATCCTCTCCAGCATTTGTTGCTGCTGTCCTTTTTGATGTATGCCATTCTCACAGGAGTGAGGTGGTATCTCAATGTTGTCTTAATTTGCATTTCTCTGACAGTCAGTGACCTAGAGCAGTTTTTCATATGTTTGTTAGCCTTTTGGATCTCCTCTGTAGTGAATGTTTTGTTTATATCCTCTGCCCATTTTTGGATGGGCTCATTTGCTTTTTTGGTGCTAAGTTTGCTGAGCTCTTTATATATTTTGATGATTAGTTTCTTGTCTGATGTATGGCATGTGAAGATCTTCTCCCATTATGTGAGGGGTCTCTCTGTTTGTTTAATAGTTCCTTTGGACGTGCAGAAGCTTTTCAATTTGATGTAGTCCCATTGGTTTGTTTCTACTTTAGTCTTTCTTGCAATTGGGTTTGATTCATCAAAGATGTCCTTGAGGTGTAGGTAGGAAAGTGTTTTATCAATGTTTTCCTCTAAGTATTTGATTGTTTCTGGTCTAACATCCAGGTCTTTGATCCACTTGGAGTTTGATTTTTGTTTCTGGTGAGATAAGGTGGTTCAATTTCCTTCTCTGCATGTTACAAACCCAGTTTCCCAGCATCATTTATTGAAGAGAGCCTCCTTCTTCCATTTAATACTTTGAGTCCCCTTATCAAAGATTAGATGTCCATAGTTGTGGGGATTTATTTCTGGGCTTTCAATTCTGTCCCACTGGTCTGTGTGCTTATTTTTGTTCCAGTACCATGCTGTCTTGATAGTGATGGCTTTATAATGTAGTTTGAGATCTGGGAGTGTGATGCGTCCATTTCTGTTTCTTTTCCTCAAGATGGTTTTGGCAATTCTAGGTGTTTTCAGGTTCCAGATAAATGGTTGTAGTGTTTGTTCTATTCTCTTAAAGAAGCTTGGTGGAACTTTGATGGGTATTGCATTAAATTTGTGTATGGCTCTGGGGAGAATATTCATTTGATGATATTTATTCTTCCAATCCATGAGCATGGGATATCTTTCCATTTCTTGGTATAAGTTTCTATTTCCTTGAGTAGCGACTCATAGTTTTCAGCATACAAGTCTTTCACTTCTTTGGTCAACTTTATTCCTAGGTATTTGATTGATTTTGCAGAAACAGTAAATGGGAGTGATTTCTGGATGTCTTCTTCTTCAGATTTAGTGTTTGCATAGAGAAATGCCACTGATTTTTGTACATTGATTTTGTAGCCTGATACCTTGCTATATTGCCTAATAACTTCCAGTAATTTTCTACTGGATTCTTTAGGTCTTTCTATGTATACTATCATATCATCTGCAAATAGTGAGAGCTTGACTTCTTCCCTTCCAATCTGTATTCCTTTGATTTCTTTCTCTTGCCTGATTGCTATGGCAAGAACTTCCAATACTATGTTGAAGAGTAACGGTGACAGTTGACAGCCCTGTCTAGTCCCTGATCTGAGGGGGAATGCTTTCAGCTTCTGTCCATTGAGTATGATGTTGGCTGTAGGTTTGCTATATATAAATTCTACTATCTTGAGGAATTTCCCATCTATTCCCATTTTTTGTAGATTTTTGAGCATGAATGTGTGTTGGATTTTGTCAAAGGCTTTCTCTGCATCTATTGAGATAATCATGTGGTTTTTGTCTTTGCTTTTATTGATGTGGTGAATGACATTGATTGACTTATGGATGTTGAACCAGCCTTGCTTTCCTGGGATGAATCCCACTTGGTCATGATGAACAATCTTTTTGATGTGCTGTTGTATCCGGTTGGCCAAGATCTTGTTTAATATTTTGGCATCTATGTTCATTAGAGATATTGGTCTGTAGTTTTCCTTTTTTGTTGTGTCCCTATCAATTTTTGGTATCAGGGTGATTTTGGTATTTGGCTTCATAGAAGGTGGAAGGGAGTATTCCTGTTTCTTCAGTCTTATGGAAAAGCTTAAGAAGTATAGGTACTGTTTCCTAAAAGTTTTGTAGAATTTGTTTGTGAAGCCATCTGGTCCAGGACTTTTGTTTTTGGTGAGATTCTTTTTTTTTTTAATTATTTTTTATTATTTATTTATTTATTCTCTTTTGTTGCCCTTGTTGTTTTATTGTTGTAGTTATTATTATTGTTGTTGTCGCTGTTGGATAGGACAGAGAGAAATGGGAGAGGAGGCGAAGACAGAGAGGAGAAGAGAAAGATAGACACCTGCAGACCTGCTTCACAGCCTGTGAAGCGACTCCCCTGCAGGTGGGGAGCCAGGGTTCGAGCCGGGATCCTTATGCTGGTCCTTGTGCTTTGCGCCACCTGCACTTAACCCGCTGCGCTACAGCCCGACTCCCATTGGTGAGATTCTTAATAACGGTTTCAATTTCTTTGTCTGTAATTGGTGCATTTAGGTTTTATAGTTCTTCTTGGTTCAGTTTTGGAAGGACATATGTTTCTAGCAGTTTTATTTGTTTTTGATCTACCCATTTTTTTTATTCATGTGTTTCTTATTTTTATGTTCTGTTGTTCCTCAGCTGTTGTGTTTTGAGTACAAGCAACACTGCATTAAATACCTTTATGACAAATGCAATCACCAACCTCAGGAATTACAATAGCAACTGAAGCAAGGATTGAAGCAGTTTAATCACTACCAGTTAGCCGAACAATGTCTCCAGTCCATGAAAAAATAGCAACCAAGTCCAAGTAAAGAAGAAAAAGAAAGGAAGGGATAGCAAGAATAGACAATTATGCAAATCTACTATCCACTGTATATTCTAGGGGTTGCAAGAGGAGAGAGGGAAGTAGAGCAGAGATACACACATAGAGAGTCCACTCTGAATCAGATTTCTCCCCCAAAATAATTCACTAATGAATATCAGTGAATTCAGAAAGACAAAGTAGAAGGAAGAAATGGAAGACAAGATAAAAAAAAAAGAGAAACAAGAGAGAGAAAAGAAAAAAGATAAGAAAAAAGCTGCAATAAAAGATCAGTGAAAGGAGAGCTTTTTAATTGATTAATTTATTTTTTATTTTATTTTATTTTATTTTTTTTTGTTTTTCTTGGTTTAGACATATTGCTAGAGATAAGTAGAGATGAGAAAAGCATATATAGTCTTTTTCATTCCACATATTCTTAATGAACCTTCTTTAGTTTGTATTTTGGGGTCTTAACTGGCTTAGGTTTGGTACATGCAGCACAGCTCTAAAATCAATCCATCATCCAATTAAAAAAACAAAAACATCAACTAATTAAAAAAAACCTTCTTCATTGGAATATTTCTTATTTCGTGATGCATTTTTAACACTACTGATTAATGCCAAATAATTTATATATATTCTGTAATTAATTACCCCACTTTTGATAATTTTCATAAATCGAGGTTTTCTATAAAGGTGCTGAACATATTAGTAACATAATGACTCACGCTCTACATTCTATCATTATAAATGAATCTTAGAGAACCAGCGAGACACCATCTGGTTTTGCCTATGAATTCCAATATGTGGATGTTAGAAAGATCAAGATTAAAGGAAGGATCATATTGTTTTTTTCTAAGGTAAGGGCTTTAGTCCAGAGTCAAATTTTATCTAATGTATCTATGATTTATACTTACTAACTAGGTAATACTAATTCTGAGGTCACAGAATTACTACTAGTGTGGTTAATATAGGCCTGCCTTTTATGACCTATTCATAATATTCTTGAATATTGTGATCACTTTTTTCTTATCATTAATAAAAATTTTGTAAGTCATAGATATTTTTCACCTATTTCTAGTTTCTTTGTAATCCATGTTAAACTTACTAGATTTCTTTAAGCTATTTTTGAACAGTTTTTTTCTTGTTTATTAAACTTTTCCCCATTTTTCAGTTTCCACTAAGCTTACAAATTATACAAGTAATTTTCTAAATTTCCTTATACATTTTGCTATATGGTTAGAAAAATCTGATTTGTTTGAAATAGGGGTTTATTAATTTATTTTCTTTACAGAAAGAAATTTTCAGTACTGGCAGAATTTAAACATCATTGGTTTTTTTAAATTTTTATTTATAAAAAGAAAACACTGGAAAAAACCATAGGATAAGAGGGGTACAACTCCTTACCCAATTCCCACCACCAGAACTCCGTATCCCATCCCCTTTCCTGATAGCTTTCCTATTCTTTATTCCTCTAGGAGTATTGTTTTCTATTGATTAATATATCGCCTTCTTAGGACTGGACAGTGGCACACCCAGTTGAGTGCACATATTGCAGTACACAAGGATCTGGGTTTGAGCCCCTAGAGCCCACCTGCCAGGAGGAAGCTTCACACATGGTGAAGTAAGACTGCAAGTGTCTCTCTTCCTCTTTCCCTCTGCCTCCCCATCACTCTCAATTTCTCTCTGTCCTACCAAACTAAAAATTTAAAAAATAATAAAATTTTAAAAAAATGGCCACAAGGAATAGAAGATTTGTCAGGCAGGCACAGAGACCAGGCAGGCACAGAGCCCCAGCCATATCCCTCGTGGAAAACAGATAATAAAATAAAATAAAATAATAAAATAAAGACAAATAAATATTGCCTTCTTTATACATTATGCTTTCAGATATAATTATCATTACATCTTTATTCTCAAACTGGCTATATACTACTATTGCTAAAGCAACATAGTACTAGTTTGTGCAAGTGATTTTCTACCAAGCTTTAAAGATAGGCCAAACCTTAAAAATATTGTTTCTTTTCTTATTTTTTTAGATGATAGCATTTATTCCTCCAAATAAAGTGTATGATAATTTTTGTTGATAATTTGTGTTCCAGCACCTGAATCCTCCCCCCACCCCAGAGTCTTTTACTTTGGTGCAATACACCAGCTCCAGTCCAATTTCTGCTTAGTCCTTTAGAGTTCTTATTTATTACATACCATAACTATAATAATGTGGTCTCACAAAACTTTCAATATAGGTAAAATCACTATCCCTGTTTAACAGTTGAATAATAAAAGATCATCAAATTATATATCTAATCCAAGGTAATGGAGTAATGGAAAAGTATGATTTTCAACTCAAACATTTCTTTTTTATTATTTTTTATTTATAAAAAGGAAATATTGACAAAACCATAGGATAAGAGGGGTACAGTTTTGCACAGTTCCCACCACCAGACCTCCATATACCATCCCCTCCACTGATAGCTTTCCTATTCTTTAACCCTCTGGGAGTATGGACCCAAGGTCATTGTGGAATACAGAAGGTTGAAGATCTGGCTTCTGTAATTGCTTCCTTACTGAACATGACCTTTGACAGGTAGATCCATACTCCCAGACTGTCTCTCTCTCTTTCCCTAGTGGGGAAGGGCTCTGAGGAAGCTCCAATGAGCTTCAAGGCACATTGGTGGGGTTGTCCGTCCAGGGAAGTCTGGTCGCATCCTGCTAGCATCTGGAACCTGGTGACTGAAAAGAGAATTAACATACAAAGCCAAACAAATTGAACAATCATGGACATAAAGGCTAGAATACTGCAGATGAAGTGTTAGGAGGTCCTCCATTTTGTAGATAGCTAGTAGGCATATTTTAGTTATATTTCAAAGGGCCTGTAGCTATACTAGTGTTTTTTTTTGTTTGTTTGTTTGTTTGTTTGTTTTGCCTAAGCCTGAAATCTGATATGCAGGTGGATCCTAATTATTGTCTGGGGAGATGATGTCATGGCTGGGAAAAGGAACAGAAAGCTGGATCAGGGAAGAGAGTAGCTCCCTAAAAAGGAAAAGGGAAAGGGGTATAAATATTACTATAAACCCCATCAATTTGATGTGATCTGGGGCCCATAATTAGCTTAGGAGCCTGTGTGACTTCTACATCCCTCTAGATCTGAGCTCCCATTCTGTGGATATGAATAGGAACATTCCAGACTGCCCCAGAATCGACCCATTTTCCTCAGGTGTAGCATAGAGTGTGTTATCCATCCTTCCTTTGGGGGATGGAACATTCTCTGCCATTGTTGATACAGGTTGAGGGCAAGGTCCTATTGGGGCCTAACAAAGGGGTCTATTTTGTTGTTCCTGATAGAAATGACCAGTAACAATGGAGAGAGGGATTTATTAATTCAGACATTTCTAACATCTATTTATCTATAGTTATACATGCTTCTTAAATGCTAGACATCATCTGTAAAACAATATGGTTATCCCTGTTGACATATAATTTTGTAAGTCAATATGAAATCACTAATAAAATTTAAAAAACAATATAGTTCTCATGGTTCCAATAGAACATCTTCAATCATCATCCCAACTCTATTACAGTATTTATTTATTTATGTCAGTACTAACAGTTAATATTCTGTTGAATATTCTTTCACTTCATATATGCTTGCAAAATTAAATAGCATGTAGAGTTATTTTTATTTTATTTATTATTTTTTCTATTAGCAGATGCATCTGCTTTCTTAGTCCTAACTATGTTCTTATAAGATTTGTTTTTCACCAGAACACCAATTAGTTCTGACTACTGGTGGTACCAGACACCGAACCCAGGACCTGTTGCATTCAAGCCCTCTGCACAACATCTGTGCAGTCTCCCCAGCCCATTCCTATGTATTAATTTCTAAACCATGTCTATTTTTTGTTATTTTTCTTTCAGCAGGTCATAAAAGGACTTAAAAATCCATTGTATTTTAAAGCTTACACTAATTAAAGTACTACTATCTTTTCAATTTAGATGATTGCCTTTATTAATCCCCTGTTTTCTATTTCTTTGAAGTATTCTTATATCCAGGCATTTATAGTAAGCTACTCAATTGTTTGAATTCCTCTTCTGTAATAATAAAGTCATTGGAACTATGTGCTTTCCTTTGAATGCTAGCTTTTCCACCATTTCATAGATTTCTTTGTGACATTCAAGTTTATACTGCTTTTAAATTATTTTCCTTTGATTCAGTCTATTTAATGTATTCTATGAATTTCAATAGACTTTTAATTGTATTGTTATACTACGTTATTTTTATAATTAGTGGGCTATATACTTCCTCTGCATTATAAATTGTTAAGCATCCACAACTAATGCAATGTTGTCTATGGCTGGATTTTTTTTTTTAATTGCTCATCTTTATAAAGATTTTACAAAGCATAGCTTTGTTTTCATGGGAAATGCTTTTTTTCCCATATACATATTCCATCCCACTAACAAATATAGCTGGAACAAGCAGGTTTCAAAAGCTATATATCTGGTTTTCTAATCAGTACATGGAAGTAGAAATACATACAAGGGCAACCATATTTGAACAATGTGCTGAGGAATAAGTCAATATATTTCATAGAAAGGTAGTCTGATAGGTACAAGAAGATGAATTTCACCATTTTAAGAGCTTCTACTACTTAGCAGAAAGGTATGCAGTGTTGACCAGTCATAACTTTCTCTAGAAAACAACTGAATTGTAGTTGGATTGTTTTCTAGCACTAGTCATCCTAAGGTACAAATACCCTAACTTGTACAAAATTAAAACATCATTTATATTACATTTCTGTACTCTGCTAGTTATGATAAAACCTACAAAGAAAACCTACTGAATACAGTTAGGAAACCTGATTTTGCATCTATGGCAAGTGCCTCGAGTCTTAGCAGCTTCACAAATAAAGGTTCTGAAATTGTTTATAGAAAGCAGATCCTTCTTGTTATGCTTAGAAAATCTAATGGGGTCTACTGTTTCCCCTTAACCTAATTGCAGAAATCATATTTTATCTCACACTTTTGCTGCATTAGCAGAAAAACTCCAGAATCTGAGTAAAAGAAATGTGTGTGAAAGTGACAAGCCCATATGCTTTCGCATCATCACTCACATTCAACTTCTCTTTGACCCCAATTCAATTATGTCAAGGTAAAATTGTGTATGTCCTTTCTGAAAGCAAAGAAATATCTTGCAATTATGTTGTTACTACAGAAGAGGACTGTAGGGGAGAGATGACAGTTGTAGGAGAGACAATTATTTCATTATTTTAAGAACTTAATACCAAAACTGTCTCTGAATTGATAATTTTTCCAGGTCTATTTGGCAAGGGTCCTGTTTATATAGCTGTTTACTAAATGATATAACTATAGCATAAATCTTGAAGTTAGTTACAAAAGACTGGTTAATTTTCCTAAGGTATATACATGCTCTAGTTATAGATTCCAAATTATTCTGCTTTGCCAAAACTTTGGACAGACAAGATGACTTGATATAATAAAGCCATTCCTTATTTTCATCTGTTACCTAAAGCCAATATATAGTAAATACAATTTTTGCCTTATACTAGTAGATTGGTATGTTTATTTTATTTTTATATTATTTATTTATTTATTTATTATGGGATACAGACAGAGAGAAATTGAGAGGGAAGGGAGAGATAGAGATGGAGAGAAATGGAGAGACACCTGCAGCCCTGCTTCACCACTAGTGAAGTTTTCTCCCTGCACGTGGGGACCAGGGTGCTTGCTCACCATTATGTGAGCACTTAACCATGTGCACCACCACCTGGCCCCAATTTGTATGTTTAAAACAACTAAAATAATTAAACTATTTAGATCAGTTGATTAAAATGGAAAAGTATTAAACAATGTAATAAGTCATAATCATAGATAATATGGCATTAAATTATGGGGACCATTAAAATGATGAAAAGCAAGATTCAGTATTATAAATGTTAGATATTTATTAAACACTGAGTGTCCATATAAGAAACACTAATTCAGAATTAGAAAATGCAATAAAAACTATGGCTATACTCTAGAAAAGAGAATTAAGATTTAATCCATTACTTGCATAATCTATTGTAGTCATAATCACTCTTGAGATTTAAGAAACAGAGAATACAGGGTGATGCACCTAGTTGAGCACACATGTTACAATGCACAAGAACCTGGGTTCAAGCCCCTGCTCCCCAGATACAGGAGGAAAGCTTTGTGGGTGAGTCATGCTGCAAGTCTCTCTCTCTCCCTCTCTCTCTCTCTCTCTCTCTCTTCTTTTTAATATTTATTCCCTTTTGTTACCCTTATTGTTGTTATTGATATCATTGTTGTTGGATAGGATAGAGAGAAAAGGAGAGAGAAAGGGAAGACAGAGATGGGGAGAGAAAGATAAACACCTGCAGACACCAATTCACCGCTTGTGAAGTGACACCCCTGTAGCTGGGGAGCCGGGGGCTTGAACTCTCTTTTGTTTTCTACCTCCCTCTACCCTCTTGATTTCTATCTCTCTCCAATAAATAAAAATAATTAAAAAATTAAAAAACAGAATAGTAATTATGTATCTTAAACTGACAGAAGAAATTAAATGTGTTCTCAACATGTTCTGAGTATTTAACTTCATTTAGAAATCTGTAATTATTGGGAGTCACATGAGAGTTAAACAAGGGGATACAAATTACTTCCTCTATCTTTTGACATACTTTGATCACAGGATATGGGGCCCAGAGCTAGAAAACTATCTCATAGAAATAAGAAACAGAATTAAACCACTAACTGTAAAAGACTATGGTGAACTACTTCCCCACCACACAGAAGACATTTAGTTATTGTGAAAGATAAAATTATATTCATTGATTCAGATATTCTTCTACTTAGACTCCTCTGTCTGAAGCCTAGTATGCATTTTCATAGTTGCAATTTATCACAGATCTGGGTCACACTTTTTTTTATTTAAACCCCAATATGTGAAATAGATAGTGTACTTGTTTTATTATCATTAATAAATGAAATAATAAATTTAATGTTTCACAGATTTAAATGAGAGTGAAAATAAGCCATTTTAGTAAATACACCCATCCAATTAAAATTTGCAGGCCCATATTAACTTTTGAGTATGGAGGAAATTTTAAGTTCACACATCCCATCATTACATATTTTGTGTGGTAATATTTATGCTACTAGGCATGTACCACTATATACACATTTGACAGAAACAACATAGTGTTGAATATTTTTGAAATTAATGTCTGCTCATATTTTATAGAAAAATAAAATTTATTTTTTCTATCCTTGGCTCTCTATATGATTTCTTCAGAATCTTACTTTGTTTTAATAATGTTACCTTGCTTTGTGTTTACTAGAAACTTGCTTGAATTTCCTTTTTGTTCTTTCTTTTTTTTTTCTTCTATTTTTGTCTCCAGGGTTATTGATGGGGCTTGGTGCCTGCACTACAAATCCACTACTCCTGGAGGCCATTTTTTCCCATTATTGTTGTCCTTTTTGTTGTTATTATGGTTATTGTCATTGCGGCCATTATTGTTGGATGGGACAGAAAGAAATTGAGAGAGGAGGGGAAGACAGAGAAGGAGAGAGAAAGATAAACACTTGCAGACCTGCTTCAAAGCTTCTGAAGTGACCCCCTGAAGGTGGGGCCCAAGGACTCCAACCGAGATACTTTAAGCCAGTCCTTGCACTTTGTGCCATATGCTCTTAACCCACTGCGCTACCATATGCCCTGAGAATTTTCTTTTTTTTAATTTTATTTTGCATTTATTTATAATTGGATAGAGGCAGAGAGAAATTGGGATGGGGAAGTAGAGAGGAAGGGAGAGGGACAGAGTGACACCTGCAATTCTGTTTTACCACTCGTGAAGCTTTCCCCCTACAGGTGGGGACCAGAGTCCTTGCACACTGTAGTGTGTGCGCTTAACCAGGGGCCTCACTGCCTGGCCCTTGCTTGTATTTTTTCAATGTAGGTTCTCTAGAACTAAACTGTGGAGTAGATTTCTCTTAAAAATAATCACAGAAAACGGTCAGTATTCACTTAAAAGAACAAATGTTTTATTTGCCTTACATAATTGGAGATAAAAACCTAAAGTGTATGGGAGTCGGGCGTAGCACAACGGTTTAACTGCACGGTGTAAGAGTCCTGGTTCGAGCCCCGGGCTCCCCACCTGCCAGGAATCGCTTCACAGGCGGTGAAGCAGGTCTGCCGGTGTCTGTCTTTTCTCTCTTCCTCTCTGTCTTATCCTCCTCTCTCCATTTCTCTCTATCCTATCTAACAATGATGATATCAATATCAACAACAATAATAAAAAACAAGGGTAACAAAAGGGAAAATTAAAAAAAATAAAATATGTTAAAAAAACAAAACCTGAAGTGTTTTAGCTACATAGATTCAAATCAAGAGGAGCTAAGTATACACTTACAAATATTCAAAATAAAAATATGACATTTCTTAACCAGTCTTAACAGATTTTGGGGTTTTATAATCCCCCACTCCCATTTCAGTCAATATTAGAGGTTTTCACTCATTTTATTTATTTATTTATTTATTTATTTATTTATTTATTTATTTATTTATTTTACCAGAGCACTGCTCACCTCTGGCTTATGGTGGTGCAGGGGACTGAACCTGGGAGTTTGGAGCCTCAGGCATGTGAGTCTATTTGCATAACCATTATGCTATCTACCCCTGCCCCTCACTCTAAATTAGCTTAATTTGAAAGCTCATTTGGAAAATCTTTTATGTTATAAATAGTCAAATTTGACACAAAAAGCAAAGTGTGGGAAATTCTGGTTAAATATACATTTTATTTTATTTTATTTTATTTTTATTGGGGAGATGAATGATTTACAATAAATATAGTTGGGGACTCAGATGGTAGCACAGTGGGTTAAACACATGTGGTGGAAAGCACAAGTACCGCTAAGGATACTGGTTCCATCCCTGGCTCCCCACCTGCAGGGGGATTGCTTCACAAGTGTTGATGCAGGTCTGCAGGTGGCTGTCTTCTCTCCCCCTCTCTGTCTTCTCCACCTCTCTCCATTTCTATCTGTCCTATCCAACAACGACGATGACGGCATCAACAATAATAATAATTACAACAATAATAAAACAACAAGGGCAACAAAAGGGAAACTAAATAAAAATAAGTAAATAAAATAAATCTGAAAAATAAATAAATGAATATAGTTGATACATGGGCAAAATTTCTCATTTTCTGCAAAATAGGCTCACCTGTACCATAAGTCCAACTCCACCATCGTGTATAGAAATATTTTTAATTCAGACATTTATGAATAGTTGAGCAAGTTGTTGGTTTATTTGTTTTTACTGGAGCACTGATCAACTCTATCTTCTGATGATGCTGAGATCAGTCATGAAAGTCTTTTACAAAACTATTGTGCTGTATCTCTAGTCCTACCAAATGTTTTATGTGTTGTTATATCCCCAAGTCTAGCATGATATCTGGTATTTAGCAGATTCTTATGAAATATTTGCTAAAATGAATGAGGATTGTTTTTCTCAGCAGCAGGCCATAAAACTAACTCTAGGCAATGCCCATTGAATGAACTTCCTCAATTAAAGAAAAATGACTCTAATGTGGTAGTTTAGACATGTAGAAGGAATCAGTGACCTAGAGCACCCTTTCCATAAGAAGACCCAGGTTGAACCAACAAATAATGGGAAAAGAGACTCCAGCCCCAGAGGAAGAAAGCAAGATTAAGTGGGAAGGAAGATAGCTAATAGCAATGCAAAAAGACTTTCATATCTGAGGCTTTGAGGTCCCCAGTACCACCATATGCCAGAAATGAGACCTGCTATGATAGAAAGAATGAAAGAGAGAGAGAATGGAAGGGAGAAAGGAAGGATAGGAGGATAGATGGATGAAAAGAATGGAAGGAAAGAGAAAGCAAGGGAGAAAGAGAGAGAGGGGAAAAGAAAAGAAATTGAAAGAGAAAAAATATAGGCACCCACCGGCTTACCAGGTTAAACACACATAGTATTATGCTCAAAGAACGCGCTCAAGTATTTGGGTTCGAGCCCCAGGCTTCCCACATGCAAGAAGGACACATTGTCAAAGCAGGTCTGCAGGCTTTTATTTCCCTCTCCCTCTCCACTTCCTCTCCTTTCTCAATTTCTCTCTGTCACATATAATAAAATGGAAAAGAAAAGGCCACGAGGAGCAGTGGGTGGATTCCAAATGCCAGCTTTGAGCACCAGTGATAAACCTGGAAGGGGAGGGGGAGGAAAGAAGAGAAAAAGAAAGCCCAGACAAATACTATGCAAGTTAGTATTGCAAAGAAATGTTCAATTTTGGCAAGAAATCGTGCAAAGGTTAGTCAGGTAGATAAATCTAAAATTTGCAGAGATGGAGAGAGTTTTGGATGAGGGACCATAAACTCAAAAAAAAAAAAAATCAAGAAGAAGGAAAAAAAAGAGAAATAGGTTAATAGGTCATCTCTGAATTTTAAGTGAAGAAATATGGAAAATTCTATATGAAAATCATATATAGCTGTGTGGAACTAACAAGTAGCACAACATTTATTGGTGACTTATTACAAATTTCAATGGATGAAGTGACTTGCACAAGTGTCAATCTGTGGCAAATTCATGAACAGGAACCCTATTCTCTTAAATGTTCATCAAAAACACCCTTTAGGGGGCCCAGTGGTAGTGCAGAGTTAAGCACCCAAGACACAAAGCACAAGGACCAGAGTAAGCACCCGGATTCGAGCCCCTGGCTCCCCACCTGCGGGGGGAGTGGGGTCGCTTCACAAGCGGTGAAGCAGGTCTGCTGGTGTCTTTCTTTCCCTCTCTCTCTCTTCCCCTCCTCTCTTGATTTCTCTGTCCTATTCAACAACATCAATGGCAAAATAATAATAACAACAGTAACAATAAAAACAATAAAATGGAGAAAGTGGCCTCCAGGAAAGTGGATTTGTACTGCAGGTACCAAGCCCCAGCGATAATCCCGGAGGCAAAAAAAAAAAAAAAAAAGAAAAAAGAAAAAGAAGAAAGAAAGAAAGAAAGAAAGAAAGGAAGAGAGCCACCTCCATGGAAGGAAGATAAGATAGAGACTATTGTGTTTTAGGTCTCTCGATCCATTTCTAGTATATTAAGTGCAGGTTGATCAATAGCATCACACTGTGCTCCCACAAAAACAGAATTTGTTATGCTTAACATTTAAAATAGTATAAAATACAAGTTGGATCAAAGGTATTCTCATTTGATGTATCTCATGGGCCACATGCATTCAGTTTCTCCATATAAATAGTTTTACCATTTAACTATAAAAGATAGCAATAGCAAAGTGACCCCTGAAGTCAGGAAATCCTAAAATTGAATTATGAGGCACAATATAATACCTCCTCCTTATACCTCAAACCAGGTTTAAACAGTTCTATTTTACTGACAGAGGAAAGTCCACATTAGATTTAAATACTGCATAACACACACACACACACACACACACACACACACACACACCACAATAACTAAGACACCTACAGTGAAGCTAGTCAAGTGTGTTTGATTTGACCCATCATAGACTGAGAATTTTATAAAACTGTCTTCAAGCTTAAGTCTAAACTGATTATCAGTTGTCACAAGGTGCCGCTTAATCTTTTCTACACATTTTAAATTAGTCAATAAATAGTTTGCCCAAATAATAAAACAGCTTTATGTATGCATTATAAATTCTAGCACAATTTCTGTTTCTGAAAGTGGAGCTATATACATAAAGCATATTTGCTAATCTACTTCACCTTCTCTATTTTCTGTTCTTATCAAAATATTTAGGATGAATAATGTGCATATGAAACATATTCCAAGTACTGTTAACTAAGAACACTCTCTGATATATGACATTTACAAATACCATGGATATTTCAGGATCATAATTTTCACTAATTATTATAAGATGTATACCAGGAGTAGTAATCCAAATAGACTTACGATTCCTTCAAAAAGCTTTATTGTTTTTTTTATTAATGTCTTATTGTCCCATTGCATTATATCTATGCACAGTATGATGCTGCATAACATAAAGCAGGGAGTGAAAAGCCATGTGAAGTGTAGGCATTGCAATTTAATGAGAACATTTTGTTGAGTCTGTATGCCTGCAGTTAATTCAGAGAACAAGTACTTAAGTTAAAATTCTGACATGTTTAGCAAACCACGTATTCATTAAAGTAGGCAAGGTAGACACATTGTAAGAACTCCTGTGTGACACTACACCTGTGGTTCTGTGAGCAAGAAATATATTTGATTTCAGGTCAAAATATCCTGTGCACTGGTAGTATGAAGCTGTTTATTTTTTTCTCAGGTTCTAAAGGGTTTTCCAGAATGTTTACAAGCTGACATATGTCTACATCTCAACCAGACTTTGCTGCAAAATTGCAAAGCTTTTCGGGGGGCAAGTAAAGGTTGCCTCAGAGCTTTGGCAATGAAATTCAAGACCACTCATGCACCTCCAGGAGATACCCTGGTTCACTGTGGGGATGTTCTCACTGCACTTTATTTCTTGTCCAGAGGATCCATTGAAATTCTCAAAGATGACATTGTGGTAGCTATTCTGGGTGAGTATTTCAGTACTACTTATAGATGGTGACTAGCTGCTATAATCTAGTATAAAACTATAAAAGGGTTTGAGCCCCTGCTCCTTACCTGTAGAGGGACATTTAATGAATCTGCAGATGTGTCTTTCTTTTTCTCTCCCTATCTTCCCTGCCCCTCTCAATTTTTCTCTATCCTACTGAATAAAAATAGAAAGAAAAAAAATCTATAGGAAAAGGAGTATTTGTAGGAGTATTATTTGTGAAAAGGAGTATTATTTGTGAGTACTGCTTGACTGATGGTGCTATGAAAGCTTTCTTTAAACCTAAAATCAAATTAACCCTACAGACTTTTAATTTAATTTAATTTTTAATTTTTTTTAGTGTCTCACTTTTTTTCTATGTGTAAACATTCTGAATCTCTTCAGTTCTTGGCAGCTACTTATACATCTGAGCCCAAATACATGAAAAAAATCAGGATTTTCCATCTCATCAAAGAAGACTTTAGATTCATACTTAACCCTTTAATATATTTAAATAAAATGTATACAATGGATCCTTGGGAGGTGGCCAGTGATAAGAGTACACATGCTTTCCATCCAACCATGAATTCAATCCTCCATGAATAAAAAGAAATAGAACTCTTTTCATGGGTGGTGAAGCAATTCTTTGATGTCTCCTGCCCAACCCTATCTCAAAAAATATATAGAAAATAATGATACTGGGAAGGTAGCAGCTCTATCACACATGCACAAATATCTGGGTTCATCCCTGGAATTGCACTAATGAAAAAAACATACATTACAAGCATGCTTGCTGATATGTGTTATATAGCTGATTTATACTTTGATGAGTTTCATCTATTTATCTGATATTTCTACCTATTATGTTCTCTTAAGAAGGATTAAAATTAGTAATATATTAAACTGGATTAAGTGCAAAAGGAAATGTTTGTGTCTACAATCTGTCTTTTCTAAAAAAAAAAAAAAAAGTGTAGTTATTTTGAATTGATAACCTTTCTTGGTAATACAGCTTTTCCTTGACTTCAAACAGGGTTACATATTGATAAATGTGGGAGTCGGGCTGTAGCGCAGCGGGTTAAGTGCAGGTGGCACAAAGCACAAGGACCTGCAGAAGGATCCCGGTTAGAACCCCGACTCCCCACCTGCAGGGGAGTCGCTTCACAGGCGGTGAAGCAGGTCTGCAGGTGTCTACCTTTCTCTCCTCCTCTCTGTCTTCCCCTCCTCTCTCCATTTCTCTCTGTCCTATCCAACAACGACAACAACAATAATAACTACAACAATAAAACAACAAGGGCAACAAAAGGGAATAAATAAATAAAATAAAATAAATAAAATTAAAAAAAAATTTAAAAAGTAACATATTAATAAATGCATCCTTCATTGAAAATATCTTGTCATAAATGTGCTTCATGGACTTAACCTGCTGAACATCTTAATTCATTCTCCCCTCATTTATAAGTACTAAGAACATAGATTTGTCTATTGCTGTACAAAATTATGTAATACAAAATTAATTGTATAACAAATTCATGAATACTATAGTGAAAGTAAAAAAAAAACATTTGTATAGGTTCTCAGCTTAAGCATGTACATGAAAATAGTATTGCAAAGTTACAACATTCTGAGTCTGTATTAACTATATTATGATAGCAGAAAACAATGTGGGGGCTGAGAGTACCTTCTAATAGGTTTAAGCCTTCATCACTCCATGAGAAAATCAACTCTCAAAGCTTACTTTCCACTTGTCTTTCTTTTATTTTTCCCATGAATTAAATTCAGGCTCATTTAAACACACAGACACAAAGTAAAATTATTTTCTTTCACTTGATTCTTAATATTAGCTTCTAAAATGACATGATTGTTACTATTTTCTTTACTGTTGTATAGAACCAGAGTATGACATACTACAAAATTTAAACACATAAATGATGCTTGAGTGACTCCTCTGGCATGTTCACTACTTTATTATAATATCTGCAAAACTAATGTTATGCACAAGTTAGTTTACAATAGAACAAGCAGTTAAAGATTAAAATATTTTAATCACACCTCAAAATATATTTATTAACAGCTACACAATAAAGTTGAATTTTCACCAGATTTGGCTCTAGTATATTGCCAAGAAAAGAGTTGTACTATTGAATTCTTTATCTTTATATCACCCTATCATTACAAAATAGTAATTTTGGGGTGCAGTTAAGCTGCATACACTGACTGGCTTACTCTGCTCATTTACAGGCTTGTAAATTCCAGTACCAAAGTCATGCTAAATTTATATTAGTTATTACCAAATAAAATGAAATTATTATTTGATAATACCTATACCACTATATCAAAATGATAATGTACAAAGATGTCTTTCTTATTCTTATTTACATGTAAACCAGAACCTAAAATCCTCACAAATTATGCTTACTTATTCTAGTTTTTAAAACTAAGTACTTATTAATGTATTCTTTCTAATATAATTGTATATTATATTAGTGGTTATTAAAAAGATAACTGCTCTAAATTTAACAAAGAGACAGTTTACTTATTTTTTACATTTTACAGGCTTTTTTAAACATGTTTTTACATGGTTTTTAAATGCTTTTTACAGTTTGTTTACTTTTTTGCATGTTCATATGCTTTAATTATCTATGTTTCATATATGAGCAAAACGATCAGGTAGCTATTCTTTACTTCTTTTTTTAATTATCTATTATTGGATAGAGACAGAGAGAAACTGCGAGGGGATTGAGAGATAGAAAGGAAGAGAGAAAGACACGTGCAGCCTTGTGAAGCTTTCTCCTTGCAGATGGGGACAAGAAGATTGGACCCAGGTCCTTGCACACTGTAGTGTGTGTACTTAACCAAGTGCACCACGACCTGACCCCTCTTGACTTCCTTACTGTAGTCAACATAATCACCTCCAGTTGCATATATCTTTTCCCAAAAGATACAAATTATTTTTAATTGCAGAGTAGTATTCTTTTTTAAAATTTTTATTTATAAAAAGGAAACACTGACAAAACCATAGGATAAGAGGAGTACAACTCCACACAATTCCCACCACCAGAACTCCTTATCCTATCCTCTCCCCTGATTGCTTTCCTATTCTTTATCCCTCTGGGAGTATGGACACAGGGTTGTCAGAAATGTCATGATTCATTTTTACATAGAAAATACATCATGACTTTTCCAACAGCACAATATATCCCAAAAATTTTTTATCTGGTAATATATCAGTGGGTGTTTAGATTGCAGTCATTCTTTGCTATTCTGAATAATAAACTATGAACATAGAAATGTATGTAACCTTTCAAATTAATGTTTCCATGTCCTTTGGATATGTACTTTGTGGAATGGTATTGTTCTTGAGGCAAGGAGAAAGTGAGAGGACATATTTAAAGTACTAAATGATAAAAATTCCCAGCAGCAAACTCTATTATACAAAATTACATTCCAGAGCCCCACCCTACTAGCGAAAGAGAAGCAGGCTGGAAGCATGGATCGACCTGTCATGCCTATGTTCATAGGGGAAGCAATTACAGAAGCCAGACCTTCCACCATCTGCATCCCACAATGACTTTGGGTCCATACTCCCAGAGGGTTAAAGAATAGGAAAGCTATCAAAGGAGAGGATGGGATATGGAGTTCTAGTGTTGGGAATTGTGTGGAGTTGTACCCCTCTTATCCTATGGTTTTGTCAGTGTTTCCTTTTTATAAATTAAAAAATTATGTTTCAACTAAGAAGGAAAAATAAAAGTGGTGATTTATTTGTTTGATCAGAGAACAGCTCAACTCTGATTTAAGGAGATGAGGCCTATTAAACCTGGAACTTTAGAGCCTCTGACAAGAAAGTCTTTTTGCATAACCATTATACTATATCACCCATCCTAAAATACTTTTTTTCATTTTTTTATTATTTTTATTTTAATTTTATTTATAAAATGGAAACACTGAGGAGTATGGACCCAAGGTCATTATGGTGTACAGAAGGTGGAAAGTCTGGTTTCTGAAATTGCTTCCTTGATGAAAGTGGACACTGACAGGTCAACCCATACTACCAGCCTGTCTTTCTCTTTCCCTAGTGGAGCAGAGCTCTGGGGAAGCAGAGTTCCAGGACATATTGGTGGGGTCGTCTGCCTAGGGAAGTCCGGTTGGCATCATGGTTACATCTGGAACTTGGCAGCTGAAAAAAGAGTTTAACATTTAAAGCAGAACAAATTGTTGACTAATCATGAACCTAAATTCTGGAATAGTGCAAATGAAGATTTGGGGTCTCTTTTGGAAATAGCTAGTAGATCTATTAGTTTTTTCCTGAGCCTGACCTCTAATATGCAGGTAGATCCAAGATGATGTCATGGCTGGAAAAGGGGCTAGAAATATGGATCAGGGAACAGAATAGCTCCCAAATCTGGGAAATAAATGTCTTTTTAAAACACATGTACAAACACACGCAGGCCCACTTGTGTACACACACACACACACACACACACACACACACACACTCTTTTCCAACTCCAATCCTGTTTTAAAATAATTAATGAAAAGAGTCCCACAAGAATAGAAGAAACAAAAGGAGCACATACTCAGATCATGATGATCAACAGTAAAACAAACCCAGAGACACAAATAGCAGTAACAGAAAAGAATGAGCTGTGAAAGAGGGAGAAAGAAATGAATAAAGTGCTATAGAATGATGAGACAGTACCAACTTAAATGAATTTAGATAAAGTAAGTTAGACACAGCATCCATGGTATACACTATATATTTTTTTCTTTTTTTAATTTTTTATTTAAGAAAGGATTAGTGAACAAAAGCATAAGGTAGGAGGGGTACAACTCCACACAATTCCCAACACCCAATCCCCATAACCCACCCCCTCCCCTGATAGCTTTCCCATTCTCTATCCCTCTGGGAGCATGGACCCAGGGTCGTTGAGGGTTGCAGAAGGTAGAAGGTCTGGCTTCTGTAATTGCTTCCCCGCTGAACATGGGCGTTGACTGGTCGGTCCATACCCCCAGTCTGCCTCTCTCTTTCCCTAGTAGGGTGTGACTCTGGGGAATCTGAGCTCCAGGACACATTGGTGGGGTCTTCAATCCAGGGAAGCCTAGCCAGCATCCTGGTAGCATCTGGAACCTAGTGATTGAAAAGAGATTTAACATATGAAGCCAAACAATTTGTTGAGCAATCATGGATCCCAAGCTTGGAATAGTGGAGAGGAAGTGTTAGGGAGGTACTCACTGCAAACTCTAGTGTAGTCCTGCTTTCAGGTATATATTTTGCAGTAGTTTATGGATACGTGTGCACATAAGCTCTCTCTCACAGAAACTGGTGTATATCTAGGTTATGGGACCTTGTTAGAAAGTGAACTACCTGAGATGAAATTAGAGTGTACTATTAAAGGAAAGGT
Source organism: Erinaceus europaeus (assembly GCF_950295315.1). Lineage (NCBI taxonomy): Eukaryota > Metazoa > Chordata > Mammalia > Eulipotyphla > Erinaceidae > Erinaceus > Erinaceus europaeus. Next base: position 29,512,828 of record NC_080179.1, read on the forward strand.
CTCACCCGGGTAATGAAGCTGAAGGGTTGTCATTCCACACGTGAAGTCTCTGGATACATTCTGAGGTGAAGCATGTTGAGGTAGCAATCGTTGCTTTGGTTAGGTTGTGATCGGCAGATGCAATGTTATTTGGTTTGGATTGGGAGATGCATACGGGAAAGTGGGCCCTATCCAAGGGTTCCAGGACTGGGGGAAGTAGGGGCTCTATAGTGAAGATGTGAGGTTCCTGCTGTCTTAGGGTTCAAAAAGACACTCAATAGTTAATATTATCATCACATTATTTGTTAATTGGGTTAACTTTGAAAAGTCCCTTTGTTATGGTTTGCTGGACAGTACCCAGTATCTTGTATATAGCTGTGCTATTGGAAGCTTTTCTTATACAGTATCTGATTATTCTCCACTAGTTTTGTTTAAGCTAAATTTCTCTCTACCATTTGACATTAGAACACTAACACATTTTTCTTGTTTAAAAGTGTGAGAGTTCCCATAGTTTGGTATACATGAACTTAAATACTGAATGCTAATAAATCAGGGAGTTCTTCTAAATTTGAAAATAGATTTCAACATACATATATACAAAATGACTGGTTATACTGCTATTAATGACTTTAAAATGTATGTGATGCCTAATTTACCAATAGTTAGTAAGCTTGTACTATGAGGTATAGTTTTTTTTTTTTTAAATCTTTATGTTCAGTGACAGAAAACACTTAGAGATCATTGATTCAGGGACAATATTAGGAAGATATTATATACAGTATGCATGTAAAGATTTCTACTGGAGTCAGAATACATGGGATTTAACCGTGACTACTCTCTCCTGCTCTTCACTTCAGCCAACTAAGAAGGTGGCCTTGACTTAATCAGTTTACCTCTTTAATTCTCTTTCCATATTTATAAAATTTGGCTATTAGTAATTTCTTCATGAGGTTATTTTGGAAATTAAAAGATGTAATGCATCTAAGCTTTTTACACTGTAAAAAGCTGGTCCTCAGAGAGCATTTGTTGTTGCTGTTGTTGTCCTCATCAAGAAACAAAGCCTGGAAAAGCAGATGACCAACCACTAGGTTAGGCAGAAGGGGTAGGAAGGGCTCATGAAAAGCAAAACACTTAAATGACTACATGTTTGACAGGAAAGCAAGTAGGACATGATTTAAAAATAAAAGCAGGTGAGAAAATAGAAGTTTACTCATATATGTTGAGAAAATATAACTATGCTCAATATCTGGATAAATTAAAGGGGAAATCCAAAAGTAGTTATAATGGGAGCAAGACATACATACTAGTCCTCTAAATCCTGAGAGTGCTTAACTATGATCAATGTTCTGCATTGCCTTTGTAGATTATACCAAAAAAGAAAGACATGGCTTTAATTCTAGGGAACTTTTTCTCATGTACTTTGACAAAATTAGACCTCTTCTACTAATTAATAAAACTTTTCTATGAGGTGGACTGCAGATACATTTGTTGCATTGCAGATGATTATCCAAAGAGTCCATGAAAACAAATAACAAGGATTATACCAAAAACAGTGAGATGAAAGACAAAATTCTTTCACCAAACAAATATGAGCTGGCAGGCAGCTGCAGGTGGTAGAATTTTGTTGCTCAAATGTATGCTGGCCTTGAGTTTTGGCATATTCAATCTTCGATTTTTCTATTTTCTTATAAAAGTAGAAACTTTAAGTTCAGTTTCTTTTCACTACATTGTCTTTTTTTATTCTTCCTTTTAGGAAAAAATGATATATTTGGAGAAATGGTTCATCTCTATGCCAAACCTGGAAAGTCTAATGCAGATGTAAGAGCTCTCACATACTGTGATTTACATAAGATCCAGAGAGAAGATTTATTAGAGGTTTTGGATATGTATCCTGAGTTCTCTGACCACTTTCTAACAAACCTAGAGTTGACGTTCAACCTAAGACATGAGAGTGCAAAGGTATATGCTGTTTGTTTGTTATTGTACTTCTGACACTTTATTTTATTCTTGGTTGCCCAAATATTGCTGAAATATTACAACAAAAATTTACAAACTCTGAATGTTTGGAAGAAAGACCAACTTTTTATTGGAATTACTAAAGTATAAGCAAGGAATTTAGTCTAATTATTTTCAAATATTGAATAACTTTAAATAGATCAATTAAATTTGACCTTGTAGCAACTCTTAGGTGAAATATTTTACTTGAAACAACCTTATTCATATTTAGTGTGTTGTTTATTTGTAAGAAATACTGCTGAAATGGTAGAATATTAAAGTACCTTAAAGTTTATCTTACACATGCATTGCATTAGCCCAGATATTGTTTATACAAAGCCAATACTGCATATGCTAGTGAGTGCTGCTTTTTAATAAAAAAAAAAAAAACTCAAACTTAGGCCTATATTCAAGATAATTCCCAAATCACAGAAGTGTCTATTAATCAAGCATATATCTGAATCAAACTAGTGCTGCTAAACTAACTAGAGTTAATAGTTAACCTTTTTTTAAAAATAAAAGTTCATTTTTATAACAGGGTTATTGCTGGGGCTTGCTCCCTACACAATTCCACCATTCCCAGTGAAGATTTCCTTCCTTTTATTTTACTTTTTCCTTTTCTTTTCTTTTTTTAGAGGGTATAAGGCAGAGAGAGAGAGAAAGAAAGGGGGAGAGAGAGAGAGAGAGAGGGATATATATATATATATATATATATATATATATATAGAGAGAGAGAGAGAGAGAGAGAGAGGGGGAGTTGCAGAACTACTCTACCACTGGTGAAGCTTCCTTCTTGCAGGTGGTGACCAGAAGTTTGAACCTGGGTCTTCCCTCATGGGAAATGTTTGCACTACTGGCATGCCACCATCAGGCATTGAGATGACATTTTAAATGAAGCTACACGTACATTAACCTGTATGAATTCTGAGAGTGTAACCCTTCATTGTCTTTAACTCTGAAAATGTGTCTTCAAAATTTCCCTTTATTCATGCTTTTGTTATACTCCACAACTTAACACTCTGCTGTTCCTCTGTTCTCTTCTCTTCAAAACCCCATAATTCCAACTCAAATTATTCTTCTCAGAAATTAAGTGCTGGGTTTAATATCTTACATTTAGCATTAAAATTTTAACAAATATATCCTCAGGGGGTGGGGGATGATCATTATATAAATAGGTGAGTAAAAGGGAAAATGGATTTCACCGTGGAGTAGAGTCTTTGTCAGGTACTGATACTGAAAAGCACTTGTAGACAAAGGATTTTTCTTTATTGTTTTGTTTGTTTAGTGTTCGTTTTTTATGCCACCAGGATTATTGCTAGGGTTTCATGCCAGCACCAGTCCTGGAAACAATTATTTTCTTTTGTTTTACTTGATAAGACAGGGTGAAATTGAGAGGGGAAGGAGAAATAGATAATAGATAGATAGGTAGATGATGATGATAGATAAATAAAGATAATGATAGGTAAGTAGATAGTTTACTTCTGCAACCTTGTTTCATTGCTGCTGAAGCTCTCCCCCGCATACCCTCATCCCCACCTCACCTTGCAGGTGGGACTAGTGGCTTGAACTATGGTGCTTGTTCATGGTAACATGTATTAAACCAGGTGTAACTGCACTGGACCCCCAAAGAGAAACTCTTATGGTATGGATGCTTCATTTAATAATTTGAATTAACAGTCAACTTACTTATTCTTTTAAAAAACCTCAAATACACTGTGACTAGGGAATTGGCTCATCAGTAAAACACAAGCCTTGTATCCATGAAATCTTAGATGTAGTCACCAGCACTGCATAAAAAAAGACAAAATAGCACATCAAAATGGCAGAGCCAAGATCTAGTCTTTGTCTTTCAATGAAAAAAATCTAAACACTAAAATTTTGAAAAATAAGTAAATGGTAGAAGGTAAAAGTTAAAATAACATATATATAATGGATTTAATACAATATTTTATCAAAGTCCAGTCTCAACAAAATGTCACCAACCTTATTCTTATTTTGCCTTGAAAAGCAATAAGAATCTGTCTCAGATAAATTACATAATAAATTAAGGCAGGATCCAACTATAAAAAACAGTACATTCCACTTGTTTCATTTATTTATTTGAGAACTTCCATTTTTTATTGTATTTTACAGAAATAATAAGGGAAATGGGTGGTGGAACAGACTGTTGAACATACATGTTACAATGTGCAAGGACCCAGGTTCAAGCTTCCAGTGCCAACTTGCAAACGGAAAGCTTCATAAGCAATGAAGCTGCACTTGGAGGTGTCTCCCTGTCTCTTTCCCTCTCCCTCTTCGCTCTCAATTTCTCTCTGTTCTTTTCCAATAAATAAATAAAATATTTTAAATAACCAGATATGGAAGACTAATGAACTCAGAACAGATATAATAAATATTTCAAAGCACTGTTTACTAAATTCAACCTTACATTTGTTAGTGTGAAATGTAACCTTGTGATCTTTGTTGTGTAATTAACTGTCACTGCTAATTATAACTAGTTTAGAGACTTTCCACTGCATTTTACAGTTTCTGAAGCATTTTTTAATATTATTTTAACCTCACCAAATTACATAAAGCACATTCCACATAAAAGAATATGTTGTCTCTAAATGTTGACAATACCATCCCCAAACATTCTAAATAAATGACTTCCACAACTATGATTTCCCCATCAGATGATGAAACTCTAGAATTATTCTATCAGTCTATTTTATAATTTAGAGGCAACTATTATGCAAAATATATTGCAGCTATTTGCCTGTAATATAATAATTAAGTCGCAAAGTGGTTAAATTATATGAAAAAGTAGAGTTAACTGATAGCACATTATGTTCAAATTGAATAATCTTCCATTTTATTTTCATATTCTATTAATGAAGTCTGATCTCTTACTACGATCACAATCTATGAATGATTCAGAAGGAGACAACTGTAAACCGCAAAGAAGAAAATTGTCATTTGATAGTGAAGGAGAAAAAGGTAATTTGTTATATTTCTAAAATTTAAAAAATAGAACTTGTGGTTATTATTTTTTATTTAAATGTCTGTTATGCTTTTTATTTTAAGATAAACATAATTAGGGTTTTAGGAGTACGAAAGGTTTGCCCTTTACTTTTCTCTTCTTTGTTAATGACAAATATCACTCAACTATATGATATCTACAAGGACATCACAGAAAACAGAATATGTTGATTTTAAAAAGTAAAAGAAGACAACTACTAAGTGTTGAACAGTTATACTTCAGATTTCTTTTCTTTTTCTTTAGTGATTTAATAATGGTTTACAAGATTGTAGGATAAAAGGGGTACAATTCCATACAATTCCCAGCACGATAGTTTTATATTCCACCCCCTCCATTGGAAGATTACATATTGTGGGGCTCAGTTCTCCTCTGTGCGTAGGCCAGGGACCATGGTGGGGGGCAGGTCACCGAGAGGTTCAGGGGACCCTGCTGACAAGGATGAGTGTGCAGAGGGAAATCACGACCTCTGGGAGAAGTTTCAGAGAGACAACTCATTTATTCGGGAGTACAAGCAGGTGGATATACCCAAGGGTTAGGAAAAAGGTTAAGGTAATCATTAATCCAAACACAAAACAGGGTTAAATCTTGACCTATCAAGTATGTGATCATAGATGGAAAGTTATTGTATAAGGTCTGGACACGAGCTCATAATGCATAGGCAGGCTTTTCTCTAAGGGTGAATTACGAGTACCTTGGGGCAAGGGGAAGGGAGCAGTTGAGCAAAGCCAGGATATTTGTGGTGGGTTTCAGTTGGCCATACACAGTAATTTACAGCATTTGTTCAAAGGAATGAAGAAGTATGTGCAGGAAGGTTTCCAGCCTGGAACACTCTATCCATCATAAGGTCATGAGGTCAGGTGGGGACCTGCTTACCACCCCTACTGTGAGGCGGGGGCTCAGGGTCGACCCTCTCAGAGCCTTATGGAGATGATGGCCTGGATTTCCCAGACAGAGGGCTTTTCCCCACAACCTATTCTTTATCCCTTTGAGTGTATGGACCAAAATTCTTTATGGGGTGCAGAAGGTGGAAGGTTTGGCTTCTATAATGGCTTCTCCACTGAACATGGACAATGGCAGGTCAATTCATACCACCGGCTTGTTTGTGTTTTTCCTTGATGGGATAGGACTCTGGGGAGGTGAGGTTCTAGGAAACATCAGTGAGGTCTTTTGTCCAGGGAAGTCAGGATAGCATCATGCTATCATCTGCAACTTGTTAGCTGAAAAGTAGTAAGATATAAAATAGGACAAATTGTTTAATAATCAGGAATCTTAAGGTAAGAGTAGAGGAGATGCAACTAAGGGTCTTCGTGTGGGAAGAAGCAAAGAAGTCCATTTTAGGTAAAGTCAGGGGTGGCATGACTTTAGTAATTTTTTCCTGAGCCCAACAGCTAACATGCAGAGGCTAAAACTATTGTCTGGAAAGAGAATAGAACTAGAAAGCTGAACTAGGGCACAGAGTAGCTCCCTAAAATGAGGAGCTACCATTAACTGTAAACCCCCACTGATCTGACCCAGGGCTCATATCTATTCATATTTAGCATAGAAGCCTGTGTAACTTCTGCATCCTGTCAGTCTGACCTCTCATTTCATGGTCACAGCTAGAAATATTCTAGGCTTCACTCATTTCAGGACCAGTCTTCCTCAATTGGTGTAATAGTTGATTGACCCAGCCTCCCTTCGGAGAGTGCGGAAGTCTCTACCATTGCTTTTCTACATTGAAGGCAAGGTCCTGTAGAGACCCACAAAAGGACTTATGATGTTGTTCCTAATGGAGATGACCAGTGATGATGGAGAGAATTTAATCAAGTATTTATTGAGATTATTTTTTGGGGGGTGTTCTCATTTATAGTACCATTATTGACACAGGTGTAATTTCACATTTCCCCATGAAAGGTTTTTGTTGAACACTCTCTCCTCCATAGTCTTTTTTTTTTTTTCTTACCAGAGCACTATTCAGCTATGGTTTATTGGTAGTGTGGGGGATTGAACCTGGGGCTTTGGAGCCTCAGGCATGAGAGTCTGTTTGCATAATCATTATGCTATCTATCCCTGCTCCCAATTTAGGCTCTAGGACCAGGACTCCAGGGTTTTCTCCACATCCTCCCATCTTCTCCTTCCTCAGAATCTTTTGGTATAACACATCCCCATCTAGGCCAAGTTTCATTTTGTGTTTTCCTTCTCTGTACTTGTTTCTTATATTCTACCTATCAAATCATTTAGTATTAGAAGAATGTTCTTGAGATAACTCCTTTTACATATCAAGTGTTCAGTCCTCTCACATGCTTATATGACACAAATGAAGGTGGTATATATTCACCTTTTTAATCTTCACTCTGTGAACATATCACTCCTTATTCTCACTAGAATTTTCTGCCATCTAGCTATTCTTTATATTTTACTCATATATTTAACAAATACTTATTTACTATTTAAAAAGCTAATAGTTTCCTTTGTTTTTATACCCAATGGACCTTGTCTCATTCCTCCTGTGCTCTCTTCTCAAGTAATCTTAGTTCTGTCATCAGTTTCCATGGGGTTATTATTTTTTAATTTGTTAATCATTTTTACATCCTTATAATGCACATTTGAGTGAAATTATTCAATACTTTTTCACTTGTACTTTACATAATTCCTTCAAGCGCCTCCTATTTTTCTGTAAATGGTAAAAAATGTTATATTTCTATGATTATTAGTACCTGATGTACTAATAATGTACCATATTCTTATTTAGTTGTCTGTCATTGGACATTTTAATTATTCTTTGATTAAGATAATGTAAATAGCACTGTAATGAACATTGGTGTAGATATAACTTTTTGTAGTAGTGTTTTTGTGTTCTGCAAACAGATACCCAAATGTGTGAGTGTTGGTTAATATGGTAGCTCTAGCTTTAGTTTCTTGAGGTTGCGTATCATTTTCCAAAATAATTCACCTATTTACATTCTCACTAATTATGAATGAGGCTTCCAATTTATCCACAATTTGTCAACACTGGTTGCTATTTCTGCTGTATATTATCTTCTTGAGTATGAATTGGTATCTCGTAGTGGTCCTAATTTACATTTCACTTATAATCAGTGGTAAAGAACAATTTTTCATATAACTGTCAGACATCTAAATGTACTCATTGGAGAAGTTGTTATTCAAATACTCTACCCAAAACTGGCCAGATAGCTCACTTGGATAATGTGCCAGTTTTGTCATATTTACCACCTAGGTTCCAACTTGGCTCCCACCACACTGGAAGAAACTTTGATACTGTAGCATATATTTTTCCTCTCTCTTTGTATCTCTGTCTCTTTATAGCTGAAAAAATCTTTTTAGATCAGAAAAGCCTATCTAATGACAAAAACAAAAGCCCCCTTTTTATTGAGTTGCTCTTTTTGTTGTTAATTTGTGTTAGTACATTATTTACCTTGGATACTATTACTTTATGGACATATGTGAAAAAAAATTTTTTTTCCATTTTATTGGGAGGTTAATGTCACAGTTGTGTACACATGGACACAATTTCCCAGCTCCTCTTGATGGTTATCTGCAAAATATTCTCATCTCCAATGTAGGACCCCAAACTTTGGTGCAATACGGCACCCCTAGTTCAGGATTCACTTATGTTCTTCTCTTACCCTGTCTGCTGAGTTTCACCTACCCATGAAGTGATCTAGTATGCATCCTCTCTTTCTGTCTCATGCCACCCAACACTTTTTCAAATTCTATCCAAGGTGAGGCAGAGATTGGGATTTTAGAGTTTTTGGCCTAATATCTAAGCTTTTGCTAGTTGGACTTGTCTTAGAAACATTGATCACATCCTTGTCCATTTTCCCCTTCTTTTCCTTATGCATTAGCTTTCTTCTTTTGCTGTAGTTATATTTTATTGGTTCTATTCTATTGACACCATTGAACACCTCATTTTGAGTTTGAGTTCTTTTGCTTTTTTTCACATGTGACTCCATTAAGTAATTCTTGCAAGGCATAATTGTTGATAGTGAATTTCTTTAGTTTCTGTATGTTTGAGAAGATTTTAATTTCTCATTCATATTTGAAGAATAATTTGGCAGGACAGAGTATTCATGGCTGGATATATATATATGTATATATATATGTAGACATATATATATATATATATATATATATATATAACTATAACTATGATTATGTCATTCTACTCCCTTCTTGCTTCTAGAATGTATGATGAACATTTTGATGAAAGTCTGATGGTTCTACATCTGTGTGTCATATTTTTTCCTTCCCCTAGCAGAAAGCAATATTTTTTTTGTCCTTGCTCTTGGGTAGTTTTACTATGATGTGTCATGGTATGGGCCTCTTTGGATCACAGAACTTGAGTTTTCTTTCAGCTTCCTGAATGTTTTAAACACTACCCATGTGTGGAAAATTATCTGCTATTATTTTTATGGATATGTCTCTCTCTCTTTCTTTTTGAGGATCCCAACAGTCTCACATTCATTTATCTGTTGATGTCTGCTTTTTCACAGAGAATTGCTTCATTTTTCATGAACCTTTCCTTTCCAACAGCTTTGCACTCAGAGGTGTGTGTTGATTTTATCTTCTGTTCCTAATGGTATCTCCTAAAGCTGATTTATTCTACTTAGTAGGCCTCTTATGTAAGCCTCATCCATCCAAAGTGTACTTCATTTCCTGTAGCTCTGTTGGAAGTTTTCATTTTGAGTCTTGTAGCTCCTTGGTTAAATGATCTCTGGGATCCTGAATTTGTGTCTATATGTTATGGTTAAAGTCTGAATTTTCTTCATAATATGCTTTCTAAATTCAAATGTTTTTTTCCAAATTTTTGTGAACTTGAATAATTGAATTTCCCCACATGCTTTGACTAAGCATAGTTTCTGCTGTTTAGATGGCAGATGGCATTGCTACTGTTTATATGCTGGGGACAGGGAAGGTTGAGTCTTCTATATACTCTTGGGTAGGTATAAATGGAATAGGTTCTCAATGCGTTGTTTCAGACTGTACTGTGAACTTTGGCAGTTCTCTGCTACAGTCTGGCCAGGCCACACTGTACTTTTGACCAAGTTTTTCCCACCTTTTCAGGCTGAGCCTGTGTTCTGCTGTTCCAAAATGGAGCCAGCTTCTGACTACTGAATCTCAGTGTAAGCTGTTTTTGTGTTGAGAGTTTGTCTCACTTCCCTACCATGCACACTTGCAGCCACCTGTAGCTCAGTAAATTCCTTTAAACTTCTTATGTAGGGTTTTGTTGTTGTTGTTGTTTGTTTTGCCCATTGTTTTATCTAGTTGTTTGTGCATGATCTTTCAATTGCAGCTACTTCATGGCCACGACTTTCTCTGAAATTTGGAAAATAACTTCTAAACAGTAAGCTGTCTTTTCATTTTGTTCTTTTGTTATGTAAATGGAGCCACACAATTTCTTAGAAACAGCTTGGTTAACATAGCTCTTGCCCTGCCTGGAACAGATGCATTCAATCATTTCAAATACAAATTTGAAATAAAATCAAACCTTATGACAAGATTAAGTACAACTCAGTGAGAAGCTAGGTGAGGAAGGTCTTCGTTGTGTCTGCTAGAAATATCAACTGTTGTCCCATACCCATGCAACAGACATTCTTTTCTATACTTTGCTTGATTTCTCAATAGAATCTGACATTGTGAATCAGATCTTTGTCCTTTTCTTGAACATATTTTTTACTTTTAGATGTTTTTTTTTAATTTTTTATTTAAGAAAGGAGACATTAAAAAAACCATAGAATAAGAGGGGTACAATTCCACACAATTCCCATAACCTGATCTCCACATCCCACCCCCTCCCCTGATAGCCTTCCCATTCTCTATCTCTCTGGGAGTATGGATCCAGGATCCTTGTGGGTTGCAGAGGGTGGAAGGTCTGGCTTCTGTAATTGCTTCCCCGCTGAACGTGGGCATTGACTGGTTGATCCATACTCCCAGTCTGCCTCTCTCTTTCCCTAGTAGGGTGGGGCTCTGAGGAAGTGGCGCTCCAGTACACATTGATGGGGTCGTCTGTCCAGGGAAGTCTGGTCAGCATCCGGAACCTGGTGGCTGAAAAGAGAGTTAACATACAAAGCCAAACAAATTGTTGAACATACTTTTAGATGTTTTATTTACTTTATTTTATTGGATAGAGACAAAGAAAAATCAAGAGGGGGGGTGGAAGAGAGAGAGAGAAGAGAGAGAGAGAGACCTGTTGCACCATTTTACCTCCTATGAAGCTTTCTCTTTGCAGGTGGGGACCAGGGGCTTAATCCCAGGCCTTTGCACATTGTAACGTGTGTGCCCTACCATTACACTACTGCTCAAGGCCCCTTGAATAGTCTTCTTTTAGTATATGTTTTACTTCACTTTCTTCTTTATTTCTCTTCCTATTTTTACTTCCTCTTCTCTCCTACTCTCAAAATCCCCTAAATTGTAGGATTACTAGCTTCTAAGCTAGTACATTACTATAGTTTCTAGATCTTTTCTAGAAACATCTAGCTACTAGAAATTCTTAACATAGCAATCTAGATCTTCTCTCCTCAATCTATATCATACTTATATCCTAAAAGTTATATTTATATTTATTTTATAGTTTGATTATATTTTCACAAAAGAGATGCAATTATATCTTAATCCAAGACTATCTGGGTTTGAATGCCATATACCACACTGCCTATTTAATAATATATTTGAAATTTCAAAGGCATTTCAAGAACAGTATTCTGTAATTTGAGTTATGTTGTCCCCCTTGCAGTCACTCTCCATCATCAATTCTCTTGTACATCATTTCTACCCAAACTTCTATTTTTTAATTTTTTATAAAAAGGAAACACTGACAAAACCATAGGATAAGAGGGGCTCAACTCCACACAATTCCCACCACCAGGACTCTGTATCCTATACCCCACATCCCTGATAGCTTTCCTATTTTTTAACTCTCTGTAAGTATGGACCGAGGATCATAATGGGATGTAGAAGGTGGAAGGTCTGGCTTCTGTAATTGCTTCCCTGCTGAACATGGGCATTGACATGTTAATCCATACTACCAGCCTGTCTTTCTCTTTCCCTAGTGGGGCAGGGCTCTGGGGAAGCAGGGCTCTAAGACACAATGGCGGGATGGTCTGCCCAAGGAAGTCTGGATGGCATCATGTTGGCATCTGGAACCTGGTGGCTGAAAAAAGAGTTAACATATAAAGCCAAACAAATTGCTGACTAATCATGAACATAAAGGCTGGAATAGTTCAGATAATGAGTTGGGGGGGGTCTCCATTTTATAGATAGTTAGTAAGCCTATTTTAGTTATATTCCAAAAGAGCCCACGACTATATGAGTTGTTTTTTTTTTTTTTTTTTGGTTTGTTTGTTAAGTTTTTATTTTTTCTGAAATGCAGGTGGATCCAAGTTATTGTCTGTGGAGATGATGTCATGGCTGGAAAAAGGACCAGGAAGTTGGATTAGGAAATAGAGTAGCTCCCAAATATGGGAAAGGTGTACAAATGTTGACTGTAGACCCCATTGATTTGATCTGATCTGGGGCCCATATTCAGCTTAGGAGACTATGTAACTTCTGTATTCCTGTAGATCTGAGCTCACATTCTGTGATCATGAGTAGGAAGGTTCCAAACTGCCTTAATTTCAGAACCCATCTTCCTCAGGTGGAGCATAGAGTATGTTTTTCCAGCCTCCCTTCGGAGGATGAAACATTATCTACCATTGTTGATCCTGTGGAGGGCAAGGTCCTATGGGGGCCCACAAAGCGATCTATTGTGTTGTTCCTGATAGAGATGACCGGTAACAATGGAAAGAGGGATTTATTCGAGGTCTATTTGGGAATCTCAGGACTCCCCGACTAGGGCTCCAGCTGATGGGGTGGCCTTATAGTGACTAAATAGTCATTGTTAAAGCATGCCAGTCTCTTGCTTTTGCAGTCCTTATTTTGATAAGTTTAGCTTTGGAGTGACTGAGGGAAGTATAATAGGAAGTAATTGAGGTGAGTATCTAAGTCTAAGTAGAAACTATTTCATTATGAACTTTATGGTGTCTTTTTAGGTTATTCTACTTGTTTGCTGCATATATTGACTCACTGCAGACTATTGGTGCACTTTTGCTTTTGCCCTAATTTATGGATACGTAAGAACATATGCCCTATCTCATGGGATGTGGTCTATATCTAGGTTTTGGGACTTTGTTAGGAAGTGAACCACCTGAAATGGAATTAGAGTATCCTATGAGAAAGGAAAGGTCTCATGTGAGTAATGAGGCTGAAGGGTTGATATTCCACACAGGCATCACTTCTTTGGACACAGTCTGAAGTGAAGCATGCCAAAGTGGTACTCATTGAGTTGATTAGGTTGGGATCAGCAGATGCAATAGCATTTTGTATGAATTGACAAAGGCATGCAGGTAATTGATCCCTACTCTAGAGGTTCCAAAACTGGGGGAAATATAGGTTCTATATAGGAAGTGGGAAACTTTGTTGTTTTAGAGTTTAAGAAGGCAATAGAGAGTTATTGCTATAATCAAATTATTTGGCAATTGGAAAATTGTCAATTAACTTTGAAAATTCCATTGATAGGATTTGCTGTGTCATACATGACCTCACCATAATTTATGTCCTTTGACATTGCTGATATATAGATGTGTCATACAGAGTAGTGCCACTGGTTGCTTCTGTTCTCCCTGGTCTAAGCTTTTAGGAGAGTCAACATTTCAAAGACTCAGCCTATTGTCTGTGCATTAAAAAGTTTGAGACTTTCAATCAATTTTTCCCCTCTCTGAACTTCTATTTTTTTAAATATTTATTTATTTATTCCCTTTTGTTGCCCTTATTCTTTTTATTGTTGTAGTTACTATTGTTGTCATTGTTAAATAAGACACAGAGAAATGGAGAGAGGAGGGGAAGACAGAGAGGGAGAGAGAAAGACACCTGCAGACCTGCTTCACCACCTGTGAAGTGACTCCCCTGCAGGGGGGGAGCCCGGGGCTCGAACCGGGATCCATCCACTGGTCCTTGTGCTTTGTGCCACCTGCGCTTAACCTGCTGCACTACTGCCCAACTCCCTGAACTTCTATTTTTAATTGCATTATCATCAACTTACTGTTTTCTGCCTCTCATTCATAAACTTATTTTATTAATTTTTATTTATAAAATGGAAATATTGACAAGACCATAGGATAATAGGGGTACAATTCTCCACAATTTCTATAATTGCTTCTCCACTGAACATGGGCATGGCAAGTCGATCCAGCCTGTCTTTCTCTTTACCTAGTGGGGCAGATCTCTGGGGAGGTGAGGTTCCAGGACTCATTGGTGGGGTTGTCTGCCCAGGGAAGTCTGATTGGCATCATGGTAGCATATGGAACCTGGTGGCTGAAAAAGAGTTAACATATAAAGCAGAACAAATCATTGATTAATCATGAATCTAAACGCACGAACATTGCAGATGAAGATTTGGGGTTTCCATTTGGAAAAAAATAGTAGGACATAAACTTCTTTGAGATACACAGTGTTTAGTCAACTGTAGAGTTAGTGCTTGCCATTATTCATTAGATTAATGAATTAATGCAATGAAATTTTAGCCTCTTCTTTTAGATTCTTCCTTCTTTTGCTTTCATAACCCAAGCTTTTTCACAGGCCTGTTCATTTTACATTTACTCCCTAGGTTTACTCCCTATTTATATCAGTTTCAACTTGCTCTATATCTTAAGTGAACTAAACTTAAGTGAACTAAACTCATATTCTTCCTTTAATAGAATTACTTACCTATAATAAAAAGTATACATGTCCTGTGTTATATAGCACATTTTCACCCATTAAAATGACATTTTATCATAACTAAGTACCAAAGATATATTTTCACATGAATTATTTAATCATTTAAAAAATATATGGTGTTCCTTTGTGAAATCCTTAGTCACTTCCCTCTTGTAATATTGTCAAACTTTGCCTTTTACAGTGGTTATATATATTTGTGGTTTTTTATCTAACATGCTATACATTCTTTTAGCAAAAGTTGGTTGGTAATTATTTGCTGAATTGTGCTAATTGTTGAGTCTTTTGGGTAATTTCATAATAAACCACACACAAATGGGCAATGGTTTTTTTTCTTTTGCGATTTTCACAATTTTAGTTACTTTTTACTAAAGCAAGTTTTCATTATAACATTTTATTAAGTATCATCTGTGTATTATTAAGTTTAAACTATTGTATATACCGTACAAAGTTCTAAAAGTTGAATTCTAACCTTACAGTTGATCACTATTGCCTGATTCATGCACTCCCTTTTCTGACAACCACTAACTATTGTGTAGTCAAAAAAGTTTGCTCTTTTTTTTTCTTTTTTAGTCCAGTAATTTGTATGGGGGTTTTGTTTATTTGTTTATTTGTTTTGTTTTGGTGAGATTTTCCTGATTTCAAGACCATTACAGTAATGCTGCTCTTCCATAGACTTAATCTAAATTCTTTATCCTGAAGTTAATCTCTTGTTTTGATCTCACTGGAAATAAAGAACAGCTTGAGAATATCACCAATATAGTAATGTCCCAGTACAGGTGAAGATTTATTAAATCTCCTTTCAATCATTTTTAGTTTCCTCATTTTCAAGATAAACAATCTAATATTTTCATCTCCTGCTAAGATCCTAAGAGCATGTCACGATTTTCTGTTGTTCCCATGACACTTGGCATTTCCATTGACTGTGAAAAAATTTCTTTTCATCACTTATTTAGTCTATAAGACCCATTTTATATAATGTATACATAGTAAGGGATTTTCCTAACAGCTTGCAACTCTAATTTTTCTAGTGTTACAGTGAGTAAGCATTATTAGGTTAATGTGAAAACATAACTAACAGAACTTATTTCAGATTTTAGATTGCATTCCAGAAGAGAGTGTGAAATTTATTGAAAACAATTTAGTACCCATTATGCAAATCTAATATTCTGAAGGTGACCACTCAATCTATACATACAATAACTAAGAGAGAGAGATCAATAGGGAAGAAAAGAGGTAGTTTCTCATTTTCTTATCCATGTAAGGTTTTAAAATGAGTTTCTATAAAATCTAACTAAAAAATTTAAAATATCAGAAAATAATAGTATACTTATTTTGAATTCACTTCATTAGGATAATAGTAAATTTTGTTTCCTTGTAATGTTGTTTTAGTGTTTTCACATTGTCATCCAGAAGTCAAAAAGTTTGAAGCCAGACTAATAATTCATGTCTTTCATACAAAAGGTGGTGGGTTCAGCTGTTAGCACATATGATGGAAGGGTTCTCTAAACTTTCTGTCTACTGTAATTAAAAAACAAAAGACTTCAGTGGCCGCTTGCCATGGGTTTAGAACAATCAAAGTTTATTACACGACAGTAATTATGAACGTTAAGGAGGCAAATATTGGCTAGTCCTTGTGAACGAGAGACATGAGCCTTTCATGCTAGTTTTACCAGAGCTACACGTGTACAAGTCCTGGGAGGAGCAGCCATGGTGGTAGGGCAACTCTTTACGTTGTGTGAGGACACAGATATGAACCCCACTAGCTGCAACCTGGGAGCACTATTGAAAAGGTGAACTTGACAAGTGGTGAAGTACTGTATCTCCTCCACTGTCACTCACCTTCTCTCTGTCTTTTCTTTCTCAACATGAATGGAAAACTACTGTTTCAGTGCACCTTTATTCTGTGGTCTTTATTCTGAACACAGAAATGTTCACAGAGCAAATGGCTAATGCTTTAAAACTGTGTCTTCTAATGACTCAAATCCAGTCTTTTTTTTTTTTTTTTCAATTTTTTAATTTTATTTTTGTTTACTTACTTGCTTATTTTTACAAGAGCAGCAACTTCTAGCTCATGGCTGTGCACTGGGGATGGCAATGCTGAACCTTGGACTTTCGTGCACCAGTGTCTCTGTGCATAACCATTATGCTATCTACAAACCCCCATCTTGTGATGAAAGGGGAGGAGATGAATTCTAATCTGCAGGAAAAAAAAAAGGAATAAAGGATTTCCAGTCATTTAAGTCTGAAAAAAATAAAAAGATAATAAAGCCTTGATTAAGCAGGCAAAACTATTCTTTGTAAAATGATGGTAACTTGTAAATATAAAATTTCACTTCTAGCAAAAAGAACTCCCCTTGATTACTACTCTCAGATTATTTCCACACAGAACTTGAATAGCATTAAAATTAGGACCTTACACTGTTTTATTTCTGTCATATAATTAAGTTGTTTTTTTTAACATTGTATGAATCCCTGTGAAAACAGAGAAAATCAAACCATAAGTAAATAAACTAAGAGCAAGACCCATGCAGTAGTTGGACAGGAAGGTTTAGGGTACATACTCCCAGAGGGATAGAGAATGGGAAAGCTATCTGGGGCAGGGATATGGAGACTGGGTGGTGGGAACTGTGTGGAGTTGTACCCCTCCTATTCTACGGTTTTGTTAATGTCTCCTTTCTTCAATAAAATAAATAAACAATTTAAAAAGACAATATGAAATAGAGAATAAAATAAAAGAGGGGTCGGGCGGTGGCACAGTGGGTTAAGTGCATGTGTCACAAAGCCCAAGGACCAGCGTAAGGGTCCCGGTTCGAGCCCCCCCCCCCCCACCTGCAAGGGAGTCGCTTCACAGGCGGTGAAGCAGGTCTGCAGGTGTCTATCTTTCTCTCCGCCTCTCTGTCTTCCCCTCCTCTCTCCATTTCTCTCTGTCCTATCCAACAACGAACAACATCAACAATGGCAATAATAATAACCACAACAAGGCTACAACAAGGGCAACAAAAGGGGGAAAAAATGGCCTCCAGGAGCGGTGGATTCATGGTGCAGGCACCGAGCCCAGCAATAACCCTGGAGGGAAAATAAAAAAGAAAAGAAAAGTCCAAAAAAAAAAAAAAAAAATCAGGAGAGAACTCCAAAGAGACTAAATGGTTTAAATTTTATTATAAACGTCCACATTAGCATTATCCATACTCAGAGCCAAGGTACTACAGCTGTGGACTTTAGAGTAAATTCAGTTTACATTGATTCTGCTGGAAAAGAGTCCATGAAAGAGTCTAAAAGAATAGCAATTTCAGGAAGATAAGAAGTTTGAAATCTGATTCAAACTCTACTGAGCACAAATTGTTCTTACTTAGGAGCAGCTAACCTGATGTAATTTACTCAGCAGGTATAAAAATAATCTAGAAAAGTGAAACTTTTGGGGACCAGGCTGTGATATACCTGGCTGAGTGCATGTATTACAATATGCAAGGATCTAAAATCAGGCCTCCACTCCCATGAAGCATTGCTGTAGGTTTCTCTGTTTCTGTCTCTTCATTTCTCAATTTATATCTCTATCAAATTAATTAAGGCCGAAAAGTGGCACATCTGGTTAAGCACACATACTACAATTTAATTAATTCATTCATTAATTAAGACTTTGAAAAGTTAAACTTTTCTGTTTTTTTTTTTAACTTTTACTAGCAAATGATCATTTTTATGGAGCAAAATGATATGCTTATAAAGTGGAAAATATTGGGAGTCGGGTGGTAACACAGCGGGTTAAGCACACATGGTGCAAAGCGCAAGGACTGGCTGAAGGATCCCGGTTTGAACCCCGGCTCCCCACCTGCAGGGGAGTTGTTTCACAAGCGGTGAAGCAGGTCTACAGGTATCTTTCTCTCCCCCTCTCTGTCTTCTCCTCCTCTATCCATTTCTCTCTGTCCTGTCTAACAACGATGACATCAAGAACAACAACAATAAGACAACAAGGGCAACAAAAGGGAATAAATAAATCTAAAAAATTTTTTTAAATAAAAAGTGGAGAATATTGATCAATTTTGGGGGAAAGGGTAAGTTAAAATTATAAAACCTGAGGATGAAATAACAAGAATGGAGTTTAAAGGCTTAAGGAAAGCAGAAGAAATGGATTTATATGCAACTAATCAGACTATTTCCAACCAATTAAATCAGTGGTTGAGTGAAGAAAATATATGACACTTAATATACAATGCTTTGATTGCAAAATCTGTTTTTCTCTCAGATATGGTAAAACTTCTAAGCATCATCAATCACTAATGCTCCAAGTCTTGTAATGAGTAAGAGTGGAGTAGAGGCAGATTTTATTTAGGATCTCAATTCTACTCAGCTTCCACAAAATAGCTGTAATCACACATGTACAAACTATTGTATTTTATCTTACTATTGAATGTAAACCATTAATTAATATAAACCAATAAAGACATTAAAATAAAAAGGGAACTAACTAAATAAATAAATAAATTTCTAAGCAGATGTGAAATCATAAAGAAAATTAATAACACAGTAGACTACTTACTATTCAGCTATTAAAAATTGGTGATTTCACTTTTTTAACCCCATCTTGGATAGAGCTTGAAAAAGAGTCATGTTAAGTTAAATAAGTTAGAAAGAGAAGGATGATCTCACTCATAGACAGAAGTTAAAAAGTACTACCATGGCTCTGGGCTGCCTTCCCTGGGCAGATGACCTCAGGAATGTATCCTGAAACCCCACCTCCCTAGATCCCTACCCAACTAGGGAAAGATAGAAACACGCTGGGGGTATAGATCAACCTGTTAACACCCATGTCCAACAATTACAGAAGCTAGACCTCCAACCTTCTGTGCCCCTTAGAGATCTTTGGTCCATACTCCCAGAGGGATAAGTAGGGTATCTTCCAGTGGTGGGAATGGGATATGGCACACTGGTAGTGGAAATTATGTGAGTTGTACCATTCTTATCCCATAATCTTGTCGATCATTATTAAATCACCAATAATACCAATAATAAATATTTAAAAAAATAAGCTGAAAATAAAAAAATACAAAGCAGAACTTGGGCTGTGTTTGATGTACTGAGCCAAAATAATAGACTCTGGGGTGGTGAGGAGGGTTCAGGTCTTGGAACATGATGTCAAAAGACCTAGAGGGGATTGAATTGTTATGTGGAAAACTGAGAAATGTTATACATGTATAAACGACTGTATTTTATTTTTTGTTACTGTATTTTATTATTGACTGTAAACCATTAACCCCTCAATATATATAATAGTCAACCATATCTGTGACTCTGGGAGAACTACTGCAGTTTCCAAAGGGGGGAATAAGGACACAGAACTCTGGTGGTGGGAACAGTGTGGAATTATATCTACTATCTCATAATTTTGTAAATTATTATTAAGCTAGTAATAAATATTTTAAAAAGAAAACTAATTAAGCAATCTGTTTTGCTACATTTAATTTTAATTGTCAGAACATAAACTAAGTCATTAATAACAATTCTACTTGAAATTGATTTTTAAACCATCCTTTTTTCACCTTGGGCTTCTTTGTGAGTATATATATTACACTGTTTTTAAGAATGGAAAAATATTTAATTTATAGTATAAACTGATTTTTTTAAGTCTTGGGAGTGACCTTAGTGCTAAGGCAGCTTCTTTGGCCTTCTACAAATAACAAAGTAAGTCCATCCAGGCCCAGAATAGAATCAGCCTAGAATCGTGCTGATTAGTTGTTAGCAATAACCAGATGGGGAACTATTCTCTCTCCCCAGGATACTAATGTAAACAATTTCTGGGATTTGTCTCTAAGTTTTCTCTTTCTGAATTATGTTCTTTTTTTTTTTTTATTTAAGAAAGGATTAATTAACAAAACCATAGGGTAGGAGGGATACAACTCCACACAATTCCCACCACCCAATCTCCATATCCCACCCCCTCCCCTGATAGCTTTCCCATTCTCCATCCCTCTGGGAGCATGGACCCAGGGTCATTGTGGGTTGCAGAAGGTAGAAGGTCTGAAGGTAGAAGGTCTGGCTTCTGTAATTGCTTCCCCGCTGAACATGGACATTGACTGGTCGGTCCATACTCCCAGTCTGCCTCTCTCTTTCCCTAGTAGGGTGTGTCTCTGGGGAAGCTGAGCTCCAGGACACATTGGTGGGGTCTTCAATCCAGGGAAGCCTGGCCAGCATCCTGATGGCATCTGGAACCTGGTGACTGAAAAGAGAGTTAACATGCAAAGCCAAATAAATTGTTGAGCAATCATGGACCCAAAGCTTGGAATAGTGGAGAGGAAGTGTTAGGGAGGTACTCACTGCAAACTCTAGTGTACTTCTGCTTTCAGGTATATATTTTGCAGTCGTTTATAGATACGTGTGAACATATGCTCTCTCTCACAGAAACTGGTGTATATCTAGGTTTTGGGACTTTGTTAGAAAGTGAACCACCTGAGATGAAATTAGAGTATACTGTGAAAGGAAAGGTCTCACCCGAGTAATGAAGCTGAAGGGTTGTCATTCCACACGTGAAGAGACAAGTTCCTCCCACAATAGATAAGATGCTCACTACCCTAGCACTGAAACATATGCTAAGAGTTCATTCTGATCAAACTAAAGGGGGGGAAGATATATGCCTTTATATAATATTAATAGTAAAATAGAGCAGGGTAAAAATAAAATAAAATAAAATAATAACCCTGTCCCAGATTACCTCAAACCTTGATCAAAGGCGGCTGATTGTTCAGAATGAGAAAAAAAAAAAAAAAAACCCTCAGGACTAGACAAGGATAGCTGAAATAGATAGTTATGCAAATCAACTATCCACTGTATATTCTAGGGGTGGCTAAAGGAGGAACGGAAGTTGAGTAGAGACACTGCAGTGAGAGTCCACACTGAGTCAGAATTCTTCCCCAAAATAATTCCCAAATGTGTATCAGTGAATTCAAAAAAGCACACTGTTTGGTGGTGTGGGGGGTGGGGACTGTGGCTTTGGAAGCTGTAGGATTAAGGAAGAAAGGATGACAAGAATGAGAAGAAGAAAAAAAAAAGAAAGAGAGTGAGAGAAAAAAGAAAAAGATAAGAAAAAGAACAGTTATAAAAGAGCAGTGAAAGGAAAGGTTTTTTTAATTTATTTATTTTTAATTATTTAATTAGCTATGCGGGGTGAGGTGGGGGGGGGTTGGCTACTTAGAAAGAAAAAAGGCCAGAGGTTTCAGAAGGGTATAGACTTAGAATGAATGATGGAAGGGAGGTAAGATGGCGGCGGCCTGAGAAATCGCTGACAGCGAGTGCTCTGATAGCATCGTCGGCAACGGTAGGATTTTCTGCCTTTAGCAGGCCAGTCAATAAGGGGGGGGGGGCACCAAAGAAGTGATTACAGTTTAATTTGGGTTAACAATTAAAGCAAAGGTGACACGGACTAGCGGGGCTCCAGAATTCCCAGGCGGCGCCAGGCAAGGCGAGTGCGCCGGGCATTGTCCTCCGCCCACCCGGGAAGGCGGCTCCTCCGCCAGTTGCAGAGCCCGGCGGGCAGAGGACCCGGAGAGAGCACTTTAGCTCGGGGGCTGCCTCTTGGGAGTCGCGAGGGTCCACCGCGACCCTGAGGGTGGATCCAAAGACTTCTTGAGTATAGCTCTCATTGGATCAAAGGACTTGGAGCTAGTTTTCATTTTTGAGAAATCCTTTAAAAAAGTCTGGAGGGCGGGGTTTCCCGGAAGATGGCGCCCGGAGAAGCTGCCAGCCTTTGAGCTCCGGACACATCTCGTGTAAACAATAGGATTTTCTGCCTTTAGCAGGCCAGCCAATAAGGGGCCATAACGGTCATACCAAGGAGGTGTCTATAACTTAATTTGGGTTAAGAATTAGAGTAGGGGGAAAAAATTCTTTTTTCTTCCTTTTAATTTTCAAGCATACATCCTTCCCGCCGCCCCCCCCCCCACCCCCATAAGCAGTGCCTGAGACCAGCTACTAGCAGGATAGCCCATACCACCAAACAGGGTTTTTTTTTTTTTTTTTTTTTATTCACTGATACACATTTGGGAAGTTCCTCGCACTGCTCTTTAATTACAACTCTTCTTCTTATCTTGTCCCTTTTCTCTCTCTTATCTCTCTCTATCTCTCTCTCTTTTTTTTTTTTTTTTGTTAATCTTGTCATACACTTCTTTCTTCTTTGCCTTTCTGAATTTGTGAATTACTTTGGGGAAGAAATCTGACCCAGAGTGGACTCTCTACGTGTGTATCTCTGCTCTAGTTCCCTTTACACTCTTGTTACCCTTAGAATATACACTGGATAGTAGATTTGCATAACTGTCTATTCTTGCTATCCTCTCTTCCTTTTCTCTTTCTTCACTGGGATTTGGTTACTATTTTTTCACGGACTGGAGAAATTGTTTGGCTAACTGGTAACGATTAAACTCCTTCAATACTTACTTCAGTTGCTACTGTTATTCCGGAGGTTGGTGAGTGCAATTGTCATAAAGGTATTTAGTACAGTGTTACTTGTGCTCAAAACACAACAACTGAGGAACAACAGAGCATTAAAAAAAAAAAAAGAAACACATAAATTAAAAAAAAAATGGGTAGATTAAAAACAAATAAAACTGCTACCCCAATGAATGAAGACAAGAGCCCAGAAGAAACCACAAATCAGTCAGAAGTAACCATAGATAAGAAAAGTATGCAGGCAATAATAAACTTATTAATCACAGAAATGAAAACAACATTGGAGGAAAGAAATGGCAGTATTAGGGAAACAACAGTTGAGACCCCCAAGGAAAATACTGATTATCTTGAGACAATTAGAGAACTGAAAGCTGAAATAGCTGTAATGAAGAAAGAAGCTGAGGTAAGGGAAAGCAGACTAACAGAAGCAGAAAACAGAATTAGTCAGACAGAGGATGAGTTAGAGAAAACTAAGAAAGAGGTGAAAGAGCTTAAAAAGAGATTGAGAGACACTGAAAACAACAACAGAGACATATGGGATGATCTCAAAAGAAGTAACATTCGTATAATTGGCCTGCCAGAGGAAGAAAGAGAGGAAGGGGAAGCAAACATCCTAGAGGAAATAATACAAGAAAATTTCCCAGACCTGAATAACAGAAAGGATATCAAGGTGCAAGAGGCCCAGAGAGTACCAAACAGAATCAACCCAGACCTGAAAACACCAAGACACATCATAGTCACAATGAGAAGAAGTAAGGATAAAGAAAGGATCCTAAAGGCTGCAAGAGAGAAACAAAAAGTCACATACAGGGGAAAACCCATAAGACTTTCTGCAGATTTTTCAACTCAAACTCTAAAAGCCAGAAGGGAGTGGCAAGATATCTATCGAGCCCTGAATGAAAAAGGGTTTCAACCAAGGATTATGTATCCTGCTAGACTTTCATTCAAGCTAGATGGAGGGATCAAAACCTTCTTAGACAAACAACAGTTAAAGGAGGCAACTATCACCAAGCCGGCCCTGAAAGAGGTACTAAAAGACCTCTTATAAACAAGAACATCACTATAATACTTGCAATATATCAGAGCAAACAATTTTTTTGGGGGGATGGATCAGAAAACATAACCCAACCATATGCTGCTTGCAAGAATACCATCTGTCACAACAAGATAAACACAGACTTAAAGTGAAAGGATGGAAAACTATCATACAGGCTAACGGTCCACAAAAAAGGGCAGGAACAGCCATTCTCATCTCAGACACGATAGATTTTAAATTGAATAAAGTAATAAAAGATAGGCAAGGACATTACATAATGATTAGAGGATCAATCAGCCAAGAAGACTTAACAATTATTAACATCTATGCACCCAACGAGGGACCATCTAAATACATTAAACACCTATTGAAAGAATTTCAAAAATACATCAATAGTAATACAATAATAGTGGGAGACTTCAATACCCCACTCTCACACTTAGATCAACAAAGCAGAGAACCAATAAAGATACAAGAGAATTGAATGAAGAGATTGACAGACTAGACCTCTTGGACATTTTCAGACTCCTCCACCCCAAAAAACTGGAATACACCTTCTTTTCAAATCCACACAACACATACTCAAGGATAGACCACATGTTAGGCCACAAAGACAGCATCAATAAATTCAAGAGCATTGAAATCATCCCAAGTATCTTCTCAGACCACAGTGGAGTAAAACTAACTTTTAACAACAAACGGAAAATTATTAAAAGACATAGAATTTGGAAACTAAACAACATGCTCCTTAAGAACCACTGGGTCAGACACTCACTCAAACAGGAAATTCAAATGTTCCTGGAAACTAATGAAAATGAAGACACAACCTATCAAAATATTTGGGACACAGCTAAAGCAGTACTGAGAGGGAAACTTATAGCTATACAATCACATATTAAACACCAAGAAGAAGCCCAAATGAACGAACTTACTACACACCTCAAGGACTTAGAGGAAGAGGAACAAAGGAACCCTAAGGCAACCAGAAGGACAGAAATCACTAAAGTTAGAGCAGAAATAAACAACATCAAAAATAAAAGAACCATACAAAAGATCAATGAAGCCAAATCTTGGTTCTTTGAAAGATTAAACAAAATTGACAAACCCCTAGCCAGACTCACCAAACAAAAAAGAGAGAAGACTCAAATTAATAGAATTGTAAACGATACAGGAGATATCACAACTGACACCACAGAAATCCAGAGAATTCTGCAAAACTTCTATAAAGAACTATATGCCACCAAGCTAGAGAATCTGGAAGAAATGGAACAATTCCTAGAAACCTATGCACTTCCAAAACTGAACCAAGAAGAACTACAAAATCTAAATGCACCAATCACAGACAAAGAAATTGAAACCGTTATTAAGAATCTCCCCAACAACAAAAGTCCTGGACCAGATGGCTTCACAAACGAATTCTACAAAACTTTCAGGAAACAGTTAATACCCATACTTCTTAAGCTATTCCATAAGATTGAAGAAACAGGAATACTCCCTTCCACCTTTTATGAAGCCAACATCACCCTGATACCAAAAGCTGATAGGGACAGAACAAAAAAGGAAAACTACAGACCAATATCTCTGATGAACATAGATGCCAAAATATTAAACAAGATCTTGGCCAACCGGATACAGCAACACATCAAAAAGATTGTTCATCATGACCAAGTGGGATTCATCCCAGGAATGCAAGGCTGGTTCAACATCCGTAAATCAATCAATGTCATTCATCACATCAATAAAAGCAAAGCCAAAAACCACATGATTATCTCAATAGATGCAGAGAAAGCCTTTGACAAAATCCAACACCCATTCATGCTCAAAACTCTACAAAAAATGGGAATAGATGGGAAATTCCTCAAGATAGTGGAGTCTATATATAGGAAACCTACAGCCAACATCATACTCAATGGACAGAAGCTGAAAGCATTCCCCCTCAGATCAGGGACTAGACAGGGCTGCCCACTGTCACCGTTACTCTTCAACATAGTATTGGAAGTTCTTGCCATAGCAATCAGGCAAGAGAAAGAAATCAAAGGAATACAGATTGGAAGGGAAGAAGTCAAGCTCTCACTATTTGCAGATGATATGATAGTATACATAGAAAGACCTAAAGAATCCAGTAGAAAATTACTGGAAGTTGTTAGGCAATATAGCAAGGTATCAGGCTACAAAATCAATGTACAAAAATCAGTGGCATTTCTTTATGCAAACACTAAATCTGAAGAAGAAGACATCCAGAAATCACTCCCATTTACTGTTTCAGCAAAATCAATCAAATACCTAGGAATAAAGTTGACCAAAGAAGTGAAAGACTTGTATGCTGAAAACTATGAGTCGCTACTCAAGGAGATAGAAACAGATACCAAGAAATGGAAAGATATCCCATGCTCATGGATTGGAAGAATAAATATCATCAAAATGAACATTCTCCCCAGAGCCATATACAAATTTAATGCAATACCCATCAAAGTTCCACCAAGCTTCTTTAAGAGAATAGAACAAACACTACAATCATTTATCTGGAACCTGAAAACACCTAGAATTGCCAAAAACATCTTGAGGAAAAGAAACAGAAATGGAGGCATCACACTCCCAGACCTTAAACTATATTATAAAGCCATCATCATCAAAACAGCATGGTACTGGAACAAAAATAGGCACACAGACCAGTGGAACAGAATTGAAAGCCCAGAAGTAAATCCCAACACCTATGGACATCTAATCTTTGATAAGGGGGCCCAAAGGATTAAATGGAAGAAGGAGGCTCTCTTCAATAAATGGTGCTGGGAAAACTGGGTTGAAACATGCAGAAGAATGAAATTGAACCACTTTATCTCACCAGAAACAAAAATCAACTCCAAATGGATCAAAGACCTAGATGTCAGACCAGAAACAATCAAATACTCAGAGGAAAACATTGGTAAAACACTTTCCCATCTACACCTCAAGGACATCTTTGATGAATCAAACCCAATTGCAAGGAAGACCAAAGCAGAAACAAACCAATGGGACTACATCAAATTGAAAAGCTTCTGCACATCCAAAGAAACTATTAAACAAACAGAGAGACCCCTCACAGAATGGGAGAAGATCTTCACATGCCAGACATCAGACAAGAAACTAATCACCAAAATATATAAAGAGCTCAGCAAACTTAGCCGCAAAAAAGCAAATGACCCCATCCAAAAATGGGCAGAGGAAATGAACAAAACATTCACCACAGAGGAGATCCAAAAGGCTAACAAACATATGAAAAACTGCTCTAGGTCACTGATTGTCAGAGAAATGCAAATTAAGACAACACTAAGATACCACCTCACTCCTGCAAGAATGGCATACATCAAAAAGGACAGCAGCAACAAATGCTGGAGAGGATGTGGGGACAGAGGAACCCTTTTACATTGCTGGTGGGAATGTAAATTGGTACAGCCTCTGTGGAGAGCAGTCTGGAAAACTCTCAGAAGGCTAGACATGGACCTTCCATATGACCCAATAATTCCTCTCCTGGGGTTATTCCCCAAGGACTCCATAACACCTAACCAAAAAGAGGTGTGTACTCCTATGTTCATAGCAGCACAATTCATAATAGCTAAAACCTGGAAGCAACCCAGGTGCCCAACAACAGATGAGTGGCTGAGAAAGCTGTGGTATATATACACAATGGAATACTATGCAGCTATCAAGAACAATGAACCCACCTTCTCTGACCCATCTTGGACAGAGCTAGAAGGAATTATGTTAAGTGAACTAAGTCAGAAAGTTAAAGATGACTATGGGATGATCCCACTCATCAACAGAAGCTGACTTAGAAGATCTGAAAGGGAAACTAAAAGCAGGACCTGATCAAATTGTAAGTAGGGCACCAAAGTAAAAACCCAGTGGTGAGCGATAGACATGTAGCTTCCTGGGCCAGTGGGGGGTGGGAGTGGGCGGGAGGGATGGGTCACGGTCCTTTGGTGATGGGAATGGTGTTTATGTACACTCCTAGCAAAATGTAGACATGTAAATCAGTAGTTAATTAATATGAGAGGGGGAAGTCAATTGTATGTCTCAAAGGTTCTCAAAAGACAAACTTGAATCTTTTAAATAGATAGGCTACATATTTGATATGCGGACTCTCTCAAAAGCCTAGACCAAGTAGATTAGAAGCTTCCAATAGCACAGCTATATACAAGATACTGGGTACTGTACAGCAAACCATAACAAAGGGACTTTTCAAAGTTAACCCTATTAACAAATAATGTGATGATAATATTAACTATTGATTGTCTTTTTGAACCCTAAGACAGCAGGAACCTCACATCTTCACTATAGAGCCCCTACTTCCCTCAGTCCTGGCACCCTTGGATAGGGCCCACTTTCCCGTATGCATCTCCCAATCCAAACCAAATAATATTGCATCTGCCGATCACAACCTAACCAAAGCAACGATTGCCATCTCAACATGCTTCACCTCAGACTGTATCCAGAGACTTCACGTGTGGAATGACAACCCTTCAGCTTCATTACTCGGGTGAGACCTTTCCTTTAATAGTACACTCTAATTTCATCTCAGGTAGTTCACTTTCTAACAAAGTCCCATAACCTAGACATACAACACTTTCTGTGAGAGAGAGCTTATGTTCACACGTATCCATAAACTACTGCAAAATATATACCTGAAAGCAGGATTACACTAGAGTTTGCAGTGAGTACCTCCCTAACACTTCCTCTCCACTATTCCAAACTTGGGATCCATGATTGCTCAACAAATTGTTTGGCTTTGTATGTTAACTCTCTTTTCAATCACCAGGTTCCAGATGCCACCAGGATGCTGACTAGGCTTCCCTGGATTGAAGACCCCACCAATGTGTCCTGGAGCTCAGATTCCCCAGAGACACACCTTACTAGGGAAAGAGAGAGGCAGACTGGGAGTATGGACCGACCAGTCAACGCCCATGTTCAGCGGGGAAGCAATTACAGAAGCCAGACCCTCTACCTTCTGCAACCCTCAACGACCCTGGGTCCATGCTCCCAGAGGGCTAGAGAATGGGAAGGCTATCATGGGAGAGGGTGGGTTATGGGGATTGGGTGGTGGGAATTGTGTGGAGTTGTACCCCTCCTACCTTATGCCTTTGTTCACTAATCCTTTCTTAAATAAAAAATTAAAAAAAAAAAAAAAAAGAATGAATGATAATCCCTGGTGGGACAGGAATTTGGTAAAGACAGAGGCTCTTAGCAGGGGAGCCTGCTAGGAGCTGGTCCCCAGGGACTGGTTATAGGGAGAGGTATGCTTAAAAATTAAAAGGAAAAAAAAATTTCCCCTTTTTTCCTACTCTAATTCTTAACCCAAATTAAGTTATAGTCACCTCCTTGGTGTCACCGCTAGGACCCCTTATTGACTGGCCTACTAAAGGCAGAAAATCCTACCGTTTCCAGGAGATGTGGTCAGAGCTCAAGCCACTAGCAGCTTCTCAGTCCGCCATCTTCCGGGAACCCTGAATTATGTTCTAATACAATCTCCAGGGCTGAAATTATTTTGACATTTCAGTATAAAATACCAATATACAGTACTGGCTTTAATATAGTTAGGTAAACCTACTTTAATTACTGTACCTAAGTTTTTTTTTCTTCATAATATGCTGCATAGTCAGACTTCCTGGGTGTCAAAGTCATTACATCTATTGTATCCAGGTTGAAATCTGGCCATTCATCCTTCACCACAAGTATATTTCCAAGTTTTGCCCTTGCGATATGTGTGCAAAGATGAGAGGGCATGAAGGTTAAAAACAGACTACAAGCTGCCATAGTAGTGATTTTTTAATTTAAGAAAAAAATTCCCTTTTATTATGTAATACACGGATATGACTTTCAGACTATGGGGCATATATGGTTCACAAAATCTTAGGGTCTGGCCTTGTAAAGGCAATATTAGGCAGGACTTGAAATTCAATAAATCTAGGAGCTTTCTTTCAAACCAACATTAAGTGCTAATTTTTAAGTTATAATTTTGTATAGCCTGCTAATGGTATTATAAATATCAAAATGACTATTGGCAAAAAAAGGCTCCCTACACCTTACTTAGGGAGATAATAATATGCAAGTGATTAATACATACAAATAGAGTTATAAACTATCCTACAGCATTTTTTCTGAGACATAAACATTTTAGCATCACTGAGTCTTTTGATTTTTAATTTATTTCAGTGAAACAGTCTAATGTCTCTAAAAATAAGAAGTTATAAAGTAGGTGCATTTTCAATAGAAAAAAGAAAAAATATACCATGGGTTTACTGTATATGTGTATATACATATATATAATATAACATTTTATATTTAAGTTATTCAAAGAACATCACTAACAGGTAGTTTCATATAAATAAATTGTATAATATATACAGTGTCACTTTTGGTTGTCTTTTACAAATTTTTTGCTTTGATAGATTTTGGCAAAGGAAACAGTACAAATGACCCTGAAGATTCTGTGGATACCATAACACATTATCAGAGTTCCAAGAAACATTTTGAAGAGAAGAAAAGCAGATCTTCATCTTTCATCTCCTCCATCGATGATGAACAAAAACCTCTCTTCTCAGGAATTGTAGATTCTCCACCAGGAATAGGAAAAGCAGGTGGACTGAATTTTGAAAAGACAATGCCAACCTCAGAAAGAATTCACATAGATAAAAGACGTCACTCTTGCAAAGGTAATCAAGTTTCTCAAGAACCAGTTTCTCTCCGTAGTGTTAATCATCAAATGTTTATTTTATAAAGCCCTTCTGATACATGTGAATATAATCTTTTGTAAGATTGCCACGAAATACTTTCAGAGTTAAGGACTCAGGTCATATACAAAATATTTGCATAATTCTTAGGACATTGGTAATTAGCCCCAAAGAATGATGCCCTTAAGAGGTTTCTGTGAGGTCGTCGGATGGTAGCACAGCAGGTTAAGCGCATGTGGCGCAAAGTGCAAGGACCAGCATTAAGGATCCTGGTTCCAGCTCCCATATCCCCACCTGCAGGGGAGTCGCTTCACAGGCGGTGGAGCAGGTCTGCAGGTGTCTATCTTTCTCTCCCCCTCTTTGTCTTCCCCTCCTCTCTCCATTTCTCTCTGCCCTATCCAACTACAATGGTATTAATAACAACAATATCTACAACAATAAAACAAGGGCAACAAAAGGGAATAAATAAATAAATCTTTGAAAAAAAATTTTTAAAAGAAGTTTCTGTGAGGGAGTTGGGCTGGGTAGCACAGCGGGTTCAGCACATGTGGTGCTTAAGGCAAATACCAACATAAGTAAAAATCCTGGTTCGAGCCCCAGGCTCCCCACCCGCAGTGGGGGTTGCTTCACAAGTGGTGAAGCAGGTCTACAGGTGTCTTTCTCTCCCCCTCTCTGTCTTCCCCTCCACTCTCCATTTCTTTCTGTCCTATCCAACAACAACGACATCAATAACTACAACAACAATAAAAAACAAGGGCAACAAAAGGGAAAATAAAGTAAGAGTAGTTGTAAGAGAACTAGAAAATTAGTAATATATAGTATCTGATCTAAATATACTAGTTAGATTGTGCTGTTAAGTGGCTGTCAGATCAGGCATGAGTCACATTGCTCAAGTCCAGCCTTACCTCTATCACTTACTTCCTTTAAAACTTTGATAAGTTGTTTGACAAACCTCACTACAAAGCTGTTTGCATATACTTAAATTAGTGATGATATCTGAAATAATTTCTTGGTTATGATTATAAAGCAAGATAACAAGTTTAAATTACTTCCCCTAGAATAAAAGTTCCAACTTAGTTTAGTACTTAAGCAGTTTCATAATCCTTATTTCAAATAGAAAGGGAGAGAGGGAGGAATAGACACCACAGCACTGCTTCACTACTTGTTGAATCTCTTCTAGTGTTGTGGTGCTCTCATGTGGAATCTGGACTCAAATCTAGAGCATGACACATGGTGGGGCAGAAATCTGCCCTCTACTAAGTTGGTCATCTCCTGGTCCCAAGAAGGTTTTTGACTGAATTCATATCATTCAATCTGTGAATTTATTGAAAGTTGTGGGTCTCTGTTTATGTTTTGCATTTCTCAAAGTTGCTTACCTTATCAAATCAGCTTTTGCCACAACCCCAGGTTGAATTAACCTATGGATATATGCAGCTGTTCTCTGGGCAACGTAAAATCTTCATGAAGTGCATGAAAATAGTGCCTCATTTATCACAATGTAAGAATAGAATATTAAATGTGATTACCAAATGTCCCATTTTAGTTATTTATGAAAATGGTTCTCGTAAGAGTTAAAAATAGAAGCAGATTTTTTCTTTTCTTTTTTTTTTTTTTTTGTTAAAGTCAGAATTTCTATGGTTTGTTAAGCCATGTCTCCATCTACAAAAGTCTGCTTAATGTGGGCCTATTTTTGTTTTTACATCACCAAGTCTTCTGTAGTCCAGGCTGACTTTTTTCAAACAGGCAGGTAGGCAGATAGACAGACAAATGACCACAGCATGAAGATTCCTTCAGTGTAGTAAAGTAGAGGGACCTGACTCAAACCTCAGGTCTTATAGATTACAAAGCAGGTACACTCCTGCTTAAGATATCTTGCCATGTTTGGGACTGAATTTTAAGTGTTTTGTCATCATTTCCTCTTGAGTTTTAGAGCTACAAGTGACAAGTCAGAACTTGTATGTTGTAAGCCCCAAAGATTTAAGGTTTAACCCACAGTACCACCATATGACAGAATTGAGCAGTGTCTCCTAGTCTCTCATTAAAATTAAATAAATAAAGCAACCAGTCATTATTTAATATAGATCTAAGGGGATTTTATGTGACTTTATTTGACTCTCATTGACAGTGTATTTTCAGTCCCTTCTTATACTTTTATTTTTCCATTTCTTCCAATCCATTTTAACTACTATTCTATGTACACATACTATTTGAAAAAATATATACATTGTCTACAAATTTTTAATTTTCAACAGTGTATAATGCTGTTATTTTTATTCAAATAATAAATATTGCCTTAAAATTGCAAAGCTAAACATGCCTACCAACTGAATAGACATAGTAGATATTAGACATAATAGATAATAAAATACTAATAACACAGTTAATCTGGTTAATTAATACAATGAATTCTAAAACTTCATTTGCTAGAAATGTCATCCTCTAAGATTTTTAAGGTGAAATACTGCAGAAGATATAAAAGTTTGAATTTTGGTGTAGTTGTTAACTATTATTGTCTTTAATTAAAACTACTAAATACCCACCCATAAATTTTGTTTTCACCATCAATAGGAAATTTTACTTACATTCCTAGCATCTGTCATGTATAACAGAAAAGCACATATAGACATAACTAAAAAGAAATACAATTTAACTGGTCTTAGGTTCTACTTAGACTGAGGTCAGAAGTTGACTGTAGAAAAACTGTATACCCAGAGCAAAGTGAAAGTTTACTTTCTGTACATCCATTTCCAGAAATGTGTCCTGCAACTATAGCAACATTTCCAAGGCAACCACCTACAAACTCTTTCAGAGCTATATTTAGAAGAGTCTGCAAAGGATGTTCATTTTGATTATGACCACTAACCAGAATTTCCCCTATTTTTCTCATATATCTGTCAAAACAAACTAATTGCACATCTCTAAATTTTAATAGAGTAACTTACACTCAAAGAAGCTTTGGATAATTTACATTTTATTCTATTCTTAAAAGATTTTTTCTTGAACATTAACAAAAGAAAAAGTATATCCCTACACAATTTATTGCAAGTGACTCACCACTGTCATTTTTTAAATTATTATATTGTATATACCTTGAGAATGAGAGCTGTTAGACATAGGAGATGAGGTTTTGTAAGCATTTTTGTATAGAACTTCTCAGTTCTTATTTTCTTCTCTAAGATTTCCCATATTATTACAACTAGCTAACACAAGGAAAGCAAAGGCCCCACCAAATCATTTAAACTGTATTCTGAATATTTTTGGAAATGTTTTTCCAAGTTGAAAATATAGCATGTTGACATAATGTTATTGTTTTGCATTATTTATAGAATCATATATCTGTGAATCATACTTCTCAGTGAAAATATGCTAGTGACATTAAAACTCAAGCTATATCATTTTACTGCAGTCATTTTAATTTCATTATGCTTTCTAACACATCAAAAGATAATATTAAACTTTATTATTGAACTATTACATAAAGAAAAATCTCAGGATCCCATAGGTTAAGGAAACCTTAATCACAACTCTTTTGAAATTCATTGGCAATCTCTCTGAAGTCTGTTAGTCATTTCCTAAAAATAAAAGTTGCTGGATTTTTATCTGTTTAAAATTATCTTTGGATATACTAATTTTTTTTTATATTATTTCACTCAACTGAGGCAAACATTGAAGATTCCTCATTAGAGAAATGTCTGCATATTCAGTGATAAAATAATGACAAAAACATAGAGAGGATACAGAATTAAAAAATATATTGGGGGCTTAATGGTTTACAGTACAGTCTTAAATACACATGCATGTTGGGGTTGGGTGGTTTTGCACCTGGCTGAGCACCCATTTTACAATGCACAAAGAACCAGGCTTGAGCCCCCAATCCCTACCTGCAGGGGGAAAGCTTTGCAAGTGGTGAAGCAGGGCTGCAGATGACTATCTCCCTCATCTCCTTCTTCCCTCTCAATGTATGTCTGTATCCAATAATAAATAAAAAATATTATAAAAAATACATATTCACCACCTTTCCTGTCCTCTTGATTGATGTTTAGGAGACACAACAGGACCCCTATGTTCCTTCATCTTGTCCCTTACCCTTCTTCCCCAGAACCTTTTGCTTTGGTGCAAGATGCCACACCCAGTCTAACTTTCACCTTATGTTCTTTGTTCTCACATTCTGCCTATAAGTGAGATCATTTGGTATTAGATCATGAAACATAAACTTTTATTGAACTAACTGTACTTTCAGAGAAACTACGAGAAAGTATTGATATAGAGCACTAATCACACAATTAACCTGATTACTTAATAGAATCAAGCAACGATCTCTAAACCCTCACTTTCCTGAAATGTCAACCTCTAAGATTTTTTAAGGTGTATTATTGCAGAAGATAAAAAATTTTGATGTAGTTGTTAACTATTATAGTCTGTAATTGGAACTACTAAATACCCATAAATTTTAGCTTCATCATCAATAGGAAATCATGCAAATTCTGTTCGTTTCTAGACTTATAGCTGATTTCCCGTAGATTCACTGCTTTCCAATTTCTTTAATTGTCAAGGATAAATTCTTTAATTTTACATAACCCTTGTCAGTGTCTAATCTTAGTCATTTGTAAAAGAAAAAACATCTACCAGACCAAAATCATTTTCAGTGATTCAAATTTGTTTCAAGTCAAATGAGAATGAAGACACGCTTTAGTCTTTTCCTCCTACCAGCCTTCACACTGGAAAATTATCTCTCATGTCCTTTCATCGTCTCTGAAATAAATTCCTGTTGCCACAAGTATTTTTTTCACAAACTTTATTTTCCCTTTAACCACTGCAAGCCATGCTCTGGATAGATAAAATGTAGAGAGTGGGAAACCAAAACAAATGTCAAAGTATCAAGGTAGGTTCAGAAATGTCTGTTTATCCTTCTGGTTTTTCAGAAAGTAAAAACATATTTTTTTTTTAATGAGGCAGATTGGTAAGAAAAAAGTGAAGAGGAATTGTTTGGTTGATTGATTGATTACCACCTGTACACATACAAGAAATCCAGATCTGAGTAGCTCGCCATTCAGTCTTTTCTAAAAATATTGAATAACTGTTTGATTTATTGATTTATTTGAATAGAGCTAAAAAGAAATCAAGAAGATAGGTAGTGGGAGATAGAGACAGAGAGAGAAAGAGGGAGAGAGAGAGAGAGAGAGAGAGAGAGAGAGAGAGAGAGAGAGAGACCTGTAGCACAACTTCACATCTTATGAAGCTTTCCCCCTGCAGGTAGGGATTGTGTATTTTAACTTATATGTTCTGCTGGGTATGCCACCACCTATTCCCTGATCTTGTTTGTTTGTTTGTTTGTTTATTTATTTACCAGAGCACCATTCATCTCTGACTATTAGTAGTAGCAGGAATTGAATCTGGGATCTCTCCCATGCAGGTCTTGTGCAGCAGTACTGTGTTAAACAGCTTAAATAGTGCAGAGGACTTTAGAAAGGAAAAAGGGGAAGGGAGTTAAGAATGTTAACCAAATTCTGAGATCCCAATGCACAATGGTGGCAAAGAAATCAAGCTGGGAGTGAGTGTTTTACAGAAAACTTTCAAGAGGAAATAATGATTCCTATGTTCAACAATTGTACTGTAAACTATTATACTGCTAATAAAATGGTTTGAAAAAATTATGCAATAAAGAACATAGTAAAGCAAAGGCGTGCAGATTTTAGTTCTGCCTTCTCTATTGATTAGATCTGACCTAGGAGACATGTTTATTTCAAAGGTAATATTCCTTCATGACTACTCCTGTGAAATTAACCATTTGCCAATAACAAAAGGGAGGGATGGTTGGCAGATTTTTTTTATTGTTGTTCCCATACAATGTCAAATATTATATGGCAAAAGTGAAAAAGTTGGAAATCACACTTGCCTTTAAATATTGGCAACTTAAACATACAGACTGTTGAAGAAACAAGTTTAAAGAAATTCAAAGGGAGTCGGGCAGTAGCGCAGCAGGTTAAGCGTAGGTGGCACAAAACGCAAGGACCGATGTAAAGATGTCGGTTCAAGCCCGCAGCTCCCCACCTGCAGGGGAGTTGCTTCACAGGCGGTGAAGCAGGTCTGCAGGTGTCTATCTTTCTCTTCCCCTCTCTGTCTTCCCTTCCTCTCTCTGTTCTATCCAACAACCGCTACAACAATAAAACAAAGTAAATAAATAAATGAAATTCAGAAATGGGAGGGAGTAGATAGCATAATTTTTATGTAAAGAGACTATCATGCCTGAGGCTCTGAAGTCTCAGATTTAGTAATCCCCCATATCACCATAAACCAGCACTGACTCGTGCTCTGAAAAAAAAGAAATTCAGAAAATGAATTTGTATTAAAAATTTTAAGACCTTTTCTAGACTGAATTTTTCAGTGCATGAACTAATGTTGTTTTGGCTTTTAATTCCTCCACACGTTAGCAAAGTGACAGGCATATGAAAGACACTCAAAACATTTGAAAAGTAAGCTTGGAGAGCCGGGCAGTAACACTGCGGGTTAAGCGCAGGTAGTGCAAAGCGAAAGAACTGGCATAAAGATTCAGGTTCAAGCCCCCGACTCCCCACCTGCAGGGGAGTTGCTTCACAGGTGGTGAAGCAGGTCTGCAGGTGTCTATCTTTCTCTCCCCCTCTTTGTCTTCCCCTCCCCTCTCCATTTCTCTCTGTCCTATCCAACAACGACAACATCAGTAACAATAACTACAAATATAGAACAACAAGGGCAACAAAAGGGAATAAATAAATAAATATATAAAAAGTAAGCTTGAACAGATAAGCAATTTTTTCAACAATCATATTTTTTATTTTTAAAAGCATATTAAAACAGTTATAGTACAGACACAGGTTATCACAATTTACAAGAAACAGAAACCCACAATTCAATGGAGGCAGCACTTAAATTGCATTTATCATATTGATAAGCAACATTTTTAAATATAGTAACACAAAATATTTTAATGAAAGAACTGTAAATAATAGAAATTAATGTGAATGAATAAAAACAATGTAAAAAAAACTATGAGAGGCAAAACCATGAAAACAGTACCATTGAACTAGGTGACTTGTAAAGTCTATCATATCTCTTTTTAACATATGCATATATATATTAGTGATTTAACATTGATTTACAAAATTATGGGATGAAAGGGGTCTAATTCCACACTGTTCCCACCATCAGAGTTCTGAGTTCCCATTCCTTTCACTAGAAATTATAGTGGTTTTTTTCAGAGTCACAGATATGTGTTGACTAACATGTATATATCCATTTCTACCACAGTCCTGCCCTCTTCTCCCCTCTAAATCAAACTTACACCCACTGTCACCTTCGAATGCTCTTCTTTTTTCCTCTTTTCTCCTGGTCCAGATGGAATTGAGGTTCAGACCCTCTGGTGATTTCCCCTAACATTTTTCTTCTGCTAGGAGTATGAATCAAAAAATTTTAATTGGTGCAGATGGTGGGAGTTCTGGCTTCTGTAATTGCTTCTCCAGTGGACATGGGCATTGACAGGTTGACCCATACCCCCAGCCTATTTCTATCTTTTCCTAGTAAGGTAGGGCTCTGGAGAGGTAAGTTTCTGGGACACAGTGGTGAGGCCTTCTTCTCAGGAAAGTTAAAATGAAATAATAGTGTATCTGCAAATTGGTGGCTGAAAATCAGTTAAGATATAAAACAGGACAAAGTGTTCAATAAGCAGGAACCAAAAGTAGGAATTGAGCAGTTGTAAGTAGGAGTCTTGGGGTTTTAAGAAGCTAGGAAGTTCATTTTAGTTATGTTCCAAGTGGTCCGACTTTAGTGTTTTTTTTTTTTTTTTGCCTAAGCTTGACAGCTATGCAGGTGGACTAAAAATACTGTCTGGGAAGATGGTGTCAGAATTGAGAATAGAAGTAGAAAGCTGAATTAGGGATTAGTGTAGCTTCCAAACTTGAAAGAAAATCTATAAATACAATTAATTTACCCCATTAACCTAACCCAGGGCATATATATATATTCACATTTAGCACCGGGACCTGTATAACCTCTGAGTCCTTTTCAGTTTGAGCTCGCAGTCCATAGTCACAGCTGGGGAACAATCTAGGCTGCAATCATTTCAGGACCAGTCTTCCTAGAGCAGTAGAGCAGGATGACCCAGCTTCCCTATGGAAAGTGGGGCAGTCCTTACCATTGCTACTTTATGGTAAGGGTAAGTTTCTTGAGAGCCCCACAAGATGATGACATTCCTGATGGAAGTGACCAGTAGTGATGGAAATTATATATATTTGTCTTCCTTCTCAGATAAGGAATACAGCACCTGACTTCCTCAGGTGTTCTCCAGATTCTTTTTGTTCTCTGAGTGGTGGGGCAAAAATTAAGGTTCCTTGTCACAAAATTTTCAAGTTTCAACCTGGTGGAACTAGGGTTTATAAAAGATGTTCCCCTCACATTTTTCCCTCTGGGAGTATGAACCAAATTATTGTTAAGGTGTGGAAGAAAGTAGTTCTGGCTTCTGTAATTGCTTCTCCATTAGATATGGATGTTGGCCAGTCAACACATACCCCCAGAAAACCATTAAAGCTCTAATAACTTATTATTCCTTGGTTCTACTAGGAATTAAATTGGCCTACAGGAGTTCCCTTGAGGACCAACACTGCTCCCACGGCTCCCAATTTGGGTCCCCTCTGAAGTATGAAGTATGAAAATTTTCCCAGGAAATAGAACCCATATACCTTAAATTTTAGATGAAGCAATCAAAGCATCATGTGCTAATTATTCTAAAACATAAAATCACAATCCATTTCTCTCTGGTCAGTTTTAGGTTAACTAATCATGTCTTGTAAGAAAAACAGAAAGAAGAGAACATTTCAACTATAAAGACAACAAAATCATATCCAAGACTGCTAGCTCTATGTTTTTATTCATATGAAAACACAGGGAAAGTGTCTCAAAGTTTAAGGTGGAAATCAACTCTCAATTGCTCTCTCATTTTGATCTGATATTCCTTCCTGATTGTTTTATAATGTGTCTGGAAGTTGACTCCCTTCTTGTTATTGTCTACAGATATCTCTGACACAGGAAAATGGCAACAAGAAAACACCCAGACTCAGGCTGAGGAGTCTAGTCCATCAGCACTTCAACAAGCTGCCTGGGGGATTTCTGAAACAGAAAGTGATCTCACCTATGGGGAAGTGGAGCAAAGACTAGATTTGCTCCAAGAACAACTTAACAGGTATACATACTGGTGGAACAAAGAGAGGACATATCCCAAGTTCTTAGTCGGGGGTAGCTTTATTCCTTGTAAATAACCAAAAAAAAAAAAAAAAAAAAACTATCATGGTTTTATATTTCATATGTTTATTTAAAATAAGACTAGAAATTGGCAGAATTATTAAGATGTGTTTCAAGGAGTATTTATGTAGAGCACCTCATTCTTCTGGAAGCACAAATCTTATTTTTCTTTTGCCTGCAGTAAACTCCATATGCCACTCATACTACTAAGGAAGCTCCTTTTACTTCCCATAAAATAATTAATATTTAGCAGTTAACTAGGATTTTTCTTCTTTTACTCCTCTTTTTATGCTTTTTTGGTTGGTCCTAGTAACTTAGTTATATTTGTGGCTTTTTATTTTATTAGAGAGAAAATGATTCAAATATTGTGTAGTCACTGTTTTAAAAAATATGATAGAGATGAAAATTCCCCAAAATTAAACAAAGATCATCTTCATTTTACCTCCATCTTTGATCTTCCTGTTTCTAATAAAGAATACATTTTGGTTGTAGAAAGAATGTAACCCCTTAGCTCAAATCTTCATGACTTTCCCTAATTTAAACTGGTCGATAAGATTCAGAAAAATGGAGGAATGAGTGTGAATGGAACTTAATTCAAAGCAGCCTTCAGGTACACCACAAGTGAGACATTCCAGTGGTTACAGATGAATTATAATATGGAGAAAACCAAAAAGTTCAAATCACTGGATTTACTAAATCAGTTCAAATCATGCAATGAAAAATGGCAACAGCCAGAGAAAGTAATTAACACATCTCTAAACAGTGTGAGCATAATCAAAGAACTATACTTACTGGAATCCTGGTTTATGCAATATTCATGCATGTTGTATCAGATTTTCTACTGGCATCAGAAATTATAGGAATAGCCAAATAGAAAAGGGATTTATTAGCAAAAGAAATCAATTTATAAGTTGAGGGGCTTGCCTAGATTACTTAGTTTAAAAAGCAAATTTCAAAAAGTGGGAGTGGGAATTGTTATACATAAATAATGTAATATTCTACATATACTTAGGAGGATTCCAGAAAAAATGCATATTACAAAGATAAAGGGTAGACATAAACAATCAAGCATCATATGCTCAGGAAATAGTGAGAAAACATCATTGGGGGTATGATTTTTAGTTTGAGACGAGAACAAAGTTGATCTTAGGCCAAGGTAAGTTCCACTGTTCAGAATTCAAGGACCAATACTGTACAGACAGAGGTCTGGGGTCAAAAGCCACATAAAAGTTATTTGTAAGACTTTGTCTCAGTTCAGTCAAAACCAAAAGAATGAAGCAGTGTAGCTACCCTGATGGAAGGACTGTCACACCATCAAAACTGCTAGCCTCAAGCCAGTTTGAATTTGCTTTTCTTACTCCTAAAGATTCCATTTCAATTTCTTTGAAGAAAAGAAAGGGTGTAAAGTTTCCAAAGGTTTTGATTATTTGATTATACTGTTAATGGTTTGCTACAAGGATCAGAATTGAGGTTGACACAAAGGAAACCACAGATAAAATATCCCCTGTGCCAATGACACACAATCACAGAGACAGAAGACCAAGTGCATCTCACTGTGACTCTCCAATTAGCCTGATGTGTTCTATTGACTTTTCATAGGAGAAACACATGTTAAAACAAAGAGAGAGTGAGATTTTACTATACGTCAACAATAGCGACCAAGTATGGGGTCATAGTTGTTTGTTCAGACATGTCATGAGAATAATGTGTTCCGTCTCTGTGTTTAAGCTATTTTTTTATTTGTTATATCATAAACCTAGTTCATGTTTGGTGTGGCATACATGTAATCATTGGACAGTCAGAAAAATATGTCATGACTTTTCCAACAATCCAATAACATGTTCTCTGTAGTCATTCCGTCTTAAGAATTATGTTTGTAACTAAGAAGCTACTTGCTTGACCATTATCTTTAGTGACATATCCGATGCCTTTTTCCTATACAACATAAACTACCAGTTTACTTAGTATCTACCTATTAAGTGTTTTAAATATGACATTTGTTATATTTGTATGCTTAACTTAGAAGAGAACTGTGTCAAACAAGTCAGTAAACACATAAAATCATGTGTGAACAAACATATTGATACATTATCAAGAAGTTTAAATGAAGACAGGATAGTCACTCATCCTGTAAAGTACCCCAGAACCACATGGAAGCACCATGGGCTTGGGTATCAAGGAACTTCAAGCATGATGGAGCAATGCTGAGGTGTCTGCTTCTTGCTTAATGTCTCTCTCTCTCTCTTTCTCTAAAATAAGGTCTGAGCTTGGGTTCCACTGCACTATAGCAATTCTCGGTGTCATGGTACCTTTCCCTTTCATTGTATCTCTGTGTCTATTTATCTATTTGTCTGGGTGGGAATTCATTCCAGAACAGCCTGAACTATGATGACTGCCCCCATAAGAAAGAACAAGAAGAATTTTAAATAAATACATATTAATTTAATATTTATGTTTATATATATTTATAAATAAAATATATTTATTATATATATAATTGGATTTAACATTATCTGTGTTTAGGTCCATATTCCAATCCCAAGTGCCAAATTCAACTCTTACAAAATTAAAAAAAGATATATTTTTTCATATGTCAGTAGTACCTGATTAAAATATAGAGGCCTGTTATAATATTAACTATTATTAAGAAAAGCCTACTTAATACTTAATTTATTTGCTTATTCTCCCTCCCTGTTTATGCCAAGTTTCATGGATCTTTTAGTCATTATTTAATTACATAATATAGATACATGATATAACACCAAAAAGTTCACATGAGTAGGGCCTCTGAATTTGAACCTTTCAATTACTGTTACTGAGAGAGAATAACTGCCAATTTTCTTCCTGCCAGACATTTAGTGTGTATCTGATACCTCTAATAATAAAAACCAAGCAGATGAATGACATGGATAAGTTATATCTTTAATATAATAATCACACAGTACTTGCAATTAAGTAATTTAAATTGAAGTCATAATTCTGTTACTTACTACTTACAGGGTGATTAATCAAGTCATTCACATTTGTGCAGTCTCAGGGTTTTTTTTTTCTTTGACTCATGCTGTTCTGTAATGTGGTTATAGGGACTAAGATAACTCTTAATACATAAAAATAGGAGGTGGGTACTGGCAGCTTGGCTAAATTTAATTAACAATAAACTTCACTTCTATTGTTAGTGATTCTCTGGGTGAATTCTACTTTTCTTTTTTTAATTTTATTTATTTATTATTGAATAGAGACAAAGAGAAATTGAGAAGGGAGGGGGAGATAGAGAGGGAGAGAAACAGAGATGCCTCTTCAGCTCTACTCATGAAGCTCTGCTCTGCACTCTTGAAGCTTTCCGCCTGCAGAGGCTTGAACCTGAGTCCTTGAGCACTGTAGTGTGGGTGCTTAACCAGGTGAACCACCACCTGGTCCCTGTATTCAGCTTTCATATACTTTCTGATTTGAACATTTCTTTAAGACTAAACTGAGATCTGCTTATTGTCTTTTCCTGGGTGCCGATCATTGATGCTAGACATAAATTACTGAAACCTTTTTTTTCAATATGTCCTAAAGCTGCAAGTACAAAACTTCTATAGGAACATCTAGAATCTATTTGCAACAGTCCATTATAAATTTGTTATTTGAATCTATTAAGTTAATTATTAATATTATATTATGCTTTACCACAGCTAAAATGCAATTATATCTCTTTTGAAATATTCCTTGCATCTATATGTTCTTTGGTAACCTTATCCTTGAACTAACTTGTAGTTATTTATCATATTTTCACCATTATTG
Source organism: Erinaceus europaeus (assembly GCF_950295315.1). Taxonomy (NCBI): domain Eukaryota; kingdom Metazoa; phylum Chordata; class Mammalia; order Eulipotyphla; family Erinaceidae; genus Erinaceus; species Erinaceus europaeus. The sequence goes on from NC_080179.1 coordinate 29,556,806, forward strand.
CATTGCCTAACTCAGCTTAAGCTCTTACAGACTTAAAATCATAAATTTTACATTTTTACTGTGTATCTTCAGCAATTTCTTTCCTTCATTTTACTCTAAAAGGAAAATTTAGAGAAAAGTTTCCTGAGGGCAGTTTAATTCAGAATTCAACTCTACAGGGTGAGAACCATGAGACATTTTTTAGAACTAGGTTGCCAACTTTAGTATTATGATCACTTATGCCACTGAGTTTCCACATCACATATTAAGTATACATACACATCAATAAAAGCAGATACATAAGTCCATTTGAATCAACCTCGCTGATTTTCCATTTTAATGGCCAATTAAATTATGCATAGAGTTAAAGCTTTATATTAAAAAATGTTTAAAGTTATTATTTATTTTCCCTTTTATTGTCCTTGTTGGTTTTTTTATTGTTGTTGTAGTTATTGTTGTTGTTATTTATGTCATTGTTAGATAGGACTGAGAGAAATGGAGAGAGGAGGGGAAGACAGAGAGGGGGAGAGAAAGATCTGCAAACATCTGCAGACCAGCTTCACTGCCTGTGAAGCGACTCACCTACAGGTGGGGAGCCTGGGGCTCAAACCTGGATCCTTACGCCAGTCCTTGCGCTTTGCACCACCTGAGCTTAACCCACTGCGCTACCGCCCAACTCCCACATAAAAAAATTCTAATGTACTTATAGTTAGGCTCTCATATGTATACATTTGGGGGTTTCATTCGCACTGATCTTAAAGTAAAGCATCTCAAACTCTTATGTGCATCTGGATCACCTAGAGGTCTTGTTAAAATGCAGGTTCTAAATAGGTCTAAAGTGATATGGATTCCACATTCTAACAAGCTCCCAGGTTCAATCACACTTTGAGCAGGGAGGCCTTGGAGAATGTGAAATCTTCTACTCATGATTCTACCTGTGCAGAACATCCAGGGCAATTTCTCTGTGTGCCTCTATCATTATCCAGATCTTGTTGTGTTACAGATATTTATGCACTGTTTCATTGTTATTTTAGAGGTGGTTAATTCCTGTCAGCACCTGAGAACAGAGTCCATGTTTAAATTCATCAAAATGCTCTCCTGTCATCTTCTTATGCGGCACCTGATATAGTATAGGTCTTTGAATAAATTAGTGACTCCATTTGCTTTACACAGCTATGCAGCTAAGCTGATAGAGAAGAAGAAAAGTAATTTTGCCTGAACCTTTACAAGTTCTTGGCTAAGAGTTTTGTAATAAAAGATAGATTAACAAGAGAAAAACAAATGTAATCTTTTTGACATATAAAGCTTGTGTATATATTGGAGCATCCCAGGGAAAACTAATAACTAGAAATTAAATAATATCTTAATAGAGGAAGAGAGTGTGTAATATAGGCCTCTTATTGGTTAGCAAATGATTTTTTAAAAAAAGATCAGTTAGACCCCAGAAGAATAAATAGGACATATGAAAGCAATAGATCCTATTCATTAGACATGAAAATATAAGTATAGCAAAGAAATTCTTCACCAATTTTTCCCTTTGTTAAATGTATAGATTTATGTGGGCAGTTGTAACAAAAATGCCCTTAGATTGGATGATTTATGAGTAACAAAGATTTATTTCTTGTAGTTCTGGAGGTTGGGAATTCCGTGGTATTTGGTGAAAATCATCTTCCTGATTCATAAATATCTGACTTTTAAAAATATTTTTATTTCTTTTTTAATATTTAATTTATTTATTATTTATTATTGGATAGAGACAGAGAGAAACTGAGAAGGGAGAGGAGGATAGAGAAAAAAAGAGACAGAGAGAGACACTTGCAGTCCTGCTTCACCACTTGTGAAGCTTTACCCCTGCAGGTGGGTACCAGGGGCTTAAACCTGCATCCCTGTGCACTGTAATGTGTGTACTTAACCACTATTGGGTTTTGACTTGCAATAAAAAAAAAAGATTTATTTATCGTGTGTGTGTGTGTGTGTGTGTGTGTGTGTGTGTGTGTGTGTGTGTGTGTGTGTGTAAGAGAGAGGGAGACAGAGAACAAGAGAAGAGAGACAAGCCAGGGAATCACTTGGGTATGTGTGATGCTTAGAATTAAACTGGGAACCTCAGACATGAAAATCCAAAGCTCTGCCATGAGATAGTTCCTCAGGTGCTTGAACTTCATTTGTTAGTGAAATTTTCATTCCCACTTCAACCCCCAAAGTTTAACTGTCACTGTAACAGGCACTGCATAAACCACCCATTATAATAAATGGTGTTAAATCATAGGATAATGCTGTCTAGAAGTGTATATAATGATACCTGAATGTACTCTTCAGTGACCCACGGGGGATGACTCATAATGGACTGAATAAAGAGTTCTAGATGAAGAGAAAATCTGAGCAGGACCTAGACAAGTGAAAAAAAATGACTTGGAACAATCAAATAATCAGTCTTATCAGTTTAGTTAGCACTATAAAAATTAATTTTATTTACTTTTTTTCACCAGAGTTATCACTGGGACTCAGTGCTAGCACTATGAATCCACTGCATATATATATATATGTATGTATATATATATATATATATATATATATATATATATGACTTTTCTTTATTTTGATACAACAGAGAGAGATTGAGAGGAGGAAGTGAGAGAGAAAAAGAGACAGTTACAGACCTACTTCAGTGTTCCCCCTTGTAGGTGGGGAGCAGGGGCTTGAACACAGTTTCTTGTGCATGATAATGTTTGCACTTAACTGGGTGAGCCACCGCCCAGCCCCCAGCACTATAAAAATTAGATCAGGCTGGAAGTTGGGCTGTAGCGCAGCGGGTTAAGTGCAGGTGGCACAAAGCAGAAGGACCAGTGTAAGTATCCCGGTTCAAGCCCCTGGCTCCCCACCTGCAGGGGAGTTGCTTCACAAGCGGTGAAGCATGTCTGCAAGTGTCTATCTTTCTCTCCCCCTCTCTGTCTTCCCCTCCTCTCTCCATTTCTCTCTGTCCTATCCAACAATGACAACAATAATAATAATAACTACAACAATAAAACAACAAGGGCAACAAAAGGGAATAAATAAAATAAATATTTTTAAAAAATTAGATCAGGCCAACAGTAGATGAATAAGCTAATTGATTATTCACCTTTTGCAATCTTAGTCTGTGATTTTGACATTTTCAAGGAAAATTTATGTATAATTTATAGATGATGGTTTAGAATATACTAAACTATATCTATCTCTAACAAATGCAGCAAACCTGTGAGAATGTTGTGCTGTTATATTTCTCAGGAGAAAAAAAATGCATCGTATTGATTAATCTTAAGAACTAAGAAAAAAAATTCATGTTTTCCAGCTACTTCTATTATCTTTCAATTCAAAGAACACATTATCTCCACTGTGAACTCCACAAACACAGCATGTATATAGTTGTATAAAGTTAGTTATATGATTTAATATTTTTGGTTAAAAGTAACTTTTCTTTGTAATTCTCATTAATAGACAAACCAGTGCATACAAATAAGAGTTAAAAGAAGTGTTTTCCAAAGAAGCAGATGGTCTAGATTTTCTATTCTTATTCTCACAAAACTCCCTCTGTTTTTAACTTTGTTAACACATGCAAAGGAAGAACATCAGTCTTATTGTATTTTGCTATTCCCCTTGAATTTTAATTTAAAATGAGGATGAAATTAACAGACCAGTTGGCTACGTATGAATTTAGGAGAGAAAAAAAAAAAGATGACATACTTTGCAAATTAGACAGTTCATAAAAGCAAGTGAACTTTTGCAGTTTGGCCTGTTTCTTAAATGCCAAAGGGCTTGAACAATAGATGTTAGATGTTAGCATTTAACAATACTTTACAGAAAGAAAACAATGAATAATGTACAATAGTTGATATGACTAGATGAGAGACAAGGCAAAGTAAACACAAATTTGAGACATTTATGAAATTATCCACAATTGCAGAATATACTACCAAATCTATTTTTAAACAGTAAATATAATGAACAAATCCCTAGTAAAGCTATTCAAACAGCATCTCATTGTGTTTTACATTTTAAAATGATAAACTTTAGGAAGGTATATTCCATTCAGCTGCTTATCTGTTAAGATCTTGTTAAGCAAACGGAGAGGCAATTCTCTTTATCAGAACCATCACTGAAACAGAATGCAGTGAACATCAGTCAGAAGAAAATCTCTGTGCTCCCTCTCCTGTCCTTTTTGTTTAAAGCAGGAACCATTTTATTTGCTGATATTACTAAAGTTTCCTCAAATGCTCTTGCAATCCTGGACTATTTTAGGATTGTCTTTCCCCCCCTTCCTGTCTGTCCTGTAGACTCGAATCCCAAATGACTGCTGACATCCAGACCATCTTACAATTACTGCAGAAACAAACCACTATAGTCCCGCCAGCCTACAGTATGGTGACTGCAGGAGTAGAGTACCAGAGGCCCATCATCCACTTGACAAGAACACATCATCCAGTAGCTTCCATCAAGACTGATCGAAGTTTTAGTCCTTCTTCACAAGTAAGTACACATAAATACCACCAAGATCATCTTTCAAAGTGTGTTTGTAGGGGCCAGTTAAATAAAAATGAGTGTGATGAAAAATACAAATCCTCTTTCTCATCTGTCTCTTATTAGAATTTTAGTTGCTTCCTACCGATTCTTATAATTCTTTTCCTTATTCTTTCTTTCTCTTCTCCTTCATTCTCCTCCTTCTCTTCTTCTTTTTCTTTTGATAGAACAAAAAACAGAGGGAGGGAGCGAGGAAAAGAAAAACAAAGAGAAGAGGAGACACTTGCAGCACTGCTCCACCACTTAAAGATGGGGACAGGGTGTGTGAAGCTGGATCAGTGAAGTTGATGAGTGCGCTCTACCAAGTGAACCAATATCAACCCGCATTCTCAGACTTATTCAAATTTGAGGACAATGGACTTAATATGATCTTAGAACACTACTATTTCTATTTTATAAGGGTCTTTTATTTTTTGTGATTAAAATATTTATTTGTATTTTAATCATTTATTGGATAGAGACAGAAAGAGAGTGAGAGAGAGACTTAGCACTGGCTCATTGTTTCTGAAACTTTTTTTTCTCTGCAGGTGGGGAGCAGGGGATTAAACCCAGGTTCTTGTGCTCTTTATCTGAACTATTCCAGCCTTTAGGTTCATGATTAGTCAACAATTTGTTCTGCTTTATATGTTAACTCTTTTTTCAGCCACCAGGTTCCAGATGTTAACATGATGCCAACCTGATTTCCCTGGGCAGATGACCCCACCAATGTGTCCTGTAGCCCCACTTCCCCAGAGCCCTGCCCCACTAGGGAAAGAGAGAGACAGTTTGGGAGTATGGATTGACCTGCCAATGTCCATGTTCAGCGGGGAAGCAATTACAGAAGCCAGACCTTCCACCTTCTGAACCACATAATGACCCTGAGTCCATACTCTGGAGGGATAAAGAATAGAAAAGCTATCAGGGGAGGGGATGGAATAACAAGTTCTGGTAGTGGGAATTGTGTGGAGTTATATCCCTCTTATCCTATGATTTTTTTTGTCAGTGCTTCCTTTTTATAAATAAAATTTTTTAAAAAAGACGTACTCAGTCAGGTTAGCCAACACCTAGCCCCTAAAATAGTTCTTTGCCAACATATAATAGGACTGTGAAAGCTTAAAAATAACTCTGACTTCCCCAAAAAATGTTCTAGGGTAACTTTCTTTAGAGAAGGGAAAATAGGAGTGAACCAAAAGACCTGTTAGAGGCCTAATTAATCTAGAATGTGTTCCACCAATATCAAAGAGCTTTAATGTTTTCTAATTTTTATTTATAAAATGGAAATATTGAGAAGACTATAGAATAGGAGGGGTACAATTCCACACAGTTCCCACCACCAGAACACCATATCTAATCCCCACCCTTGATAGTGTACCTATTCTTTATTTCTCTGGGAGTATGGGCCCAGGATCATTAAGGGGTACAGAAGGTGGAAGGTCTGACTTCTGTAGCTGCTTCCCTACTGAACATGGGTACTGACAGGTCAATCCATACTCCCAGCCTGTCCATCTCTTTCCCTAGTGAGGTAGGGATCTGGGGAGGTGGGGCTCTAGGACACATGGTAGAAACTTCCATCCAAAAAAGTCAGGTTGGCATCATGGTATCATTTGAAACCTGGTGGCTGAAAAAGAGTTAACACAGAAAGCAGAATAAATTGTTTAATAATCAGAAACCTAAAGGCAAGAACGTTGCAGATGAATATTTGAGGTCTCCATTATGGAAAAAGCTAGTAGGTCTATTTTAGGTATCCCAAGGGGCCCATGGCTTTACTAGTTTTTGCCTGAGCCTGACAGATAATATGCAGGTGGACCCAGATTATTATCTGGGCTAATCGTGTCATAGTTGGGAAAAGGACTAGAAAGCTGAATCAGGGAAGAGAGTAACTCCCAAATATGGGTAAAGTATATAAATATTGTTAACTGTAAACCCCATTGATTTGATCCGGGGCCCATATTCAGCACAGGAGCCTATATAACCTCTGTATCCTTGTAAGTCTGAGGTCACATTCTGTGGTCATGGCTAGGAACATTCTAGGCTGCACTAATTTCAGGACTCATCTTCCTTAGGTAGAGTATGTTGTCCAACCTCCCTTCAGAGAATGGAACAATGCCTACCATTGTTGATCCACACTGAAGTCAAGGTCCTATGGGGACCCACAAAGGGGTCCATTATTTTGTTCCTGATGGATAGTACCAGTGACAGTAGTGAGAGTGATCTATTAGAGGTCTAGGTCCATCATGTCTGTGGGGGAATCTCAGGACTCCCTGACTAGGTGATGGGGTGGCCTGGTAGTGACTAAAGAGTCATCATTAAAGTATGCCAGTCTCTTACCTTTATTCAGCTTTTGTAGTCCTTACTTTATCTGACAAGGTTAGCTTTGGAGTGATTGAGGGAAATGTAACAGGAAATAGGTGAGGAGGGTATTTAGGTCTAAGTAGAAACTGTTTCATTAGGTACTTTAAAGTGTCTTTTTAGGCCTTTCTACTTGCTTGCTTCATTTACTGACTCACTGCAAACTATTGCACACTTTTGCTTTAAGGTATATATTTTCCCCTAACTTGAACATATGCCATATCTCATGGGCCCTGGTCTATATCTAGGTTTTGAGGTTAAGAAGTGCACCACCTGAAATGGATTTAAGGATTCCTATCAGCTAGGAAAGGTCTCACCAGAGTAATGAAGCTGAAGGGTTGACATTCCACACCTGACATCTCTGGACACAGTCCAAAGTGTAGCATGCCAAAGTAGTACTGGTTGCATTGCTTAGGTTGGGATCAGCAGATGTAGGATCAGTTAGCAAGAATTGGGAGAAGCATGCAGGAAAGTGAGCCCCACCCTAGAGGTTCCAGGCCTGGGAGAAATATGGGTTTTATAGAGAAAGGGGAAGGTCCCTGCTATCAAAGAGTTTAAGAAGGCAATATTTGGGAATGGGATGGGATATGGAGTTCTGGTTGTGGGAATTGTGTGGAGCTGTATCCCTCTTACCCTATGGTTTTGTCAGTGCTTCCTTTTTATAAATAAAAATTTAAAAAAGAAGGAGGCAATAGTTATTATTGTAACCAAATTATTTGGCAATAGGGTTAACTTAGAAAATCCCTTTATCCCCTCCTACCCTATGGTTTTGTCAATTAATCCTTTCTTAAATAAAAAATAATACATATATATATATATATATATATATAAATCCCTTTATTAGCATTTACTATATTTTACAAGACCTCACCACAACATATGTCTTTGTATGCTATTTATATATAGCTGTACCTTATAAAGTAGGGCCACTGGTTGTTTCTGTTCTCCCTGGTCTAAGTTTTTAGATTTAATATTTCAAAGAACAAGTCATTATTTGAGCTCACTGTTAAAATTCAATCTGATTACCAATTTGAATTCCTAAGTGCTTAGACTGAAGGAATATAACTCAGATCTATGGTCTTTGCAAAAAAGTCTGAAGCAGTCCATTTTTCCCCTTTCTTCCCCCCCCCCTTTTAAAAAATTATTTATTTATTTAAGAAAGGAGACATTAACAAAATCATAGTATGGGGGGTACAACTCCCACCACCCAATCTCCATATCCCATCCCCAATAGTTTTCCCACTCTCTATCCCTCTGGGAGCATGGACCCAGGGTCGTTGTGGGTTGCAGAAGGTGAGAGGTCTGGCTTCTGTAATTGCTTCCCGCTGAACATGGGCATTGACTGGTTGATCCATACTCCCAGTCTGCGTCTCTCTTTCCCTAGAAGGGTGAATCTCTGGGGAAGCTAAGCTCCAAGACGCATTGGTGGGGTCTTCAGTCCAGGGAAGCCTGGCCGACATCCTGATGGCATCTGGAACCTGGCGGCTGAAAAGAGAGTTAACATACAAAGCCAAACAAATTGTTGAACAATCATGGACCCAAAGGTTGGAATAGTGGAGATGAAGTGTTGGGGGGTACTCACTGCAAACTCTAGTGTACTACTGATTTCAGGTATATATTTGCCCTAGTTTATGGATACGTGTGAACATATGCTCTATCTCCTGGAACCTGGTGTATATCTAGGTTTTGGGACTTCGTTAGGAAGTGAACCACCTGGGATGGAATTAGAGAATACTATGAAAAGAAAGGTCTCACCCAAGTGATGAAGCTGAAGGGTTGTTGTTCCACACCTGAAGTCTCTGGACACAGTCTGAAGTGAAGCATGATGGGGTGGCACTTGCTGCGTTCATTAGGTTGCAATCAGTGGATGCAATATTATTTGATAAGAATTGGGAGAAGTATATGGGAAAGTGGGCCCTACCCTAGGGTCCCAGGACTGGGGGAAGTTTAAGCTCTATAGTTGAAGTGTGAGGTTCCTGCTGTCTTAGGGTTCAAGAAGACAATGGATAGTTACTGTTATCATCACATTATTTGGTAATTAGGTTAGCTTTGAAAAGTCCCTTTGTTAGACATACAATCAAATTTCCCCCATCATATTAATTAGTGATTTATATTACTACAATTCAATAGGTATGTACATAAACACCATTCCCATCACCAAAAGATTGTGTCCCATCCCACCCAGCCGCCCCCACCCCCACCCCCGCTGGCCCAGGAAGCCCCATGTCTACCCTCCCACTCACCACAGGGTTTTTACTTTGATGCCCTACTTCATTTTCCCCTTTTCATATTAATTAAATAGTGATTTATGAGACTATAAATTAATAGGAATGTATATAAACACTATTCCCACCACCAAAGATCTGTGTCCTCCTACCACCCAATGCAACCCCGCTGCCCAGTGAAGCTTAACATCTACCCTTACCCTTCACCCAGATATTTTTACTTTGGTGCCCTACTCCAAACTAAGTCAGACCATGCTTTGAGTTTACCTTTCTGTTCTTCTTTCTCAACTTCTGTTTATGAGGGGTATCATCACATACTCATCTTTGTCTTTCTGACTTATCTCACTAAACATAATTCCTTCTTGCTCCAACCAAGATGGGTCAGAGAAGGTGTATTCATCATTCTTAACAGCTGAATAGTATTCCATTGTGTAAATACACCACATCTTTCTCAGCCATTCATCTGTTGTTGTGCACCTGGTTTGCTTCCAGGTTTTAACTATTAACAAACTGTGCTGCTATGAACACATATCCTTTTGATTGAGTGTTATGGAGTCCTTAGGATATATCCCTAGGAGGGGAATTACTGGGTCATATGGGAGGTCTATTTCTAGCTTTGTGAAGATTCTCCAGACTGCTCTCATAAATTTTTCTCACCTCTGAGATAGCATGAGATCCTAAGGAATGCTATAGTGGAATGTCGTTTATCCTGCCCTCCATGCCCCCTATGAAACTCTTAGGAAACTCTTTTGAATTAATATGTTATCATGAAAGGTTTCACTCTTGGAATTCTATATTGGGAATTTTTTTAATTACTTAAAATCTAAGGCTAAATGGAATTTAGGAGTAGTGAGTTAAATAAGAGTGTACAAAACAAGGTTGTAAAATCATTCTTTAAATTTTAGGTATTTAATAAATAGATATTCTGGGAAGTAAGATCATACTAATAGCAGGGTGTTAGTACCAGAATGAAAATACTGTAACCCTTCTAGATATGAAAGGAGAATTTAAACAGATTTTTAATTGATGTGAAACAAATAAATGTTCTTGTTTTGTTTTAGTGGACTTGGGAATTATTATCATAATAAGGGTGAGGTTGTTTCTTTTTCTCTCCTTTTTGTACATCCTAGTCACTAAAGGATTCACATTTCCCATCCCAGTTTTTCTTTGATTTTCAAATTAAAAATTATCAAGGAAATTCAGTATGATGTAATTTTAAAATTTTTCATCAAAGTAAAATGGTTGCTTAGCAGTGTCTAAATGGCCTTCAATGTCTTCACCATTTTGGGGAGGGCATATATGATAAATAGCATTAACCAAATACAGGTTGATGGGTAAAGAAAATATTTAGATGTCATGGGCACAACTCTAGAAATCTGTCCCAGTGAATTGTAAAATCATGTTCTTTTTTCTTTCTAGCAGTGTCCTGAATTTCTGGACCTTGAAAAATCTAAACTTAAGTCCAAAGAATCCCTTTCAAGTGGGGTACATCTGAACACAGCTTCAGAAGACAACTTGACTTCGCTTTTAAAACAGGACAGTGATCTCTCTTTAGAACATCACACTCAGCAAAGAAAAACTCAGCTTCATCCAATTAGGCATCCTTCTTTGACAGAGTCATCATCGTTAAACACTGTAGGAATCTTGGGTCTGCATAGGCATGTTTCTGATCCTGGTCTTCCTAGGAAATAATCATTTTGTACTATTTATTCCACATACAATGTAAGTGCTTTCAATGGCTGTTTTCCTTTTTTGTATTTAAATCCTCTCTACTTGACTCAGGGGCTCACAAGGTACCATTATATGCAAAAGTACTGTATATTTTCCTAAATTGAAGCTTGTAAGGTAAAATACTGCAGTTAGGATGTAAATATAAATACGGACTCTTGTTCAAAATGTTAAAACTGCCAGCATCTAAAGGCACCTTATTTTTTATTTTTATTTTTTAAACCATGTGCATGCTAGGGAACTCCAATTTCTCTTGCATGGAGACTCCTACTTAGTTTTACTAAGACAGTCCTTTGTTATAAAAATACCTTCCTAGCAAATAAGAAACCATGGGATGAAATTGTTCATGAATGCAGCTCAGATGATCCCCAATCTGTAGAAATTCAAAGGGGGGAAAGGGAACTTAGTCACATTTGAAAATGGAAGCACTTCTGTACCAAGACACTTGCAACACACTGAAAAAATATATGTACAACTTTAATATAAGTCTGACAGTATAGAAAGGCATCTCCAAATATATGAATCTAGGCCAGCATGAATGAGGGCAAGAGAGCTTCTCTAATTAAATTCTGTCACTACTGCATTCACAAATACTTAAACCATTTTTCTATTGACATATTTACTAAAATGATTAAAACGTTGTTTAAATTTTCTTCATTTTTGAGTCTCCTTAAGAACAGCTAAAGTGTAATTGTCACAAACTAATATTTACAACTTTCTTCTAACTTGTACTTTAAGACAGTCTAAATTTTATCAAAAAAAATCATTATGTGCAATTTTAATGGATTTGAATAGCAAAACTAGTTCTCAATAGCCATATGTTGATGTATGGCTTTCTGATCCCAGCTGTGGAAAAAAACAATGTGCATTTACCTGCCTCTAGAGAAATCTGTACAATCTGTACACCAGCAGTAAAATTACAGTGTTTTTTGACTATTCAAACACTGTAATGAAATGAACAGAAATGAAATTCTATTACAGGTTAGTTAGACTGAATGTATATGGACCCCAGAATACTAGAACATACAATGGAATATTTTTTAATATTTTATTAAATTGGAAGTGGAGAAGTAATATGCCTCATAAAGCCCAGGGTACTGAAAAAAAAATGTGTGGATTAATTTAAGAGTCAAATTAAGTTCTCCTTAAAGAGGTCTATTTGTCAATTTATTTAAGTACAATTTTACAGGTATTATAGACAGATACATTATGTCCTTTTTTTCTAAAGAAAGCATTTGAATTTTGTAGAAAAGTTCTTAGTCTTTTATTAATTCTTATAATCATATACATTTTGAATAAAATTTTTGTTTACACTATTAAATGGTTTTTTATCCTATTTAGGATAGAAATATGTTGATTTAGTTTTCACTATTAATATTAATTACCTACAAATGCAAGCTAACTTCATGAAGCACAATTGTACTATTAAAAAAAAAAAGTGACCATAAACTGCTTCCTATACATGGTCACTTAAAATGAGACTTTTTGTTGGAAGCAATTTGTAAAAATAAGCATGTTTTTATCCCCATCTAATTGTAAAAGGAGTTTCAGGCCAGCAAAATAGCTCACATGGACAGTACCCTGTTTTGCCATGTTAGCCACCAGGTTCAATCCCTGCCCTCCCCACCTGACCTTCTCCACACACACCGTTACCACCACTAAACTGAAGGAGGCTTCAGTGCTGTGACATCTTCTACTCTTTCTGCCTCTGTCTCCAATCTTAAAGAGAAGGGAAGGGAGCATATATATATATAGTGAAATCATCAGCCATCTCAGTAAAAGTATAATTATTTTAACCAGTTTCTCAAACCATTTGATGTTATGCAGATACAAATTTAGATACCACTGGTAATTTCCTTGCCTTATTCAGCAAACATTTATGGGTACCCTGCAGAGAAGAGAAAAGTGACCAACTTTGGTTCAGAAGATGATTTAGGGATGTCCACATTTAGGAGTATTTTTGCAGCTATAACAAATTTCATAAGGGTTACTGGCCTCAAGGAAATGTTTGAATGAATACTCCAGGTACTGTTAACGTGTAGAAAGAGGATTTGGCAAGTGAGAATTTTAGATGTGATTGCTTAATTAGTGAATACTTCAGCTGCAATATTTGATATGACATCCATAAAATTCAGCCTTCCTCACAAAACCTCTGAACTTCTTTGTGAAAACTAGGCAAGAATAAAGGGGAAGATGTGGGGTGAGGCGGTAGCGCAGCAGGTTAAGCAGCCATGGGGCTAAGTGAAAGGACTGGCGTAAGGATCCCGGTTCAAGCTCCTGGCTCCCCACCTGTAGGGGAGTCACTTCACAGGCAGTGAAGCAGGTCTGCTGATATCTTTCTCTTCTCCTCTCAGTCTTCCCTTCCTCTCTCCATTTCTCTTTGTCCTATCCAACAACAACACATCAATAATAACTACAACAATAAAACAAGGATAACAAAAGGGAATAAATAAATATAAAAATTTAAAAAGGCAACAAGGGAGTCGGGCTGTAGCACAGCGGGTTAAGCGCAGGTGGCACAAAGCACAAGGACCGGCATAAGGATCCCGGTTCGAACCCCGGCTCCCCACCTGCAGGGGAGTCCCTTCACAGGCGGTGAAGCAGGTCTGCAGGTGTCTATCTTTCTCTCCTCCTCTCTGTCTTCCCCTCCTCTCTCCATTTCTCTCTGTCCTATCCAGCAACGACAACAACAATAATAACTACAACAATAAAACAACAAGGACAACAAAAGGGAATAAATAAATAAAATAAATATTTAAAAAAAAGAAAGAAAAAAGGCAACAAAAGGGAAAATAAATGATAAAAGGGGGGAAGACATGGTATGCAACTATACTTGTTTAAATTCTAACAAAATAGACCTTTCGTCTGTAAAAAATAATTTTTTGATCAAAATCTAAGTCTCAGGCAGTTGGAAAGGACTAGTCAAGTTTCAAGGTATTAGCTTGTAAAGAGCCTGCGCAATCAATATAAAGATGTCAGACATAAAGGTCAAAAGGCCCAATGGTGAAATTGACTTAACAGAGAACAAAGCAATTATTTTAATTTACAAGATTCATCCCGTGTCCCTAGTCAATGAACTAATGTCTAAAATAACTGTCATTTTCCCTGTGGACAGTGTTGAAAACAGTCTGACCCTCCATCTTGAGACACTGCTGAGAACCAGGTTTAATTGCTGCAGCCAATAACAGCAGTGTAGCAACTGCTCTCCTAGGTAATTAGAAGTATTAAACTAACACCTTTTGATTACTGCCTAATAATATTGCTACCTGGTTCCCATTCTTAAGTGAAATGTCACCTAAAATTTAATGTTTATTTGGGTTAGATGTTTTTCTGCTGTTATTAAATCCTACAGGGGAGTCTCATGCTCTCATTAATTGAAGGAAAAAACCGCTGATGAAAAATTGTTGCTTCTTGCAGGGTTTCTCATTTAATAATCACACATTCAACTATACAGGAATGCAGAGCACATTTGAGACAGCAGTTTGTTAGGTCTGTTTTAATGGGTTGGTCATCAGAGCTAAGCTTTCTAATTCTAATAAGAAGCTAGAGAAACCAAGTCGAGGTGCAATGGCATTTGGTATCAGGTTTAGCATGTGGTTAAGAGGGTTGCTTACAAGGTCCCTCTAGAGGCTGATCTTTGAATTGTGGTTGCAAAATGGCTAAAAGAGCAATGCACTTATCCAAAAGTTATTTAAAAATCTCATAATGTTATCTGACAATAAAACTCATCTCCTCAACATAAATCTAAAATAACATTCACTGAAAACATTGTCTTCCCTATGCCTGTCATGCTAAAAAAGAAATTTGATATAGCTAGTTTTTAAAATGGATTATAATCACATTGACTAATTACAATATAATGAAGTCTTCAATAACAGCCCAAACTGGTCAATTTACTTAGGGAGATTTTGTACTACAAATGAACAGACTAGTATATATATATATATATATATATATATATATATGCTTTCTAATCAATTTTTTACAGTAAAACAATTGAATCTATCATGTAATTTTAAAGAAGCAATGAAGACAAGATGATTATCAATGTGATACTAGAATTAACAGCACTCAAACCATCTGGAAAATTCTTAGTAATGCATATATATATTGCCTCCAGGGTTATCAGGCTGTATACCTACACTATGAATTCACTGCTCCTGGAGGCCATTTTACCCATTTTTATTGCTTTTGTTATTATTATTCTTATTACTGTTGTTGTCATTGGATAGGACACAGAGAAATCAGAGAAATCGAGAGGGGAGGGGAAGACAGAGAGGGGGAGAGAAAGAAAGACAGTTGTGGACTTGTTTCACCTACTGTAAAGTGGACCCCCTGCAGGTGGGGAGCCAGGGGCTCAAACTGAGATCATTACTCTGGTCCTTTCAAATCCGCTGCGCTCCACCTGGACTCCAGTAATGCATATTCTTGGCTTTTTCCCAGACCTACTCATTTAGATAAGATCCAGAGATTTTTGATTTGGAAAAACATAAGTATAGCTATGGTTTTATCTCATTTAAGTGTATTTTGCACTAATAGGTTGGTAGCTTTAAAGCAATGCTTAATATTTACAGTTAACAACTGAGAGATTATGATTCTCATTGTTAAAAGCATATCGGCTCTGAAACAATGTTAAATTCTAAGCATGCAAAGATGGTCTGTCAAATTCACTATATGTATTCTGTAAAAGCTGACCCTTAGATCTATAATGTGTTCCCAAACAGACATTTGAAAATAATGAACTAATTTTTTTTCAAATAATGGAACTATTTCTAATGTAGTTGCATACATTTAAACACTACATTTGTCTTTTAGAGTATCTAGCCCCACTTCCTAGTACACATACATTATGTAGATTAGAACTGCCTAAACTCTAGTGTTAAAAGATGGAAATGGCAAAACAGGGCATCATTTAAATGTCTTGGAGAGGTGTGCTGAGGAACCTCTGAACTATATGTTAGAGTGCTTTGTAAACCACAAAGCACAATAAAACTGTAAGATCATCATCAAAACTTTGGTGGTATGATGGTGGAAGCATAACACTAGTAAGTTCTCTAAACTTATTGTTCTTTTTCTCGCCTAACACTAGCTGCATTTATACTTTGTGACAAAGTTCTATAAAGTGATTCTTATACATTCTCCAAGATTCATATGTTCAGAGCAGAACACCAATGCTAAGGGAACTTTTTCTGCTATATAGCACCCCAGTATTTGTCAACTATTACTTTGTCCAACATCCATAGAAGTATATTCAAGCAATGCTATTGTTTTCTAAATATGAAATGAGTTCTCTACCCTTTCAATTTATGTGTTTTCATTCAAAGTTGTTTTCTTGTGATTTCACTTAATAGTGATCCTGATGTTTTAAAAATTAAATGAATCATGTTTTAAATATGACATAGAGTTGTAGGTGTTGTAACAGTTTGGTGCCCAAGTTTAGAATAATCCATTACAAACCCATGCGTTACAAATACATTCTGTTTTAAGAATAAGTAGTCAAAGGGGAAAATCACAGAAGAAATGAATTGTTAATAATTGAGATCATGAAAAGAAATCACATTAACGTTTATTCATATATTATATATTCTTAAGTGGAGGATGAAAAAATAGCTTTAAAAGTTACTTGAAAATAATATATTGCTATGAATAGAACAAAAAAATCTGTATGAATGCAATATTCTGAACATAGACCAATATAATCCCATGCCAATTTTATTGTTCTATCATGGAAATTAATCTTTGAAATTATTTCAGAAATGTTCCCCCCAACAAAATTCTAAATGACAATACTAAGATGGCTATTATACTCATGACATCTATGATTCTTATTAATTTTTGATAAACAAACTAATTTGGTTCACCTGTGGTTTTAAAGCAATACGTTTAATTTCTTGTACTTCCTTTGTTTTATTGTTGCTTTTAATTGAAAAATATTCATAACTTAATATATTTTTGTATTGAAATATGAGTATATAAGAAAATTCTACTTCATTCCATTGCCCTTATCTTCTGTAGGAGTAAAATTCAAGGATTAATAATTTCATAATTAGTCCCTCCACCACTCATAACTGACCCTTATAATAGTATTAAAATGACATGGCACCATTTTTCCAAATATTAAATAATATTAAAACACTGAAAAATCCCTAGTTTTATCGTTTAGACACTTATTTTGTTTAATGACAAAATGTTAGCTGAGATTTGCATTATATAATTTTGATAGGTACATGTATATAGGAATGTTTGCCAGTGAATAATACATTTCTAAAACTAATGTGTGCAATCGCTTCAAAGTGTTAGTCATCTGATACAAAGAAGTTCACTCACATTGGTTAAGTAGTAAGTACCTTGGAATGCTTTAAACATAGGGAAACATCTACCAAAAATAATACTATATCCTAGTTTTTATGCACATAATGTAGCATGAAATCATGATGCTTTTGAAATATTCTGTGCAGAAATATTTATTTTTTAGCAAATATTTTCTTCAAAGATCAGTATGTGGCATTGACAGTGTAATCTACTTGCACAACTAGTTTTGCAATAACTTACAAATCACTGTAAATAAGAAAAATGTAAATATCATGTAAAAATGGTTGCAAACTTTTGGTAGCTAAAAGTGTAAAAGTTGTATTGAAAACATAGTATATATACATAATTTAAGAATGAAGCACATAATTTATGATCTATTTATACAAAAAAACTTCAAGAATTTGTAAAAGAAATTATTTTGGGAAAAAGGAAGTCTCATTAGCTAGTTAGAGATACTTTTATTAGAGGAGTCAGTTATTTCCAGTATTTTAAGGTACAATACTAGATTTAGGCAAGGAGGTACTCATGTATCTCATGAAATCACATAATTGTTATTAACAGTGCTATAGTTTTATGAGTTCTTTGGGACACCAGTAATCAAGACGAAATGGTAAGAGATGTTAAATCTAAAATTAAAGAATTACAGAAACATTTCACTTTTTTATTATTGCCTATCAAGAACTCAAAGCAATTCACTAAAACATGTTTGATTTAAAATTTTGATAGCTTAAACAGCTTTCAGTGTAAAACAATTGTTATAATTTATGTTTGATACATTATTTCATTAAGAATGAAAATGTTCAGACATTTTCATTTGTAAAATTTTCAGACATTCTTAGTACTTCCCATAGAAACACCTATCTTTTATCAAAGAAGAAAATTGAACTATCAAAAAAAAAACAAACCCTTTTTAATAAAACTCACTGGTCATAATGTAGCACGTTGTGAGGACATTTTAGCGGCTTAGATTCCAACCACTCATTTGTCCGGTGTAAAAAACCAAGAGAACATGTCCCTGTTTGATAAAAGAAGATTAGCATAAAGCAATGAATGCAGGCTTTCAGTATGAATGAATATGACTGATTGGAAAATGAGTCTGTAAGTAGGAAAATCTAAACATTTAAAAACTTAAAAGTCTTTGCCAAAAGGTCAATTTGGAGCAATGCATTTAGAAAGCTATGGAAAATTAAATATGCATCAAATTATATATTAATCCCAGTCATTTTTAAATGTCTTATAATTTTCAAAAAAATAGTATGCTTCTGATTCATAGTATAATTCATAATCATAGCAAGATATGATCAAATACAGTCAACTAATGTAAATGGATATATGCATGTATCAATAAAGTACATATTTATAGTTGTGTGCTTAGTGGAAAAGGTTGGGATCCCCCCCAGACACACACACACGTACACATATAAACATAATGAATCAGAAGGTACTAATTACTGCTGGCATACAACTGTCTCTAAATATAATCAGTAAATTATGACAGTCCAATCATCCTTTCCAAATTGCCAACTTCTCTTATCAAACAGATGTTTGATAAGATATGTGAAAATCTAATAGCACATAGGTAAGGATACTATTCATTTCCTAACTCTATGGCACATCGTAGTAGTTTAGAATGTAGAAATGCTGCCAGTGTGTACTTACTATAAATTCAGATATAAAAAAGCACATCTGAGTTTTGAGTGCTTGCAAAATACATAAAGCTACATATTACCATGCTACTTGGGGTTAAAGAATGTTAAGTAATATAATGGTCCTAATATAAGTCTGGGAAATATAACATATTTTTAAAACAAACAGAAAAGGACATGTCAAGAAATGAAAGCACAGATTTCCCGGCATTCATATAATGTGCTAATAGTGAGTCGGGTAAGCTTTTCGAAATTTTTCCAGTGTTTGTCTGGAAATGTTAGTGCTCAAAATTAAAATTTCAAGGGGAAATTTTAATTCGATATTTGGACATATGCGATGTTATAAGCTTATTTTAGATGACAAATTATTTGAACAGTATTCATTCAAAATTCTCGCTGCATTCATCACTATAAGTTCTAAGTATTTTTCCTTTGTATCATCCAATATTAGTATGAAGACTAGACATACACTTAGATGACATCTTAACATTGTAGATTTGTTTGAAAATACTTAATTCTCTATGTAAATGGTTGAATAAAGACTGAGAAAGTGATTTTTTAATTCAAGTTTCATTGTAATAAAAATACAAGGTTCAATATTGGTTGTGTTTAAAGTTGAAAAGGAAAATATATTAAGCTGAAAAAAGTCTTGAATTTTACTCACTAGATTGAACAGATTTTTAGTAAATTTATTACTATTAATTTCCCAGAAAATTGCTATGAATAGAAAACATATCATTTATGAGTTTATCTAAAATGAAAAGGACAAGATAAGCACATTATGACAAATATATATTTCTTGCCCATTTTGGTTCTTCTTCTTCTAGCGTTTGCCCCCATTTTGGTAATATCGGAAGACTACACGGGAATTTGATTTGTATATTATAGAGAAAAAATAATCACAAACTGATTTTTCATTTTTTAATTTCAAACACTTTAACCAGTTCTACTTTCTTCCAGGGTGAACATCTTTTCTGGAAATAAACATATCACTTGACTTTTTATTACTTTTGTTTTTGAAAGCATGCTTAAATCAAAAGAGCACAGTTCTTGAAATTACATTTATAGTGGACCAAATTAATATTCAGTAGTGTTGATTTCCCCTTGATGTAATTTTAAATGTGTAAACTGCCATTGGAAATACAAGTACAAAACCTAGAATTTAATGATTTGACAATTTTTTTAGGCACAGACAAATTACTGCACTGTTATTTGAACTAGGTCATCTCATATGTATGTAACAGATTTTGTATGAAACAAAAATTTACAGCAAGGTATTTGAATATTTATTTAAAATTTCTCAAAATGACATGGAAACATGTTTACTATATAAATAAAAGCAGTTAGACATTAAAGGTGTATATTCGTCAATACTTTATGACATCTTAAGAAAAACAGCACGAGTTAACCAATACAATCCATCACACTATATTCAGTCATGTTCATGAAAAAACTACTTAGTTATTTTTTATACTATAAGCTATTTTATCTTATTTTTACTAGTGATTTAAATTGATTTATAAAACTATAAGATAACAGAGGTATAATTCCACACCTTACACACCACCAGAGTTCTCTGTCCTCATTCCCTCCATTGGAAACTGCAGTAGTTCTCCTAAGATCACAGATAAGGGTTGACTCTTATTTTTGTATCTATAAATATATATATATATATACACATATATATATACATACATACATATATATATGTATGTATATATATATATATTTATACACACACATATATATATATATATATATATATATATATATATATATATATATATACCCATTTTTCTATGGTTCTGACTTCTCTTCCTTTTGAGTCAACCCCCTCCCCTTTTTTTCTTTCTCGTCTTTTCTCTCCGGGCCTTGATGGAGTTGGAGTTCAGAGCACACTGATTATCTTCCCCTAACATATACCCCTCTCGGACTATGAACCAAAATTCTTTATGGGGTGAAGAAGATGGGAGTTCTACTTCTGTAATTGCTTCTCTGCTGGACATGAGCATTGGCAGGTTGATCCATACCCCCAGCCTTTTTCTGCCTTTCCCTAGTGGGGCAGGGCTCTGGAGAGGCTGGGTTACAGGACACTTTGGTGAGTCCAAGGAAGTTCAGTATGGAATTATAGCATCATCTACAACTTGGTGTTTTTTTTCCATTTTGTTTTCTAGTTTATCAGGAGTGCGATCTGAAAGAGCTCCTATTCCATAGCTAAACCTCCTATTTAATTTTAAATTTAGTAATGGAGATATATTTATGTCAGCTATGATAATAAAACATCCATAAAGTGAATTGCATCTCAGTACAAAAATTTCAGTGAAATATTATGTTGAATATGTTTATAAGACCATTTAAGTAGGGTAGCATCTGACAATTAAGTTAGCCTGGCATTAAACACTAGTTTTGCTAGGAAAAAATATAATTACACAAAATTTTATGTAACCTAGGCTTTATGAAGCCCCCTGAAGAACATAAAACTTCCCAAATATTTTTGGTTGTGGAAATTGCCTTCTTTGCATTAAAGATAAATATATATATATATATACAATAAGTTCTAATATAAAGTATGATTTGGCAAAAAAAACTCTACAATAACATAGTTTGTCACATTTTTAAATTTTTATTTCAAATCTGAGTTCTGATTAAGGAATATTATGATTGACCTCAGAACAGTATAGTAACTGGATTACCTACACACTGGATGTTAGAATTCTAGGCAGTTCATTTTATCATCAACTTTATCCAACATTAACAGTATACAATACACAATGTATTACATTAGCTTTTTCCTATAACACTTCTAAGAAGAATTCTGCTGATTTTTATGGCTCAGAATCATGTCACATTAAATACATGTTCATGAAAAAATAAATTAGCAGCCAGCATGCACAACTATGTAGATTACTTATTCACAGTTTTATAAAATTTAGCAAATAAATTTGGCAGATTATATAAAATTACCAGTGTTAAAAATAGTTGAATATTTTTTCCTGCTTAGATATTTTCAAAGCAAAAGCTGTAAAATTCTGATTAAAGTTTTTTTTTAAGATAATGCCATTCTTCATTCATTCTTTAAAAATAGTGGAATTTTTATTTTAAATAACAATATATCAATTTAATTATATACCATATTAAAGTTTATCAATTTATAACAACTTCTGAGCTAGACTATATATTGCTTAGGTACAAAAAGTGGGTAGTTTATGAAATGTTCACTAATAAAGACAAGATGTTTGCCAAGAAAGGGCTGGATCTTAAGATCAAGAGGAACACAAAGGATTTGTTTAAGAACCCATATCTTTGAAATTTTCATAGTAACATCATTCAGTTGTTGCTGGTGTGCTTATCTGCTAATGGCTACCAGTGCACAGATCCGATTAAAAGGCTAATTGGCTTATTTCTGAAATATATATATATATCAGCTAGAGTTGTCAAAAAAGGTAAAATTACCATTTCAGAGCATATAAACAAAATGGTAGATTACCTGATTTTTTAACTTTGTAAGCAGCTGACTTTATGTATAAGCAACTATTTAACAGAAACAACTTAAATGTTAATATATCTATCAGTAAAGTGTAACATTCCCAGGAAACCTAGATTTAGAGAAAGATGCCTTTAGCTTATGTCTTCACTAATAAAATTCAGATCAAGGAGTTGTATTTATTAAGAACGTCTTAAACCACAGAAGGCAAAAGGTATTTTATAAAAATTACATACTAGAAAAAAAAAATTAAAGCAAAAACAATGTCTCTTATAGATTTCTTTCACTACAGATTATTTTATGGCTCGTCAAAAGTGATTTCAGATAAAGTTTTAAGGAATTATAATTTTCTTCTTAACAAAGACCTCCGAGTTCCTAGTCTCAAAGTATGCAATCAAAGAATAACCTCGAATACAAATACGGCACACAATCTAGGCTGCTCCTAGCTCATTTTCAAACATCAGCTACAAACAAATCACAAAGTGTAACTTGTAACCTTCAAGTAAGTATAAATTTTTTTTAAAATTAATATCTTTATTTATTGGATAGAGACAGCCAGAAATTGAGAGGAGGGGAAGACAGACACCAGCAACCCTGCTTCACCACTCACAAAGCTGTCCCCTTGCAGGTGGGGACTGTAGTCTTGAACCCCAGTCCTTGTACACTTAACCAGGTGCGCCACCACCTGGTCCCAAGTATAAATTAGCTTTATCTTGGCTTTCATCATTGGTTGTTTATATAGTCTATTTTATAAATATATTCCTCTAGTTTACATTGTTGAAAGTTACAGTTTAGAAGCATAACATCAATTAATCATACTTCATGTATTTTATGACATTATGCAGAAACTTGTCTAGTAATAACTTTGCTCAAAGCAATTTCTCAAATACAGAAACTCTTATTTTGAATTTTGGAGTAAATTTTTTAAAAGAACATAGAAAAGCAAGATATTTGCAGGTATAAAAAGGAACAAGTCCCCAAAACTTAAATTCACAGCTGTCCATTTCTTTTCTTCAAAGCAAGGGAATTCACAGGATTGCTTCACCTTTCAGGTGTAGATATTCAAAGTGTCACAGTTCCCTGCAAAAACTAACACATAAGCAAAATTATCTGTTGGTAACTATAATATGGTGTTTTCTTTTTATTATTTATGTCATATATATACATATACATATATATATATAGTTTCAAAAGAGGAATAGCTCAGTTTCTATGATGTATGTATAATTCAAACCAACATTTTATTAGTAGTATAATATTCACAGTATAACTTTTGTATCACAAAAATAAAAGCCCAGAAACACTGAAGCAATGTAAAATACAGCTTTCCTATAGTTCACTTAAAAACAACTGAAATCAAATTAGTAAAAAACACTGAAATCATAAATATGCAGCTTTCCGTATATTCGAAGAAAATTCACAAGAAATAACATTTTGTAAAAATTATAATAGTTTTAGACATAAAATGACTTAGAAGATACTATATCAATAGCTTGCCAAAACTTTAAAAATATTTTTATATTTTACATAAAGTCAAGTTGGTGCTTTACCATGTGTGCTACCTAGATTTCAACCTGGTCACCACTGCCCTGGAGCAAACTTCAGTGCTGGGATGTCATCCCCTCTGTCAGTTGTCTCTGTCTCTCCTTTACCTGAAAAAGTTGGCCTGGAGAGGAATCCCAATTATGACCAAAATTGTTAATTAATTTTTTAAAATAAAGTCAAGTTGGCATTTGTACTAAGAAAAAAAAATTATGTGTACCCAACTAAAAAAATGTAGAAAAATACCAGGCAGGGCCAGGTGGTGACACATCTGGTTATACCTCCACCTTCTGCACCCCATAATAACCCTGGGTCCATGCTCCCAGATGGCTAAAGAGTAGGAAAGCTATCCCAGGAGGGGATAGGATACAGTTGTGGTGGTGGGAATTGTGTGGAATTGTACCCCTCTTATCCTATGGCCTTGTCAGTGTTTCCATTTTATAAGTAAAAATTAAACGGAAAAAAAAGAAGAAGAAGAAGAAGAAGAAGAAAAGCAGCACACACTACTGTGCACACAGGTTCAAAGTCCCTGGTCCCCACCTGTAGAGGGAAAGCTTCGGGAGTGGTGACATAGGGCTTTAAGTTCCTTTCCCTCTCCCTCTCCTTCTCCCTCTCCCTTTCTCTCTCCTCTGAATTCTCTGTTTCTATACAGTAATAAATAAAATAAATTTAAAAAGGAAGAAAGAGAAAGAAAGAAAGAAAGAAAGAAAGAAAGAAAGAAAGAAAGAAAAAAAAAATCAACGCAATGTTCAGCAGGGAAGCAATTACAGAAGCCAGACCTTCTACCTTCTGCAACCCTCCATGACCCTGGGTCCATACTCCCAGAGGGATAGAGAATGGGAAAGCTATCAGGGGAGGGGGTGGGTTATGGAGATTGGGTGGTGGGAATTGTGTGGAGTTGTACCCCTCCTACCCTATGGTTTTGTTAATTAATCCTTTCTTAAATTAAAAAAATAAAATAAAATAAAAAGAAAGAATGAAAGAAGGAAGGAAAGAAGGAAGAGAGAAAGAAAACAGGCTTATAGAAGATGTCATTCCCAACACTGGTACCAAGAATCATTTATATTTTCTGTTTCTAGATCACATCTAGAGCACAGTATAAATGTCAAATTTGTGATACTTAAAATACTCACATCATCATACACAAAATTTGCAACACCTTGTTTCAAGTGGTCTCTTCTCTTAAAAAAATCTGCAAATAAAATACATTTTTGTTATAATTTAAAGTAAGTAAAAAAAAGTGACTAATTTAAACTTAATAAAATTTTATAATTTTGTCTGCTAGGTATTTAAAACATGAAAAAATGTCTATAACTGAGTTACAACAAATTTTCACTATATTCCTATATTAGTAAATCCTTCAAACTGACAGATTTGTCAGTGAATAAAATAAAAAACACATAATTTTATAGACATACTAAAGAAAGTAACAATTGTTACTTTTCAAGAAAATACTATATAGGTACTGTAGCCATTTTTAAACAATCAATACCTGTCAGTGCTCGAAGCTTCACACAGCAAGCAACATAATCATCAAAGAATACTCTGCCATTCTTGCTATAGCGTTTAACAATAGCATTTAATGTATGCGGGCTCAACCTGTAACCTAAAAAAGTGGATTAATAAATTAAACTTACCAAAACTAAACACTATAATAATACCACAAAGATTAGTGCAATCTTGTTAGTAAAATTTTAAATTAAATTTCAAAATAAATTCCCTGAAATATATAGGAACAGAACAGTCATGTTGAAATTGATAAACAGTTTTATAAACATTAAATTATATATATATATATATCATAGTTGTGTAACAAAGTCAGTGCTAATTGAAAATTATATATACCACTTCTTGAAAGAAAACAGAATGAGAACCTTATCTTATCAGATATATGCTTTTAAAATACTGTTCTTTTAAAATAATCTAAGTTGGGAGTCCGGCAGTTGCGCTGTGGGTTAAGTGCATGTGGCGCAAAGTGCAAGGACCAGTGTAAGGATCCTGGTTTGAGCCCCCGGCTCATCACCTCTCTCTCTTCCCCTTCTCTACATTTTTCTCTGTCCTGTACAATAACAACAACAATAATAACTATAACAACAATGAAAAACAAGGACAACAAAAGGGAAAATAAATAAATAAATAAATAGATAAATAAATAAATAAATACATCTAAGTTGCTTATTTCTCAGTTTGAGGCATTTTGGTACCTGGTCTGTATTTTATTCTACAGAAACTAAAGAAAAAAACAACTAAACTATGTTGAAAATTCAGACTACTATATATGGAAATGTAACTCATTCAGCTATATCTTTGCTGTCCAATTAGAAATATTCCCAAATGGGCCCTTGTTGGGGAGTCCTGAGATCCCCAAACAGACAAGATGGACCTAGACCTCTAATAAATCCCTCTCTCCACTGTTACTGGTCATCTCTACCAGGAACAACACAATAGACACCTCTGTGGGCTCCCATAGGACATTGCCCTCAGCAAGGATCAACAAAGGTAGAGAATGTTTCATTCTCTGAAGGGAGGCTGGACAACATACTCCATCTTCCACGTAGGAAGATGGGTTCTGAAATTGGGGCAGCTTGGAACGTTCCTACTCATGACTACAGAATGTGAGCTTAGATCTACAGGGATGCAGAGGTCACATAGGCTCCTAAGCTGAATATGAGCCCTAGATCAGATCAAATCAATGGGGTTTATGGTCAACAACATTTACACATCTTTCCCATACTTGGGAGCTAATCTCTTCCCTTATCCAGAGTTCTGGTCTTTTTCCAGCCATGACATCATCTCCCCAGAAAATTGGGTCCACCTGCATATCAGATGCCAGGCTCAAAAAAAAAAAAAAAAAAAACTAATACATAGGCAGTCATGGGCCCTCTGGAATATAACTAAAATAAGCCTACTAACTAGCTACAAAACAGAGACCCCTCCCCGCCCCAACTCTTCATCTGCACTATTCCAGCCTTTATGTTCATGATTAGTCAACAATTTGTTCTGCTTTATATGTTAACTCTGTTTTCAGCCACCAGGTTCCAGATGCTACTGTGATGCCAACAAGACTTCCCTGGGTAGATGACCCCACCAATATGTCCTGGAGCCTGCTTCCCCAGAGCCCAGTTCCACTAGGGAAAGAGAGAGGCAGGATGGGAGTATGGATGGACCTGTCAACACCAATGTTTAACAGGGAAGCAATTACATAAGCCAGACCTTCCACCTTCTGCACCCTTGGTCCATGCTCCCAGAGGGATAAAGAATAGGAAAGCTATCAGGAGGGGAATGGGATGCAAAGTTCTGGTGGCAGGAATTATGTGGAGTTGTACCCCTCTTATCCTATGGTTTTTGTCAATGTTTCCTTTTTATAAATAAAAAAAATAAACATTCCCAATTTACTACAAATAAAATATAAATAAATGATAAGTGATAATTAACATTAAATTCAATTTATATAGAAATATACTCAATGTAAGAAGTTTAGAAATAATTTTATCAATCACAATGTACAAAAGGTCATCTTTAAAAAAATTAATGGATAAGGTAGCCTTCCAATGGAAAGAATAAGATATAGAACTCTGGTGGTAGGAATTGTATGGAATTGTACCCCTCTTATCCTACAATCTTGTCAATCACTATTAAATCAACAAAAAAGAAGAATATTAAAGTAAAGGGCACATTAAAAAAATAATAATGGATAAGTAAGGGGTTTCCACTAGTCAAATTTTATCTACAGTCTGGGATTTAAACTAGGTAATAGCTGGTAAAAATGAAAAAAAGGAAAAAAAATCAAGCATTTCTCTACTAGTGGACAAACAGAAACAATTAACATTCACATGGTAAAAGAACAAACCTGACCTGAATAGAATATAAACACACATAAATATAATTTTAGTATTCTTACCCATAGCAGTAATAGCTTGATTCAATTCATGACGTTCTACTGTGCCACTTCTGTCCTGATCAAAAGTTATGAAGTTCTGCTTCCAGGCATTAAGAGCTGCCCAAAGTTCTTTGAATTCGCTGAATCCCATTTTTCCTGTGTAATCTCTCTGACAGCTTTATTAACAAAAATAATTTCATGCCAAAGAGAATTCACCTGATCCAAAACTAGCTATCACTAATAATTTTTTCCCTATACTTCTGTAAGAGGTAGCCAAGGTCAGCATAATGGCAAATTTGTGTGTAAAAAGCATTTTTCTTCCCTGAGGTTTTTCATATGGTCACATAACTAACAACTGTCTAATATCAGAAAACAATAATTCTGTATGTAACATTTTCTGTTTTTTCAAGGATACATCCAACATGGCAATCATAATTCTGCAGGTTTCCAAACTGAAAGCTATAAAACATTGATTACTTGAATTAGAATCTGCTTGACTTCATATACAATTATGACAATTTTTTAAAAAATTTTTAAAAATTGCCAAAAATACACAATCAGTTCAGTTAACAAACTCTGAATGTAAGGCACCCACATTAAGAAAAAAAAAAGATGATTAAAATAAAGTTACTACTTTCAGACTACTCATATGTAGTAAGGGATATGGGTAATTCAATTAGAAAGTATAGGGAGTCGGGCTGTAGCGTGCAGCGGGTTAAGCATAGGTGGCACAAAGCATAAGGACTGGTGTAAGGATATCGGTTTGATCCCTGGCTCCCCACCTACACGGGAGTCGCTTCACAGGCAGTGAAGCAGGTCTGCAGGTGTCTTTCTTTCCCCCCGTCTTCCCCTCCTTTCTCCCATTTCTCTCTGTCCTATCCAACAATGATGACAACAATAATAATAACTACAACAATAAAATGACAAGGGCAACAAAATAAAATAAATATTAAAAAAATTGTAAAAAGAAAGTATAGGTTCCCGGAAGATGACGGACTGAGAAGCTGCTAGTGGCTTGAGCTCTGACCACATCTCCTGGAAACGGTAGGATTTTCTGCCTTTAGTAGGCCAGTCAATAAGGGGTCCTAGCGGTGACACCAAGGAGGTGACTATAACTTAATTTGGGTTAAGAATTAGAGTAGGAAAAAGGGAAATTTTTTTTTTCCTTTTAATTTTAAGCACACGTCCTCCCACTTGCCCTGCCCCCCCATAACCATTCCCTGGGGACCAGCTCCTAGCAGGCTTCCCTCCTAGGAGCCTCTTTCTTTACCAAATTCCTGTCCCACCAGGGAGTATCATTCATTCTAAGTCTATACCCTTCTGAAACCTCTGCCTTTTTTTCTTTCCTAGTAGCCAACCCCCCCACCTCACCCCGCATAGCTAATTAAATAATTAAAATAAATAAATTTAAAAAAACCCTTTCCTTTCACTGCTCTTTTATAACTGTTCTTTTTCTTATCTTTCTCTTTTCTCTCTCTCTCTCTCTTTTTCTTTTTCTCATTCTTGTCATCCTTTCTTCCTTAATCCTACAGTTTCCAAAGCCACAGCCCCCAGCCGCCACACCACCAAACAGTGTGCTTTTTTGAATTCACTGATACACATTTGGGAATTATTTTGGGGAAGAATTCTGACTCAGTGTGGACTCTCACTGCCAGTGTCTCTGCTCAACTTCCCTTCCTCCTTTAGCCACCCCTGGAATATACAGTGGATAGTAGATTTGCATAACTGTCTATTTCAGCTATCCTTGTCTAGTCCTGAGGTATTTTTTTTTCTTCTCATTCTTAACAATCAGCTGCCTATGAACACAAGGTTTCAGGTAATCTGGGACAGGGTTTTTATTTATTTTTTTTACCCTGCCCTATTTTACTATTAATATATGAAAGCATATATCTTCCCCCCCTTTAGGTTGATCAGAATTAACACTTAGCATATATTTCAGTGCTAGGATAGTGGGCATCTTATCTATTGTGGGAGGAACTTGTCTCCTTAATCCTACCTCCTCTACAAACTATCCCTTCCTTAACCCTCCTAGCTAATAAAAAAAAATTAAATAAATTAAATTAAAAATAAATAAATAAAACCTTACTTTTACTGCTCTTTTTCTTATCTTTTCCCTCTTCTCTCTCTTGTCGCTTTCTTTTTCTTTTTCTTTTTTATCTTGTCATACACTTCTTCCTTTTCTTTGCCTTTCTGAATTTGTGAATTATTTTGGAGAAGAAATCTGACTCAGAGTGGACTCTCTATGTGTGTATCTCTGCTCTAGTTCCCTTTCCCCTCTTGTTACCCCTAGAATATACAGTGGATAGTAGATTTGCATAACTGTCTATTCTTGCTATCCCTTCTTTCTTTTCTTTTTCTTATTCACTGGGATTTGGTTACTATTTTTTCACGGACTGGAGACATTGGCTAACTGGTAACGATTAAACTACTTCAATACTTACTTCAGTCGCTACTGTAATTCCTGAGGTTGGTGAGTACAATTGTCATAAAGGTATTTAGTACAGTGTTACTTGTACTCAAGACACAACAACTGAGGAACAACAGAGCATAAAAAAAAAAGAAACACATAAATTAAAAAAAAATGGGTAGATCAAAAACAAATAAAACTGCTACTCCAATGAATGAAGACAAGAGCCCAGAAGAAACTACAAATCAGCCAGAAGTAACCACAGATAAGAAAAGTATGCAAGCAATAATAAACTTATTAATCACAGAAATGAAAACAACATTGGAGGAAAGGAATGGCAGTA
Source organism: Erinaceus europaeus (assembly GCF_950295315.1). NCBI lineage: Eukaryota > Metazoa > Chordata > Mammalia > Eulipotyphla > Erinaceidae > Erinaceus > Erinaceus europaeus. The sequence goes on from NC_080179.1 coordinate 29,587,234, forward strand.
TTAGGGAAACAATAGTTGAGACCCCCAAGGAAAATACTGATTATCTTGAGGCAATTAGAGAACTGAAGGCTGAAATAGCTGTAATGAAGAAAGAAGCGGAGGCAAGGGAAAGCAGACTAACAGAAGCAGAAAACAGAATTACTCAGACAGAGAATGAGTTAGAGAAAACAAAGAAAGAGGTGAAAGAGCTTAAAAAGAGATTGAGAGACATTGAAAACAACAACAGAGACATATGGGATGATCTCAAAAGAAATAACATTTGTATAATTGGCCTGCCAGATGAAGAAAGAGAGGAAGGGGAAGCAAACATTCTAGAGGAAATAATAGAAGAAAACTACCCAGACCTGAATAACAGAAAGGATATCAAGATTCAAGAGGCCCAGAGAGTACCAAACAGAATCAACCCAGACCTGAAGACACCAAGACACATCACAGTCACAATGAGAAGAAGTAAGGATAAAGAAAGGATCCTAAAGGCTGCAAGAGAGAAACAAAAAGTCACATACAAGGGAAAACCCATAAGATTATCTGCAGACTTCTCCACTCAAACTCTAAAAGCCAGAAGGGAGTGGCAAGATATCTATTGAGCCCTGAATGAAAAAGGGTTTCAACCAAGGATAATATATCCTGCTAGACTTTCATTCAAACTAGATGGAGGGATCAAAACCTTCTTAGATAAACAACAGTTAAAGGAGGCAACCATCACCAAGCCAGCCCTGAAAGAGGTACTAAAAGACCTCTTATAAACAAGAACATCACTATAATACTTGCAATATATCAGAGCAAACAATTTTTTTAGGACAATGGCACTACAATACATTAAATCCATAATATCAATAAATGTCAATGGCTTAAACTCACCCATCAAAAGGCAAAGGGTGGGGGGATGGATCAGAAAACATAACCCAACCATAGGCTGCTTGCAAGAAACCCATCTGTCACAACAAGATAAACACAGACTTAAAGTGAAAGGATGGAAAACTATCATACAGGCTAACGGACCACAAAAAAGGGCAGGAACAGCCATTCTCATCTCAGACACGATAGATTTTAAATGAAATAAAGTAACAAAAGATAGGCAAGGACATTACATAATGATTAGAAGATCAATCAGCCAAGAAGACTTAACAATTATTAACATCTATGATGTACCCAACGAGGGACCATCTAAATACATTAAGCACCTACTGAAAGAATTTCAAAAATACATCAATAGTAATACAATAATAGTGGGAGACTTCAATACCCCACTCTCACACTTAGACAGATCAACAAAGCAGAGAACCAATAAAGATACAAGAGAATTGAATGAAGAGATCAACAGACTAGACCTCTTGGACATTTTCAGACTCCTCCACCCTAAAAAACTGGAATACACCTTCTTTTCAAATCCACATAACACATACTCAAGGATAGACCACATGTTAGGCCACAAAGACAGCATCAATAAATTCAAGAGCACTGAAATCATCCCAAGTATCTTCTCAGACCACAGTGGAGTAAAACTAACATTTTACAAAAAACGGAAAATTATTAAAAGACACAGAATTTGGAAACTAAACAACATGCTCCTTAAGAACCACTAGGTCAGAGATTCACTCAAGCAGGAAATTCAAATGTTCCTGGAAACTAATGAAAATGAAGACACAACCTATCGAAATATTTGGGACACAGCTAAAGCAGTACTGAGAGGGAAACTTATAGCCATACAATCACATATTAAACACCAAGAAGAAGCTCAAATGAACGACTTTACTGCACACCTCAAGGACTTAGAGGAAGAGGAACAAAGGAACCCTAAAGCAACCAGAAGGACAAATCACTAAAGTTCGAGCAGAAATAAACAACATCGAAAATAAAAGAACCATACAAAAGATCAATGAAGCCAAATGTTGGTTCTTTGAAAGATTAAACAAAATTGACAAACCCCTAGCCAGACTCACCAAACAAAAAAGAGAGAAGACTCAAATTAATAGAATTGTAAACGATGCAGGAGATATCACAACTGACACCAGAGAAATCCAGAGAATCCTGCGAAACTTCTATAAAGAACTATATGCCACCAAGCTAGAGAATCTGGAAGAAATGGAACAATTCCTAGAAACCTATGCCCTTCCTAAACTGAACCAAGAAGAACTACAAAATCTAAATGCACCAATCACAGACAAAGAAATTGAAACCGTTATTAAGAATCTCCCCAACAACAAAAGTCCTGGAACAGATGGCTTCACAAACGAATTCAACAAAACTTTCAGGAAACAGTTAGTACCCATACTTCTTAAGCTTTTCCATAAGATTGAAGAAACAGGAATACTCTTTCCACCTTCTATGAAGCCAACATCAACCTGATACCAAAAACTGATTGGGACAGAACAAAAAAGGAAAACTACAGACCAATATCGCTGATGAACATAGATGCCAAAATATTAAACAAGATCCTGGCCAACCGGATACAGAAACATATCAAAAAGATTGTTCATCATGACCAAGTGGGATTCATCCCAGGAATGCAAGGCTGGTTCTACATCCGTAAGTCAAACAATGTCATTCACCACTTCAATAAAAGCAAAGCCAAAAACCACATGAATATCTCAATAGATGCAGAGAAAGCCTTTGACAAAATCCAACACACATTCATGCTCAAAACTCTACAAAAATTGGGAACAGATGGGAAATTCCTCAAGATAATGGAGTCTATATATAGCAAACCTACAGCCAACACCATACTCAATGGACAGAGGCTGAAAGCATTCCCCCTCAGAATGGGGACTAGACAGGGCTGTCCACTGTCACCGTTACTCTTCAACATAGCATTGGAAGTTCTTGCCATAGCAATCAGGCAAGAGAAAGAAATGAAAGGAATACAGATTGGAAGGGAAGAAGTCAAGCTCTCACTATTTGCAGATGATATGATAGTATACATAGAAAGACCTAAAGAATCCAGCAGAAAACTACTGGAAGTTATTAGGCAATATAGCAAGGTATCAGGCTACAAAATCAATGTACAAAAATCAGTGGCATTTCTTTATGCAAAAACTAAATCTGAAGAAGAAGACACCCAGAAATCACTCCCATTTACTGTCTCAGCAAAATCAATCAAATACCTAGGAATAAAGTTGACCAAAGAAGTGAAAGACTTGTATGCTGAAAACTATGAGTCGCTACTCAAGGAAATAGAAACTGATACCAAGAAATGGAAAGATATCCCATGCTCATGGATTGGAAGAATATCATCAAAATGAATATTCTCCCCAGAGCCATATACAAGTTTAATGCAATACCCATCAAAGTTCCACCAAGCTTCTTTAAGAGAATAGAACAAACACTACAATCATTTATCTGGAACCTGAAAACACCTAGAATTGCCAAAACCATCTTGAGGAAAAGAAACAGAAATGGAGGCATCACACTCCCAGACCTTAAACTATATTATAAAGCCATCATCATCAAAACAGCAAGGTACTGGAACAAAAACAGGCACACAGACCAGTGGAACAGAATTGAAAGCCCAGAAGTAAATCCCAACACCTATGGGCATCTAATCTTTGATAAGGGGGCCCAAAGGATTAAATGGAAAAAGGAGGCTCTCTTCAATAAGTGGTGCTGGGAAAACTGGGTTGAAACATGCAGAAGAATGAAATTGAACCACTTTATCTCACCAGAAACAAAAATCAACTCCAAATGGATCAAAGACCTAGATGTCAGACCAGAAACAATCAAATACTTAGAAGAAAACATTGGTAAAACACTTTCCCACATACACCTCAAGGACATCTTCGATGAATCAAACCCAATTGCAAAGAAGACTAAAGCAGAAACAAACCAATGGAACTACATCAAATTGAAAAGCTTCTGCACATCCAAGGAAACTATTAAACAAACAGAGAGACCCCTCACTGAATGGGAGAAGATCTTCACATACCAGACATCAGACAAGAAACTAATCACCAAAATATATAAAGAGCTCAGCAAACTTAGCACCAAAAAAGCAAATGACCCCATCAAAAAATGGGCAGAGGATATGAACAAAACATTCACCTCAGAGGAGATTCAAAAGGCTAAAAAACATATGAAAAACTGCTCTAGGTCACTGAATGTCAGAAAAATGCAAATTAAGACAACACTAAGATACCACCTCACTCCTGTAAGAATGGCATACATCAAAAAGGACAGCAGCAACAAATGCTGGAGAGGATGAGGGGACAGAGGAACCCTTTTACATTGCTGGTTGGAATGTAAATTGGTACAGCCTCTGTGGAGAGCAGTCTGGAAAACTCTCAGAAGGCTAGACATGGACCTTCCATATGATCGAGTAATTCCTCTCCTGGGGTTATACCCCAAGGACTTCATAACACCCAACCAAAAAGAGGTGTGCACTCCTATGTTCATAGCAGCACAATTCATAATAGCTAAAACCTGGAAGAAACCCAGGTGCCCAACAACAGATGAGTGGCTGAGAAAGCTGTGATATATATACACAATGGAATACTATGCAGCTATCAAAAACAATGAACCCACCTTCTCTGACCCTTCTTGGACACAGCTTAAGGAATTATGTTAAGTGAACTAAGAAAGATAAAGATGAGTATGGGATGATCCCACTCATCAACAGAAGTTGAATAAGAAGATCTGAATGGGAAACTAAAAGCAGGACCTGATCAAATTGTAAGTAGGGCACCAAAGTAAAAACCCAGTGGTGAGGGGTAGACATGCAGCTTCCTGGGCCAGTGGGTGGTGGGAGTGGGTGGGAGGGATGGGTCACAGTCTTTTGGTGGTGGGAATGGTGTTTATGTACACTCCTAGCAAAATGTAGACATACAAATCAGTAGTTAATTAATATGAGAGGGGGAAAATCAGTTGTACGTCTCAAAGTTTCTCAAAACACAAACTGAATCTTTTTAATATATAGGCTGTATATTTGATATGCGGACTCTCTCAAAAGCCTAGACCAAGTAGATTAGTAGCATCCAACAGCACAGCTATATACAAGATACTGGATACTGTACCGCAAACCATAACAAAAGGACTTTTCAAAGTTAACCCAATTACCAAATAATGTGATGATAACATTAACTATCAATTGTCTTTTTGAACCCTAAGACAGCAGGAACCTCACATCTCCACTATAGAGACCCTACTTCCCCCAGTCCTGGAACCCTTGGATAGGGCCCACTTTCCCGTATGCGTCTCCCAATCCAAACCAAATAATATTGCATCCGCTGATCACAACCTAACCAATGCAACAATTGCCACCTCAACATGCTTCACCTCAGATTGTGTCCAGAGACTTCACGTGTGGAATGACAACCCTTCAGCTTCATTACTCGGGTGAGACCTTTCCTTTTATAGTACACTCTAATTTCATCTCAGGTAGTTCAATTTCTAACAAAGTCCCATAACCTAGATATACACCAGTTTCTGTGAGAGAGAGCTTATGTTCACACGTATCTATAAACGACTGCAAAATATATACCTGAAAGCAGAAGTTCACTAGAGTTTGCAGTGAGTACCTCCCTAACACTTCCGCTCCACTATTCCAAGCTTGGGATCCATGATTGCTCAACAAATTGTTTGGCTTCGTATGTTAACTTATGTTTGGCTTCGTATGTTAACATATGTTTCGTATGTTTTCAATCACCAGGTTCCAGATACCACCAGGATGCTGGCCAGGCTTCCCTGGATTGAAGACCCCACCAATGTGTCCTGGAGCTCAGCTTCCCCAGAGACACACCTTACTAGGGAAAGAGAGAGGCAGACTGGGAGTATGGACCGACCAGTCAACGCCCATGTTCAGTGGGGAAGCAATTACAGAAGCCAGACCTTCTACCTTCTGCAACCCTCAATGACCCTGGGTCCATGCTCCCAGAGGGCTAGAGAATGGGAAAGCTATCATGGGAGGAGGTGGGTTATGGAGATTGGGTGGTGGGAATTGTGTGGGTTTGTACCCCTCCTACCTTATGTTTTTGTTCATTAATCCTTTCTTAAATAAAAAATTTTTAAAAAAGAAATAATATATTTCTGTAAATAGAACTGAGAACTCACTAAGTATTACTTAATTTCCCTAATCCACGTAAACAGTAATTACAACATTCAACTAGTGTGCTGAATTACTTAAGACTATACATATGCAATCTTGTTCTATAAAAAATATTTGTGCCAATATAGTTCAGATAACTTACAACGTTATTTTTAGTCACTCCTTAAAACTATTAAATATAATTATGTAAAATAGTTCATGAGGATAGCACACTGCCTTACCATGTGAGAGAAGCTGGATAGACCCTGCCCCCTGACCCCACCCCTACCCCCACCCTCACCCCCACCGCCACCCCAGTATTGAAGGAAACTTCAGTGCTGTGGCCTTCACCTCTCCCCCAACCTGTTTGTGTTTTTGTATGCCTGCCTGTTTATATCACTCTTTCTATCTGAAAAAGGTTAGCCTAGCAATGACCAGAAAAATAAATTAATTAATTAATTAAATGAAAATAAAATGTTTAAATTCTATTTTACTTAATTTGAGATTTTATTTTCATCTTATTTAAAAATTTATGAAAGGTAAAAGTTATTACGCTCAAGCAAAGGTTACCAAGACATAAGCTCCTAGGAACATACCTAAAATAGACTTCCTAGCTCCCTTTTACCCTAAAGTCCCTATTTATCTCTGCTCTGTTTCTTCTTTATGGTTCTTGTTTATTAAACTTTTGCGCTGCTTTCCACCTTACTGCCTTTCAGCCATATCCAGCCGCTACTATAATTCCATCCTGACTTCCCTGGACAGATGACCTCATCAGTGCTCCCTGGAACCTCACCTCTTCAGAGCTCTACTCCACTAGGAAAAGACATAAACAGGCTGATGACCTGTCAATGCCCATGTCCAGCAGAGAAAAAAATTACAGAAGCCAGAACTCTCACCTTATGTAGCACCAATAGAATCTTGGTCCAGATTCCCAAAGGGGTAAACAATAGGGAAATAAACCAGAGGGTTCTATACCAACATTCCACCAAGCCCTGAAACATTTAATACCAGGAATCTTGTGCTTATACCATCAATGAAAGGAAAGCAAATCAAGAAACACCAGAGGAAGCCAGGTACTGTTGTGCTTATCTGAGAGAGAAGAGGAAAAAAGGAAAGATACTTGGAAGTAGTAACAGGCATAGGGGTGAACTATAAAGAAAGTGAAAGCAAGACCATTAAAAAATATATAGAAAAATAGATAGATAGATAGATAAATAGATAGATAGATAGATAGATAGATAGATAGATAGATAGATAGATAGATAGATACTTATAGAATCAGCCCATGTTGGTGACCGTGGGAGACCTACTGCAGTTTCCAATGGAGGAGATAAGACACAGAACTTTGGCGGTGGCAAGTGTATGAAATTATACCCCTTATTATCTTACAATCTTGTAAATCAATTTTAAATCACTAATAAAAATAAAGAAAAGAAAAAAAAACAATAAAATGGGAAAATTAATCCTAAATTTAAATAAAGCCCAGTTAGGCAGTGTTTAGATGGATATGATAAAGCAATTACTGACTAGTCACAAAAGGAAATCATTATATACTTGATTATGAAGATGGAAAATATCCCTGTGTGAACATAGGGAGAGAGGTTGATGTGAGAATAAAATAATTAAATCTTCATTTTCCATATATGGATATGAACTGCTAATTATCTAAATTGAAAATTAGTAATAATGAAATGAAAGCAAGTAATTTTGAAATTTAGAGGCAAAATTGTAAAGAATCAGTTTAGAAATCTGAGATTTCCTCTACAAGTGATTAATGTTAGCAAAACAGAAATTCAGGGTAAACAGCTATTTTCATAACAAATTTCTAGGAATTACTTCATTCTCTAAACTAAATGTATATATAATATGCATATCTATAATAAAAGATACCTGTATTATTTATACATGCATAGTATTTCCCAGTTTTCCACATAACAGTACAACCCCTACAAGGTTCTGCCAACATGTTCCAGGACCTGAACCCTCCCCCCTCCAACCCCACATTTATATCTTTTTAACAAACTAAAATTTCATTTAGGTCTATAGCCGTACCACCTTGAACACACCTGATATCATTTAAAATTTCATTTGTTATCTTCTCCAATTTTTTAATAGTATAGAAAATAAGTGGCACACTTGGTTGAGCACATATGTTACAGTGCGCAAGGACCTGGGTTAAGCCCCCAGTCCCCACCTGCAGGAGGAAAGCTTCAAGAGTGGTGAAGCAGGGCTGCAGGTGTCTCTCTTTCCCTCACTATCTCCCCCTTTCCTCTTGATTTCTGGCTATCTCTATCCAATAAATAAAGATTAAAAATTTAAAAAAAAACTGGTCTTTCCAAGTACAATATTTTCATTTAAAAAAAAATAACAAAACAGAGTAAAAAAATAAGATCTCACGAGAATAAGTTCCACTAATTCCAGATTCAGTCAGACATCTCTGAAGTTCTTCAGCATCCACTTCAAGATCCTATTAAAAATAATAACTAGATTTAATATGTTGCTTTATAAATACATGTTAAAATGTTACTGGGTCTTCTGAGCCAATCAATAAATGCACATATTTCAAAACCCTCTTATCTACTACATGGTTATATATTGACAACGAGGGCTTAGTACACGGCATCATATAACAAGAATATTTTTTCATAATTGAATCATAAACTATTAGTTTTAGGTACAAAAATGTAACTTATTTTCTATACTATTAAAAAATTGGAGAATCTGTTTTATAATCACTCAAAATAAAATCTTTTGAGAATCACTGTCTTTCTACTAAAATGATTAAAAATAGGTCTGAAATGTATTCAGAATAGTCTTGACAAGTTCCAGTTATACACATTTTCTATGGGAAAGCATTTCCAAAGAATAATAAAGCTGCAACTGGAAGGAGAGAAGGTCTTTCCTGCTTCCTCTCTCTGCCCTTTTACCTGGAGAAATTTTATTAGAGTCCAGCATGTGGCTGTTATTCTTTTGAATACTGCTTATTCTTGTTTAAAACTAGTATGTGAAGTAAGCTATATTTTAAACAAACATGAAGTCACAACATAAATTAAACATTAAGCATTCTGATTAAGCATTTCATATTATTTGCTTTTAAAAAACACAGACTTTATTTATTTCATTTTATGAGGGAGGAAGAGAGACCAGAGACTACTTTGCCATATGTGGTACTAAGCCATCAAAGCTAGAGCCCAACTATGTTAGTCCAGTACTCTACCCACAGCATAACACTCCCAGCCACCTTCTCCTATTTTTCTACATACACAGTAGTTTATTGGAGTCATTATATACATTGTCACAAGTGAGAAACAATAACTCAGAGATCAAATGTAAAACATGTACTTCATAACAAAAGAAACAAAACATTTTACCAACTATAGTCAAAATGCACATAATATAAACATTCCTGAAATTTTAAGAGAAACTTTCAGAAGATGGTTGCATGAAGACAGCACCTAGGCTGGCTCTCTTCAAGAAATCCCTTCAGATCCTGGCATCTCTGAATGGAAGCAGGTAGTTCTAGTCTAGTAGGAGAGAAACTACAAATGAGAGGACAAAAAGAAACCATGGTGGAAAATTATAAACCATTTATTCACTGACAAAAAAAAGTGCAGAAAAGGACAAAAGCTAGCCTAGCAAAGAGTCTCCTACTGAACCCCCTACCACACCCCACAGCTCAGAGGCTGCTTATTTGAGAAGCAGGAGCAAGCAGTCAGAACACCTGTGGAGAGAAAACCCTCTGGATAGTTTCCACAACTGATCTTCCCAGAGAGTGCATCTTTTGTCAGAACACAGGATGTTAAAGAGGTAGATAGACTAGATCTATTGAACATTTTCAGAGTCCTTCACCACAAAAAAAGTGGAATACACATTCTTTTTGAGTCTACATGGGACATTCTCAAGGACAGACCATATGTTAGGGCACAAGACAGTGTCAAACAATTCAACAGCATTGAAATTATCCCAAGCACCTATCTTCTTTTTTTATTTATTTATTTAAGAAAGGATAAATTAATAAAACCATAGGGTAGGAGGGGTACAACTCCACACAATTCCCACCACCAAGTCTCCATATCCCATCCTCTCCCCAATAGCTTTCCCATTCTCTATCCCTCTGGGAGCATGGACGCAGGGCCATTGTGGGTTGCAGAAGGTGGGAGGTCTGGCTTCTGTAATTGCTTCCCCGCTGAACATGGGCATTGACTGGTCGGTCCATACTCCCAGTCTGCCTCTCTCTTTCCCTAGTAGGGTGGGTCTCTGGGGAAGCTCCAGGACACATTGGTGGGATCTTCAGTCCAGGGAAGCCTGACCGGCAACCTGATGGCATCTAGAACCTGGTGGCTAAAAAGAGAGTTAACATACAAAGCCAAACAAATTGTTGAGCAATCATGGACCGAAAGGTTGGAATAGTGGAGAGGAAGAAGCACCTATCTTCTTAAACCACAGTAAAATTAAGCTAACACTTAATAACAAAGAAATTTAGTAAAAGTCCCAAAATATGGAAATGCAACAGTACACTACTGAACAACAACTGGGTCAAAGAAATTAATGAAAAAATCAAAATGCTCATAGAATCAAATGAAAAGGGCCACATGAGTCTACGGCCATACCACCCTGAACACGCCCGATCTCGTCTGATCTCGGAAAAGGGCCACATGAGATAGCAAAATACTTGAGACAAGGCAGTATTAAGAGGAAAATTTATAGCCATACAAGCACATATTAGAAAGTAAGAAAAAGGTTAAATAAACAACCTGACTATATACCTCAAGGACTTAGAAGAAGAAAAACAAAGGAACCCTACAGCAAACAGAAATAAAATAGTTAAAACCAGAGCAGAAATAACATAAAAAATAAAAAGAATCATACAAAGATCAATGAAGCGAAATGTTGGATCTTCAAAATAGTAAACAAAATTGACAAGCCTTAAGCAAAGTAATAAAAAGGGGGGGGTGGAGATGGGGGAGACTCATATTAACAGGACTGTAAAAAAAAGAGAGAGTATATCACAGTAGACACCACAGAAATCCAAAGTATGATGTGAAGTTTCTTTCATTTTTAAATTTTTGTATATATATTTATTTTCCCTTTTGTTTCCCTTGTTTTTCATTGTTGTGGTAGTTATTATTGTTGTTATTGATGTCGTCATGTCATTAGGACAGAGAGAAATGGAGAGAGGAGGAGGAGGAGAAGGGAAGACAGACAGGAGAGAAAGACACCTGCAGACCTGCTTCACTGCCTGTGAAGCGAACCGGAGGCTCAAACCAAAATCCTTATGCTGGTCCTTGCGCAGGTCCTTATGCTTTGCACCACTGCGTTTAACCCACTATGCTACCGCCCGACTCACTTTCATGTGAAGTTTCTATATGCTGCCAAGTTAGAGAACCTGGCAGAAATGGAAGATGTTGGGAACATGTGTAAGCCTGATAGAGCTTAGGGAGAACCACCCCCATCTTTGGATGGAGGTCTGAGAAGATAATCTCTTGGTAAGTCTCTCTCAACCGAGGTGAGCATAAGGGGGGAAACTCAGACTTGGTTCTTTCCTTCTTGACTCTCAGGCCCATAGATACCACAGTACTTCCCTCCATTAACTGCAGGCCACATGGCCGCAGATTCACTCATTCAAAGTCACCTTCTGATCACAGAAGAACACACCTTATCACACACTTCATCACACACCTCAGACCCCAGACAATAGAAATTCCAAACTATATGGCCTTTTGATATTCATCTTCTTTCTGTCTCACCGTACGGGTTTAACCCCTATGCTTCTCTCAAATACCTTTGGATAATTAAGTTGCTTGTGTCATGGAAAATAACTGTTTTGTATCTCATCAATTCCTGTCTTACCAGCCCCCTACCTTGGGGGCATGCTGACTGTTAAGAAACCTGTAATTTCTGTCATATTTCAACAATAATTACCTCCACTGCTTTTCTATTTAACTCATGTCAATTTTGCTAATAAACGGACTCTAGGATTCTGGGACTCAAGGACTCAGATTCTAGATTCACGCTAAGAGTCCCCTGGTGTCTTTTACTTCATGTCACCCCTGTCGTGAGCGAGAAAGAACCAGTCCGTTACCTTTCCCCTGGAGGACACCCTGCCGGAGAAGGAGAGAGACACCCCGAAAGGAAGAGTTCTAAGAAACATATAACCTTCCAAAACTGAACCAAGAGGAACTAGAAAACATGAACAGGCCAATCTCAGCCAGACAAATTTAAACAGTTATCAAGAACCTTCCAAATAATAAAATTCCAGGACCTGATGGTTTTATGTTGGTATGTTTCATATTGATTTGGTCTCCTTCCCCCCACCTCTGGGAGAAATTGGTTTGGCCCTTGCTAGTTTCGAGGTGCCCTTCTCCCCACCCCCTGGACCCCTACAGAGTTAGAGAGTTCTTGGCACGGCGGCGTGAAGAGATGGAGGACAGAACTGTGTGGTGATTAGTTTAAGGGTCTCTCTCTGCCGCCAGAGCAGAAAGACAGAAGAGCACATGTTTGCCCGCTCGTGAATAAAGCTTCTCTGCCCAGCCATGTGTCTCTGGTTGTCTCTGTCTGCCACTGCGAAGCTAGCCCGGCCTGCTGGAGCCCCCGAACATTAACAACAGTTTTATAAATGAATTCTAAAAAACTTTCAAAGAAGAGTTAATACCTATATTATGAAGCTCTTCCAAAAGATTGAATACTGGCACTGAAATTAAATTGTTAAAGCATTTCTAAAATAACTTTTTTTTCAAATATGTTACTTACATTAAACCAAATAGTAGAGAATCTATTGGTTCTGTCATTATCTAAGATGTAGGGTTTTGTTGTTGTTGTTTTGTTTTGCTTTTGCCTCCAGGGTTATCGCTGGGGCTTTCTGCTTACACTACAAATACACTGCTCCTGGTGGGTTTTTTTTTTTTTCCATTTTTATTGGATAGGACAGAGAGAAATTGAGAGGGGAGGGGGAGGATGAGAGGGGAAGAGAAAGATAAGGCACCTGAACACTTGTAAAGCGACCACCCTGAAGACAGGGAGCTGGGACCTGGGAGCTGGAACCAGGATCCTTGTGTGGGTCCTTGCATTTAACCCAGTGTGTCACGGCCTGACTCCCAGATGTAGTTATGCGTAGATAGTATTAAATGGCATAAGTCATAGTGAGGTCAAATATGGTCAAATATCACCTCACGGGAGTGCCAGCAGTATGGTAAATTCTAACTGTAGGATTTTGAAAGTAAACCAACTTCCCAAGTACCTTAGTTATAATAATAATTATCTCTTGCTGTCTTAAACTCTAACACTGCAAGGAACCTTCCATATTCTCTTCAAAATCTATATTTCTTAATGTCTCTCCTCTTGATCTCTTACCTGCCTCTGATGACCTCAACTAAATGAGTGCAACCAGTGCCACCATGCCATGTTACACTGCCACTGCCTCCTTGATTCAGATTGTATCCAGAGATGGCAAGCCTGAGATGTTAGCCTTCCAAATCCAATAATCTAGTGAGACCTTTCCTAACACATGGCAATACCTAGTTCCGTTCAAATGGTGTATTCTCTACCAAAGTTACAGACCCTAGATATAGGCTAGGGTCTTGAGTACTGGGTATATGTATACATGTATCCATAAATTAGGGGCAACTATATATCTCAAAGTAAAAGTGCTTAATAGTCCTATGTGATTAGACTTAGACCTAGTAAGATCAGCAGACAAGTAGAAAGGTCTACAGAAGGCACTATTTATTGCTAATCAAATATTTACTTCTTAGGCCTAAACACCCCCCTTTCCTACCCCCTACTTCACTTCCCTCAAACACTCTATCTACTAAACTAACTGCACAAAAGAAAGTTAGATGTATCTCTATTGTAATAATAATAATTACAAAAAAACACTAGAGGGGCATGGATTGGTGTGGGCTTAACAAAGATCAAAGATTTATTACATGGAAATGCAGCACTAGAGAATGATATATTTTAGGTACAGCAAAATAAGCAGTGGTAAGAATAGGCCCAGCCCCTGAGATAAGTTCATTATCAAAGTTCAGCTTCACTTGTACAAGTTCAGGGAGAAGAAGCCACAGTGGGCCAGAGTATGTAGGAAAGCAAGGATCCTGGAGAGTGGAGTGCTGGAATAGACAGTGACTTCCACCTGGCACATGCTTAAATTCAATTCTGACATCAGCCTAATATCATCCATATGCTAATTATGTTCCTTAGCCATATGCTAATCAAGTCCCAAAGTCGTAATCACAGGCTGTATCACAACATATCTCCTAGTTTCTTCTGATAGCATCAGCATTATTGTCACTCCTCAATAATCTTTAAAAAAAAATGTATACAACTGACCAAAAGATATACAGACAAAAATATATTAATCAACTAAAGGACAATTATTGTCTCTATGACAACTTTTATTAGAATCATCAAACAAGTAAATGCAGTCAAACTTAAGGTTAACTTAGACTACACTAAAACCCTAGGTATATTTTCTCCCTAGCTTGAGGCCAGACCCTATAAACCTATAATACCAGTTTGAACACAAAAAACAATGATACTGAATGCTTTAACAAGTGGCAGAAAGTCTGAGGTTGTCAAATAAAGAAGAGACTACAAAAACTGGATAAGGGCAAGAAACTGGCTCAGTCAATGATGGCCTTTTTGGTCCATTCCAGGCCAACACATCATCTAGGGTCCTAGTCAGGGAATCCTTGGATTTCCCTATAGACAATATGGACCAAGACCTCTCACATATCCCTCTCTCCACCATCACTGATCACTTCCATCAGGAATGTCATCATAACCTCTTGTGGGTCTCTCAAAGACCTCACCTTCTTTATAAGGTAGCAAGGTAGGGACTGCCCCACTTTCCTTAAGGAATTTGTGTCATCCTACACCATAAAGACTGGCTGAAATGACCGCAGCCTAGAATATTCCCCAGTTGTGAACATAGACTGTGAACTCAAACTGACAGGGTTACACAGGCTCCTGTGCTAACTGTGAATATATATGGACCCTGGATGAGATAGATGGGGCAAACAGTTATTGTATTTATATACTTCAAGTTTAGGATACTCTCTGCCCTAACCAAGCTTTCTAGCTCTATTCTCAATTCTAACACATCTTCCTAGACAATATTTTTAGTCCACCTACATATTATCTAGCAATTTTATGCAAATATATATATTTATAATAATAATAATATATACATTAAAGTCATGGGCTATTTAAAACATACCTAAATTGGACTTCATAGTTTCTTTCCACCCCAGGGTCTCTATTCTTATCTATTTTATTCCTACCTTATGGTGCCTGTTTACTGAACACTTTGTTCTGCTTTATATCTTACTACCTTTTAGCCAGCAAGTTGCAGATGCTACTATTATTCCATGCTGACTTCCCAGGGAAGAAGACGTCACCAAAATGTGTCCTAAAATCTCACCTCTCCAGAGCCCTACCCCAATAGAGAAAAACAGAAACAGGCTGGGTGTATTAATTGACCTACCAATGTCCCATGTCCAGTGGAGAATCAATCACAGAAGCCAGAACTCCTGCCTTCTGTACTCCAAAAATATTTTTGGTCCATACTCCCAGAGAAGGATAAATGTTAGAGGAAGATAAGCAGAGGACTTTAAACTCCAACTCCATCAGGATTCAGAGAGAGAAGAGGAAAAAATGGACATTTGGAAGGAACAATAGGTGTAGGTATGACTTAGGAAGAGAAGGTAGGGCAAAAAAAAAAAAAAAGGCAAAATATATGTGAATACAGACAGGTAATTATAGAAATAATAATCAACCCATATCTTTGACCTTGGGAGAACTACTGTAGTTTTTAATGGCGGGAATAGGGACACAGAACTCTGGTGATGGTAATGGTGTGGTATTATACTCTTGCTACCTCATGATTTTGTAAATCAATATTAAGTCACTAATAAAATTTAAAAAGAAGAAACTAAATATAAAAATATAGATAGTTATAGAAATAATGGTCAACCCATATCTCTGATCTTGGAAGAACTAAGTTTCCATGGAGGGAAAGGGGACACAGAGCTCTGTTTGAGAAATAAATGTCTTCAATGGTCAAGGAGACAGGACTTCCACGGCTTAGGTCCAGAGGACACAGGCTTTATACAATAACACTAAATGACAGAGCTGGGCAGTCCTATGTTTGCTCATACTCTCTCTCTCATAAAAAATAAATAAATCTTTTGAAAAAATTAAAATTTTAACTGATGGTCGTGATCAACTAGATAATCCCTGAACTAAATTATATGGCATTTGTGGTAGGAATGCAAACTTTATAATTAGTAATAACTTTACTGATTAACTGAAGTAGACGATCAACAACAACAACAAAAGAAGTAGCCTTTGGTGAATGATAAATGATGAGCAGAGCAACAAAATATTGAGTTCTGTGTAGAAAAGTGAAAGCAATATGCACACTACAATTAAACTGTATTATCAAAGCGCATGTATATATACATGTGAGTGTATGTGTACTTATATGTTAGTAAAGGTACAAATCAGCATTTCCAAGTCAACTGAATATTCAATCACTGCTATTCAGAAAGCATCACACTCTAAACACTGAAGATACAGTGCCCATGGAGGTGCCACAGGGGTAGAGTGTTGAACATGGATGTATATGGCCCTCAGTCTGACTCCTGCCACAGCATATTTACTGTGACACTCTAGTTTTTATCAAATGAGTATGTAAACCTTACGAAAGGAAGGAAGGAAGGAAGGAAGGAAGGAAGGAAGGAAGGAAGGAAGGAAGGAAAGAAGGAAGAAAGGAAGGAAGGAAGGAAGAGAAAAGAACACAGTAGAGATAGCTGACCTTATAAAACACTCGCCTTACCAATGTCCAAGGCCCAGGATTGAGCCCTGGCACAAAGCATGGGTGTATTACAGCACTGGATAGAGCGTAAGTGCTGTGGGATCGCTGTCTCTGACTCAGCAACAAAAGAAAAATTTTAAAAGGGGCTGGGTGGTGATGCACCTGGTGGCACGCACATGTTATCTCATAATTATAAAGACTTGGGTTCAAGCCCTCGGTCCCCACATGCAAGAGAAAAGTTTCACAAATAGTGAAGCAGTAGTGTTGCAGGTATCTATCTCTCTCCCTTTCTGTCACTCCCTTCCTCTAGATTTCTGGATGTCTCCACCCAATAAATAAATAAATAAAGATAATTAAAAACAGAAATTTAAAAAAAATATATAGTTGCATGACCAAGAGGTGGCACACGTGGTTAAGCTCATATGTTACAGTGCTCAAGGAGCCAGGTTCATAGCCCTGGTCCCCAGCTGCAGGGAGGAAGCTACACGAGTGGTGAAGGAGGGATACAGGTGTCTCTCTGTCTCTCTCACTAGCTCCCCTTTCCTCTCAATTTCTGACTACTACTATCCAATAAATAAATAAAGACAATTTAAAATTTTTTTAAAAAGAATATAGTCACAGTGGTAATTTCAGGAAATCATTCTAGGACTAATATGTATAAATCGGATACTATTATGTGATCCTTTAAAAGTAGGCAAATATTAATACTAAAAATGAGATAGTTTATACATCCATTCAAAATATTAATTGAGGGGGACCGGGTGGTGGCACACTGGGTTAAGTGCACATAATCAGAAGCATAAGGACCCGAAAGAATACAGGCTCCCCAACTGCAGGGGGGTAGCCTCAGAAGCATTGAAGCATGTTTGCAGGTGTCTATCTTCTTCCCCCTCAATTTCTCTGTCCTATCCAAAAGAACGAAAAAATGACCACCGGATCAGTGGATTCGTAATGTAGACACCAAGCCCCAGTGATAACTCTGGAGGTAATAAATAAATATTTAAATATTTTTAAAAGTTGTTGAGTAGTGAGTATTTCCCTGTGCCTTTTTTTTTTTTTTTTTTTTTTTTGCCTTCAGTGTTAACTGCCTGCATTGCAAACCCATTGCTCCTGTGGCCAATTTTTCCTTTATTTATTTTTCTTTTTATTTTCTTCTAATTTTTTTATTATTATTCATTAGGACAGAGAGAAATGGAGAGGGGAGGGAAAGATAGAGGGGGAGTGAGAAAGACACCTGCAGACCTGTTTCATCACTAGTGAAGTATCCCTGATGCAGGTAGAGAGAGAGGGCGACAACCAGGATGCTGGCGCTGGTCTTTGCACATAGTCTGTGTGTGTTTAACTCCACATGCCAACGCCCCGCCCCTCCCAGTACTTTTTGGTAAAAGAAAATATACAAAGGCTGTGCCTTAAGGATTTTAATTATCAAGAAAGCACAAGACTATGGAGTTTTGACAGTATTCAATAATACAAATATAGCATTATGATGTGCATAATTGTAATGGTGAAATGTTTCAGACATCAAATTAAAAACATCTCTAAATATGTATGTTAAGTTCATATGTTTTACATTGTAAATTTATAAAATGAATGTATTGCATAGTAAGTTACTTACAGTAAACTTACAGTATACTGCTTGAGAGCTCTTTGCAGATAATTCCCCATTTGCAGGGGGAAAGCTTTGAAGCAGGGCTGCAGGCACCTTTTTGTCTCTCTCCCACCCTATCTTCCTCTCCCCTCTTGATTTCTGGCTGTGTCTATCTAATAAATAAATTTTTAAAATTAAAAAAAAACAGAATTCTGTAATATAACAATTAGAATTGCATTTAGCTACAGACACTAGAAATTGCTACTAAAGAAAATTAAAATACTGTTTTATTATTTTACACAAGTCTGCTGGCAGACAGAACAGTATAGAAATTACATCAATCTCTTCACACTTTCCCACATTCCTCACCCATATACCTTAAGCTTGTTGCCTGAATATTGCGAGATGGCTCCTATACCTCCATACCTCAAATTACCCTTCCAGAAAGGAAGAATAAAGGCTTATTTTTCAAGGCTTTTTCTCCTCTAAAAAACTAAAGCACTGGGGGCTGGGCAGTAGTGCAATGGGTTATGTGCACCTGGAGCAAAGCGCAAGGATCCTGGTTCGAGCCCCCCAGCTCCCCAACTGCAGGGGGGTCGATTAACAGGCAGTGAAGCAGGTCTGCAAGTATCTATCTATCTCTCCCCCTCTTTGTCTTTCCTTCCTCTCTCGATTTCTCTCTGTCCTATCCAAAACAAACATCAAAACATCAAAAACAGCAATGGCAACAATGACATTAACAAAAACAAGGGTAACAACAAGGGCAACAAAATGGGAAAAAAAATGGCATCCAGGAGCAGTGGGTTCATAGTGCAGGCACCAAGCCCCAGTGATAACCCTGGAAGCAAAAAAAAAAAAAAAGTATTTCCAAAATATTATACCACCACCTCAATAGTCAGTCCTATAGCACATAGTTACCGTGAGTATTTATAAAGATTCTGACATGTTGAGTGCTCAAGCATTTTAACCTCTACCATACACAGAGAAAAAGACAAATGAGGGTTGTGAATAGAACTGGAATAGCTGAAACAAAGTGACAGACACAAGTAGTAATTGTGTATATATCCTCTATTTAAGTGAACATTTAAGCAAAAGAATAATATCAGTGGGGCAGTGTTACAGGTCTCTTTCACTCTCACTCTCTCTCTCTCTCTACTCACCTCCCCTTCTCTCTCTGTCTCTTACTCTTTCCTACAGAAAGGAAAAATATAATGGCCACTAGGAGCAACGGAGTAATTCTGCAGTCAGTAAACCTTAATGATAATCCTGATATCAATCAAAAACTAAATAACCAAAATTGTATGAAATCCTAATTATTTAGTAAGTATGGGGAACTGTGAGGCTGAGGTTGAGCATGGTGTGGACTTCCTATGAAATAGGTGCCTGGTGGTACACCCACCCAGTCAAGACTCCCCCACCTGGAGTCGAGCATCGGGGGCTCGGCCTCCAGGATTCTGTCCCCCTATCAGACTACCTTGCCCCACAAGGGCTCCACATTCTCTAAGCACAAAGGTTCACTTCCTTGTTCTCAAACCGGTTAGTCCACTTACTTAGCTACTAGATGTCCCCTCACCTGTCTCCAGTTCTTCTGACCATATATGGTTCAATTACCCCTGCCCACCCAAAGACCCTCCTCTCTCTCCCTCTCCCTCTCTCTTTCTCTCTGTGAGCCTGCTGATAATCTCACTTCCTCATCCCCTAAACCGTCTAGACCACCCTCCCAGCAGTTACTGGAAAAACCCTCACCCTTGTCATATTAGGTATAAACAAACTGCTTCCTCCTACCACCCTTTGCAAACTCTGTTCTGTAGCTCAATAAACTGGTTATCTGCTGTCATAGTCCCCTGAGGTGATCTTTGGTCTCCTATCTTGCCAAGGCTTGCAAAGAGGTACACCAGCATGCCCACCCCTGCTGCCTCGGGACAAGTTCTTTTTTTTTTTTTCAATTTTTTTTTATATTTATTTATTTATTCCCTTTTGTTGCCCTTGTTGTTTTATTGTTGTAGTTATTATTGATGTCATCATTGTTGGATAGGACAGAGAGAAATGGAGAGAGGAGTGGAAGACAGGGAGAGAAAGACAGAAACCTACAGACCTGCTTCACCACTTGTGAAGTGACTCCCCTGCAGGTGGGGAGCCAGGGGCTCAAACCAGAATCCTTACGCTGGTCCTTGCACTTTGCGCCGCGGGCGCTTAACCCACTGTGCTACCGCCCGACTCCCTCGGGACAAGTTCTTATCTGCACAAATCTCTGGTGGCCAATGGGATAGTGGTCACACAGAGAGAGCTGGACCCAAGATAGGCCCCCCATGAGAGCCCAGCAAGTAAGTAAAGAAAAAAAAAAGGTAGGGACTATGAATAAGGATCAAACATCAATCTCTCTATTAGTCTGATATTTGAACTTCCATCTCAACCTGTTTTACTTTTTCCTGATTTTCTTTACCAATAAGCCTCTCTCAGAACCACCCACATTTCATACAGTCTCCTTTAGAATACTCAGATATTGCCCAACTCCAGGGGCATTTAAATAAATATCTCTTTCTCCAAATTTTCTCTGGTTTAGTCTTCTCATACCACTTTGTTTCCTCTTCCAGTCAAGTAAACAGTTATGATTATGACTACCTTCATCTTTGACCTCAGAAAAAAAAAATCAATTTATTTAAGCTTAAAATACAAACTTCAAACTTAAAATGCCACACCAAGGAACAATAGTTTTAAGAACTCATAATTATGAGACATATTTAGCATCATACCTGTCCAGCAACAGCTGTGAAGTATCTCCATATGGGATCTTCTGCTGAGGAATAACTGTTTGGATATCCAGGGTATCCACCAGGGGTCAGGTTTGGCCCTATTCCTGGCACTGGCTGTCCCAATGGCATCTGCATTCCTGGCATCTGGCCACTAAATGGCCCAAACTGTCAGAGTAAAAAGTAAATTAATACAAATCTTTTCTATTAATTTTTGTTTTGTTTTTATTGTGGACATTAATGATTTATAGTTGAGTATAAAATAAAGTAGTTTGTACATGGGTAACATTTCTGTTTTCCACATAACAGTCTAACTCCTAGGGCCTCCTCTGCCATCATGTTCCAGCACCTGAACACTCCTCCCACCCTACCCCAGTGTCTTTTACTTTGGTGCAATACACCCTGTTTATTAATTTTACGTTATATTGCTTAAATGAAAATAATTATGAGAAATCCACTAGAAAATAATAGAGTTACCAAAAGATGCCAAATTCACTGCAATGAGCTATTATCTATAAAAGGGGCTGGGTGGTGACACACCTGGTTGAGTGCAGATGGACCCAGGTTTGAGGTGTCTCTCCTCTTTTCCTCTCTATCTGCTCCTTCCTTCTTGATCTATGTGATTCTATCCAATAAATACATTTTTTAAAAATTAACCCCTTCTTGATGAAGAGGGTATTTCAAGTTTATGCTGCTTCTCAGATTAGGTTACAGTTTCCTTGTTTAATCATACATTACAAGTATGTGCCTCCTCCAGGCGTACTGCTTCTTTGTACTATAGCAGACGATTTCTTATCCTTTGATTATTCAGGGTTAGTAAACACTTTTGCAACTGTGCACCACAGTCTGTTAAATTTACTTCTGAGAGGCTAGAGATATTTTTTATGGTGCCCTTTTTAAAATACTGGGAAACATGTTAATGAACTTATGACATATGTAAGACAGATAGCATGTTATTTATTTTTATTACATCTTCTTTAATTAATTAATTTTATTATCTCTACTTATTGGGTAGAGAGAGTCAGAAATTGAGAGGGAAGGGAGAGAGGAAGAGAGACATCTGCAGCACTACTTCACCATTCACAAAACTCTCCCCTTGCAGGTGGGAACCTGGGGCTTCAACCTGGGTCCCTGCATATTATAACATGTGCACTCTACCAAGGCCACCACTACCCAGGACCCCAAATGTAAAGTTTTTATTTTATGGGAGTTTTTATTTTATAATGCACAGTGAGTAACTCAATAAGGTGATAATAGCAGCAGGACACCTTAGAACTAATGGCAACAGTTGAGATAACAATAGATAGATAACAATAATAGATAATAATGATGTGATAGCTCATGTTTACTGGGAACTTTATCCTAAATACTTTCCCCTCTTTACAGTATATTATTTTTCAACAATTTTATGAAGTAAGAAATTGTGCCCCTTTTCCAATTAATGACATGAAACGTCAAGGTTTCCTGAAGTGGTTAACATCAATAGGTAACAAGAAACAGACTATGAGTCAAACAATAGTCTGACTGTTTGACCCCAAGTTATATACTATTTGTTTCCTATTAAGGATATAGTTTCTCATCTTTTTTTTTCTCCCATGTCTCTATTTATTTTTCCTTCCTGATTTGGAGCATTAATGTTCTAATTCAAAAATCTGATCCTGGTGCTGGTCAGATTTAAAAACACTTACGGATTTTTTTTTTTGCCTTATCTCTCACACAAAAGTAAATACTTTTATTTCTCCACCCAAAATAAGCAAGACTTGTTTAATTTAAATTTTATCACGGGGAGTCGGGCGGCAGCGCAGCGGGTTAAGCGCATGTGGCACGAAGCGCAAGGACTGGCATGAGAATCCTGGTTCGAGCCCAAGGCTCCCCACATGCAGGGGAGTCGCTTCACAAGTGGTGAAGCAGGTCTGCAGGTGTCTATCTTCCTCTCCCCCTTTCTGTCTCCCCCTCCTCTCTCCATTTCTCTCTTTCCTATCCAACAACAATAATAACTACAACAATAAAACAAGGGCAACAAAAGGGAATAAATAAATAAATATTTTAAAAAAAAGAAATTTTATCAGGTCCATTCTAGGCTTAAGATTTAACAGGACTGAGAGCCAGGCTGTGATGCACCCAGTTAAGTGCACATATTAGCAAGCGAAAGGACCATCTCTCATCCCCCTACAAGTCTGAAATACATTGTCCTTGGCAAGATAGTGAAAATTAAGAGGCATTTGACATATATTCATAAACAAAGCAAGATGTCCTCAAAAAATACCATGAAAAACCATCTAGCAAAAACGAGTGGTTTGGGAGTGTTTTGTCCCTCCACCCCAAGAACAACGTTTCTAAGAGCACACCATGTCCTCAGCGCCAAAAGCACACACCTAGGGCATTCTCAAGCATCAGAGCACCTGCGCCTCACCGCTGTGCCCAGCCCCTGCGCAGCTAGGAAAGTGAGAGGGACGGGCGAGGGCGGACCTGGCACTTTAGCACCGCCCTCAAAGGAGCCACACTTTCGTGGGCGGAGGTCAAGGCGAAGCGATCTGAACTCACCTCTCCTCCATATCCTGGATAGGCCATGATAAGCCCAGCAAGTAGGAGTCAGCGTTACTCAACCTAGTGAACCGTGCCACCTCTGGCACAAGTGAGGATGGAAGAAACACTCACTCGGCCTTTCACTTCCCTGAGATTGAGGCCTTCAGCTCCGCCCCCTCGATTGCCATTGGCTGGGTCTCTCTCTCTCTTTTCCTGGAACCTCACCGTCCAAACCCTCCGCTAGTCTAGTCCCACCCATCTCAACTCTGGTTGGCTGCACGTACCTTGCCCCCTTCCTGCTCTGCTCCTATTGGTTTACTCTGGTCTCTCTGTCTCATGTTTAAACAAGTTTAAAGTCTTTGGTAATTTCCACTTTATCTTTAGAAACCCAAACCCCCCAGGCCATTGCTTCTTTAACTCACGTCTTTGTTTATTTGTTGAATTTCCAAGCCTCCACTTGTAAAGACAAAACCACCAAAAGATTATTTGTAATTTAGTAGATAAATGGTGATTAGGGTTGCTAAGATTAGCAAATAAATAAGGTATCTATCTAGTTAAATTTCATTTCCAAGTAAACAATGAATATTTTAAATGCAAATTTGGTCTCAAGCATTGCTTGACGTCCCCTTAAATTACACACACACACACACACACACACACACACACACACACACACACGCACACACGCTGATGAAGTTAGTGCATCCCATGTGTTATTCCTCCCACCTCTTAGGTCCACTCTTAAAATGTGCCTCCTAATTACATATACCAAGATACAGCTGGTTTTAATCATTCAGTGAAAAGTCAAATATTAAATTATTTTACTTTTATTAAGCAATATTAGTTAGCAATTTTTTTCTTCTGAAACTCCTGTATTAAAAGGACAGGATAATTTTAGCTTAAGCACACAAAGATCAGGATAATATTTTAAATGATAGTGAAAAATAAAACAATCCCTAAAACATTTCTTCTTTGTTTTGATAATTTTTATTAGTGATTTGATAATGATTGACAAGATTATAGGATAAGAGGGATGCAATTGCACACAATTCCCACCTCCAGAGTACCATATCCCATCCTCCTCCATTAGTTATCTATTTTTTATCCCTCTGAGATTATGGACCAGCATTCTTTAAGGGCTGCAGAAGGTGGAAGGTCTGGCCTCTGTAATTGCTTCTCTGTTGGACAGGGGCATTGACAGTTCGATCCATACTCCCAGCCTGTCTCTATCTTTCCCTTACAAGGGAATAGAGCCTTGGGGAGGTGCAGTCCCAGGACACATTGGTGAGGTCTGCCCAGGGAAGTCAGGATGGTGTTGTGGTAGCATCTGCAACTTGGTAGCTGAAAAGCAAGATCTGAAGCATTGCCTAAAACATTTCTGAAGATTCTGAGGAAAAGAAGTGTTACTGTAAGAGGAAATAAACTTGGGTAACTATTACGCAGCTATATTGCAGAGGAAGATCTGTGCTGTGTCTTGTTGAAACCTAGTTTTACCAAGTAGATGCAGAATGAGAGGAAGATTTCTAAAGAACAAACCACTCGTGAGAGTGTAGGTTCCTCTAATACAATAAGGAACTTTAGCCAAAAGGGTGAAATTCTTGGTATATATAAATAGGAGGGCCTTGTAAGAGGTATATATGAGTATCAAAACTGAAAATGATGAAATATTGCTTGTAAATGACAAAATGTTGTTGCAAATATTTACTCTAACTGATAAACTGCAATTCAAATGGTCAGAAAAGATAGTGCCTTACACTTAACAATGTTTGTCTGAATCTCTGGTGTAAATTTTTGTATCTTTTTTTCATTATAATAATTTTTCAAGTGATGTTATGTATGTTAGCAGTTAAGTTTCCACTGAGTCTCTTTTCTTCTATACATAAAGTCTTAAATATAGGGATAGTGTTTCTTTTAAAGGTGCAGGCACTCTACCCATTGAGCTGTCTCCTCAATCCTTGACTAACCCTTAATTCTGATCTATAAAGACTTAAATGGATAATAAGAGATTCTTACAACTCAATATTATCAACCTCCCTTAAAGTACCTCCCTATAACCAAAAAAGAATTTACTGTTTCTTTTAGTCAACACCTGAGTGTAGAGGGCCCTTTCTTTAGTCTCTGTGAGAGAATGGGAACCTCACCCTGATGTTTGAACTAGCAAAAACCAATGGGTTTCAACTGGACCAACCCCCCTCCCTTACAGGATATTTCACTTCCCTGACCTTAAAAACCCTCAGTTACCTCTTTCCTATTTCCTCATTTATTTTTCTTTAAGACATCCACTCAAGGGACCTCGTGTGCACATGTTACAGTGCACAAAGACCCGGGTTCGAGCCCCTGGTCCCCACTTGCAAGGGAAAACTTTGTGAGTGGTGAAGCAGGGCTGCAGGTGTCTCTCTGTCTCTCTCCCTTCCTATCACCCCTTTCTTCCTCAATTTCCGGCTGTCCCTATCCAATAAATGAAAAAAAAAAAAAAAAAAAGACATCCACTCAGCACCGTACATTTTAAAGTTGAGTTCAGCTCACTATGACTTATTTTCCCTATGTTATTAGTTTATTAATTATTAAACTCACTCTCACCATTGTAACAGGTGTCTAGTTCCGTTCATCTCTAACAATAGTCAATACTGGTGGGAAAGCCCTCTGAGATGGTCAATCAAGAATCAGTATTGAATTTAGATTTGACGTGTCTGTGAGACCTTGTATATCAGGTAGGCTGCCGATGTAAGTGTCAGATAAAAATAGTAAGCTTTAGCTAGTGAGCATACTTATTACCTATCCAGCACCTGCGTCTTAAGAACTTTGCCATTCTCCATTTGATTATCTATGCAGAAAAATACTTAAAGCTGGTAAAAATTGATTGGTAGTCAGGAGTTATACCTCCAATATAGCCCAAAAGTGAAAATGAATTGTTAAAGATGCCAATGAAAATAAGAGAAGTCCAAGAACTTAACGCTGTTTTACATTAATGTTCATACATATTAATGGATAATTGACCTAGAGCATTAAAATGTAGCTTATTATTTATGAAAAATAATTTCTGCAACCTTTACATTCATGTAGCTGGAGAATCTACACACATAAGGTCTTCAATGAAATAACACAGGCTGGATTGCTTAAATAACAGTAATTTATTTCTCATAGTTCTGGGGCCTCAAGGCCCAAGATGATGGTGCCTTCAGGGTTGGTGTCTACTGAAAACTCTCTCCTTGAGTTGTGGATGCCCACATATGACTTTTGTTTGACATGAGTAGACACAGAGAAACAGGGAGCAAGTTCTTTGTAGTCTTCTTAGAAAAGCACTCATTCCATCATAAAGGTCCCACTTTAACAGTTGACCACATGTTACCATGAGGAAGGGCCTTGTCTCTCTCCCTCTCTCCCTCTGTATGTCCCTCTTTCATCTCAGTTTCTCTGTCTCTATTCAATAAATGAATATAAATAAATAAAATTACCTTATTTCCAGACTAATCCTCAGGCATTTTGTGTTTGTGTAAAAATAAGATTCTCTCCCACCCACCCCCATATGTCAAACTATAGCTGGGTATATTACCTGGTAAAAATAGTTTTAAATTACAATCAATTTACGTACATAGTTCATGATAGTTTTCAGAACAGCTTACCATATTGGATCTTCAAAATAATGTAAAATGTGTAGAGCCAATTTCACTTTAGGAAGAAACTAATAAGAGTTATAAATTGCATTACAAATGTAGACAAATCAAAGAAATTATAAAATATGTTGTAAAGAAACATGAGCTGATTTATTTTAATATTTGAATAGTGAAAATACACATTGCCTTTGTGGTTATGAATGAACCAAGAAAGCCCTGATTATAATATTTAGAAGTTACAAAATATACAAGAATTAAGCTACAGAGCACGTTAATGTTTGAGTTATCACAAATTAGAAACTGAAAAAAATAACAATCCATGCATGCTTTTAAAAATAATTGAAAACAGACTCTTGTGTCCGGGGCTCTCTAGTCCCAGGTTCTTTCCCCCACACCACCATAAGCCAGAGCTGAGCAGTACTCTGGTAAAAATAAATAAATAAATAAATAAATAAATAAATAAATAAATAAATAAAAGTTATAGTAATTGATTGTAGTAATTATTTCCTTTGATAACTCTTGAAGGAACTGTATAGGAAAATACTGCAAAGATCCACAATTGATGCCAAGATCCATAGTTGACTCCATGTATACCTAGTTACTGTGTGACTTTGAGAAATATAATAGAAATTATATTAATCTAAGTTTCTCCTTTATAAAAAAAGGGATATTTCCTATTAGAAAATTTATTATTCCTTCTTGTTGTTCTGTTTTTATTTAAAAAAAAATCATAATCTAAAATCATGCCAAATTATAGTCATGGTTTATTATATACATTTCTTATTAAATATATATATATCTTATATTTCCTACTTTTTGTCCAAGAAGAGCGATAATTGCATCTAGTTATAAATTAATCAGAGATAAATCAATTTCAAACACGCAGTGAAAATTAGTAAGAACTCCACAAGATGGCAGCAGAGGCAACACCATCGGCAAGTAGCCTGCTAGAACTGGCTATGAAAGAAAGGAAAAAGGCCTTCTTCCCTACATAGTGCCTTTCTGAGAATGGAATGGGTGTAGCTGAATGTCTGGGGCTTACCCTGGGCGGCTTTTTGTATCCCAGTTCCAGAGGAGACACAGAGTTATAGAAGTTCCAGGGAACAAAATAAGTCACAGAATAAGTACTACTTGTCCCCACGTTCCCAATGAGTATGACAAGTAATGGTACAAAGAGGGATTGATTATAGAGATTTAGGACTACATAATCTATGTGGGAATTTAAGGATTCTCTGCCTAGGACCTCGAATAATTATATATAAAATATAGTATTTCTTCTAAAGCTTATCAAGTAACAATAATGTTGATGTTCTGTCAGCAGAGATTAAAAGAGATGGAAGAATATATCTTACTGACTTCCTTTTGTATAGTTAATAGAGTAGATAGAGCGATTGAGGGAAATGAAATAAGGGGTAGGAGAGGAGGGTGTCTAGGCCTAAGTAATAAATATATGATTAGAGAAACCATGATGCCTTCTTTAGGCCATCTACTAGAAAGTCAAACTTATTACGTCTAAGTCTAATGATGGAGGGTTATTAAACACTCTTACTTTGAGATATATCATTGTCTCTTAGTAATGGATACATGTACATTTGTACCCAGTAACCTAAGCCCTAGCCTTTATCTAATATCTGTAACTTTGGAATGAGGTAGTCCCATGTGTTAGGAAAGGAGATATATTCCTTAGATATATTCCTTAGACTTCCTCATAGTTGAAACTTTCTCAATTAGCTCTTTGTTGAACAAAGGATGAATGTACATATCATGTAATTTACATAGTGAAATATTGGTAGAAAATACTCATAAATATCAAAAATAGCTGTGATAAGATATAACTGATTCATATAATCTTCAATATTATGCTATTCTACAATGAACATAATTTTTTTAATGAGTAAGATTTATTCTACAGTATTGTTTTGTTCACAGGAGTACAATATTACATCTTCCCCAAATCAGTGTCAGCACACTTCAATCATTACTAGATTACCATCCCCTTTAGCAGAGGACACTAGACACCTAACCCTCTCTCATCCTTTCCTGTCTTCCCCTTTGGATACCTCAGATTTACTGAAATAGACCACATTTATATACATTTTTAAAGTAACAGTTAATTTCATTTAATCAAGAAAAAAATCTAATAGGCAACATATCTGGCAATAACATATGAAATATATTCTGATTCTGTGTGCTAAAGAGGTATACTGGCATGTGTCATAAAGCTATCACACTAAAAATGTGAGATTTAGTGTGTTCAAGATCTCAATGTTTGCCTTTTCTTCTAGAATTCTCTCTCCTTACACCTACATATGTTTTTTCTCCATTCTTATTAGTCTTGCTTTTTAAAGTAATCACAGACTATATAGTTCATAGGAGTCTCTCTCTAGAAATATGGTATCCAAGTGTTTTTTATTATTTTTATTAATTTATTGGATAGAGACAGCCAGAAATCAAGAGGGAAGGAGGTGGTTTTAGTTCAGTAATCCACTGCAACATGGCTTCACCACTGACAGTTTTTCCCCTGCAGGTAGGGGCTGGGGACTCAAACCTGGATCCATGCATGTTGTAACTTGTGCACCACCACCTAGCCCCTCTAAGGGATTTTTTTTTCTTGATCTTATTAGCAAAAAAAAAAAAATACAGACACACAAAATCAAAAATTGAACATGGACAAATGCACATGTATTCAAATGCACATGTATTAAGAAAATACATACATGCCTCAATAAAGAAAAAATATGTACATGTAACACTATCACAATATATCATAAAACACAAATTACATATTAATTAATTAAAGATTAATCATATTAGGATATTGATATTTAAATTAAGATCAAAATATTTTATAGTTTTCTTAAAAGCATATTTAGTCATTCTTGAGTCAGTCAGAATATTGGTTCATTTAATCTCAGTATTTTATTTCAGTAATCCATCCAACAGCCCACCTCCTATTCTACTACAGGATTTTCTCAGCTATTATGAGAGGAGGTGAAATAAAAATATTTAATTGATTATGTGGGAAGAATATTAAGCAATTGGAACATCTGTCACAATTATAGAGACAGTTGATATCTACCAGCTAAATATAAACCATGATTTCAAGAAAAGACAATGAGACTCTAAATATATTTGACTACAATTTACTCTCAAGCATTTATCTTTGAATTAAGTAAAAGAAGCATAGCAGGGGGTCGTGCGGTGGTGCAGTGGGTTAAGCACATGTGGCGCACAGCGCAAGGACCGGTGTAAGGAAACCGGTTCGAGCCCCCGGCTCCCCACCTGCAGGGGAGTCGCTTCACAGGCGGTGAAGCAGGTCTGCAGGTGTCTGTCTTTCTCTCCCCCTCTCTGTCTTCCCCTCCTCTCTTCATTTCTCTCTGTCCTATCCAACAACAAACAACATCAACAATGACAATAATAATAACCACAACGAGGCTACAACAACAAGGGCAACAAAAGGGGAAAAAATGGCCTCCAGGAGCGGTGCAGGCACTGAGCCCAGCAATAACCCTAGAGGAAAAAAAAAAAAAAAAGAGGAAAAAAAAAAAAAAAAAAAGAAGAAGCATAGCTAATCTAAGCCACTGAGGCAAAGTTGCTATTATAACATAAATGTGTACAGATGTGTAAGTAAATACACACATACACACACACACACACATATAAAAATAATAAATAAAATTAAAAATTAAGAATTTGGGGGAAAATATTTCACTGACAATTCTTTTTCCAAATTTGCTTTATCAAAAAAAATTTTGTCATGTGTACACTTAAAAACAGAAACTCATAATTTGAATTCTTGTAGGCAATAGAAAAATATGTATCATGAATAAATAAACTTAGGCAGAAATTCTTTGTATATTTTGAATTTAATTATGTCTTTAAAATGTAGAGCTATTAACATCATTCTCAATGGAGAAAAGCTGAAAACTTTTGCCCTAAATTCAGAAACCAAACAAGGATATCCACTATCACCACTATTATTTAATGAATTAGCAACAGTTCTTATCTCTAAGAAAAGAAGAAATAGAAACTTACATACAGCAAAAATTGAGGATGAAAATGAAACTCATTAGAAGAAATTTGACAGAATAAAACATCTATTCAAATAAAAATATCAGAAAAAACTAATAACAGTCCAAAAACAAAAGTAAAAGAAAAAAAATATTTTGAGAGAGTGTGGTTTGACTTTTGTTTCCTTAACCTCCTTTCCCCTGAAAAAGTTAAGACAGGCTGGGAGTATGGATCAACCTGTCAACTTCCATGTTCAGCGGAGAAGCAATTACAGAAGCCAGACCTTCCACCTTCTGCATCCCACAATGACCTTGGGTCCATACTCCCAGAGGGTTAAAGAATAGGAAAGCTATCAGGGGAGGGGATGGGATACAGAGTTCTGGTGGTGGGAATTGTGTGAAGTTGTACCGTTCTTATCCTATGATTTTGTCAATTTTTCCTTTTTATAAATAAAAAATTAAATTTTAAAAATTTTAAAAATTTTTAGTTCTTATCACTAACGTGTCATCCAGCAAAGTGATTCTTAATTCAAAGTGACTATGAATTATTATTTAAGGGTTATATGTGACACTAATAGCAAAGGTTAACTCAGGGCATTTATTCAATATATGAAAAAAATATACATTATTATATAGTTCTTTCCACTAACCTTGAGATAATTAGTGTTTTCTTCCAGAGTCTCATTTGTTGTTTCTGCATTTCTAATGGCAATCCTTTCTAACTCTTTACTCACTTCTGTGATTATTTCCTTAACTAGTGTTTGGATGTTGACATCATTAGTTTGTGCTTCAACCTTTGGGGGGCTTTTAGCTGGACTCTTGTCCTGGTTCATTTCTCCAGTATTTCTTCTTGTTGGTTTAACCATTCTATATAGTATGTTATGAGGTCTCTCTCTCTCTCTCTCTCTGTACTTTTCAAATTACTTATCACTCTTGCCTGGATTGACTTGTGTCTAAGTAAGGTAATTAAAGGGTTCACAGTTGTGGAAATTGACAGTTGTTGCAATATTATTTTAACCCCTGAGTTGGAGCTCAGGGGCTTAAAAGTCTCTTTTGTTCTTTTTCTTGCCTGTAGGCTATGGGTGCCTGAGGGCTTTTAAACTTTGTGTAGGCTTCGCTGTTAACTGGCTACAGAAGAAGGGCAAACACTAGAAGAAGAAGAAGAAGAAGAAGAAGAAGAAGAAGAAGAAGAAGAAGAAGAAGAAGAAGAAGAAGAAGAAGAAGAAGAAGAAGAAGAAGAAGAAGAAGAAGAAGAAGAAGAAGAAGAAGAACTGACTCCTGACCAAGAGATAAAGCAGGGTGGGGCAGAGATAATCCAGTGGTTATGCAAAGAGACCCTCACAGCCCCACTGCTATGCCACTGAGGTATAGATCTTCTCCTGAGTTCCTGGTTAGTTCTCTGTTCCCTGGTGTCAGCAGAGGACCTCCCACCCACCCACCCCCATCCCCCCTCCTCCAGATTCTGAGGGCAGTAGCAATGGTTTTTGTCCACAAGCCACAAGTATTTGCCCTCACCGGTGATTTGGTGGGTTCCTGAAGTCGTTCTAGTCTTGTCTTGTTGAGGTCCCAGGTGGTCTCCTCTGGTATTCCTAGTTGACCCCAGATCTTTCCATTAGTACTTACCTTACCATAGTATTTATCTGCACTTCATACATTATATTTTCTAGTTTATTATCTGTCTTCTTACTCCTGGTAGTTGTGAACTCTATAAAAGTTGTAACTTCGTTAAATTTTATTCACTATGAGTAATAGTGTCAATAAACATAGTACTGTACTTAAAATATTTAATGAGTTTATAATAAAAATAAACATTTAAATATTTATGTATTTTCAAAACAGGAGCATTGCTCATGTCTAGTTTCTGTTTGTTCTGGGGGTTGAACCTGGGATCTCTGATGACTTAGAGATGAAAGTCTGTTGTGCTACAGCTGGTGCTATCTCTGTGTGCCTAAATTTTGATTTTTGGTTCTCTTCCAAACAGCACTTTTGCAGTGTTGAGAAGATGACATTATTTCCTCATATTTAATCAGCAATCCCTTTTGGTCCCCAATGTTTTAAAGAATAGAAAGATTAAGTACCAGTGGGTGGTTGTTTCTTTATTTGTTGTTGTTGCTACTTTAATATGCTGAATTCCACTTGCTGGCACCAGGAAGGGTGAAAGGGAGAAATTATCTTAATCTATAAAATACCCTTGGTATATTCAATAACTAAAATTAATAATTCAGATTCATCTAAAGAAGCATCTGATCATCTACGTAGGTATAAAATCAATTCCACAAAGTAAATAAAAAACATGGCAATGTTTTATGAAGATGCATAAAGTGATAGCATGAATCAG
Source organism: Erinaceus europaeus (assembly GCF_950295315.1). Classification (NCBI taxonomy): domain Eukaryota; kingdom Metazoa; phylum Chordata; class Mammalia; order Eulipotyphla; family Erinaceidae; genus Erinaceus; species Erinaceus europaeus. The sequence continues at coordinate 29,620,892 of NC_080179.1, forward strand.
GCTCACTTGCAAGGCTGAGGTTCCATTACACTTAAACAATTTTCATTTAATGGTTGGCATTAGACTAGCTGTTAGAATCAAAGTAAGTAAAATTCCCACTCGGATAAATCAGCAAGGTTCTATTTTTTGTAGTATAATGGTGTAATTATGTCCTCTCTTCAAGTAGTTTATAATCCCATTAGCAAGAAAAATACTTAGTTACTAGTGTAATAATAAAATTAGGGCCACGTGGTGGCACACCTGGTGAAGTGCACACATTGCAGAGCTCAAGGACCCAGGTCCTGCAGGGGAAAGTTCAGGAGTGGCGTAATAGAGCTGCAGGTGTCTCTCTGTCTCTTTCCCTCTCTATCTCCCCCACCCCTTTCAATTTCTTTCTGATTCTATCCAGTATTTAAAAAATAAATAAAAATAATTTTTAAAAGAAAATAAAATGATACAACACACTATAGAATGCTTAACTGGATATTTTGCACACCTTCAGTAAGTACTCATAACTGTATTTCTGTTATCTATCCAAAACACTGCCAGGTTTCCTTGGACTTACCCAAACTTCACTAAATATGACTTTCTTTTTATTTTTTTTTATTTATTTTTTTAGGGTGAGGATAGATAGCATAATGGTTATTTATTTATTCTCTTTTGTTGCCCTGTTTTTTATTATTGTAGTTATTATCGTTATTGTTATTGATGCCATTTATTGTTGGATAGGACAGAAAGAAATGGAGAGAGGAGGGGAAGACAGAGAAGGGGAGAGAAAGATAGATACCTGCAGACCTGCTTCATCGCTTGTGAAGCTACGCCCCTGCAGGTGGGGAACTGGGGGCTCAAACTGGGATCCTTAACACCAGTTGTTGCACTTTGCTCCATGTGTGCTTAACCCACTGCACCACCGTTCGCACTCCCCACTAAATATGATTTTCTTTTTTTTCTCTTTTTTTTTATTTAAGAAAGGATTAATTAACAAAACCATAGGGTAGGAGGGGTACAACTCCACACAATTCCCACTACCCAATCTCCATATCCCACCCCCTCCCCTGATAGCTTTCCCATTCTCTATCCCTCTGGGAGCATGGACCCAGGGTCATTGTGGGTTGCAGAAGGTAGAAGGTCTGGCTTCTGTAATTGCTTCCCGGCTGAACATGGGAGTTGACTGGTTTCTAACCAATGACTTTTCTTAGGGGCCAGCTGGTGGCACACCTAGTTAAACACATACATTACAAATTACTTGTTTTAAGTACATCTTTTTAATAACCTTAATGACCCCTCTATCTTCCATATAACTTTAAACCATGGAATTCTCTTTTTAGTTCATATATACTACTACTCAGTCATCCAAGGCTCTAGATTATGGTAGGGAGTATCAACTTGAAGTACCCACATTTATGTGAATTCTCCACTGAAATGAAGCTACCATTTTCAGTATGGGTATCTTTTTTCCCCCCTTACAACATAGACAAATGTTGATGTTTACTACAAGTTGGTACATTAGTTGCTAATTAAGTTCCTAGCTGCTTCAGCCAAAACGTGTTGTATTGAATCCAAGAAAAGAATGGCAGCTAAATCAAAAATAAGTTGCTGAGGATTTTGTCTTGTTTTGTTTTCTTAATGGAAAGTTAAAGGCTATGGGGGACTTACATGCTGAAAGATGGGAAATATTTAGTCTGGTCTTCCTCCTAAACTGTTGTTTATTAAAGTCTTTCTGTGTCCATCACCAGGTTGTGTCAAAACCAGATAAATACTATAGTCTACGCATGAGACAGTACATTTTTAATTATTTGGCATTACCCATATATTTTTTTTCATATACACCAATAAATTTCCAGAACAACTTGTGGACTCAGCAGAGAAGGCTTAATTTAGAAAGGACTGCTCAGCTCTGACTTATGGCAATGTGGGGAATCGAACCTGGGGATTTAGAGCCTCAGGTGTGAGAGTCTCTTTGCATAACTACTATGTTACACTCCCACCCTGGAGCCGCATATCTCTGGAAAGAATAATTTAAGGGGTCAGGCCTTGGCGCTCCTGGTTAAAGTTCACACCTTACAGTATACAAGGGCCCAGATTCAAGTCCCTGGTCCCCACCTGCAGGGAGAAAGCTTGACAAGTGGTGAAGCTGGGATGTAGGTCTCTCTCTCTCTCTTTCTCTCTCTCTCTCTCCCTCCCTTTCTCTCTCTCTATTTCTCTCTCTCTCTCTCTTTTTCTACCTCTCCCCTCTGAATTTCTGTCTGTTTCTATCCAATAATACATACATAAGTACATCAAATCAGGTTTGCTCTCTGTTTAAAAATAGTAAAAATTTACTAGTTTCATTTCTCCTTCCTTTGACTGAAGTCCCCCTCTGGCAAACAACTCTGCCAAAAGGCTAACTCCTGCCTGTTGGCCTCAAGCTCCATGGCAATTTCACATCATCTCTGGGATGGAAAGTCCCCAGTCATGTGCTTGCATGCCATTGTCCACATTTTAGCTGACAAAGGCATAATGCAAGAAGGCTGTGGAAAAGAATTCTGTTCTTTTAAATTTGTTGTTGTTGTTGTTTTCCTATTTTTTAAAAAGCCTGATTTTTGAGGCAGAGAAAATCTTGTAAAGAGGGCAAAAAACCCACAGGAGAAAAACTGCTGGAGTATTGTGGTCTTAATAGGTGGAACAGATAAATGACTTTCCTTTTCTATTCCCTTCTGTATCCTGGGTCATAGGGCTTTCCTTTTGAAACCTGATCAAAAAGGTGGCTCCTCCCCACTGAAACAGAAACTCAGGCTGATTATGTTGATATTCCTGAGAAGGGAATCGAAACAGAAACCAAAGTCAGACAAGATATAAGAAGTGCTTGGTTGCAAGCTGGACTCAAAAGCTCTGCTCAGCTGTCGCTCCGGTCTGCCAGCACTGCATCTGATCCTGCCGGACCCAGCCACTTGCTTAACTGCCCACCGGACCCTCTCAGATCTGAGGATTTGAAGGTCACTGGATCTTTGGTGTCTTGCTGCTGTCCCCAGGCGCTGCAAAGCAGCCGACAGAGTGGCACAGCCTACACCAATTGAACTGGAAGAATTGTCCCACTTCTCTGAAGGAAAATGTCCACAGCTAGTTCCCCAGACCAGAGTTTCCGCTATCTCATTTCTTGCTTCAAGGCCAGATTGAAGATGTACATCCATGTGGAGCCTGTACTGGACTACCTGACCTTTTTACCTGCAGGCACCAAGGAGCATATTCAAAGGACTGTGGCCAGAATTGGGAACATGCAAGGAGTGGACTTACTTCTGAGAATATTGGAGGTAGGGGATTGGCCTCCTGGCTGGACTAGAGAATTTGTGGAGGCCCTCCAGAGATCAGGCAACCCTTTAGCAGCCCGCTATGTGAATCCTGACCTCACAGACTTGCCCTCGCCATCCTTTGAAAATGCTCATGATGAGTGCCTCCAATTGCTGAATCTCCTCCAGCCTACTCTGGTAGACAAACTTCTTCTAAGAGATGTCTTGGATAAATGTATGGAGAATGGAATGCTGACAAATGAAGACAGAAATCGGGTAGGTGTCTGTTTAGATGGAGCTAGGATTTTTGTTGTTTGCTTTTTGGAGGATTTTCCAGCTCAAGGTCACTAGCTTACTTGGGCAATAGCAAATGTTTGTAGGCATGTTTAGGTAAATATGCTATCATCTCACCTTGAGAGGAGACTGTTGAGGCACCTAAAGACATAATTTTGGGGACTAGGTGGTAGTACACTTAGTTGAGCGCACATGTTACAATGAGCAAGGAGCTGGGTTCAAGCCCCCACTCCCCACCTGCAGGGGGAAATATTCATGAGTGATGAAGTGCTACAGGTGTCTCTTTGTCTCTCTTCCCCTACTTCTACCTCCCCCATTCCTTTCGATTTCTGGCTGTCTGTATCCAATAAATAAATAAAGGTCATAAGAAAATGTTTTTAAAATGTTATAATTTTGAAAACTTAAGCACAGATCCAGAATGATGATTTGGACAATCCTTTCTCTGAAATAATCCAGAAGAATTAACTGTAGAATAATAATATATTCTAGTAGATAATGATTACTTAGCATTTAATATAATTTTCTTTAATTTTATCTTAAGTCTATTTTTTGTTTATTTTATTTTTTTTAATTTCTTTATTGGGGGATTAATGTTTTAGATGTTACTAACATTGTTTTACAGGTGGAAAACCTGAGGCCCCAGTTCTATTAGGTATTATGATGGTGCTAGGTGTTTAGTTTCTGACAGTTTGCAATTTTAAGTTGTATTGAATATAGTTCTAGACCAGAGATTAGCCATCATAACTTGTGGACTAAATTCTTCTTGCTACTGGTTTTTGCAGGTTTAGAAGTTAAGGAGGGGGTTTATATTTTTACAACTTCAGTGTCAGAGTAAACTTTCATAAAGAAGGTAGAACACAGCCATCATGCTTACTCATTTATACACTATCTTTGCTCTTATGCTTCAAGGACAGTCAAACACTTTCTAGTACACAAAGCCTAAAATATTTACTACCTGACCATTAATGGAAAAAATATATTTGCCAACCTTTGGCCTCTAGTATACATTATGCTGTTTAATAATTATCAAAAATAGGGAGTTGGGTAGTAGCGCAGCGAGTTAAGCACACATGGCACAAAGCGCAAGGACCAACAGAAGGACGCTGGTTCAAGCCTCCGGCTCCCCACCTGCAGGGGAGTCACTTCACAGGTAGTGAAGCAGGTCTGCAGGTGTCTATCTTTCTTTCCCTCTCTCTGTCTTCCCCTCCTCTCTCCATTTCTCTCTGCCCTATCCAACAAGGAAGACATCAATAACAACAACAATAATAACTGTAACAACAATAAAAAACAAGGGCAACAAAAGGGAAGAATAAATAAAAATTTAAAAAACATATATGTATATATTAATTATCAAAACAGAATTGCATACACACAGGTGATTATTCACTGGCACAAACATACTGTCATTCTTTAATAAAGTTTTAATTTTCCTTGGGAATTAAAAATTAGAATTAGTCACTAAAAAAAGTTGTTTCTGCTGAAGTTTTTCTTACTGTTAAAAGCACAGTGAATGTTTTTAAGGTGGCATTCTTACAGTGTATTTATAGATGACCTAACACTTTAATGTACTGTTTCATTGTTCATTGCTTTTCATTGATTGAGGATATACTGTGAGTCATGGAAATTCTACCCTATTTATACCTGATTTATCCAGGCATACTAAATAAAACATATTATTTTGAAAAGCATGTAGATAAACACATGAGTAAAAGTCTGCCACACTGATATTTTACTTTTGTTTCCTTTTACTTTTACTTTTACTTTTGTTTCCTTTCCTCTTTATTTTTTGATTCACTAATTGTCTGTATCCTCATCAGAGTTCTGGGCATTGGTCTCACATCAGCCTATAATGTGGTTTGGTCTTCAATGACTGGAGTTAATGTTCCTTTGTAGAACTTGGCAGTCATGGGGCCTGTCCAAAGATCCAAGCATGTGTCTCATTTTGATGAGTGGTTTTCCCCAACAAGTAAATTACTTTATACTGTTGTCTGTAACGTTTATGTAGTTTTGTGTATTGAGAACCAGCTAGAACGCATTATAGTAGTCCAGCTGGATATGACAAATGTGTACATCACTGTGGCAGAATCTTAATTTGGAAGACAGTATGCAGCCTTCAAGCCAGCTGGAGATGGAAGATGGCATTTCCAGCCACAGTAGCTGTTAAGAAGTCCAGAAGCAACAGAGTCCAGTAACACCACAAAGCTGTTTATGTTTGGTGGGTATGATGTCCCGATTGCCAACGAAACAGCACTTCTCCTTATTTACTCTAAATACTTCTGCCTATCAGCATCACTTTTGTCTTGCCTGGATTGAATTTCTGCCAGCTAGATTTTTTCCAAGTTCCTGATTCTGGCAAGCCTGGAGGCAGCTAGCAGTATTGGATGCAAGGAATTTGACACAAGGAAGATACAGAGTAAAAGGACATTTGTGTATTGGCAGCAATTATGGACAAAGCAACCCAAACTCTTCCTTAGATTAATTTTGTTCAAAGAAGATCCAAAATATAGAGAAGCTATGTATAAGAGGTTCTACAAGAAGGATTCTGATTCTGGGATAATTTTTGTACATATTTTACATGTATCATCAGTCTCAAAAATAAGTTATAGCAGATCATGGGGAAGAAGTACTACATTTGGAAGAATCTATATTGATAGGGGGCTCATGGGTGAATATTATATCAGTTCAGTGTAGCAGGTATTTGAAATGGGAAGACATGGTTTTAAAGTCTTTGCTTCCTACTATCTGTTACTTGAGTCAACTTATGATTTTAACTTTACCTAGACAAAATGGATGTGAAAAAAAATTGTTCTCTAACTTATAGTATTTTTGTAAACATGAATAAACCCAATGTTTATGAAAAGGCTTTATAAGTAACAAATAAGTATTTTGATGTAATTCTGACTTTTATTAGCACTCATTTGATTAGATTTCCTTCTGTGGTCTGGAAGATGGCGTAGTGAATAAAATATTGGACTCTCAAATATGAGCTCATGAGTTAAATCTCCAGCAGCATATGTACCAGCGTCATGTCTGGTTCCTTCTCACTCTCCTATCTTTTTCATAAGTAAATAAAATCTTTTTTTAAAGAAAATATTGATTTCCTTCTGAATGTAAAATTTCAGGGATATCCCATGTTGAAACTGAGATCTAATACTGAAACATCTCTGGATTTAACTGTGATTCTAAAGAGAATTTGTCTTTCATCTTTAAGCTCCTAGAAAATAGCCAAAAGTGAGCTATTTTCCTGGCCCTGGTAGACATTTTCTACGTGGCCTGTTATTTTGTTTTAGAATTCCTATCTCCACCTCTTCATCACTGCATCTATAGATCCCCTATAGGTCATTATAACAATGATTCTTCTGAAAGTGATCATGTAAATATTTCCATAGTATCTTACTGTCAACCTATATTTGATAATAGTAATTATATTTAAATAGATAGCTGATATTTGCATGGGGAAGGAAAGAACATTTTTATCCAAAGGTTCAATTGCATTAGCCAGTCACTGTTAATGAAAATATTGGGGCACCGGGACACAGCTGATAGAGCATGCTCCTTACTGTGCCAGGGGCCCTGGGTTAAATCCCTAGCACCACAGGGGAAGCATCATGGATAGCAGCAAAAAGAAGTAGGAGATTGGTACTTTGATGACTTCTCCACTCTCTCTTCTCTCTGTATCTCTTCATCTCTCCTCTCTAACTATATGCAGAATTAAAAATGTGGACCAGGGAAGGCCCTTAGTGGCATTTTTATATACATGAGGCCTTCATTTCACTCACCAGTACTACATTTAAAGAAAGTATCACTGATTTCTCTATTGGTTTCTGTTAGAAAGAAAAACATAATTCAAAAAAAATAGAATATGAAACTACTGAGTTGTATTGTCCATAAATTCACATATGTGAATATATGAGTTTGCCACTGTGGGCTACCATTTTTAGATAGATAGATGATCGGTAGATAGATTGGTAGACAGACAGACAGACAGACAGACAGACTGACTACAGGATCAAAGCTTCTCCTGGTGGCATAGTATTCCCATCTGGTGAAAGGGGGTTTAAACTTGGGTGACAGGCTTGGCAAAGCAGTAGCCCTCCTAAGTCACCTATCTCAATGGGCCTTTTTCTTATCCAGGAATTCTGTAACAGTGCATATATATAAGCATTTGTTTTCAGATTCAGAGAAAATATTTAGTGGTGAAAGAACATGAGTAGGAATCATGGTACGTCTTGTTAAAATCTAAAGTCTAGCCCCCTCTTCAAAAGTCATAACTGAGTTCATATATTGAGATCTAATGTTTTTGCTTCAGCAGTCAGATTAAGCAAAAGTTTGTTTGTAAGTGAAAACTAATACACTTACTAGTACTCAGATTAGGAAGATTACTTACATTTTCAAAATGTTGACCAGTCTGTTTAAATTACATAGGTACTATATGGAATTCCACATTCAAATAATCAAAATACTTGTAAGAAATAGTGGCACAGTGACCTTCATGTCTGAATTCACTAAGGAAAAGCAGACTTGACAAGTGTAGTTCTACAGAAAAGTGAACAGAATTGATTAATAGCTAAAGAATAAATGATGGATATAATATGATTTTATATAATATGATTGTTTTATTATTAAATTATTCATGCAATGTTCTTATTTTGGAAAATGAGTTCTGATTACTTCTGGTAAGTGGATATAGAGTTTATTAAAGGATGGAGTATATACAATGGAAATAGTTAACTTAAAGCAAGTTACCAAATCATACTTAACATAGTCAACAATTAGTGCTTAAATTATCACGAAATAATGAAAGTGTTACAGACATCTTCACAGACATAGAAATTCCACAAAAGACAAATGAACCTAAAGAATAAAGAAGAAATAAAGATAATTTTTCTTAGAAAATTATGTGGGGGAGGTAGACTAAAATCAACTAACATTTGTTAGCTTCAAGTAGTTGTCTAACTACTTTCTGGAAAATGAACTTAAAATTAAATAGTATTGGAGTCGAGTGATAGCACAGTGGGTTAAGTGCGTGGCGCGAAGTGCAACGACCAGCACAAGAATCCCAGTTCAAGCCCCCAGCTCCCCACCTGCAGGGGAGTCGCTTCACAGGTCTGCAGGTGTCTGTCTTTCTCTCCCCCAGTCTGTCTTCCCCTCCTTTCTCCATTTCTCTCTGTCCTATCCAACAACGATGTCATTAATAACAACAATAACTACAACAACAATGAAAAACAAGAAAGGTAACAAAAGGGAAAATAAATATAATTTTTTAAAAACCTTAAAAAATTAAATAGTACTAATAACTATAATTGGGACGGGGTGGCGGTGCACCTGGTTAAGTGCACATGTTACAATGCACAAGGACCTGGGTTCAAGTCCCTGGTTCCCACCTGCAGGGAGAAAGTTTTGCCAGTGGTGAAGCTGTGCTGTAGGTGTCTTTCTGTCTCTCTCCCCCCTTCTCCCCCTCCTCTATCGATTTCTGGCTGTCTCTAGCCAAAAAATAAATAAAGCTAAAAGTTTAAAAAGTAATTATAGTCTAGTTGGAAATGACCGTTATTTAGCCAATTGCCTGAAACAGAATTATGCCTCTGACATTATATTTAAGCTTTGTGATTGTATGAAGGTAATTGAATTTCTCTGTGCTTTGGGTTTCATATCTGTAAAATGAGTTACCATCAGTACCTGCTTCATGGTTACAGGGTTAGTATATATAAAACCTTTATAATAAAACAATTGGCTAATAAAATTAAAATGGCATTTGGTTAGAAATACTGTTGCAGGGGCCAGGCTCTGGTGCACCTAGTAAAGCAGACGCTGCAGGACAAAAGGACCCAGAATCAAACTCCTAATCAACCCCTGCTGCAGGGAAGGTTTACATTTGGTGAAACAGTACTGCAGGTCTCTCTCTATCTCTACCTCTCTCTCTATCTCTTTCTCTCTCCCCCCATCTCCTACTTCCCCCTAAGTTTCTTTATCTAGATAAAATAAATAAATTAAATAAATAAATAAATAAATGAATAAATAATTTTGTTGCACATATCTGTAGCAAGCAGTATCTGTTGGTGAACATTTTATAAAGGTATCTTCTTTTCCAGTGACTGGTAGTAGTAGAATAAGTGACTTCATTTATAGTTGTAAATTTTTGCCATGTGTTCTAATTTGAAAGAGAAAGAGAGAGAAGAAGGGGAGGAGGAGAAAAAGAAAAAAAAACCTGTTATTAGATGTTTTGGGCACATATTTATAAGACTAGAAAATGCATAAACTTGTAGGAAACAACTAATCTAGCTAAAAACAATTCATTGCCTATAGAAGAGGTGTGAATGTTGAACATATATTTATTAGTATTAGCAACTAAACTGTTGATTGTAATTTTTGATGCTTTTTAAAGCATTATTTTTCCAATTTCCCATCACAGACAAAATGAATCAGAATCCTCAAGGGCAGATCCCAGACATCAGAACATTTTAAAGCTCCCCAGGTGATTCTTTTTTTTTTTTTTTTTTAAATTCTTTTTTCTTTTTTATTTATTTATTTATTTATTTTTATTATTATTATTTTTTTTTTCTTCTTTTCCTCCTCCAGGGTTATTGCTGGGCTCGGTGCCTGCACCATGAATCCACCGCTCCTGGAGGCCTTTTTTTCCCCCCCTTTTGTTGCCCTTGTTGTAGCTTCGTTGTGGTTATTATTATTGCCCTTGTTGATGCAATTCGTTGTTGGATAGGACAGAGAGAAATGGAGAGAGGAGGGGAAGACAGAGAAGGGGAGAGAAAGACAGACACCTGCAGACCTGCTTCACCGCCTGTGAAGCGACTCCCCTGCAGGTGGGGAGCCGGGGGCTCGAACCGGGATCCTTACGCCGGTCCCTGCGCTTTGCGCCGCATGCGCTTAACCCACTGCGCCACCGCCCGACCCCCTCCCCAGGTGATTCTAACATGTAGCCAGGATGGAGAAACTGAGTTTTTTCATTTGATCTGTTTCACACATGTAGAAATGGAGTCCCAGGGAGATAAAATGTTTTATTTAATGGTACAGCAAGTTGATGACAGTGGTCTCAATGTGGCACTTATTGTGTTTTTATTCAAAAAGTTGGTGTTGTATTAAGAATAAGGGAGATTTAATGTGCTAATGATTGACAAATGAGACAGTTAAAATATTTGTTATATTAGTCTAAAAGGAAAATTAAATGAAGGCTAAAGATTCCAATTATGCTGGTACAAAAACAATTTACAGGGTTGTGTGGTAGCGCACCTGGTTGAACGCACATGGTACAGTGTACAAGGACCTAGATTTGAGGCCCTAGTTTCCACCTGCAGAGGGAAAACTTTACCAGTGGTGAAGCAGGGCTGCAGGCATCTCTCTGTCTCTCTCCCTATCTTCCCATTCCTCTCAAGTTCTGGCTGTCTCTATCCAATAGAAATAAAGATAATAAAAATTTTACTTCTATACTTCGAAAGAGGCAACATTTGTCCAAATAATGAAATTTTATTTAATCAGTTAAACGTTACATAAATAAGTAAATACTGTAATAGAAATGTTAAACACAAAGCTAAGGGAAATAATATAGTAATCTCACAAATATTAAATAGGCACAGAAACAGTAATTGTAATAGTGGGGGTCAGATACATATGCTTGATGGCATATTTATAGATTGCTTGGGTTAAAAAGAAACACAAGGATATGATATATGGAAACATATGCAAATAGGCATAATAGCACATAATATCATATTGAGAATGGCTAAGATAAGACATTTATTTCCAAAGTGTCCACAAGTTTAGGTATCTCAATTACTTAAAAATAGGACACCTATTTTAAAGGATGCATGACCCAGAGATGTTTCTCCTTAGAATCCAGAATTGCAACATGTAGTATTGCTCTTTTTTAAGTATTTAAATATAAGCTTTAATTTATACTTAAGTCTAATTGCTCTGTATTTTTTTTGGGGGGGGATTGTAATGACTAGGTCATTTAAAGATTATCTAGAAGATGTTTGATCTCTAATTCTACTTTTTTCTTAAAACAGATTGCTGCTGCAGAAAATAATGGAAATGAATCAGGTGTGAGAGAGCTACTGAAGAGGATTGTGCAGAAGGAAAATTGGTTTTCTTCGTTTCTTACTGTTCTGAATCAAACAGGAAACGTAGTACTTGCCCAGGAGTTAACAGGCACCAATTGCTCTGAAAACAATGCAGGTATTCCTAGTTAAACTAAGGAAGTATTTACATATTTAACTTATTGATAATCACTGTAGAATTTAATGACTCCTGCCGACAAATTGCCAAATACTAAAATATTTAAAAATCAACCTTTCAAAAGTGAAAGAAATTTCAGATATTATCTACATTACTTCTTGTACAAATTAAAAAAGCTTCACAAGGGAGAGGGGTGATTATTTACAAAACTCAGAAAGCTGCAATAATGACTACTAGTTCATTCTTCTTTCCTTATGAAATGTTATTTTGGAAACATATTGGAAACAAGATATTGTCTGAAATATTTTTAATATTTTCTTTTCTTTTTTATATAGCTTTTTTATTAATTTATTATTGGTTAGAAACAGGCAGAAATTGAAAGGAGTGGGAGAGATAGAGAGAGACAGAAAAACATCTACAGCCCTGCTTCATTACTTAGGAACCTTCCCCTTACAGATGGGGACCAAGGACTTGAACCTGGGTCCTTGTGCACTGCGGTGTGTGTGCTTAACCAGATGCACCACCACCTGGCCCCTTTATTTCCTTTTTAATGAAAGAGATACAGAAAGATATACATAGAGAGAGAAAGACCAGAGCACTGATTAACTTTGGCTTATGGTGTGATGGGCCCTTGGGACCTTGAACCCTCAGACATAAAAAATCTTTTTACATAACCATTATGCTGAAATTTTTATGAAGATATTTTTTACATTGAATATACAAATACATTAGAAGGGAGCATTTCAGTCTATGGCCATACTAGCCTGAACACACCAGATCTTGTCTGATCTTGGAAGTGAAGTAGGATCAGGCCTGGTTAGTACTTGGATGGGAGAAGGGAACACTTTAGCAGTAGCTAAACTCTTCCGTACATTTCTCTGGATATTTAAATGATTTCTAAAGGATTTTGTTAAACATTCAATAAAATATAAGTGCCAAACACATTGTAGTATTACTTCCATGGAATTATAAAGTTTAATTATTCAATTTAAAGTTTAAATTATTTTAATGTTAAAGGTCACATTTTATTGCTCATGTAACTATTGTCTTTCTAAATCTAAACAGTAATCTATATTTTGTATAGTGTGTGCCCTGTTTTTTCAAAAAAAAAACCAGCATGTATATGACAAATTGAAAGTCTGCTGGTAATTATTTAAATGAGTTGTAATCATCTTACCTTACTATACTATAGTTTCATTCATTCATTCGTTCATTCATTCATTCATTCATCCATTCATCTAGTCAGTCAAACTTAAATTCAAACAATGTTCTAGATACTATTGTAGGTGCTGAGGAAACAAACTTAATATGATATAAAGTCTTCACTCAAAAATACTGCACCAAAGTAATGTAACACAGTTAAAATTTTTAATTGCTAATATTAAAAAGCATAGTTACTAAATTAGTAGAATAAATAGTATGTTAGATTTTGTTGTATTTATTAAACAATTTAATATTATCCATCAACTTGAAACAGACACAGAGATATATACGTAAATAGATGAGAGAAGGAAGTAAAATATTTTTGTTATGACTTAAACATTTCTAAATAATTTTAAAAAACTATTAATGGACCTGTGTGTACAAAAAATATAATAGAGAATGAAGCACAGTGTAGATTTTGAATCACATTATTCTTCTTCATCAAAACAAATTCTAAGTGGTGTCATATATCTGTGACTACAAAGTGAAGTCAGAGACTCTTTGCAGCTCTTCCTTCTCTGAGGCGTTGTCAAAGATATTTTGTTGTTGGGGATAAGAGTGGGGTGGAGGAAAAATAAGAACTTTCTTATTCAAAGATGATCAATATAGCTTTACAATAACAACCAGTAATACTATGATCTGTATCACAGGTTTCAGAGATTCTACTATCATTGCTTCTGATTCTGCAGTGAGTGAACTGTATAAAAAACATCCGTTCCCAATGGGAACATCTTTAGTCTGCTTTAGCTCTCTAGAGGGGACTCAGTGAGACCAATTATTTACAACCTCAAGATAATGGCCCAGGCAGTATTTCCACAGCACAACCTCAATGCCAATTTTCTAAGTCTGAAGTGATGTCTAGTCAAAGCTACATGGTGCCCTCTTTCTCATATATTATCTCAGGATGAGGTGGATCTCAATCCAGGCGACTCCATTTTAGGATCAGTTCTCTTTCCTCAATAATTTACAGAACCATTTCCATCTATGACAAATATTCTAGTATTTGAACTTCAAGTGGAAATAACTGCAGTCTAGGTTTTTGTTGTTATTGTTTGTTTGTTTTTGTTTTTCCCCTGGGAGATGTTGACTTCAGTGTATCTAAGGATTTTGGAAAGGACAGACTTTTAAATTGTATGACTACCATCTATATCTACCCCTCAAATTAAAAAGCTCCTACTCATTTTTACAATCATGTGTAAAAACTTACTTGTTTAGGGAAGTCTCTAGAAGATCAGACTTGAAGTGCTTTCTAGAATCTACTGGCTAGACAACTGGTCTATCTTCTTGATAAAATATTTTAAAATTTGACTTTCTACAGTGCCTTTCCATACATTTCATGTGATTTTTAAAATTATAACACATTGAGCAATAACAATCCAGTCAGAATTTATACAGTAAACTTTATGCATATTATCTACTACCACATACATCTAATAGTCTCATAATTTTCTCTAATTTTCCTTATTATATACCATTGCTTTATATTATTTTTATTTTTTATTTAAAAAAGGAGACATTAACAAAACTATAGGATAAGAGGGGTACAACTCTACACAATTCCCACCACCAGATCTCCATATCCCGTCCACCCCCCTGGTACTTTTCTATTCTTTATCCCTCTGGGAGCATGGACCCAAGGTCATTGTGGGATGCAGAAGTCTGGCTTCTGTAATTGCTTTCCCACTGAACATTGGTGTTGATTGGTCTATCCATATTCCCACCCTGCCTCTCTCTTTCCTTAGTTGGGTGGGACTCTGGGGAAGCAGAGCTCCAGGACATATTGGTGGGATTGTCTGTACAGGGAAGTCTGGTCGGCATCATGCTAACATCTGGAATCTGGTGGCTGAAAAGAGAGTTAACATACAAAGCCAAATAAATTGTTGAACAATCATGGACCTAAAGGCTAGAACAGTGCAGATGAAGTTTTGGGGGGGGGGCCCTCCATTTTGTACGTAGCTAGTAGGCATATTTCAGTTATATTTCAAAGGGTCTGTAGCTATACTATTTTTTTTTTAATTCTCTGAGCCTGAAATCTGATATGCAGGTAGATTCAAGTTATTGTCTGGAGAGGTGATGTCATGGCTGGTAAAGGGACAGAAAGCTGGATCAGGGAATAGAGTAGCTCCCTAATATGGGGAAAGTGGTATGAATATGTTTTACTGTAAACCCCATCGATTTGATTTGGTCTGGGGCCCATATTCAGCTTAGGAGACTATGTGACCTCTGCATCCATGTAGATCTGAGCTCACGTTCTGTGGTCAAGAGTAGGAACATTCCAAGCTGCCCCAATATCGACCCATCTTCCTCAGGTGTAGCATAGAGTATGTTGTCCATCCTCCCTTCAGATTCTCTACCGTTGTTGATACAAGTTGAGGGCAAGATCCTATGTGGGGCCCACAAGGGAGTCCATTTTGTTTTTCCTGATAGAGATGACCAATAACAATGAAGACAGGGATTTATTCGAGGTCTAGGCCCAACATGTCTGTTTGGGAATCTCAGGACTCCCCGAATAGGGACCCAGCTGATGGGGTGTCCTGATAGTGACTAAAGAGTCATTATTAAAGTATGCCAGTCTCTTGCCCTTATTCAGCTTTTGCAGTACTTGCTTTGCTAAGGTTAGCTTGGGAGTGAGTGAGAGAACTGTAATAGGAAGTAGGTGAGGAGGATATCTAAGTCTAATCTGATACTATTTTATTAGGAATTTTATACTGACTCACTGCAGACTATTGTGTACTTTTGCTTTCAGGTATATATTTTGCCCTAGTTTATGGATACATGTGAACATATGTTCTATCTCACGGGACCTGGTCTATTTCTAGGTTTTGGGACTTTGTTAGGAAGTGAACCACCTGGAATGGAATTAGAGAGTACTAGAAAGGAAAGGTATCATCTGAGTAGTGAAGCTGAAGAGTTGTCATTTCATACCTGAAGTCTCTGGACACAGTCTGAAATGAAGCATGCTGAGGTGGCACTCATTGTATTGATTAGGTTGTGATTGGCGGATGCAATATTATTTGGTATGAATTGAGAGAAGCATGCAGGAAAGTGCACCCCACCCTAAGGTTCCAGGCCTGGGGGTAATATAGGCCCCATAGTGGAAATGTGAGGTTCCTGCTGTCTTAGGGTTTAAGAAGACAATTGATAGTTATTGTTATCATCACACTAGTTGGTAATTGGGTTAACTTTGAAAAATCCCTTTGTTACGATTTGCTGTATAATGCCCAAATCACCATAATTTATGTCCTTTGACATTATTTGTATATAGCTGTGCCACCGGTTGCTTCTGTTCTCCCTGGTCTAGGCTTTTGAGAAAGTCAACATAACAAAGACTCAAAAGACTCAGCCTATGTATTAAAAAAGACTCAGTCTGTGCTTTTAAAAGTTTGAGACATACAATCAATTTCCCCCCTCATATTAATTAAATAGTGATTTATATGACTACAAATTAATAGGAGTGTACATAAACACCATTCCCATCACCAAATGACTGTGTCCCATCCTACCCCCCTCCCCACCCCCGCCACCTCAGGAAGCCGAATATCCACCCTCACCCTCACCCCAGGGTTTTTACTTTGGTGCCCTACTCCATATTTAGTTAAATCCTGATTTTAGTTTCCCTGTCTGTTCTTCTTTCTCAACTTCAGTTTATGAGTGAAATCATCCCATATTCATCTTTATCTTTCTGACTTAGCTCACTTAACATAATTCCTTCTAGCTCCATCCAAGATGGGTCAGAGAAGGTGGGTTCATTGTTCTTAATAGCTGCAGAGTATTCCATTGTGAATATATACTACAATTTTCTTAGCTACCCACCCCTTTGTTTTTGTTAGGATTTCCTGTATCATACACAACATCACCATAGTTTATGTCCTTTGACATTATTTGTATATAGCTGTGCCACCAGTTGCTTCTGTTTTCCCTGGTCTGCTGGGCTAGCGTGGGGGTGCCTCTTCCCCGGGCATGTGCTCTCTGGGTTGGAAAGAACTTAACCGGTCTCAGCCTGGGCTGCTACTCACTCAGCGACGTGTGAGATAGATGACTCAGGAACTCCTGGCAGCATGATAATGCAAAAGGATCTATTGATCAGAAAGCCAATGTTTTTATAGGATAAAACTGGAAGTGGCAAGCCGGAAATGGAAATGGCTAGGAAAGGGGTTGGAGAAAGGCAAAAGCATGCTGGGAAGGTAAAAGCTTCCTTAGCAACTGCTGTGAAGGTTTTAACCACTGAGATTAATGTTACCCTGCAGGCAAGGCAGGTCTCAAGGTAGAAAGAAGATAGATCAACGGGATGGGTGGGGATCTTTCAAGCAAAACAATGATTATGTAAATAGGCCATAGTATCTGCAATGCCCGATGGGGGTGGGGGGCTGGCTTAATGTTGGACACTGGTCTAAGCTTTTAAGAGAGTCAGTATAGCAAAGACTCAGCCTATGGTCTGTGCATTAAAAAGTTTGACACATTCAATCAATTTTCCCCTCTAATATTAATTAAATAGTGATTTATATGACTACAAATTAATAGGAATGTATATAAACACCATTCCCACTACCAAAAGACTGTGTCCCATCCCATTCTCTCCCCTCTATACCCCCTGCCCCATGAAGCTGAACATCCACCCTCACCCTCAACCCAGGGTTTTTACTTTGGTGCCCTACTCCAAATTCAGAGAATAGGAAAGCTATCAAGGGAGGGGATGGGATACGGAGTTCTGGCAGTGGAAATTGTGTATAGTTGTATCCCTCTTATCTTATGGTTTTGTCAGTGTTTCCTTCTTATAAATAAAATAAAACAATTTTTAAAAAGCAACAGAAATAAACAAACAAAAAAAAGTATACAGTGAGAATGTTGCCTTCTACAATCTAAGGAAAGAGCTCTAATCAACACTAACTACTGGAATGTTGATATTGAAGTTCTAGTCTCCAGAACTGTGAGAAATGAAATTTGGTACTGCTTGAGTCACTTTTTCTTCCTCCCTTCCTTCCTTCTTTCCTTCCTTCCTTCCTTCCTTCCTTCCTTCCTTCCTTCCTTCCTTCCTTTCTTTTCGTTCTTTTTTGCCTCCAGGTTTATTGATGGGCTTGGTGCCTGCACTACAAATCCACTGCTCCTGGAGGCCACTTTTTTCACCTTTGTTGCCCTTGTTGCTTTATCATTGTTGTGGTTGTTATTGTTGTTGTTATTGATGTCATTGTTGGATAGGACAGAGAGAAATGAAGAGATGAGAGGAAGACGGAGAGGGAGAGAAAGATAGACACTTGCAGACCTTCCTCACTGCCTGTGAATCGACCCCCTCTGCATGTGGGGAACCAGGGGCTCAAACTGGGATCCCTAAGCAGGTCCTTGCACTTTGCCATGTGCACTTAACCCTCTGTGCTACAGCCCAACCCCCTTTGTTTTTTTTTTTTTTGTTGTTAGGGTGGGCAAAGCTGATTGATAGAAGAGCAAAGGGGATTGAGTTTTGATGTTTATTGCTTCTTCCCTGGATGTGCACTTTTATCTAGATGTTTGTCCTTTTTGTACCACAATTTATTTCCCAGTGGAATGGGATAATAGTATTATTTACTTTATTTTGAAGTTAGATACTTTAACATGTGTAGGTGCTTACAATAAAGCTCAAAATAAGTAGTAGCTTAAGATGGACATAAATTATTGTCTTTGTAATTCACATACCCCATTACTAAAACACTCATTGTGTGTCACTTGATGGAAGAAAGAAACAGTGGGATGGAAAATAGAAAGATACAGAATATTTTGTTGAGTAAAAAACTCCAGAAAATCAGAATATATGGGTTTAGGCTGACATTAAAGCATATGTACATCTCATGTAGAACGCACAGTGAGGGAACAAAATGGCAAGAGCACAAGCTAAAGAAAAACTACCACCAAATTAGCATTTCCATTAATGCAGACTTAAATGTAGCTTCATATCGCAGAATAAGTGACTTACTTCCTAAAGGTGACCATCAGATAGGAAATCATCTGGTTTCCTTGTTATTAGGTAATAATTACTACGTTGCCACTTTATAAAAAATAATAATAACAACAAAAATAACCACTACAAAAGAAATACTCACTCTGTTCATTATATATATATATATGTATATATATATATATACATATATATATATATATATGTATATATATGACCTGAGTTATAACAAATAACATGTTCCAAGTCTTTCAAAATGTCAAAGTACTGAAGTATGTTCAAGAAAATCTCTTTTAGGGACCACTGCTTAGTTTTCAAGATAACAAAAGTGGTTTATATGGTATAAATACTTGCAATGTGATTTGAATTGTTTGGAATTATGATGTATTCTAGGTTAAGTCTATATTAGGGATGCCCATTTCATTTTCTAACTAATAATTATCAATTATTTGTGCTATGTAAAAAATGTACATTTTATTATTGTTTACATGCTTTTGCTTTTATTCACAGAGACTGAGAATTTATTACAAGAAAATGAACCTGAAGTGAAAGAACCATCCCTGATAGCCACAAATGACGAAAGTCCAGTGAAAGAGATCTGGAATGTGGAAAATAGTTCACTGGAATCATCTTTCGCAGACTCTTCTGTGGTGTCAGGTACTTAGAATATGCACTTTTTGTGCACTAATTCCTTTGCCCCCACCCAAAAAAATTGGTGCCTTTTGTGTTTTTTTTGTTTTTTTTTTTACTTTTTTTGTTCTTTTGTTAATGACATCAAAATCTTAAGCAAAGGGAGAAAGTATAGGCTTTGGAATTTTGTGAATATTGTTAAAGCAATATGTCCAGAGGAGATTAAAATCTGAAGTCATTGAACATAGAACTGGGCAAGAGAGGACCAAAAGAACACCATCCTGACACAGCATTCCTATAGATACAAAATACGTGTAGTGGGGGCCGGACGGCAGCACAGCAGGTTAAGTGCACATGGCACAAAGCACAAGGACCGGTGTAAGGACCCTAGTTAGAGCCCCCCATGGCTGCCCACCTGCAGGGGGATCACTTCAGAAGTGGTGTAGAAAGTCTGCAGGTGTCAATCTTTCTCTCCCCCTCTGTCTTCCCCTCCTCTCTCGATTTCTTTTTGTCCTGTCCAACAACAACACCACCAATAACAGCAATGGCAACAATAACTACAACAATAACTACAACTACAACAACAACACCACCAATAACAGCAATGGCAACAATAACTACAACAAGGGCAACAAAATGAGAAAAATGGCCTCCAGAAGGAGTGGATTCATCGTGCAGGCATGGAGCCACAGCAATAACCCTGTAGGCAAAAAAAAGACATGTAGTCACCACAGATAGCAGTGACATGTGGTAAAACTATTAGGACAAAATAAGTTTTAAATAGTCTTTACCTTTGTTTAAATGTAATTTATTTAGTTTCTACCCTCTATAATTTATTATCTAAGGGTCTGTACTTAAGAACTAACCTATAAAATTCCTGAAAATTTAACAATTGGTTCTGTTTTTTTCTATATTGATATTATTTATTTATTTTTTCATTTTATTGGGAAATCAAGTTTGTAAGTCACTATGAACTGATTCCAACACACAATACAGAATGTATCTCCTCCTCATCTTCCTCCTCCTTTTCTTGTGTGTGTTTTTTGTTTTCGTGCTTGCTGTTTCTAGGACTTTGCTATTCTGGACTAACTTCGTTTTTCCTTTGGTATATCAGGACCTCACATATGCATGATTTCATTGCTCCAGAATGATTTTCCTTCAGATCAAGAGAGACAGACAGAGAGGGGTACCACAGTACCAGAGCTCCTAAGTACCATCATGCATCAAAGCTGAGACTTGAGCCTGTATTGGACCATACAGCAAGGCAGGTTCCCTATACAGTAAGGGCAAAGCTTTTTACCATTTATTTGTTCTCATTGCTTAGCACAAAATTTATAGTTGCATATTGTGAAAACATCTGGAGCTTGATAATGACTTTAAAAGGCAGAGAGGGATGGACCTGGCAAGGTAGCTCAGTGGTAGAGTGTCTGCCTGAAGCCATTGCTTCCACCTGGTCACCTCCTGTGAATACTGAAGACTTAGTCAAAACTCCATGAATAGTGCAGCAGTGCTTCACTCTTGTTCTCATGCTTTCCTAAATGAGACAGAGGGGTTGGGCAGTAGTGCAGCTGATAGAGTTCCCACATCACAGAGGAACTGGGCTCAAGCTCCCTCTCCTCACCTGCAGGGGGAAAACTTCATAGTGGTGAAACAGTGCTGCAGGTGCCCACCCCCCAGTGCTCCCTTCCCTCTCAGCTTCTGTCTGTATCTATCCAAAATAAATAAATATTTTTTAAAAGAAAGAAGATAGAATGTTATTTCCCCTCCTAGTTTTCCACTACTTCATTCCTTTCACTAAACAAATGTATGTCGGACTCCTATCATGCTACCATGTGTATGTTCAGTGTTTATTACTGTAAATACAGTGGAATAGAAATGGCTTTTGCCTCCACACAGCATTTAGCTGATGTGTGTGTCAGCCAAATCGTTGTCACTGTACAGCTCCACTGTAAGTGCTATGTAACAGTAATGTAGTAAGTGATATGAAAGAAAAGTACAGACTGAAAATTTCTGAGAGTCAGAGAAATATGAGAGTATCATAAACTATACAGTAATCTGAAGACCCCACACAGTGCAAGTTAATATTATTCTATCCTTGATCTCTTTAGAGTAGTAATAAAGGGTAAAATACTTATGCAAGCATAGTACTTTAGCTTTAGGTCTTGGGCACTTAAATACATGATATATGCAATGGATTATGACAACTATCCTTTTATGTGTTGGTCTTCATTCAGAACAAAGAATTACTTATATAAATAACTTGGAGAAAACCATTACATAAATAAGTTACTGGAGTTTTTGTTATAAATTTACTGTCGAAATATTTTGCTTAAACTCATACTCTTCGATAGAATTAACAGTCAAAATAAGCACACATGACGCAAAGCGCAAGGACCAGCGTAAGGATCCCGTTTCGAGCCCCCGTCTCCCCACCTGCAGGGGAGTTGCTTCACAGAGGTGAAGCAGGTCTGCAGGTGTCTGTCTTTCTCTCCCCCTCTCTGTCTTCCCCACCTCTCTCCATTTCTCTCTGTCCTATCCAACAACAACAACAATAACAATAACAACAATAACTACAACAATAAAACAAGGACAACAAAAGGGAATAAATAAATATTTATTTATTTAAGTACTTAAATAAATAAATATTTAAAAAATAAGAATAAATAAACTTGAAAGTATTCTATATTCTCTAATAGACTTTTACATAATCTTGTGTTTTTTCTTTCCTTTTGTGAAACAAGGTCTTATGTATATTTTTATCCTCACCAGGCCACTTGTTTTTCAGATAGAAACAGAGAGAGGAAGAAATACCCCAACACTATAACTTTCTCTGGTGCCATAAAACCTCACTGGTAGTACTTGGGTTCAAGCATGTGTCACAAAAATGGCAAGGCAAGAGCCTAATCCACTGAGACATCGCTTCTTCGTGGTATTTCTTACTGATATTGATAAGATGAAGAATTTATTTAGTTCTCGTACATCAGGTTAAGAGAAAACAAATACAGAAGAAAACTTGTTACACTCTCTTAAACTGAATTTTTATATGCTGAAAGAAAAACTGTGGCTCAGATTTTAAATTGATGCTTCTCTTTATTTTGGAAGTAGTTTCTAAAAACTTTTTTTTTAGTGTATCTTAGTTTTGGCATCCACAAATTTTAATTAATTATTATTTTGATGCCAATATCCTTATAAATACATAGACATTTGTTAATCTTTTTTGCTTCTTCTTGTATTTAATAGATAAAACACATTGCCATTAATATGAGCTTCCCACCTTGATGGCTGTTTTAATCACATTTTTCCTTCAGCCTAGGTGATTTATCAGAATTCCCCAATGGATATTCCAGAGAATTATTTTTGCTATGCCTTGATGTAAGGGGCTGGAATTTCTTCTTCTTGTATTCTCCCAATTGCTTTCCACCAAACGTGGTTAGTAAATTAAGGTATATCAAGATTTTTAAATTTTTTTTTAAATTAACACAATACTTCTTTAAGTATATTTTATATTTGAATAACAGTTCTTAGACTGTTGGAAGTATTTTAAATCTGGATGTTACAATTTTTTTTTCTGAAGCAGATCTTACAAGAAGAAAGTATTGGAAAAAATTATTACTCTATATCACACTTCCCTAGAAAGCATGCGTGAGGATATAAATGCTCTTATACGAAAATATTTTGATGATATCAGATACACAATTATCTGGGATTTTAATTCTATAAATGGGTTTCATAATCATTTTACTTGTTTGTCTTTGTTGTTAGATTGAAGCAGAGAGGCACAGAGAAAGAAAGAGTGAAAGAAACCACAGTACTGAAGCTTCCTTCAATATTGTGGGAACTGGACTCTAACCTGGGTTGTACATATGGTAAAGCAGCACACTATCCAAGTGAGCTAATTTTCCAGTCCTATTTTATCTTATTTCATCTTCTCTGGGACTTCACTGTTCTGGACTGCCTTTTCAAACAGAAAGAGCAAGAAAGAGAGGCACCAAGAGAGCACAGCACAGACCTAATGCTTCCTCCAGTGCAGTGGGAACTAGATTTTAGTCTGAGTTTCTCCCATGACAAAGCAGTGTATTTTCCAAGTGTCACTGTTTTACCATCAGTACACAAAGATTTTAAATTACTGGCCTCAGTTGTTTTATCATATTTTTCATTAAACATTTTACTGTATTGTTTTAGAAAATAATAAGTACTAATTATCTATGATAATAACAGTAAAATTACTTAAAATAAAGACAAACAAAATGTAATGCATTTAGAGTATATTTTCTTGAATTCAAATTTAATGATTATCTATGCTGTTTAGCTAGAAAATGCAAATGCCCCTATTTGGCCAGAAGAGGGCGCTTTGACATTTAGAAAGAAATTGAAATTTTGCTGCTGGAGTGTGGAAGATTCACAGTATAAGAGTATGCCATGTGTGAATCTACAGTGCGCATGACTGTGAATGTGTGTGTATATTTTGATTTATATATTCGCTCACGTGAAGATTTTAAAATTCCACCCCAGCTAATGAGCTTACCAACCTGCTTGTTTTCAGACTTTAATACCTTCTTTTTCATATTCCCCCATATGTTCCACTTCTTAGGTTTATCCGGTGACATTATGCTTTGGAATATATTGTGGATATATTTTGCATAGATCATGTTCTGTAGGAGGGGTTTAAAAATTGACCTTTATAAAACAGCCTCCTTCTCCCTGGCCCAATCTGTCACAGCACTTTTTTGTTGTTGTTTTGTTTTTGCCTTTTTATAGACCAAAGTCCAATCTTAGATTTGGTCTATATTAATTTTTATAAAAATGTCACAAAATTTATCCTTGCACTTGAAGACAAGAGTACTGTTCTGTAGCTCTAGCTTCTAGAAATCTCGTGAGTTTTACAAAATCTAGAAACATATTGTATAACACCCAAAGCAGTAATGGGAAAGATAATTGATACAGTAGTGTCAGATAATATTAGTCAGAATCATCCAAATTATTGGCTTGAATTATAATGTTTACTGCGCTGGTGAAATACCTCACTTGGACAGAATGCTACTTTGCCATGTGCACAACCCAGAATTAAGCCTGGTGTCCCCCTCATTGAACAAAGCTTTGGTGCTGTGGTCTCTTTCACTCTCTATCTCCCTCTTTCAGTCAAAATTTTCTACATCTATGTATATTTAACTTAGTTATATTCATAATTGGTGATAACTTGATGTACTACTGAGACAATTCAAAAACAATTATTCATTTGAGCTGCTGAAAAAGAGACATTGCTACTGCTACTAGTTATCTTTGTCAAAGGAGAATATATGCTTATATTTCATTTGTTGCCTGATTGAAGACATCAGGATCAGTTATATGACTGACAGTTGCATAGAAGTTCTAGGGGAGTAGTTGCTGTCCTTTTCTCTGGAATGAGGACGTGGGTATTTTCATAAGGGGGAAAAAATTCTAGTGTACAGATAGTACAAACTAGATGTATTATGCTGAAATCCCCATATGACTGCAAACCTAGTGTTTTTTTTTTAAAAAGAACAGAATATTAACAAAGGTGATTATCTTAATTTAATGTCACCATTGGACCTTCTTGTATGTTTTTGATGTGTGAAGGAGAACTAAAAGTGAGTTGGTGAGGAACCTAGCACTAAAGTATTATCTTCACCTCACAAAGATTAAACTTTATTACAGGGAGTTGGGAGGTAGTGCAGCGGGTTAAGTGCAGGTGGTGCAAAGTGCAAGGGCAGGCTTAAGGATCCCGGTTCAAGCCCCTGGTTTCCCACCTGCAGGGGAGTCACTTCACAGGCGGTGAAGCAGGTCTGCAAGTGTCTATCTTTCTCTCCCCTTCATCTTCCCCTCCTTTCTCCATTTCTCTCTGTCCTATCCAACAACGATGACATCAATTCTTCTTCTAGCGTTTGCCCTTCTTCCGTAGCCAGTCAACAGCATCAGGTTGAGCCTGATGTAAAGTTTCGAGACCTCCTTTGAATCTGGAGAGGTGGCAGTCGTTGACTATGTGGGTCATAGTCTGTCTGTAGCCGCAGGGGCAGTTCGGGTCGTCTCTGGCTCCCCAGCGATGGAACATAGCGGCGCACTGGCCATGGCCTGTTCGATAGCGATGGAGGAGGGCCCAATCATAACGTGCTAGGTCAAAGCCGGGTTGACGCTTGCAGGGGTCTGTGATGAGGTGTTTGTTCTTTACCTCAGCTGACTGCCAGCTCTGTTTCCAAGAGACTGGAACAGAGAAGTTCAGTGTAGGCATAGGGGACCAGATTGGGTGACGAGACGTCAAGCGTTGGACAGGGTGGGCGAAGATATCCGTGTATATTGGCAGGTCCGGTCAAGCGTAGACGTGGGAAATGAACTTAGATGATGCCGCATCCCGACGAATATCTGGCGGGGCGATGTTGCTAAGAACTGGCAGCCATGGAACCGGGGGGGAACGGATGGTTCCAGAAATTATCCTCATGGAGGAATATACTTTGGAATCAACCAAGTGGGCATGGGGGCTACGGAACCATACTGGGGCACAGTATTCTGCAGTGGAATAGCATAATGCCAGAGATGATGATCGTAGTGTGGAAGCGCTCGCACCCCATGAGGAGCTGGCCAGTCTTGCAATGATGTTATTCCTCGCGCCCACCTTTGCTGCAGTTTTTATGAGATGTTTGTGACATCAATAACAACAACTATAATAACTACAATAAAAAATGACAATGGCAACAAAAGAGAATAAATAAATATTTTTTAAAAGATTAAACTTTATTTCAAGAAAACCAGTTACACATCCCCAGAAGGAAGGTTTAATTTTAACTTTACCAAACAGAAAGTATTAAAGAATGAGGAGAAGAACCCTGTGAAAGAAGACTTAGAACAAAATGTAGCAGGGAGCGAACATAAGACACTTCCTCAGAGATTTGAATGTCCTGTGTTAAATAGTTAAACAGAAGTGACAGGCAGTAGTTCAGGATGTATAAGAAACATACAAAGAAAATCGCATTGAAATGTTTACAATGTGTTTAGGAGATAGTGATAGTAGGGGCCACTGTGCACATGGATTATAAAAAGTATAAGGGAAATCCCTGTACATTCCATTTTAGTTTGCTGTGAGCCTGAAATTCTCTCAAAATAATGCCCATAGGAAAATTAATCCACTTATATTAAACACATCAAAATCCATCTGTCATTGAAAGCAAGATTCTATCAAAAACTGTGGATGTAGGAGTGCCTCTCCCTTTAGAGGAGTGTAGCAGAGAAGACTTCAAAGATGACATTTCTAGCTATGCTTTTTTTCAGCTCATACAATCTTTATTGTTTATTAGTGACTTAATATGATTTACAAAATTATAAGATAACAAAGGTATAATTCCACAACATTCCCACCACTAGATTTCTGTATCCTCAATCCCTCCATTGGAAGGTATAACACTTCTCCCAAGGTTGCAGATAAACGTTAACTATTATTTCTGACTGTATTTGTATATATTTCCCCCTTTTTTTTTCTCATGGTCCAATATTCTTTTACTTCCCAATTCACACCTACATGTATTGCTACTTCCAAATGTTCTTCCTTTTTTCCCTCTTCTTTTTCTGGGTCCATCTAGAATTGGAGTTCAGAGCATTCTGGTTATCTTCACCATGTCATTTCAACCACTCTGAGAGTATGGACCAAAATTATTTGGGGGTTGCAGAAGGTGGGAGTTCTGACTTCTATAATTGCTTCTCTACTGGACATGACCATTGGCAGGTCGATTCATACCCCCAGCCTATTTCTTTCCCAAGTGGAGCAGAGTTCTAGAGAGGTGAGGTTCCAGGACACATCCAGGTCACTTGCCCAGGGAAATCAGGATAGAATCATAATAGCGTCTGTAATTTGCTTGGTGGCTGAAAGGTGGTAAGATATAATGCAGGACAAAATGATTAATGAACAGGAACCATATGTTCCTAGGGGCCTACGACTACGGTAGTTCTTTGCCGAGTTTGATAGATAACATGGGATTGGACAAAAATATTGTCTGGAAAGGTGGTGTCAGAGTTGAGAAAGGCCTAGAAAGTTGGATTAGGGCAGAGAGTAGCACCCAATCTTGAAGAAAATCTATAAATGAAATTAACTGCATACCCTGTCAACCTGCCCCAAGGCCCATATATGTTTACACTTAGCACAGAATGCTGTGTACCAGAGTCCCTGTCAGTCTGAGCTCACAGTTGGGAACATTCCAGGCTGCACTTATTTCAGGACTGGTCTTCCTGGAGTGGCAGAGTAGGATGACCCAGCCTCCCTTCAGAGAGTGGTCCCTACCATGGCTACTTTATAGAGAGAACAAGTTCCTGAAGTGAGCCATGAGAGGGCTTATTCTGACATTAATAATGAAGTGATTGGTGATGGTGAAGAGAGGACTCTATAGAGGTCTAGACCCAACATACCTGTTAGGGAATCCAAGGATTTCCTAACTAGGGCCCCAGATGATAGTATAGTCTGGCATTGACCAAAAAAGCCACCCTTAAGCAAGCCAGACTCTTGTCCTTATCCAGATTTTGTAGTCAGTTCCATATCCGGTGAGCTTGGACTTTCTCTCAGTTGTTGAAGTGTTGAATGTCATTTGCTGTATCCAACCAATATTTATGGGATGTGCCTTCTTTGGGCCTCCCTACTAGATTGTGGGTTGGGCAATGGCACACCAGCTTAGGTGCACATAGTACAAAGCATAAGGATCCTGCCCTGTTGGCTCCCCCACCTGTATGGAGGATACTTTATAAGTGGTGAAGCATGTCCTCAAGTGTCTTTCTGTCTCTCTCCTTCTCTTATCTTCCCCATACCTCTCAATTTCTCTCTGTCCTATCCAAAAAAAAAAAAAAAAAAAAAAAAAGGCCACAGAAGCAGTGGATTTGTAGTGCAGGAACTAAGTCCTGGCAATAACCCTGGAGGCAGAGGGAAAGAGAGAGAGAGAGAGAGAGAGAGAGAGAGAGAGAGGATTCATGGTGTCTTCTTTAGGTTCTCCTCCTAGGGTCCCAGGCTTATTAGGTCTAAGTCTAACCATGGAGGGCCATTAATCTAGCTATGCTTTTTAAGGGTCATTTAAAAAATGTCTTCTATTATCTTTATTTATTTATTTATTTACTTATTTATTGGATAGAGATAGCCAGAAATTGACAAGGGAATAGGGGGAGATAGGGAGAGAGACTCCTGCAGCGGTTTTACCCCTCAGATGGGGGCTGGGGGCTTGAAGCTGGATCCTTGTACACTCAAACATGTGTGCTCAACTAAGTATGCCACCACCAAGCCCCTAAGGATCACTTTATATGGTTTATTTTTCTAGAATAATGTAAGATAGAAATGAGAGCACCACTACAGCATATGCAGTGCTGGGGATCAAATTCAGGCCCTCACACATGCAAGGAATGCACTCTTCCTACTAAGCTAACTCCACTGGCTCTCTCTAACCTTTTAGTAATTTTTCCCCTAAGGAAAACATTTGCCATTCACCATTCGCCATTTGAAACATGAAATAATAACACAATACAAGTTTAATCATCCCAAAGGTTTGGAAAGTGTCTTGTTGGACAGTATTACTGGAGTGCTGGCACTAGGTTATACTGACCGAATGTGTACACCTCTCCCCACTCAGTGATATCATGCCAGTAGCTTAAAGTCTGTCATGGTGGAAATATTTACATCACTGAAATTGCAAAATTGTAACAGATTCTTCTCTTGGTCTTTTTACCTCTGTTTCTGGTTAGTATTGAATAAAAAGTTCATTCTCATGGGAATGTTTATCCCACAGCCCTGCACTATAGCAGCTACCTTTCTATATTAAAGCCCAAAGCCAAAAGCTAAAAGGGCACATATCATACAATTTAAGTCAACATTATTACACACAGTTTAAATTTCATTCAATTAAAACATTTTGGCAGTATAGATTCTGTATAAACAATATCAAAAACATCTCATGGATAGCCATGTGGGCCTGTGGCTCTAGAAGAGTCCTTTCTCTCCCTCTCTCTCTCGGGAACTCATTTCCTAGAAGCTTGGATCTAGGAGAGAATATGCACGGTGGGTGGAGGTGGCTTTTCTCCATTCTGTGGGAACACATGTTCCCTGGCACAGAGAGCAAAATCTGACAGACCAAAATGTGAGCGTGCATGTGTGGTATGTGGTGTGTTTGTGTGTGTGTGTGTGTGTGTGTGTGTGTGTGTGTGTGTGTGTGTGTGTGTGCATTCAAGCACATGAATCCGTATACATAGAGCTGAGAGTGAAAAAAAATCATCTATTCCCTCTCAGAAAAGATTAAGTTATTTCAAAAGAAAAGGAAATGTATAGGATTAGTAGCTCTAGTAAGTGTATTTAAGAATGTCATGCAGTCTTTGTGTGTGACCCATACGTACACATGTGCTTGAAGCTCTGAGGTTAGTCTTTGACATTACAGGTTTTGGAAATTATGCAACTGGAAGGAAGGTGAGAATAGCTAAAGAGGTGAATCTAAAACATACCACAAAGTTAAAAGTAGAATACACACAATATTACCATTCCATGTGAAGTTAGGATATTTGAAGACCTTTCAGACATTACATCTCAGGAGAACATGATCTCCCTTTCTTTCTGTCTTTCCCCCTTCCTTCCTTCCTTCCTTCCTTCCTTCCTTCCTTCCTTCCTTCCTTCCTTCCTTCCTTCCTTCCTTCCTTCCTTCCTTCCTTCTTCCTCAATACTTACAGAGACTCTGGCCTCTTCCTAACATAATGAAAAACCACTTTCTAGCAAAGTGTTTCCTTACCTGTTCATGGCAAAGAAAAAGAAAGAATAAATATCCTGTAAATCCAGAGAAATATCTAGGCAGAAAACAGGAAGGATTACATGGCAGGGAAAGAAATAATTGCCTTGGATTTAATCTAACAAAGGTTGACTAAAAGTGTTTCTATCAATTAGCTGTGCTAATACCATTCTTCCAGCAGAGGGCAGACTTTACATTGAAATGAATCAAAAAGACGTTCAAGAGGTTTCAATCTTGAATTTTGTTTTAACTTCAGGTTTCTAAATGGTTTTAAACTATTTAAAATCTAGAGAATGATGAATATGACATACTAATACTAGAATATTAGTGAATACAGGATTGTAAAATGAAGCAAAATTTACATGGTTTATGGTCTAACCTTAGACAATATCAAAATAGCAAAGCTATTTTGTTATTATAGGATATTATTACAGAATATCCTATATTTTAATTGGGTTTAATTAAATGGTATGTTTTGCCTTCATTCCAATGAAGTTCTGTATGAATAACTGATTTTATTTATAATTTCAGAATTAGGAACATTTTCTAGTCAAGTTCATAGCTAGCTTTGGTATTTTCCTGAGAGGAAATGACACCTGTACAAAAGTTAGATGAACTTATTGTATGATGCCAATATTCAAAATCACTTTAAAGATAAATTCATAAGGTTTTAAACTTTCTTCTTTTTAATACTAAATGTCTTGATTTAACAGATTCTTACAATAAATTTTTAAAAATAGAGACTACAATATGTTAAAATGTTTGTAAGGTCAAAGCGCTTGTTAATAGTGGCTGAACACAGATCTGGAAGCCAATCTGTTCAATTCCATAGAATACATTGTGTTCACTGCAATATCAAACCTTCAACTGACTATTTTATCTGACACATATATACATGTACATGTGTATTTTTATTAAGACATGAAGCCAGACTACTGACATACTGTGAAGAGTTCAAAGCATGAGATGAGATACCCTACATCAATCAATTGCAAGAATTGTTAGCTTCAAAACTTAATGGGTTTATTTCACTTTGGCACCACTTAAAAACTTTATCGATCTAGATTTCGGGGGCACATGTAATATAATTTTTAAAACTAAGTGCAGAAGGAGGACTACTAGAGAAGACCTTCTCGATGCTATGGGAGGCACATATATTTTCTTTTATTATTAAAGTTAACTTACTTTTAAAAGGTCGTAGAAATGAAAATATAAAAGGATATCAAGTATATAAAAATTTACTTTCGGGATTCGGGCGGTAGCGCAGCGAACTAAGCACAGGTGGTGCAAAGCGCAAGGACCAGTGTAAGGATCCCGATGTGAGTCCCACCCCCCCAAGGGGGGGTCACTTCACAAGCGGTGAAGCAGGTCTGCAGGTGTCTATCTTTCTCTCTTCCTCTCTGTCTTTCCCTCTGCTCTCCATTTCTTTCTGTCCTATCCAACAATGACGACATCAATAACAATAATAACTACAACGACAATAAAACAAGGGCAACAAAAGGAAATAAATAAATAATAATAAAAAAGAAATTACTTTCTAGAAAGCCAAATATTTTTGTGTCTAGAAACAAAAGACTTGTATGTCTTAAAAACAGTAAATAAATAGCCTTGCTATACATTCATTTTTACAATCATCTCTAGCAGAGTTATTCCAATTAATTTTGTTTGACAAGAAAAAATATATTTTATTTGTATGAAGAACAAAGCTTAAAATAACTGTGGGTATTTAAGTTTAAAATAAATGGAAGCAAAGATGTGAGCAGACTAAACTAACTTTTTTTTCACCCCACTGTGAAGATAAAATCTGCTTCAAAACATAATTTGGAATTGCAATGAAACACATACAATTTTTTAATCCAATTTTCACTTCACTTAACAATATGAAATCAATTGTTTGCTTATTCACAAAACCCCCTCTACTGCTAATGTCAAGTAAAACGTACAATAATGCTAGAGTTTGATTTAGTAGTGGGGACTCCCAGCTCTGTCCCCTTCTAGTTGTACCTATTGCATAAATCATTTAACTTTTCTGAACTTTGCTTTCTCTCTTATAAAATTTAATTGATAATAGATACCTACTCGAATGTTGAACTTCAAAGTACCTTACCTTAACCCTTTGAAAATATTAAGCTCATTGTTTTTCTGACATATTAAAGATATGTTAGATTAAAATAATTCAAACAAAAACTTTAACAATACTCTATTTTTGGTGGCAATTTTTGTTTAAATTCATAAATTACTCTTACACATGGTATTAAATAGTTTCCTTAAATCATATGTATATTAAGAAAAAATACTTGAGGAATTTTTTTGATTTTACCTATATATAAACTAGGTTTAAGATTATATTTTAACTCTTAGCAATTAGAAAATGAAATGAAAATCAAATATAATTTCCATTTGTGGTGCACTTGGGGGGAATTTAAAAATCTTAGATTTAAAATAACATTTGCTAATAGTTTCCAGTGTTTTTGGTGTTGTCTTCACTCTTGAGCATCACATTTGCAACAATAGAAAAGCAAGTCAAAAAATGCTTATTTTCCTCAGAAATCTAGATCTCAAATTATCCTTGCAATGACATTCTCTCCATCTCATTTTGCACCTTGCTTTTCCTTATAAATTATATTCTCTTTTCATCAGTACATCTGCCCAAAACATTCTTTATCTTGACAGTTCTATCCCACACTCTCCTGTGAGCTTCTAACAAGCCATACCTCTGGGAATTGCAAAGTGCCATATTTAAAATCTCTCAGTGAGATATCCAGGTTTTCCCGTGTGATCATAAGGGATTCCTCAATTCTAAGTTTTAGAGCTAATCTATGACAACTGATAAGTACAGTATTTTCACATTAGTATATTTATGTTGTGCTAATATACTTAAACAGTATGTATGTCCATTGAGACTTTTTCTACAAATTTCTTATCAGCTTTCAAACTTTAAAAAAAAAAAAAAAGGAGTCAGGCAGTAGAGCAGCTGGTTAAGCGCATTTGGTGCAAAGCGCAAGGACCAGCGGAAGGATCCCCGTTCAAACCCCCATCTCCCCACCTGCAGGGGAGTCGCTTCACAAGAGGTGAAGCAAATCTGTAGATGTCTTTCTCTCCCCTTTCTATCTTCCCCTCCTCTCTCCATTTCTCTCTGTCCAATCCAACAATGATGACATCAATAACAATAATAACTACAACAACAATGAAAAACAAGGGCAACAAATAAATAACTATAAAATGAAAAATTAAAACAAAAGGTATCTTAAATATTTTATTTACAATAAAATTCTATTGGTAATTGCAATTCTAGTATATTTCCTAAGCCAAATAGACATATTCAAGTTAGGAGATGTCAGAAATATCACAGATGCTCAATGGAATACTAGTTAGCAATAAAAAAAAAAGTATATTGCAATAAAAGCAGAATGAATGAATCCAGGACATCCTATGCTAACTTAAAGATGTCAAACATATAGACCGTAGATCACATAAAGGTAACATGAAGACGTTCAGGAAAAGGTAAAACTATAGAAACAGCAAGTTAACCTGTGGCATTCAGTGGAAATTATCTTTAAAGGGGCTGGAGGGGACTTTTGAGGTGACAGGAAAATCTTGAATATAGTGGTTACAAACCAGTATACATTTGTCAAACTCAAACTATCCACCTAAAAAGAGTTTTTTTTTACAATATGTAAATTAGACCTTGATATACCTAATTTAAAAAGAAGTAACTGGTTCAAGAAAAGGAAAATATACTTGTATTATAGTTGTGGGAAGTTGTATACTGTCTCTTGCAGAGAAATTTTTGCCTTATTATTATTGGGAGGTTAATGGTTTATAGTACAATTGTTGGCATCTGGGTTTAATCACACCTTGTGAATTTTAAACTATTTCTATCTCCAAATGTATAACACTTAGGTGATTTTTAGTTATACTCTGCTTTGATGTAATTTGTTTAGAGTTTTGGAGACCTTAAGCAGGAGTAATACTTCCTAACATGCATATGAAACTTTTTAACTGTAAGATTGTTGAATGAAACTGCTTTTTATTTCTTTGTATTATTACCAGTTACTAAACTACAATGCTAAGTGCTTATTTCAGTTATTACATAATAATATCAAATTCTCTGAGGTAAATTGTACCAGTTCATGTAAACTAAAATAAAAGTTAGGCTTAGAGCAATGTAAAGAGCAAATTTCAAGTCCTTCAGATTCCAAAGATTTTAAATCTTCCTTTATTTTTACAAGTTTAACAATGATTCTGATTTTATTGATAATGTATAAGTTCTTAGAAATAAGCTAGAAGTAAAGATATTTTTATTCAAAAGAAAGGATGTTTTTAGAAGGAACTGATACTGAAAACCAAAACCAGGAAGTTGTGATTGATAATTAAGGGATATACTTTTGCCATTTTCATTACTGTAAACTGAGGAAAATCTAGTTTAACTACAGCAAAGAAAAAATTACCCAATCTTATATAAACTTCTATTACAACTGGAATGCTAGGTTTTAATGATATTCTTGTTGAAGCATGTTTTTGAGACCTTGAATTGCTATTTTAATAGTAAACAAATTCATAAATTTGTTAATTTTGTAATCCACTAAGTTTTTTCCCATTTATGAGAAATTAACTCAATGATTTTTAATAATATTTTTTAAATGGCATTACCAACTTAGAGCATTTGGGGGCAAACTTTATATTTAAGAGGTTGATGAAAATCATTAAGTCCTGACAAATTATATTGGTTCTCACATTGGGTATATGGTACTTTAAGTAGGTATATTTTTACTCCTCAGTAACTGCTTGTCCATTGTGGAGATTTTTAAGCATAGCTTGCCAGAAAAATATTACCTTTTATTCACAATTGTCTGGGTGTACCTTTCTCAATTGCATTGAACTGTATGTGCTGTGTGCTGTAGAGGTGTGCAGTTTAAATACGTTTATTCTCAGAAATATTTTTAAAATATTTAAAAATGTTTTCCTTTGCAGAATCAGACACAAGTTTGGCAGAAGGAAGTGTCAGCTGCTTAGATGAAAGTCTTGGACATAACAGCAACATGGGCAGTGATTCAGGCACCATGGGAAGTGAATCAGGTACTGCCTAACTGTTGTGTAAACCTTAAAAAGTGTGAAATAAGACGCCATATAGAGGAAAAGCATGGGGGCTGTTCATACCCTCCCTAATGTATTTATGCAATTAAAGCAATTCTTTTCTACAGTTGAAGTAGTTTTGGAATTTTGCCATTCACTTTACTTAAAAGTACAACTTACTGGGGAATCTGGCGGTAGCACAGGGTTAAGTACACGTGGTGCAAAGCTCAAGGATACGTTAGGATCCCTGTTGGAGGCCTGGACTCTGCACCTGCAGGGGAGTTGCTTCACAGGCGGTGAAGCAGGTCTGCAGGTGTCTCTCTGTCTCTCTTCCTCTCTATCTCCTTCTTCTCTCTCAATTTCTGGCTCTACCAATAACAAACAAATAAATTTTAAAAAATTAAAAAGAACTTTGTGAGTTTGAAAACAAAAAAAAGTACAATTTACGAGTCTTAGAATCAAACTCTCTAATTTTGATCCAGTGTGTATCTTTTTTTGGTCTGACATGCCATATTCCGTAGGATCATGTCACCCATTTTATTTATCTGATTGGTTTCAGTTAATTTTGCTGCACTTAAATTCTGTATTTAGTTTGGTACATTTATTTTCAAATCCAACTGTTTTTTTTTTCTTAGTTAAAATGCATTTCGAGTAAAAAAAAATGATACCATCAATGGTTGTAACTCTAGATCATTGTAAATAGCATGCGTTCCTCTCCCTTCTTTAAATGAAGAAGTGGAAATTATATATATCACTAACATTTCAATTTGTATAAATATTTCTGTTATAGGAGTAGAGTGTGTGAAATATTTTCATCACCAAATGAGAACGTCACTAGGTATTTCCAGAGTTTTTCTCATGTAGGTTATATATCCCACTTGCCAAAAAGGAGATTGCCTCATGCCAGTCCCACACTTCTGCAGTGCTTCCTACTAATAAACTTTCTGACTTTTGCCAACCTGACCAATTTTATATTACTTCAGTGTGTTCTTTGTACATGCTCTTTCTCCCACAACTACTATAAAGTTGAAATGTTCACATCTTTTAAAAATGGATCATGGGGCTAGGTAGTGGAGCGCCTGGTTAAGAGTACACACTACAGTGCACGAGGACCCAGGTTCAAGCCTCTGGTCCCCACTTGCAGGAGGAAAGCTTCACAAGCGGTGAAGCAGAGCTGCAGGTGTGTCTCTGTTTCTATCCATCTCTACCTCCCCCTCCTCCCTCCTCTTGATTTCTGTCTGTCCCTATCTGATAATAAATAAAATAAAATGAAAAAAGAACATGAAAATAAATATATATATTTAAAAAATGGATCATGAGTTCATGATGCTTGTTATTCATTGTTTTATATTTATCTGTATGTTTAGAATCTTTCATAATTAAAAGTAACAAATTACAGAGAGAGAGAGAAAGAGAGAGAGCTTTGCAATGTAGCCAGCTAAGTAGGGCAGCAGGTTAAGTGCACCTGGCACGAAGTGCACGGGCTGGCCTTAGGATCCAGGTTCAAGACCAGGCTCCCCACCTGTGGGGGCGGGAGTGAGGGTCACTTCACAAGTGGTGAAGCAGGCCTGCAAGTATCTATCTTTCTCTCTCCCTCTCTGTCTGCTCTTCCTCTCTCAATTTCTCTCTGCCCTACCTAACAACAACAGCAGTAACAATAACAATAACAAGGGCAACAAAAATGGGAGAAAATGTCCTCCAGGAGCAGTGGATTTGTAGTGCAGGCACTGAGCCCCAGCAATAACCCTGGAGGTGAAAAAAAAAAAAGAAATAGTACATAACTGGAAAATTAAAAACAAAATTCTTTTTTACTTGTGGTGTGATTGGGTTCTAGAAAGCATCATATATTTTTAAATTATTTTGCATTGTTGGGAGAGTAATTGAAATTCAGATACATAATAGGTCTACAGAGGCAAAATAATTCATAGGAAGATGGTAATCACTCCTAATATCTTTTGAAATTCTAAAACTTTCTCTCAACAACACTCCCAACTTTCTCAAAATAAGTTGGTTTGAGAAAATTTTATTCACCAAATATCAGTAAATTTTTAACTTTAATTTAAAACAGGTTAATTAATTTTCTGCTCAATTCAGTCAGTGTTTATGAAGTTCTTGCCATAAGCTTATTTCTGAGAAGTGTATTTGTTTTTGCTATGCTTGTTACATAAATGTTACATTTAAAAATTAACATTTCTATTAAATGCTATTAATGCTAGAACTCAAGCCATACACTATCTAATATTTAACATGTTTATGGTTGTTTTCAGCTTCTGGAAGTCATACTAATTTGTATTTACCTAAGTAAGGGTTTTCAACGATTTTCATTCATTTAATAAATATTTAATCGTTGTCCTTTATGTGCAGGGCATTTCACCTATTTGGAGCAGTTAGAAAATTTAATCATTTACTGATTTTTCAGTTTTAATTTTGGCATGAAAGAAAGGGTTAATTTAGATGGACCCTATTTCTATAAGCACATATATTTTCAGGGATCAGTGGTTGCTCACCTGGAGGGTATTCTCTGCCACGTCCTTGATCCAGGTCTGAGTTCCCAGGACCCACATGGGAGGATTAAGGTCCTTTAGGGACACTTAGATGCCATGACATCTCTCTTTAAAATAAATAAGT
Source organism: Erinaceus europaeus (assembly GCF_950295315.1). NCBI lineage: Eukaryota > Metazoa > Chordata > Mammalia > Eulipotyphla > Erinaceidae > Erinaceus > Erinaceus europaeus. Next base: position 29,658,832 of record NC_080179.1, read on the forward strand.
AAACAAATAAAGAAAGCACAGTTTCAAAAGCAAATGTATTTGAAGACAAACACATTTTTCAAATGGTAGCCACTGAAGTTCAAGAGCACTTTGGAACAAAACATTTCTTTGTGTGTAGTTAATAGTACAAGTTCTGAATTTTGAAAATTTGAAATTGTTTTCTCTCAGATATCTGATATAAGCTAAATACAAGTCAGTTTTTAACAGGGTTTAGATAAATTGTGAATTTTAAATACATAATGAAACACTGAAAAACACAGTGTCTGAGATTATATTTTAACCATTAAGGTTAACATACAAACGGCTTTACTCTGTATGTCCTTTGCCTTCAAAAGGTACATAGTGAGTGAATCATTAGAATCCTGAACTTGGCTCAATACATAACAATCTGACCCCTTCTTTATAATAGAACATAATTATTGGCACATTCAAAGTTTAAAGATTCTAATTATACTATGGAAGGCTTCTTATTTTTCTGTGTTTCATTCCCAGTGAAATATACTGTTTCTCACCAAGTGGGGATATTTTGGGCTGTACACATTGGCCTGATATGTAGAAAGTGTTTCCTTACTATTTCAAGATAATGCCTATTAATATTTGTCCAGCTGGGATGGCGTATTTTTCCATGGTTATATACTATAGGTAAAGGAATACTTTGTCGATTTCAAACACATGCCGTGACAGACCTTTTCTCTCCAAGAATAACTCAGCTGTCAAAATCAATGTGAGAATGAAATTTGCCACATGGTGTAGTTCCAATAAAATGTTATTATTTAAGCCCCACTTCATTTAATTTTTTGACCATTTATATGCTATAGTATAATTTTAAAGTCTTCAATCAATACTTGTTGTAGAGAAAGGGCACAGTGTTATTAGAAGTTGCATTTTAAATGTCATTTTCATGTATGACATTTAATTGATTTTTCTATTTAAAGAGAGCCAAAAAATGAAAAACAAACAAACAAAAACCCAAACATTTCTTCTATAAAGGAAATTGGCTCCTGGCTCATTGACACTAGCCCAGTTCTCTCCTTCTGGTGACAGAGATTTACTTTTCATTGCTTGTGTGGATAAATTCTTCCATCCCTATGTCAGAGGATGTGATAAAGCAAGAATCAGGCTGAATATTTAGCACTCACCCAGTTCTTTCTTTGGATGCTATTCTCATAATGAATCCAACTCTAATTTTTCCATATTCACTCAATGCATTTCTTTGAAACTGGGGGTTACTCATCAAGCTTTCAAGACTTGACTAGAAAATATGGGAAATTATTGAAATGTCTATCTAGCTCAATATTTATTTTGGCAGCAATATGGTGCCCTAGACTCTGAAATCCTTGAGAATAAGGTCTGTATTCTTGGAAGTGTATGACATATTATAGACACTCAATAAATATTTACTATAAAATGAGTTAGGAATCACTGACTAGTTAACTAACAGTAAAATATCATGACTACTGTGATGGAATTAAATTTTAAACATTTTTGCACATTCTAATTGGTCTTAAATTTATTAAGATATACCTTATATGCATTAATGATGTTGATGTTTTATTTATTTGACTTGTTTCTAGAGTTCTGGGAAAGAGACTTGGAAAATTGATCCCATTTTCTCTTTTTAAATGTTGTTTCCTAAGCACATATAGAACTATGAAGGTGATATTTTTTCTAATTAAAATCTTGGGACTAAAATATTAATCTATTTGGGCCTGACATTGCATGACCTAGATCTGAGTCCCGTTCACCACATGAAAGTGTCATGGGACCAGAGTAAGTTCTAATGCTAATCTTTCTTTACTCTCTTCCCTCCCCCCTTCTCCTGTGCATGTTTGAATACCTTGGCACCATCTGAAGAATAAAAAACCATATTCTTTTTTTTTTGTATTGAAGGAAGCATATTCCTTCTTAAAAGAAAAAAAAATGCCGTTTTTAGATCTATGCAAAAATGTAGCTAGAATTAAATAAAGCAAAGAGAATTTGCTGATGCATTTTTAAAAATTTCTTTATAGGGAATTAATGTTTAACATTCGACAGTAAATACAATAGTTTGTACATGCATAACATTTCCCAGTTTTCCATATAACAGTACAACCCTCACTAAGTCCTCTGTCATCCATTTTGGACCTGTATTCTCCCCGCTCCTCCCCTCCTCACCCCAGAGTCTTTTACTTTGGTGCAGTATGCCAATTCCAGTTCAGATTCTACTTGTGTTTTCTTTTCTGATCTTATTTTTCAACTTCTGCGTGACAGTGAGATCATCCCATATTCATCTTTCTGTTTCTGACTTATTTCACTTAACATGAATTTTTCAAGGTCCATCCAAGATCTGCTGAAAACGATGAAATCACTTTTTTAAATTTGCTGATGCATTTTAAAATTTCACTAATACAGCAATTTAGGAAAAGGAACTTCTGGACCTTGGCTATAAACACACACACACACACACACACACACACACACACCTCTTGCTTAACAACTATTAGATTTTTTTTAAGTTAGGTGATAAATGCAAGTAATGTAGGTATAATATTAGGATTTTAATCATCTATAAAGGTTTGCAGAGAAACAGTGATATTCTTAACTAAATTTGAACTTTCTATAAAATAACAGAAAAATGGATTATAATTGCCATAGCGTTCTAAACAAATATGAAAAAGTCCTCAATATATTAAATGTTCATGACCTTGAATGAATGCTTCCTAAAAATCGTATTAAATGAAGCAACAGATTATACGCTGATACCTTAATGTGCTTCATCTGTGTTGTTTATCCATCCATACGTAAGGCAAATTTCCTGCCCGGTTAGTAGATGGCTCTTACTAAATGGTATTTGGTGTGAATTTTCCTACCTGTTTCAACAGTATACTATCACATACAGTTAAAGCCCAGTGAAATAAAAATCATCCAGTTGCTGAAATGGAGCATTCAGCAACTTTCTTCTAAGTTAATGGAATTGTGTTGATTTAGTTTTATTACAATCATTGATAAGAATGAGAACACTTACTTCATGTGTAATGTAATACTGATAGGTGCTGTCATTTCATTTTCTGTTTGATTACATAGAACACAAGATAGGTCTTTAGATTGATAAAATATTTATTTTCCTGCATTCCACATGATAAGTTCTAAATGGTTAGAACCACCCCCCCCAGTTATTTCAATAAATAGAGTCACTTCTAAAAAACATACTTTAAACCAAGATATAATAATTTTATTCTAATGTTCTGAAATGAATGCATATAAGAATTACTGGTACTTAAATTTAGAAATATATATTAATTGGAAATTTGTATTTGTTACTGTGCCATAAGTTTCAATAGATATGACTATTGGAAACATATAAAAAGTGATAAAGATAATTCAAAATTAAGTGACAAAATGTATAGAAGATTTTTGCTCCCTAAATTCTACATGTATTTGTTCTTATTATTTCAGTAATGTGTGTGTGTGTTGGTGTTTGTTTTCTTTTTTTCTCTTTTTTATTAGTGATTTATTATTGATTTATAAAATTATGAGATAACAGGAGTATAATTCCACACCATTCCCACCACTAGAATTCTGCATCCCCATTTCCTACACTGGGAGCTGCAGTAGTTCTCCCAAGGTCACAGATGTGGATTGGCTGTTTCTATAACTATATTTATATGTTTCCCCATTTTTTCATATGGTTCTGTATTCTCTTCCTTTCTGTCACATCTACACCTATTTCTGCTTCCAAATGTCCCTACTTTTTAACTCTTCTCTTTTTTGGTCTTGATGGAATTGGAGTTCAGAGCCCTCTGGTCATCTTCCCCTAAACATTCCTTCCCCCTCTAGGTGTATGGACCGTAATTCTTTTGAGGGTGCAGAAGGTGGGAATTCTGGATTCTGTAATTGCTTCTCCACTGAACATAGGAATTATCAGGTCAATCTATACCCCGAGCCTGTTTATATCTTTCCCTAAGTGAGGTAGTACTCTGGAGGTGAGGTTCTGGGATACATTGATGAGGTTATTTGCCCAGGGAGGTCAGGGTGGAATCATAGTAGTATCTGCAACTTGGTGGCTGAAAGAAGTAAGATAGAAAGCAACACAAAACAATAAAATTAAACAGTAAGCAGGAACCAAAAAGTAGGGATAGAACAGATGAAATTAGGCATCTCTGATTGGGAAGAAGCTAGAAGTCTAATTTAGGAATGTTCCTAGGGGCCAGTGACTTTTGTTTGAGCTTGATGGCTAAAATGGACTGGTCCTGAAATTACTGCAGCCTAGAATGTTCCCAGCTATGATCATAGACCTAGAGCTCATATTGACAGGGACTTTTGGGGGTCACACAAGCTTCTGTGCTAAATGTGAAATAGGCTCTGCATCAGATTGATGATAGTTAATTGTATTTATACATTTCAAGTTTGGGAGCTACGCACTACCCTAATCCAGCTTTCTAGTCCAATTCTCAACTCTAACTACATCTTCCCAGACAATATTTTAGTTCACCTGCATGTTAGCTGTCAGGTTCAAACAATTATTAAAGGTATTTGGTTTTCTAATTGCATTTTATCAAACATATGAACAGAGTGAAGGCTATAACGAAGGTTACTTTGCTATAAAACTAGAGGGATATATACAAGTACTTAATGATTTCTACTTTTCAGTTCCTCTCATAAGCAGAAGAAAGAGAAATAAGTAGGCAAAATGGCCCAGCAAAAAATGGAAAATATGTTGCATTAATAACTATAACTGAGTAACCCTGGAGGTAGCACAACAGAACTCAGGACTTGCATATTAACCATGTATTATATATATACATATATATATATATATATATGTATGTATGTATATATATATAATGTTAAACATATATAACCCTATGGGCCTAGCCTGCAACTACATATGCCGTATCATGCTTTGGTTTTTGTCGCTCAGAAAATAATAGACAAGAAAATCTTTAAACAAAAGTATCTGGCACTCCTACATTATAACTTTTTTCCCTGTAATTTCCCCTAGATTTAAAGACATGTTGATAACTCTTTGTTTTCTATTCTGTTAATTCACTACAGATGCATCTTCATCTCCCAACTTCCATTATGCAGAGTACCAGGGTTGTATTCCACAAATGTTTAAAATAAAAAAAGCAAATTAATTTGGCACAGAAGATAGAAGATAAATTTATTTGGACCATGCATTAAAATGCATTTAAGACACAAGAGGCCTGTGTTCAATTTTAGGCTTTCTAGTCTTAGTTATTTTCTTACCCATTTCCTTATTTTTCTTTCTCTTAAATGCCTTCAGATGAAGAGGATGTGGCAAAAAGAGCATCCCCTGAGCCAGAAATGCAACTTAGGCCTTACCAAATGGAAGCTGCCCAACCAGCCTTGGAGGGGAAGAATATCATTATATGCCTCCCAACAGGAAGTGGGAAAACCAGAGTAGCTGTTTACATTGCTAAAGATCACCTGGACAAAAAGAAAAAAATGTCTGATCCTGGGAAAGTTATTGTCCTTGTCAATAAGGTATTCAACTGGCACATTATATAATATTTATTTTCATTTTAATGTTCTTAATCATGATATGATGTTTGGAACACTGTAAGTTTTATATTAAATTTTTGCTGTTTTATATTAAATTTCACTGCATATATATATCTGGATAAGTGTTTTGGGATTCTTTAAATAGACATATCTAGGAGTAAAGTTGCTGGATTATATGGTAATTTTCATTTTCTGAGGAACCGCCATACTGTTTTCCAGAGGGCCTGAACAATTTACATTACTGCTAAGAGTATATAAGAGTTCTTTTTCTCCACACCTACACCAGTATTTTTTTATCTGTCTTAATGTAGGTCATTTTCCAGGTATTAAGTAATACTTCGTTGTCCTTATGATTTCCAATACTCTTATAATAAGTGATAGTGAGGCTGTTTTCAGGTATCCATATTGACTATTTATGTATCTTCTTTGGTGAAGTACCTATTTACTGCTTCTTACTTTTTGATGGATTTGTCTTTCTTGTTATTGAGTTTGAGATTTCTTTTTTTTTATAATTCATACTTTAAAGCATTTGAAGGTCACCTTGGTAAGTATGCCTCCTTATTGTAAATTAAAATATACTTATTAAAGTTCTATTCTGATAAATAAAAGCATATTAACTTATAAATTTGTAAATTGGTAATATTAATTTTACATGATCAGATATTAGTATTTTTACTTAATCAAAATTGGTGTTTCCCCCTTTACCTTAGAGTGTAGACTATATAACTTTTCAGTTGATTTAAAAAATTTTATTATGCTAAAAGTTTTAGTAACAGCCTATTTCTGAGTAGTAAAGAAGCACAACCAGAAGATAGCTCTCCTGGAAGTGTCTATACCTTGTGTATCAGGCTATAGGTTTGAACACTAGCACCATATAGAAACATGATGGGCAGTATCCAGGGAGTTTCACGGATGGTGAAGTGTTGCCCTGGTGTCTCTTTTCTTTCTGTGTTTCTCGCTTTCTCCTTACTCTCACTCTAAAATAAAAGAAAGAAAAGTCACTCAGTATTTTTCATGGGAAAAGCTCAAGTTCTCATGGAACCATATTAAAATGAACAAGCATACTCAGAATCCTTGATCTAAATTTCCATCATGTAGATAAAAATGCATTTTGTATGTATTCATTAATTCTAAACACTTTTCTTTAATAACTGCACACCCACTCTTAATGGTCTGGTTTGGGTATGTGTGATAATGATGATAAGTTAGAATTTCTTTTTTTTTTCTAATTGTTATTAGATAGAACAGACAGAAGCTGAGAAAGGACAGGAAGGTAGAGTTGGAAAGATAGACATCTGCCAACTTGCTTCATTGCTTGTGAAGTGGACCTCCTTCAGGTGGGGAGCAGGGGCTCAATTCTGGGTTCTTGTGCTTGGTAATATGCATGCTTAACCAGGTGTGCCATAACCTTGTCCCATAGACTTTCTGTCCATAGCTTTTCATACCATCTTTCAGTTAAGGATATTATCTTTTGTACTAAAAAATAATCAGGGTAGAATACCACATACACAAAAGTAGTTTGACCTTGGACAAATGAAATAATACCACTCTGCATAGATGTTCTAAAGTTTAAATTAGATATGTATCTGAAATCTAGTGATGGCTCAGTAAATATTGGTGTGTGTTTTTTCTGCCTCTTCCTTAGTGCCTTCTCAAAGGACTCTCTCATTCCCTACTTGTCTTCTCAGTAATTATACTACTTCTGCAAAAGCATGTCAGTTCATAATCACAGTGATATTTTTTATTCATTTGTTTCATTTTCTTATGAATTCACAATATCATGGCCTATAATAATTGAAAGAACTCTTCCAGAGTCATTCTTCATCCATTGGAGAATAGTTCTATTTCCTCTGTTAAATAACTGCTTTTAAATACTATTTGTTAGAGAGAGAGAAAGAGAGAACATCCAAGCAGAACACTACTCAGCTATGTTATATACTGTTTCTGGGGACATAATCTTTTACCTCTGGGCCCTCAAGTCCATGTGTTACTGCTGTGTGATCTCAGGACCTGCTAATTAACTTTCATCAAAGTATTAAACAGACTCAACATTGCTTAGTTTCTGAGATCAGACAAGAATGGGTACATTCAGGGTGGTATGGCTATAGACCCACTAACTTCTCATACCAGAGCATCACTCCTAATAAGATTGTTCAATCCATTCTTTAAGCAACTGCTTGAAGGCCTTACGTATATTCATCAAAATCTATTTATTTGGAATTGACACTCATTGGCTACAGTTTTGTCTTAATGATATCCTTTCACATAAAGAAGGTAGCATTCTGAAACTCTACCTTATTTTTCTGTTTGTCCAGTGGGAGAAATATTCCCAGCTGCTTTAAGTGTTCTTCTTCTAACACGATTTCCAGACTTTCCATCACCCCAAGTGGTCATACTTTTCCAGATCCTATGCAAGGATCCTACAGCAGCCAAAAGTAGAAAAACTACTACAGAGTTGGTCTTTTCAGCAGTGGTGAGATCTGATAACTACCCATGAATAAGTTTGCCTTTGTCATCAGTGCTTGAACACTCCTTTAGAACCTCATTTCCTCTTCACTTGAAAATTTGTTACGGGGGTGCACCAGTGAATCACCCAGTAGAACGCACATATCACCATGTGCAAGGACCCAAGTTTGAGCTCTGGGTCACTACATGGGAAAAACTGCAATAGGGAGCTTCATAAGTAGTTGGGTGGTGCTGTTGTCTCTCTCTTCTCTGTGTCTCTCTCTTTATCTCCCTGTCTCTCACCCTTTTTCCAGAAGAAAAAAAAAAGTCCACTGGGTGTGGTAGAGCTGTGCAGGAACTGAGTGCCAGCAATAAAACCCTAATGGCAAGAAAGAAGGGGAAAAAGGGAGGGAGGGAGAATGGAGGGAAAAAGGAAGGAAAGAAATTGGTTAAATTATAACTCTTATTATTTGTGAAGCTAACTTTTTGAGCCTAAGTACAAAACCATATTCATATGCTTTCCTATCATTCTTTTTAAATTGTGCATTTAAGGTCTATAATAACTACTTTTCTCAGTGCTGTATTTTAGCCACAAATCTCTCTTTTCATTGCATCTAGATGATTTTTATGAGTCTACATTTACAGCTGTATTTCCTTTCCTTTTATTTTCTTTCCTTTTTCATTTTCTACTCTAACCCTAGGCCTTACAGTTGTGTTTAAATACTAAATTGCTCTCATTAATTATTTATAGTCACTGCATTGTTCTGTAGAAAAATAAGAGTAGTCTAATTCCTGATCCCTGTTGTATTTCTCCTGAGAATTACTGGACTCTTTTCATTACTCCATCCACCTACATCATAATTATTTACTATATTACCCTTTTACAGGCCTTTTAGGTAATTTCACCTTCATATCTTTTACTCTCTGAACCAGTTAGTCAGTACAATCTGTGTTTTGTATTTTGTCCAAAAGCAAGATATATAACCCTTGACCTAGAAAAGAGAAATCATGTTCCCTGACATCATTTATTTTTCTCTCCCTTCCTCCTTGCTTTCCAAAGTTATAGCCTTCAAATGCAGGGAGAAATGAAAACACCACCTGTGTTCCCAGACTTTCTATTTCCTATCTAGGATTTCAACATCATAAGAGATAACTTCCAGGTTCCTTCAGATACTATAATATAGCATCTGATTCAGCAGAAGTGGGTAGCAGTTGGGTTTGATTGGTCTTGGCAAGCTCTCTGTCACATCTCAGGAATAAGCTCCAAGAGGACCATACACCTCCCAATTAGCCATGTCAGACTTGCATCTGGCTTTCTCTGTATCCTTCAGTAGGAAGTCAGCGCCACCCAGAGTGAGTATCAGGATTTCCAATGCCTGATACCTTCAGTGACAACTTCTTTCTATTCTGTATACCAAAAGGTGCTGCCTCCCTTGGCAGATCTTGCACTCTTTAAGGACAGGACCTCAGGTGATTGTGTCACTGCATTTTTAAGGAGAACATTGCTCAGATCTTGCTTATAGTGTTACCAGCCATTGAAACTGGGACTCTGGTACCTTAACCAGGAAAGCCTGTTGTATAAGCCACTGTATTATTTCCCTCAGTCCTTTGTCAATCCCTAAATCATTCAGCATCATGAAGATATTTAATGATAAATTCAGTGCAGATCTCATCTGTAAGGAATCTATAATCCAGGAAATGAGTGGTGTGCATTCATAACTTTATAATTAATACTATATTTTAGATGTATTATCTTATTAATACCACCCAACTACTCTTTGAGGTAACTCCATTTTGCCCTGTAGAAAGCTGAGACTCTGCGGACTGAATTGGCCCATTAGGGATCATCCAGTCAATAACCAATAGTGCTGAGACTTAAAGTCTTTCCTTCTGAGGTTAACTGATCTTTTCCCCACTTTCCTTTACTAAAATAAGAGGATAGGTGAGATTCCATAGATGTTTACTGAGTATTGGCAATGGGACATTCTGTATCATTTAATTTTCACAACAAATCTAACTTAGGTTGACAGCACTTTATTTAATTTGGAAATTGAGATCATTAACATAATTGAGTAACTTATTCAAGGTCATATGGTAAATAAATGTTTTCAGAGCTGTCTTTGTCTCCCCTGGATCATGTTCCATTTCCTGTAGAGTTAATTTTCATTGTCTTCCTCAGTCTTTCTGACTCTCTTCAAGTTACTTCCTCTTTGTTATGTAAGTTGAGTGTAAATAAAAGCTACAGAAAAAAAAAGTCAGAAATGAGTTTTTAGAAGAGAAAGAAGAGCTATAGTTTCCAAATTTTAAATATTTAATGTTTCATGGGAAACTTCATTAAAAACGTTTTTAAGACTGTTCTTTGCAATGATTCTTAGACTTGGGAAATCCCGGGCGGTTCTAGGAGTCTGTGACTTTCGAATCTATCAAGTGACACTGTGCCACATAGACCAAAGACCAGTTTGAAGGGATAAAAAAAAAAAACACTAACCTAAAACTTCTCTTCCTAGCTTTCCCACTCTGAGCTATGTTCTTTCATTTACCAAACTGTGTAATTGATTTTAAGTCTACTTTGCTTCCTTGGAATTTATGCTCTCCTAGAAGCCGTTTTCATTTCTACTAAATACTGTAAAATAATATTCTTTATACATTGTTATCCCAGTCAAAATGATAAAAATGATGAAAGAGTGAAGGATAGAGCAGGGGTAGATAGCATAATGATTATGCAAAGAGACTCACATGCCTGAAGCTCCATAGTCCCAGCTTCAATCCCCTGCACCAACATAAGCCAAAGCTGATCAGGTAAAAAAAAGAAAAGAAAAGAAAAGAAAGAAAAGAAGAGAAGAGAAGAGAAAAGAAAAGAAAAGAAAGTCAAATAATAAATTGTTATGTCTAAGTAAGCAAGCTCTGTTAAGACTTAACATACTTCAGTTTTTGGCCAAATTTCTCTAATAATGTTCCCTTTCTCTTTTTAACTGTGGTGTTTTTAAAGGTACCATTAGTTGAACAGCTGTACCGCAAAGAATTCAACCCATTTTTGAAGAAATCATATGCTATTGAGAGATTAAGCGGTGATACTCAATTGAAAATATCGTTTCTAAATGTTGTAAAGTCCTGTGACATTATCATTAGTACAGCTCAAATCCTTGAAAATTCCCTTTTAAATTCAGAAAAAGGAGAGGATGAAGGTGTACAGTTGTCAGGTTTGTTAAGGTGTTTTGTTTTGTTTTGTTTTATCTTGTAATAAGAGTTAATTGTATAAGAGGTCAAATTAGTAAACAAACAAACAAACAAAAACACCAGGATCTTGTTCATGCATGATTGCATGATTTCACCACTCAGGAACATTTTCTCATTCAGAAAGCCAAAGGGAGATTGTATCACTGGAGTTTCCTCTTTTGCCATGATCTCTTCTACATACCTACTGAGTTATCTCTCAGCCCACATTGACTACCTGCCCTGTAAGATAACTCACCTGGAAACATACCTGCTTTGTTATGCACCAGTGCCAAGTTCAAGACTGGCCATCACTTCACTTGAGAAGACTTTAGTGATGTGGCATCTTCCTCCCTTGTCTCTTTCTATCTGAAAAAGTCAGTCCAGAGTGGTGAAGCTCCAGTAAGTACAAAAGTACATATGTAATTTTGAAGAAACGAAAATAAGATTAACCATAGTTAGATTGTCTTTTATTGTTTATGTTTCCACTAAAGCCCTTTTACTTCCTTGGAAAAACAGGCAAAAAGTTAAGTGTGGAATTAAGTCACTTTACTCTGTATAAGAATGCCTTATAAAATCAAGTACTTACTAGAAATTTCATTTAGTTTTTATTTCTAGCATTAAAAAGTTATTTTATATGCTAGTAGATCCTATTTGATCTGCTTTCTTTCTAATAGAACAACAAAAAAATCAGTATTATATTATGGGAGATGAGAAGAAACAAAGGAAAAGAAGTATGAATAATTATCATCCTCATAATAAGAAAATACAATGTTGACATAAAGCAAAATGATTTTCATTTAAATAGTGTAATTTTCACTAGACATATTAAAAATAAAATTCAACTTGGAATTAAATATTTTATTAAAAAAACAAATGGTAACTGTGGCAATTTTGGGTAATAAACTGGGCTTGAATTCTCTTTCATAACATTTTAGCAATATAATATATCCAAAATTTATCTTTTAAGTGGAGCTAATATTTCACTGGGATAATTGCATGATAATATGCATAAACTTCTAAATAATTACTAATTAGCTGTATTTCCCTCTTAAAAACTGAAAGATGGATTTGACAGTTCTGTTAAAACAAAAGACACCCATGGTTATTCTTGATATGGAGAAATAAGCCATATGGATTTTTCTTTTAAGACTTTTCTCTCATAATCATTGATGAATGCCATCATACCAACAAAGAAGCCGTCTATAACAACATCATGAGGCGTTACTTGACACAGAAATTGAAAAACCATAGACTCAAGAAGGAAAACAAACCTGTGATTCCTTTGCCTCAAATTGTGGGACTAACAGCCTCCCCTGGTGTTGGAGGAGCTAAAAAGGAAGCCAAAGCTGAAGAACATATTTTAAAAGTGAGTTATAGATCTCGTGTATAACAGCAACAACAAAAACTAAAATTAATACAAGGGGGGGTCAGGTGGTGATATATGGATTGAATACATATGTTACCATGTGTAAGGATATGAGGAAAAGCCCTTGGTCTTACCTGCAGAGGGAAGCTTCACAAGCGGTCAAGCAGTGCGGAAGGAGACTCTGTTACTCTATCCCTCTTTTGCTCTCTATCTCTACCCAAAAATATAAATTAATAAAATTATCCTTTTAACCTAATGCAAGTGTTTTTGAACTTTTAAGATTAGGTTCAATGGTCACAGAGAATATGAAAGAAATTATTCTATGATTATCAATTAAATGAAATTTACTTGCTTTAGTAAGTTACTCAAACATCTACTAAGTCATAACCCGACTTATTAAATGCACTCTTACTTATCTTACTAATGTTGATAATGATACTGAACAGTATCACAGAAATTAGCAAGAGAAGTACTGACGAATTAAATACATGAACATATGAAATAGTGACTCCGTTAAATTTAATGATCTACTTGATATGAAATATGCAATTAAATTTTCTAATTTTATGAGTTTTAAAGTTGCAAATTTTCTAGTGTGCATGTGTGTGAGATTCTCAGATTTTGAGTAATTCTAATTAAATCGTAATACCACATAGGCACTGCTGTTCATCTCAAGTGTAAAGCAACTGATGTATCTCAGGTGTTAACTGGTTTTGAAGAATGTTGGTACCTGCAGTTTTTAAAGCCTTTACATTAAATTTAGTACAAAACTTAGAGACATTGCTGTTTGTTCCAAAATGTAATGTATTACTGAGATTAAAAGTTAGCTCTAGTCTAGATTCAGGGGCATGGTCTTCAGCTATGTCCTTTTGATGTTTAGAAGAGATGGTATGACTCTGGACTGTCATTCTGTTTTGTTTTGTCATGTTTTGTCTGCGGGCTCATTTCTCAGAATATATTCTATAACCTGTTTCTCAGAACTCAGACTGTAAAGTGGGTCTTATTATTCATAACCGGGGACACAGACACAGTGACCAAGATGATTATTCATCTCTAACTCCTTGATCACTAGGCTCCATTTAACCTCACACATATTTGTAATCCTTTCATTCCAGTCCATCATTGCTAGCAATAGAACCTGATCGTATAATTAAAATACTGTAGGTTCATCCAGGACTGCATTGGAAACCAGGGCCTCCACATACTGCTGTCCCTCTCACATCGACCTCTCTGGTCCACCATAATGACCTTTATTTATTTATTTTCATTTTTTGTACTATGTTTATTTATTTATTGGATAGAGACAGTGAGAAATCAAGAGAGAAGGGGGTGATAGAGAGGGAGACATAGAGACATCTGCAACACTGCTTTACCACTTGCAAAACTTTCCTTCTGCATGTGGGGACTGGGGGCTCGAACCAGGGTCCTTGCACATTATAAAATTGCACATTATAAAAGGTATACCCAACCAGGTATGCTACCACTCAGCCCCCAAAATGACTTTTAAAATGTATTATTCAATATAGTTACCTTCTGTGCTGATCTCTGCAAGTTGCTATACTCTCTTCATTCAGGTTTTACAAATGAAAAATGAAATTTAAGGAATGATAAAAAGTATACTTTTTTCCTGAAATTTAACTACTAGCTTGATTTAGAGTCTCTTTAACACAGTACCAGGACAAATATCAATGGTTATTAGTTCATCGGATTCACTATAATGATGCACTAAAATGCTATACTTGGAAAGTAAGGCTACTTCCTAAATGAAAAAGAATTCTATACTCAGTCAGTTACATGAAAATTGAATACCGAATATTGAAAAAAATCTCTTTTCCAGATATGTGCCAATCTTGATGCATCTACCATTAAAACAGTGAAAGAAAATATTGTTCAACTCAAAGACCAAATAAAGGAACCATGCAAGAAGCTTGTAATTGCAGATGACACCAAACAAGTATGTACTAAGTGTTATATTTATTTGATTGATGATACCATAGTCAGTTGAGAGGCACAAAGACTATTTTATGCCACCCATCAGAATAAAAATATGTTGCTTTCATTGTCTTTTTGGTACTTACCAGTACAGCACTGGTGTGAATCCTCTTTTCCCCTCTCTTTTCTGGTTCATATGAAGAGTAGCTCCATAACTGATTGACCACACATGAACAATGAAGAGTAAAGGCTAAGATGGGGAAGGAACTGCACAGCTAAAAATGACGAGAATCACAGTAGTTTGTTTTATCTTTTTAATACCCTAAATGTAATTCCCATGACTGTTTTTCTGATATTCCATAGAACTATTTTGTAACTTCTAGATTAACAGTGATAGTAAGATCCACCTAACTTTTTAATATTTTCTTTCTTAGGTAAACACTAGTGTAATACAGAAGTAAAAAAAAAACTTTTTAATGGTACTTTTGCAATGAATATTTTATCTGATTATAAAAAACAACTGAGAGTTAGTTTGGACATTATGATCTATGCTTATTCATCAATCTATGCCCATGAGTAAGGTCATCCCATATTCACCCTCCTCTTTCTGGCTCATGTCACTTAACATGATTCCTTCAAACTCCATATAAGCTGAAGTGAAGAAGGTGAATTCATCATTCTTAATAGCTAACTAATTCCACTGTGTATAAATACCACAACTTTCTTAGCTACTCATGTGTTCTTGGACACCTAGGTTGTTCCCAGCTATTACAAATTGTGCGGCTATGAATATAGGCATACATAGATCTTTTTTGTATGTGTGTGCTTGGTTCCTTAGGTTGTATTTTCAGATCATAGGGTAGGCCCATTTTCTAGCCTTCTGAGAGTTCTCCAGACTATTCTTCACAGGAGCTAAACCAATTTGTATTCCCATCAGCAGTGCAGCAGGGTTCATTTGCCCCCTCAACTTCTCCAGAATTTGTTGTTACTATCCTTTCTGATGCATGACATTCTCACAGGAGTGAAGAGGTGCCTCATTATTGTCTTTATTTGCATTTCTCTAAAAATCAATGACTCGGAGCATTTTTTACATATGTCTATTGGCCTTTTGGATCTCATCTTTGGTGAATATTCTGTTCATATCCTCTCCCCACTTTGGGATGGGATCATTTGGGGGTTTTGTTGTTGTTTGTTTGTTTGCTTTATTTGTTTTGCTGAGTTTGGTGAGCTCATTATATATTTTGATTATTAACCTCTCATCTGATGTATGACATGTAAAGATCAGCCATTCTATGAGGAGTTTCTTTGGGTGGTGGTTTCTTTTGCTGTGTAGAAGCTTTAAAATTTAATATAGTCTCATTGGTTTGTTTTTTGTTTTGTCTTTCTTGCAATGGGTTTGTGTCATTGTAAAACTTAGATGGAACCTTGATCCTTTTGGAACTAACTTTTGTGTATAGTGAAATGTAGTGGTTCAGTTTCATTCTTCTGTATCTTTCAATCCAATTTTCCCAACACTATTTGTCGAAGATACTCTCCTTACTCCATTTAATAGTTTTGACCCCTTGCCAAAAATTAGATATCCATAGATGGAGGTGGGGGGTTACTTCTGGGCTCTCAGTTCTATCCCACAGGTCAAGGTGTCTACTTTTGCTCCAGTGTCAGGCAGTTTTTATTACACTTGCCGTATAACGTAGTTTGAGATCTGGTAGTGTGATGCCTCCAGTTTTCTTCTTGTATATTGAAAATTATTAGTCACTATTTGAGGAAATAGAAAAAGGTATAAAGAAGTGGAAAGTTATACCATATTTATGGGCTGGAAGAATTAACATAATCAAAATGACTATTATTTTTTATTGATTTAATTATGAACAACAAGTCTGTTGGATAAGAGGGGAATAATTCCACACAATTACCACTTCCATAGTTCTACATCCCATCCCCTCCTTTGGAGGCTCTCCTATTCTTTATCCCTCTGGGAGCATGGACCCAGGATCATTATAGGATGCAGAAGGTCTGGCTTCTGTAATTGTTTATCCATTGGATATGGGCATTGGCAGGTTGATCCATATTCCTAGCCTGTTTCTGTCTTTCCCTAGTTGGGCAGGGCTCTGGAGAGGTGTGATTCCAAGACATTGATGAGGTTGTCTGCCCATGGAAGTCAGGTTGGCATCATGGTAGCATCTGCAACTTGGTGACTATTCTATCCAGCACCATATACAAGTTTAATGCAATACTCATTAAGGCCCCACCAATTTTTTAAAGAGAATAGAACAAAAGCTACAAATGTTTATCTGGAACCATAAAATACATAAAATGGCTAAAAGATTCTTCCTTTGCTTTTTATTACTTATTAGATTTACCTAATAAGTGTAAATTTATGTTTCTAACTCATAATCATTATTTAAATCTATACCTCTCTCAATTATTTTAAAACAATTTGCCATCTTGCTTTTTAGCTTAGCTTGTAGTCTAGAATTTACTAAAGTATAATACACATAGAGAAGAATACAACTATATAGGTATATATTACTGAGCTTCATAAGCTTAACACACCTGTGAAATTCACAAGTCAGAGCAAGAGACAGAAAACTGTCAGCACCCCTAATGCTCCTCTAAACTTTATAATCATCAGTCAGAAGTATAGCTACCACCCTTACTTGTAACACAAAGATGGGTGATGACTGATTCTGGTCTTTATATGAATGAAGTAATCTAATATGTATTCTTCTGTGTTTATTTTCAAAACTCAAAATTTTAACTTTTAATAGAAATAATGTTGAAGAAATGCTGAAACCAGTTCTTCAATTTTATTTTTGTTTTTGAAATTTTAGTTGTGGTATATAGTATTGGTATTAGTTGGGCTGGGTGGCAGTAAAAGAGAAACTAGTAAAATATGAATCTATAAAAAAGTGATCAGAGATTAACTTAATTTTTCTAGACTTGAATAAAACTTAGAACATCGAAATTATTTTAACTAAGATAATGTTTTTACTTTAGCAATATGACTATGTAAGAATGAGTGTGATTTTCTTTTAGGATCCATTCAAAGACACACTTATAGAAATAATGACAAGGATTCAGTCTTTTTGCCAGAGGATTTCAATGTCAGATTTTGGAACTCAACCCTATGAACAATGGACCATCCAAATGGAAAAAAAGGTAATTGGATTCTTTCAGTTTATCTTATATTTAATGTTAATATTTCTGATGATTATATCACATATTTTTAAGAAAAGTAAAAGTGCATGTACTATCAAATGCAATTTCTCTGTCCTAACTGGGACAAGGATTAGCAAATGTTAATTCTTCATCTAAGGAAGGTCATATCAAGTCATTCATGTTCTTTATCTTCAGAATTTGTTACTTATTATATAGGTAAGGTGTTAAAATAAGCATTAACTGTTCTATTTCCAAAGGTAGAGTCAGCTAACATGTTTTTCATATCATTCCTCTGAGTCAGCATGAAGCCAGCATCTGCTCTTGCTTATGCAGAATTCAAGCAGCAAACATAGGAGATAAAAATTTGCCCCTTTTAGAACTCATGCCTTGTATATATCAAAAATAATCTACAATAGTCTATTAAAAATAACCTCTAATAGTCTATTTAAAAATAATCTATAATAGTCTATTTTGGAGAAATTACCCTAAATATATTCAAGTCTACAACACAATTTTAGGAGAGTTTGGCAGCTATATCACAATTCACATATTATTTCACAGCTGCAAGAGAAGGAGATCGCAAAGAACGTGTTTGTGCAGAACATTTGAGGAAATACAATGAGGCTTTACAAATTAATGACACAATCCGAATGATTGATGCATATAATCATCTTGAAGCTTTCTATAATGATGAAAAGAAAAAAAAGTTTGCAGTCCTAGAAGAAGATAGCAGTGAGAGTGATGGTGATGATGGTGGTGACGAAGATGAGAACTGTCAAAAGAAACCTTTGAAACTGGATAAGACAGACAGTTTCCTCATTGATTTATTTTTTGGTAAGAATCAGTATAACATGTTGTGTATGATCTCATGCATTTAATTTTCCTCTTAAAGGCTCTCTAAGGTATCCTTTTAAAATAAACTTTCAGTGAAGAAATTCTGCTCATATTGAGGTTATTTCTAATAAATATCACCAGATAAATCACTATTATAAGATCACTATCAGCCATTTGACCTTCTGATTTTACTGTCAAAATAATTGGAGTCCATTTGTTTATTAAACTAGCTTCATTGTTGTATAACACAAAGTTAACTATAGACTTACATGTTAATGCTTTGTAACATAAAAAGAATTCCAGTGTGTGACTCAGGAAGTCTTATAATTGTAGAGTGTGGGACTTGCAAGCATGAAGTCTTGAGTTTTACACCTTGTATCTCACATGCCATAGTTAGTGATACTCTTGTCATCTCTCTAATAAAAAAACTATTTAAAAAATTAAATCTGAATGTAGGGGCCAGGTGACAGCATATTTAGGACACACATGTTATAACGAACAAGAACACCCCCTACCTACACACTGGTTCAATCTCCTACCTCCCCACCTGCAGGAGGAAAGCTCCACAAGCTGTGGAACAGTGCTGTAGGTGTCTCTCTCTGTCTCTCTCTTTCTCCCTCTTTATCTTTCTTTGCCTCTCAATTTCTATCTCTATCCAATAAATAAATAATAAAATTAAATTTCAATGGAATTATATAGATACTTTGTTCATTTACACTAATTATTTCTTAAAGATAATCAAGAAATGTTGAAAAAAATAGCTGTGAATCCAGAACATGAAAATGAAAAGCTGATAAAGTTAAGAAACACTATACTGGAACAATATACTAGGACTGAAGAATCAGCAAGAGGCATAATTTTCACAAAAACACGACAGAGTGCTTATGCACTTTCCCAGTGGATTACTGAAAATGAAAAGTTTGCAGAAGTAGGAGTCAAAGCTCACCATCTTATTGGAGCTGGACACAGCAGTGAGTTTAAGCCTATGACACAGGTATTATCTATTTGGATGCTTATGCTTTTTTCACTCTCCCCAAATTGACTGTACTCTTTTTTTAATCAGTTATATTGCCACCCCACAAATAATTTTACAGGATGAAACACTTGTACTTGTACTTACTTAAAATAATAAGTAAGTATGAAAGCAATTAAATCTGCCTATCAGGCTAAGCCTTGTCTTAGGAGTCTTGTTTTTGTTTGTTTTATATGCATAGATAAACTTTCTGAATTAAGTTTCCTTTGCAAAACTTCCCCACTTGACAGAACTCTCATAAATTTATCCCCCCTTGTAACATTAACCTTTTCTGTTGGCTTATTCTCGTCCCAGTCTTCACCATCCCACCATTATATATGGCCAAATTACTATGGTATTTATCTAGCTCTTGGTAGAAAAGGGACACTTCAGTTCTATTGTGATCACTATCATCCAGACCAATGGAACAAATTAAAGTGATATGTTTGCTAGAAAAGAAGTTCTTAAAATTGTTCACTATAACTTTTCCTGTACTCTCTATATATACTTATTTTAGTTACTACTAAAATGAGTTATTACAGAAATTCTTTTTCTTAAAGTTTGTTTCCTCCTTGTTGATGCAAAATAGTTTATTGTGGGCAGATAGTGGTACATGTGGTTGAATGCACAAATTACAGTTTTAGGGCCTGAATTAAAGCCTTTGGTCCCCACATGAAGCTTCATGGGCTGTGAAATAGTACTGCAAATGTCTTTTACTCTTCCTCTCTATCTTTTATTTCCCTCTCAAATTCTGTACCCATCCTAAATAAATAAATAAATAAATAAATAAATATTTTTAAAAGACAAAGAGTTTATATATTTACCTTATTGCCCTGGATTCCTGGAAGTTCACAAGCAAAACCAAAATTCAATCTCACAATCTCTGTTATTCCGCACAAATAATGCCTCTGTGCTTTTGCATCCATTTTTAAGTTTCTACCATTAGTCTTTGTGCTATGACCTTGACTGTATATCACCTTAGTGACTCTTAGAAAAAAGAAGTATAAATGACAAACATGTTTCAAACAACTTCTTGGTCCATATCCATTTAAAACTTTAAAGACACATATCAGAATACAGAACATGACACTTTTCTTATTTCCCACACATCACTTTGTAAGTTAGGGTAGACTTAAAAAAATTAAGCATCTATTGAATGTGATGTGTCTGGAATTTTTATTATGAAAATCATTTCATTGAGGGCTGGAGAAATAGCTCACTATGTCCTTGAACATCCTGGAACAGTGAACTCACACCTGTGCAAGGCAATGGCCTTGAGAGAGAGAGAGAGAGAGAGAGAGAGAGAGAAGACGGAGGTAGGAGAAAGAAAGAAAGGAATATGGAAGGAAGGAAAGGAGAAAAGTAACTCCTTTGAAACATGGCAAAGACACCTTCTACTAAAATTCAAGGACATGTAATTTGTTGTTAAGGAGTATGAGTCAAGAGAGAAGAATCATTAGAATAGGGTCTTCTATAGGTTTCATTAGCAGAATGGAACTAGAATAAACACCTATCCTGTGTCTGAGAGAAAGGGGAGTGGGTGGGAAAACATACTGACTTTCTGATGTCTATCTTATTTATACTAACATATTGTTTTATGAGAGAGAGAGAGAGAGACCCAAGTACCACTCTGGGATTTCTAGCACTGAGGACTGAGGAGGTAACCTCAGGTATGCAAGGTAGTGATCCATCAATTGATCTGTTTCCTCAGCCACTATATTTATTTATTTTTCTTTTTAATGAGAAAGAAAGAGAGATATAGATAGAGAGGGGCCAGGTAATGGCACACCTGGTTGAGCACACATGTTACAATGTGCAAGGACCTGAGTTTAAGCCCCCAGACCCCAGCTGCAGGAGGAAAGCTTCACATA
This sequence comes from Erinaceus europaeus, assembly GCF_950295315.1. NCBI lineage: Eukaryota > Metazoa > Chordata > Mammalia > Eulipotyphla > Erinaceidae > Erinaceus > Erinaceus europaeus. The sequence goes on from NC_080179.1 coordinate 29,680,172, forward strand.
TGGTGAAGCACTTCTACAAATGACTTTCTGTCTCTCTCCCTCTCTATACTCCCATTTCTCTCAATTTTCTGGTTGTCTCTATAAAGTAAATAAAGATAATAAAAATTGAAAGAAGAATTTATAAAGAAAGAGAGATGAGAGATAGACAGAAAGGTAGATAGATAGATAGATAGATAGATAGATAGATAGATAGATAGATAGACCAACCAGAGCACCTCTCCTCCATTTTATGCTATTCCAGGCCCCAAATTCCCATGCATATAAAGCCAGTGCTATACCAATGTGGCATCCCAAAACCCCTTCCAACATGTTCATTTTGTTTCATGTATGGGACAAAAGTAGTATGACTGTTCACTAGACAGTGACTAGAGAGTTTTAATGAGAGTGGTTAAGAACATAAAACCAGATTGACTATATCAGGCTATGTGTATGTTCACCATTCCTTTTATGCAAGGGTCGGAGTGCATACCTAATTTCTTTAAATTATATTTTGAAACCTAGATACTTACACAATTGTATTTTTAAGCAACTATCTTTGCTTGTTACCTTCTGTCCAAAGATTTTATGCCAACAGACTCAGACCCCACCTGTGAGCAGGGTTAAAATACCAAAAGAGGCATCATTATTGCAAAAATGTTAGTCTCCAGAAATCTAAAGCACAATATTTCACTGAGGAAGTAGCAACCCTAAACCTTAGGGAGTCCTGCTGTTCGGTACTTTTCTGCCTTAGAGTATTAACTTTTCTATATGTTTGATAGTTTTTCATAGTACAATGTAGGAAATGAAGAATAAAAGAAAAGAATAAGTTATTAAAAGAATAATTAAGCCATACAAATGTGTAAGTATCTAGCTTTCAAAATATAGTTTAAAGAAATTAGCTATGTACTCCGACCCTTCCATAAAAGGAATGGTGAATATACACATAGCCTGATACAGTCAGTCTGGTTTTATGTTCTTACCCACTCTCATTAAAACTCTCTAGTCACTGTCAAGTGAATAGTCACACTATTTTTGTCCCATACATGAAACATTTATATGATTCAATTATTCTTTTAATAACTTATTCTTTTCTTTTCACTTTTATTTGAGCAGCTAATATATTTATTTTGTTCAGTACTGATAAGGTGCAGGATATACCCTACCACCTAGACCACTAACCTCCCTCCCTCCAGGCCACCAGTGTTCTCAGTTTCTCACGTTTTCTCAGGAATAATCCACAGAGTTCTTGTTTGAGTGACTCTTCAAGTAATCAAATGTGTATATATGTAGTGTTTTTTTCCTCTGAAACTCAAAACTCAACAATCTTTACTAATGTAACTGCATTTTATTCTCTAAATGCATTGAAACTTCTGAATTTAAAGTAGTGAGAAAGAAAGCCCATGTTAGCTTCTCATTGTCTTAGTACTTCATTAACCCAACACATCTTCTTTCTTCCTCCCAAGTCTTCCCATCAGTTTATTTCCTTGGCATAAGTGATGGTCTTCCCACCTCCAGACTGGAAGATGGAAATATTTTTGTTATTGTGTGGTAATCCCAGATTGGAAATCAAATGTTGTCTCCCCATCATGTCTTTGTTCCATGCCAAAACACAGATGGCAGTGAATCCGTTCATGATCTAATCCTTTAATTTACACTGACCAGTTGCAATGTATTATTTCTCCTTCTAATTAGAAGATTTTAATGTGTTTAGCATCACAAATTTCGATTTATTAAAATGTTTCTACAGAATGAACAAAAAGAAATCATTAGCAAATTTCGCACAGGAAAAATAAATCTGCTGATCGCTACCACAGTAGCAGAAGAAGGACTGGATATCAAAGAATGTAATGTCGTTATCCGTTATGGTCTTGTTACTAATGAAATAGCCATGGTTCAGGTACATTCAAATACTTTTAATTTCTTCATGATTGCTCTGAAGTTACTATTTTATATTGTTTTCCTTAAGTAAAATATTAAGAAGCAATTCTTTTATTTTTAAAAATCTGTCTTCTAAGAGAGCAATCTTGATGAATTTTACACTATTGTCTGTTAATTCCTGTAGAAACCAGGTCCCTGTTGTATTTTTAAGCAACTATCTTTGCTTGTTACCTTCCATCCAAATATTTTATGCCAACAGACTCAGACCCCACCTGTGAGCAGGGTTAAAGTGCCAAAAGAGGCATCATTATTGCAAAAATGTTAGTCTCCAGAAATCTAAAGCACAATATTTCACTAAGGAAGTAGCAACCCTAAACCTTAGGGAGTCCTGCTGTTTGGTACTTTCCTGCCTTAGAGTATTAACTTTTCTGTATGTTTGATGGTTTTTCATAGTACAATATAGGGAGTAAAGAATTAGACTGATTAATTAATAACAATTGGGTAAGAAATAGTTTTCCTTCAATTTTACTTTGTCTCTCTTTTGAATGATTTATTTATTATTTGTTGGTTTGTTGATTTTAAAAATATTTATTTTCCCTTTTGTTGTCCTTGTTTTTCTTTATTGTTGTAGTTATTAGTGTTGTTGTTATTGATGTTGTCATTGTTGGATAGAACAGAGAGAAATGAAGAGAGGAGGGGAAGACAGAGAGAGGGAGAGAAAGATAGACACCTGCAGACCTGCTTCACCACCTCCCCTGCAGGTGTGGAGCTGGGGGCTCGAATTGGGATCATTATGCCAGTCCTTGCACTTTGTGCCAGGTGCGCTTAACCTGCTGTGCTACTGCGCAACTCCCTATTGTTTGTTGATTTATTGAGAGAAGCCAGGGCACCATTCTGGAAGTTGTTGTGCTCTGAATGTAAACTGGAGCCCCACCTTTTCAAGACCTGTACCTTTGCCACCACTGAGCAACCATCTCCATTTAGTTGTTGTTTCTTATTGTGTCTCATAGCTAGAGATAATATTCTTCCTTCAAGATTAGCAACAATTGATAATTATATCTCTTGACTGGACCACACAGTTTTCTAGTACTCACAATGTACTTAGATATCAATTTATCCTTATTTTTTTATTTGAAAAATGGAAATATTGACAAGACTACAGGATAAAAGGGGCACAGCTCCACATAATTTCCACCATCAGAACTCCACATCCCATCTCTTTCCCTGAAAGCTCTCCTACTCTTTTTTAAAAGAGGACTATAAAAATTTACTATTATGTTGAGCATGTTTTCATGGGAAAATATGCTTAAAAATCAGTGTGAAATGCCAGAAACAGAACTGCCTTCTCAGTCCTGATGTCAAGGGCAGTGAGTCCTCCTTTCAATTTATGCCTCCGACAGGGCTTGACTAGGTCATCTCAGCCCAAGTCACTGATGGTGACTCTTGGGCTTTGAGGGGGATGGGCCTAGTATCAAAAAGGTTGGACAGGATGGTTTTCACTACTGGGAATTTTCTTTTTCTGTTGTCAGCAAGGCTTCGCCATTCTTGAGTCAACCTTTTCATATAAAAAATTTAGAAAGAAAGAGAAACCACAGCATCAAAGATCACCCCCACCCCCATGTTATAATACTGCCACATTGTGTGCAGGTGGCTCCAACTTGGGTTGTCTGCATGACAAAGTAGGCTCCCTCTAGCTGTTATAATGCATTTCTAAGATTTTCAAGGCCTTGACCATTGTCCAGCTGGAACAGTGTTGCTACATTAAAATGCAGTTTGAGTTTCAAATAACTGACTTACCAGGAATGGATAGTAATAAATTTTACCGAGAATAGGAAGATCATCTAAAGGCAGAGACACTGAGGCAAGAAATATGATTCCAAGTGCCAAATGGAAGAGTTCAGAACAAGGCAGGCATTTCACTTCTTTCTTTCTTTTTTTTTTTTTTTTATGCTTTCAGGCCCGTGGTCGAGCCAGAGCTGATGAGAGTACCTACGTCGTGGTTGGTGATAGTGGTTCAGGAGTCTTTGAACGGGAAGCAGTTAATGATTACCGAGAGAAAATGATGTATAAAGCAATAGACAGTGTTCAAAATATGAAACCAGAGGAGTATACTCACAAGGTATTATTTTTGGCTGCCTCTGAATTTGGTTTTTATTTTTAAATGGTTTCATGTGGATGTCATTGATATCTTTGTGGCTAAACCTCCACAGAATCTTGCTGAGCTATAAATTTTAGTTCACTAAGCTATGTTTAGTCCAGATTCACATACTCAGAATCAAACTTATGGTGGACAGAAATTGTCAACTATTTCAGTGGAACCAATAATAAACTTTGATAAAACATAAGCCTTAATAAGATAAATTTAGACCATGTTTCAAGCAGAAAGAATAGTGCAACTTACCCCTTTAACCCACCCTGGTAATTTTGACTTGGTGCAATCTGTCATTATATATTTTTTATTCCAAAAATATTTATGAAATTTCTACTATATCAGGCAATGCTTTGGAAACAGAGACTGTTGTAGCAAATAACGTAGCTAGAATCTCAACTGCATGAGGTTTGTGTTCCGGTAGGTGCCTACTGAGATTTAAGGAGGACAAACAATGCAGAGAAATAAGCCAAGAAATGCATAATATAAGTATAGGAGTACAAAGTAGGGTGATATAAAAGAAGTCATTAGATAAGTTCTCTAGACTGAATGGTTAGGGAAAATTTCTTAAAAAGAGTGACATTGAAGCTACATCTGAATGACAAGAAAGTATGTAAGATTTAATATAGCTGTATATCAGTTCATTAACTTGGACACATTTGTATTGAGAAGAATCCAGTGAAAGAAGAATGTATCTCTGTATTATTTCAGGAAATCCCCCATACCACTGAATTAAAGACTGTAACTACTATAATAGCAAACAATCCATTTAGAACAAAATTCACACTCTTGCATATGGGTGTGAATGTTAGTTTCTTAACATTGGAATTGGTTCTACCCTAAATAGAGTTTCACTAAAGGGATGCTTCAAACTGGTGTACATTGCTATAACCAACTCTTAGGTTTCCTGGCCAGGTTTCTTTTCTTTTTTCTTTTTTTACACATACTTTTATCTTAAAAACCCCATTAAATATAAAGCAAACCAAATATTGGGTAGGATGTAGGGTCGCCAAATATCTATGGTGAAGTAATGTCACTGTACAATATTTGGTTATAGTTAACCTTCTAAATAAGGAGAGAGCATTGGGGTTCTGGTGTATGCTTGTGGAAAAGGACTTAAGTTGGGGGTGAGTTTCTTTTGTAGACACCTGTCATGAGGAGATGAGAAATTATACCTATGTGTCAACAACTGTACTGAAAACCATTAATCTCCTAATAAAACTATTTATAAAAATAAATAAAATATTTGCAAAGATTGATGCTTCAAAACTAATTATTTCAGGAAAATTTATAGGACGATGATGAATGGAGTCAATTTTTTCCAGGTAATATTTAGAACAAGACACAATCCCTTGAGAGGTCATAGACTGAACCTCCATTTTATATCCACTTTGACTAGAGACCCACCCTCATACTCCTCCAGTAGATAAACTCAAAGCAAGGATGACAGATCTTGTTTCTAGGCCACCCCTCTCCTTTCTGCTTTGAGAATCATTCCTCACCACAGTGGCCAGGTAGTCACTAGTAAATTGTGAGTTGACACATAAGTTGAGATCATTTTCCTTGTCCTATACAGAATTTTTGTACAAAATGGAAAGCTTCTTAAATCAAATCAGATTTCTAGGAGAGAGTTGAATATCTTAAACATCTTCCCTGGTATTGATACATTTGCTACATTATTACATTTCATTTGAACTTAAGTTATGACTGAGTAAAACTGAGCCTCCCATATATCTATTATGATTTCTAATTCTGTATTTTATTTTTGCTCCTCTAATCGTATTTTATATTTTTTTACTATTTAGACTTAATCTTTTAGTTTCTTTTGCCCTATTTACATATTTATACAATGAACTAAGTTTTAATTTTATTTTTTCTATTACATTTACAGATGTTTTTAATTGCCCATGTGTATATGGTTCTAAGCCAAAGTGTCTATTAACCATTTCAGTGAACCATAAATAGCTTGCAATAACAACCTAATTAAGAAACAGAATAAATTATTATACTGTAATAGCTTACATAGGAAATTAGTCTTTGTATTGTTTGCCTGAAAACTATTACTTAGTCTGTGAGTTTGTTTGCAAGGTTTTGTCTCCTCTTTATTTAATATGGCTACTTCAAATCAAGCATTTGGGTTTGGTGCTAGGGCAGGGAGATAGCATAATGGTTATGCAAAGAGACTCTCATGCCTGAGGCTCCAAAATCCCAAAGTTCAATCCACAATACCCCACATCACCATCAACCAGAGCTAAGCAGTGCTCTGGTAAAAAAAAAAAAAATAAATAAATAAATAAATATATATATATATATATATATATATATATATATATAATTCATCTTTGTTTCTTTGTTCATTAGCACTGATGATTTATTTTTATAGAAATCTTCCCAAGTCATAAAGAAAACAACGGCTTCTGCCATGATTTAATAGTTGTGATATTAGCACCAACAAGTCTCTAGCCCAAGCTTTACATCTTTCATAACAAACTTTGTTTCTATTTTGAAATAAATTTAGCTACTTGTCACTGAGTTATAATGCAGGAGATTGAAAGGATTTTCTCTCATTTTAAGAACATGAAAAATCTAGACCCAAATGATAATTCTATGATGCTATAAAGAATTAATACCCCTTCTCTGTCTTCTCTGTCCTATTCTCAAGGTCAAAGAGACCTTTCAACTCATACATACTCATTTTAAACAAGAAAGTGGAAAAAGTGAAGACCATATATGCTACTTGATAGCTAAGGAGCCTTTTTGGAAATTCCACTCAATATCTTATATTTTGCCTGCAACTATATTTACATCCAGGGTAAAATTATAGTTTCGTTCTTAGGAGGAATAACTATTAGGTGGGGGGCTAGCAGTTTCTGCCACAAATATATAAAATGAAGATTGACTAAGATAGTTAATAATCTGAAAGTTGTAGTATGGGTAAAGATGAAAGAGACAGGGTGCTTATCATGGATCAGACAAGACTATGGTCTAATGTGATGACATTATATTATTTATAATGGCATAATGTTTTGTTCTTTAAAGAGATTTCATGTGAAAGAAAGCATAGTCTTACTTTGTGAGACAAAACTAAAACATTTGTGAAGAAGGTTAGAGGAAGAGAGTTTTTATTGGCTATTGTTAAGACATTCTCACAATTTATTTATTTATTTATTTATAATTTTTAATTTATTTTCTCTTTTGTTGCTCTTGTTGTTTTTCATTGTTGTTTTAGTTATTGTTGTCACCGTTGTTAGATAGAACAGAGAGAAATGGAGAGAGGAGGGGAAGACAGAGAGGGGGAGAGAAAGATAGACACTTGCAGACCTGCCTCACCACCTGTGAAGCGACTCCCCTGCAGGTGGGGAGTCCGGGGCTCCAACCAGGATCCTTAAGCTGGTCCTTGCACTTTGCGCCACCTGTGCTTAACCCGCTGCGCCATCGCGCAACTCCCCTATTTATTTATTTTTTACCACATCATTGCTCAGCTCTGGCTCTTGATAGTGCTGGGAATTGTACTTTGGTACCTCAGCTTTGGTACCTCAGGTGTGAAAGTCTTTTAGCATAACCATTATGCTATCTCACCAGCCAACAAACTTTTCTAAAATAGAATCAACTTTCTTTTATTTATTTATTTGTATTAGTGATTTAATAATGATCAACAGGATTGTGAGATAAGAGGGGTACAATTTCATATAATTCCCACCACCAGAATTCCATATCCCATCACCATCCATTGGAAGCTTCCCCTATTCTTTTTTTAATCTATTTTTTATTTATAAAATGGAAATATTGATAAGACCATAGGATAAGAGGGATACAATTCCACACAATTCCCACCACCAGAACTACCTATTTCATTCCCTTCCTTGAAATCTTTCCTATTCTTTATCATTCTGGGAGTATAGACCCAGGATCATTATGGAATAATGAAGGTGGAAGGTCTGGCTTCTGTAATTGCTTCTCTGCTGAACATGGGTGTTGGCAAGTCAATCCATGTTCCCAGCTTGTCACTCTCTTTCCATAGTGGAGCAAGACTCTGGGGAGGCAGGGTTACAGGATACACTGGTGGGGTCATCTGTCCAGGGAAATCAGATTGGCATCATGGTAGCATCTAGAACCTGGTGGCTGAAAAATAATTAAGATATAAAGTAGAAAAAATTGTTTAATAATCAGCAACCTAAAGGCAAGACTTTTGCAGATGAGATTTGGGGTTTCCATTTTGGAAAAAACTAGTAGGTATATTTTAGGTATATTCTAAGGGGCCCCTGACTACTCATTATTGCATGAGCCTGACAGTTTACATACAGATGGACCCAAGGTATTGTCTGGGAAGATGGTGTCAGAGTTGTAAACAGGACTAGAGAGCTGGATCAGGGAAGGGATTATCTCCCAAATGTGGGAAAAGTATATAAATATTGTTAACTGTAGACTCCATTGATTTGATCTGGGGCCTATATTCAGCACAGGAGCCTGTGTAACCTCTGCATCCCGGTAGTCATGGCAAGGACCATTCTAGGCTGCTCTCATTTTCCGACTGATCTTCATGGAGTGGTAGAAAAGCCCCTTCAGAGAATGGAACATTCCCTGCCATTGTTAATCCATATTTAGAGCAAGGTCCTATAGGGGCTCACAAAGGGGTCCATTATGTTGTTTCTGATGGAGATGACCAATGAAAGTGGAGAGAGGGCTCTGTTAGAGTTCTAGGCCCATCATGTCTGTGTGGGAATCCTTGACTAGAATGCCAAATGATGGGCTGGCCTGGCAGCGACCAAAGAGCCACCATTAAAATATGCTGCTCTCTTGTCCTTATCCAGTTTTTGTAGTCCTTACTTAGTCTGATAAGGTTAGCTTTGGAGTGACTGAGGGAGGTGAAATGGTAAATAGGTGAAGGTATCTAGGTCTAAGTAAAAACTATTTGATTAGGTACTTTTGGGTATCTTTTTTAGGTCTTTCTACTTGCTTGCTATATTACTGAGTCACTGCAAGCTATTGCGCACTTTTGCTTTAAGGTATATATATATTTTGTCCTAACTTATGGATACATGTGTACATATGCCCTATGTCATGGGCTCTGGTCTATATCTAGGTTTTGAGGCTTTGTTAGGAGGTGTACCACCCAAAATGGAATTAAAGAGTCCTATGAGCTAGAATAGATCGTACCAGAGTAATGAAGCTGGAGGATTGACATTCCCTGCCTGACGTCTCTGGACACAGTCCGAAGTGAAACATGCCAAGGTGGTTATGTTGATTAGGTTGTGATCAGCAGATGCAGTATCAATTGGTATGAATTGAGAGAAGCATGCAGGAAAGCCAGCCCCACCCCAGAGGTTCCAGGACTGGGAGAAATATGGGTTTTAGAGAGAATGGGGAAGTTTCCTGCTGTCTTAGGGTTTAAGAAGGCCGTAGACAGTTATTGCTATAATCAAATTATTTGGCAATTAGGTTAACTTTGAAAATATCATTGTCAAGATTTGCTGTATCATACAAAACTCATGATAATTTATGTCCTTTAATGCTATTTACATATATCTGTATCTTATAAAGTGACGCCACCAGTTGGGAAGCTTCCCTATTCTTTATCCGTCTGGGAGTATGGACCAAAAATCTTTATGAGGTGCAGAACGTGGGAGGTCTTTTATAACTGCTTCTCCACTGGACATGGGCATTGATAGCTCAATCCATACTCCCAGCCTGTTTCTATCTTTCCCTGGTGGCATTAGGCTCTGGAGAGGTGAGTTTCCAGGACACATTGGTGAGGGCATCTGCCCAGGGAAGTCAGGTTGACACCATGGTAGCAGATGCAACTTGATGGATAAAAAATATTCAGATATAAAGGAGAACAATTTTTTTTTGGCAATCAGGAACCTAAAAGTAAGAATAGCGCAGATGGGATTTGAGGTTTTCATGTTTATTCCAAGGGGCCTATGACTTTAATAATGTTTGACTGGACCTAACAGTTAACATGCAGGTGGGCTAAAAATGTTGTCTGGGAAGATGCTGTCAGAGTTGGGAATAGAACTAGAAAGTTAAATCATGGCAGAGTAACTATCAAATATAAGAAAAGTATATAAATACCATTAACTGTGTAGCCCATTAATCTGACCCAGGGCCTAGGTCTATTCATATTTAGCACAGGAACTTATGTAACTTCTTTATCCCTGTCAGTCTGAGCTCACATTCCATAGTCATAGCTAGGAACATTCTAAGCTGCACTCATTTCAGGACCAGTCTTCCTGAAGTAGTACGTTGATTCAGCCTCTCTTTGGAGAGTGGTGCAATTTCTACCACTATTGTTCTAAATTCAGGGCAAGGTCCTGTAGAGGCCCACCAGAGGGTTTATGGTGTTGTTCCTAATGGAAATCATCAGTGATGGTGGAGAGAGGATCTGTTAGAGGTCTAGGCTCATCATATCTATGTTGGAATCCCAGGATTCCCTGACTAGGGCCCCAGATGTGGTGGCCTGGTAGTGACCAAAAGGTCCATCATTAGAGTGTACCTTTCTCTTGTCCTTACCCAACTTTTGTAGTCCTTAGATATAGACCAGGGCCCATGAATTAGGGCAAATGAGCACAAACATCCATAAGTTAGGGGGAAATATATATACCTTAAAGTAAAAGTGTGCAGTAATCTGTAGCAACTCATTAAGTAGAGCAAGCAAGTAGAAATAACTTAAAAGACACCATAAAGTAATCAAATCTTTTCTATTTAGACTTAGATATCCTCACCTACTTCCTATTTCACTTCCCTCAAGCACTCATCTTTCTTTTTAACACCTGATGACTCCACATTTCTATAACAGGAATTTATCTTATAAATTCATTGGATTCCCTTACCTTATCATTTTTTATTGCTGGGTCATGGACCCAGTGTATATTTTCACAACTATGTAACAACTCTGAATTTTAGGAGACTTACTGAGGGAAAAAATATTTTCTCGATGTAGATTTTGGAATTACAGATGCAAAGTGTAATGGAGAAAAAAATGAAAACCAAGAAAAATATTGCAAAACAATGCAAAGATAACCCATCATCAATAAGTTTTCTATGCAAAAACTGCAATGTTTTCGCCTGCTCTGGAGAATATATCCATGTAATTGAGAAGATGCACCATGTCAATATGACAACAGAATTCAAGTAAGTTGAGGAAGACTCTTTTATATATATATGAAGCATTGACAAAGCCATAGGATAAGAGGTGTATAACTCCACACAACTCCCACCACCAGAACTCCATATCCCATCCCTTCCCCCTGATAGCTTTCCTATTCATTATCCCTTTGGGAATATGGACCCAAGGTCATTGTGGGATGCAGAAGGTGAAAGGTCTGGCTTCTGTAATTGCTTCCCCACTGAATATGGGCATTGAAAGGCTGATCAATACTTCCAGCCTGCCTCTCTCTTTCCCTAGTGGGGTGGGGCTCTGGGGAAGCAGGGCTCCAGGACACATTGGTGGGGCTGTCTGTCCAGGGAAGTCTAGTCAGCATCATGCTAGCATCTGGAACATGGGTGTTGACAGGTCGATCCATACTCCCAGCCTGCCTCTCTCTTTCTTTTCTCTAGTGGGGTAAGGAAGACTCAATTTTAAGTGTCTTCATAATAGATGGAGAAGGCAATTAGCACATATGAAATTCATAATGTTACAGAATTTTCTTTTGTTCACCATCAAGTGATATTCCTATTATCATGTCAGTTTTCCAAACTTATAGACTGTGGGTTGAGAATACAAAGTATAAGGTCCAAAACTATTTTGATCCTAAGTATATCTAATCAACAGATTTGGGGGATGAGGAAAAACCCTCAAAACACAAGTGTCTCATTAGTGGGGTATCTGAAAAGGGGATGTCTACCTGATAATGGAGAAGCAGAAGAGTGAAAATGAAGTATGGAACACATAATGTATGCATTTAGATGACTGTCAGGTGTAACAACATTGGGTCAATATACATTGGTTGTATATTGACCCTTCAATGAATTCTCAGGGATGATTCTTACTCCTTGATAATTTCAGGGACCTTTACACTGTGATAGAAAACAAAGCACTGAAAAAGAAATTTGCTGACTATCAAACAAATGGCGAGGTTATCTGCAAAAAATGTGGTCAAGTGAGTAAATTGTGTTAGCTTAATTTTACTTTGGCCAAAAGAAATTCTTAACTCATGTGTACTTAATTTCCACTCTGTCTTTTTTTGTTTGTATGTTTTTCAGGCTTGGGGAACGATGATGGTACACAAAGGATTAGATTTACCTTGTCTCAAAGTAAAGAACTTTGTAGTGGTTTTCAAAAGCAATTCACCAAAGAAACAATATAAAAAGTGGGTAGATTTGCCTATCACATTTCCTGATATTGATTATTCAGAATATTGTTTATATGATGATGAAGATTGGTAATCGATGTAAGGCTCCTTTGAAATATTAGCAATTTGACATTTTGTATGATTCTGGTTAATGTTTAATTATGCCATAGAATTGATGTGGATGTGAGAATTAATAAAATCATTGCTTTACTCTTGAGTGGAGCTTTAGAGGACTACAAAGTATTATGTTTTCCATTGTTTATCTTGGTGGTGGGCAGGGGGAAATCTACTAATAATATTCGTTGTTATGGAGAATTATAGTTTTGTGATTAGAATGCTAAAGTATAAATTGAGATGCTAGGTCCTAAAGTGAGTTTCTTTCTGAAAGTCTCTTTACAGGCAAAATATTATATATCTCTACTGTTTTTCTGGATAACTATTTACCACAAACTTAGTAGCTTAAAACAATGTATAGTTATTATTTTGCATGTGTTGCAGTTTAAAGATCTGGAAAGAATCTTCTATCCAAGAGTCTCAAAAGGTTGAAATAAAGGTGTGAGCCAAATGATCTCATCTTAACATCCTGGGAGTTCTTTCAGAAATGGTTTCCTTATAGCTGAATGTGAGATACCCATGTTCTAGCTAACTGTCCATGGGGAATACTAACTCCTAAAGCTGCCCTCACTACTGAGCATGTTGGTAGGCCATTTCATTGCACAGCCATTTTCTCTTTCTAGTTCAGTAGGTAAATCTATCTCTCTGGAATATGCTAAGACTAAATCTTAACTGTAATCACATAAGTGACTGTTTTTTTTTTGTTTGGTTTTTTAAACTTATCTTTTTTAAAATTTTTGACTTTATTTTCTTTGATAGAACAGAGAGAAATTGAGAGGGGAGTGGGATATAGAGAAGGAGATAGAGAGCCACCTGCAGACCTGCTTCACCATTCGCAAAGCTTTCCCCCCACAGTTCCCCACCTGTTACATGCTGTAACATGTGCGCTCAACCAGGTATGCCACCACCCAGCCCCAACTGTTTCATCATATTCATAAGATTTTCCTAAACTCACAGGGACCATGTGAGAATTTGACCTCCTACACTGGTTGCTTGACTCTGTTGAATGCTATACATATACATTTGAAAATACATTGGAAAATATACTGGGGAATGTTATGCATGTACAAACTATTATATTTACTGTTGAATGTAAAACATTAATTCCCCAATAAATAAATTTAAAAAAAGAAGAAAGTAGCAAAGATTAAAAAAAAAGAAAATACACTGGAAAATATAAAGCTACATTAATAGAGAATATTAAGAAATAGCGTTAAGGAACTCAACAACCTCATCTGTCTTCTCTCCAAAAACATTAACGCTAGCCTCAAAAAGTTTCTTACAGGAATGGTGCTTCAATCCAGACTAGTGTTAATGCCTATAAAATTTCTTGTTAGTGGAGATCTCAGGACTTGAAAAAGATTTAACAGAACATAGATACTGGATGCTGTCTGATGATAAAGATAAAATATATAGATCCATGTCCCCCCCCCCCAGAATAAAAGTGAACTTTCTGTAATATTTTAGTTATTTCTGAACTAAGTATATTCATTTGGAGATGGGCACAGGACCCATACCTAGAGAGTGTCCTCCTAGTATTCAAACAGTGTCTCTTGGTAGGGAGAGTGACATGATTAAGACAGAGTCCATCTGACTTATGTAACGTGCATTTATTCAGTCTCACAGATTACCTGCTCCATAGAAAAATAAAAACTTCAATGACTAAGAGTAAAAAAAATGCTAGAATGAATGGGAAAAATATTTTCAGATGTCCTTTCTAAAAGATTCATTTACTTACTTACTTACTGACTTATTTTTATGAGACCAGAGCACTGCTTGGCTATAACATATGGTGATCCCAGGGATTGCTCTTGGGAACTCAGAAATGTAAATCCTGTGATCTAATCTAGATCTCTTCTGTCCTTTTTATGTGGTTTTGATGGATTAGTTCAATTCAATCTAGTAGTAACTTTAAATATATTTTTCACAAGTCTTAAATAAAAATGAGTATCATTCAGTCATAGACCTTAGACATACAAGTGAACAGAATGGCATTTTCTTAAAACATTTTGTCAAACTTTAACTGACTCTAACCAGTGTATTGTCTTCTAGAACACTTTGAAAAGTATGCAAGATACCAAATGCTTAAAATTATACAACTACAATATATGTAGACTCTTTCAAGGTGTCAACAGATTTTTTAAATCTATGCTTTTCTGTAATTTTTTTAGTAGAGAAATGTTATTTCTACTACAAATTTTTAAGATACATGTTTCAAATAGTGTGTCATTTGACACACAATGGTACCTGAAAACTCGAAACTAGTTGTAACTATCTCATTCATGTAAATTGGAATAATTATAGCATTTCAATTAATTGTTACTGAACAACTTATTATTTATAACATTTAGGGTCATTTACAGATTCTGCTCACAGTATGTAGATATCAGCCTGCACTAAGAATGCCTAAGTTTTAGTTCCCATGGAGCCTTCTATTATTTGGGTAACTTTAAGCTATTTCATGTTAGAAAGTATCTGTTTCCTTTCCTGGAAAATGAGGGAGCACATTAAAGCATATCAAAGTCTTTTATACTCTCAAAATTCTCATCATCCATGCATTTGGCTCTCTGGTTTCTTTCAATTTAAGAGCTTACTTTATGGTCTATAGTAATAACATCTGAGTCCTAAGCATCTGTTGAATACACTGTGCATTTGAATATAGCCCCCATGTACACTGACTAGAGTCATGTGTCTTGAGGGTGGTTCAGAAGTCCTAAAATTGTCAGGAAACTTTAGAACAAAAAGCATCCAAGTTACCAGGCTAGTGACCAAGAAGTTATGGATAAGAAATGCATAAATCTGGGCTAGGGAAAAGACTCGTGGTAGAGCATCAAATTTTCATGCCTGGAATTTCCAGTTTGAACCCCAGCACTGCGTATACCAGAGTGGTGCCGTCTTATCTTTCTCCTCCTCTCTGCCTCATATGAAACCCTTCCCCTCTTTTATGTAATAAAGAATTAAAAAGTATAAATTTTATACAAAACACTAAAGATCATTTCAGATTATAAAGTTTGAGGCAACATAAAAGTAAATAAAAAATGGTTTTCCAAATAACAATTAGTTGAAGTCACAAGTAATTATACATGGAGTACACTCTGAGGAGTGAATAGTTTGGTCTACATTATTAGTCTCTACCTCAGAGTTTTTCTGTAAAGAAAAACAGTCTTCTGAAATGTTCAATTCAGTTGAATATAAAGCCAAGGAGAATTTAGAATTTATTATCATTGCTTTCAAGATAGACTCAAATGCACTATAGTTAATGGGAAAGGATGATGAAAAGTGAGAAATTATTAACAGTGTCTAATGCAAAGTAAATGTCTTATTAAAAGTATTAGGTGTTTTCTATAAATTGTTCTCAGGATAGTACTTTCTGGTCACCCTGGTCCTTTCCTCAGTGTATGATTTTGTACATAGTTAAAACTCTTCTCTGGATCCTCTTCGGAAGTCCTTTTCTATGGTCTTCAGAAAGAGAGCCCAGATGTCAATTCCCAAAATCTAACAGAATTCATGTTTTCAGCACTATGGCTAAGAGAACTCACATGGAAAGTAACATTTACTCTCTCAACACAATGAAGTGTTCATTTCCAAGTCTGGTAAACAATTATGTGAGTCATTGTAATTAAGAACATTATTTTATGTCTTTA
The DNA here is from genome assembly GCF_950295315.1 of Erinaceus europaeus. Taxonomy (NCBI): domain Eukaryota; kingdom Metazoa; phylum Chordata; class Mammalia; order Eulipotyphla; family Erinaceidae; genus Erinaceus; species Erinaceus europaeus. The sequence continues at coordinate 29,696,227 of NC_080179.1, forward strand.
TAAGAGTTATGAGTTTAATTTTAAATTTCTATAACCTTCTGTCTTCTTCAGTTTGTGAGTTACTTCTTATTTACTCATCATGGACACACCATTTATATATTTGTTTTTATCAGGAGAGCATGAAATGAGACAAACTTAAGTTTAAATCACCACTGGATTTTTGATTTGTGAATCTCAAGCTCTCTGAGGCCATGAAGAGTAAATATGGAGCCTGATAGACTATCAAGACAAATTTGGATGTTACATAATTGTTATTGCGTATTACACAGAATTTTATCACTTAGTAGAATATAGTGGTAGAAGTTGCCAGAAAAGCAGCAAGAACTGTAGTACCACAGTTATTGGCATGATATGATGACAGTAGATTTCAAATCTATGTTTGCTGATAAGTAGGATATAAATAGAATAGGACATACATCCCAAGTAAATGACTCATGATTTCTTTTAATATACTATTCAGTATAACTAAAGGGAGCATTTAAGGTACAGGTCTTCCATGGGCACACTTTTTAAAAAAACTATAAGCATGAATATAAATATAAAGAATAAAACTTATTTATCAAGTGGCTAAAGGAATAAACCAGTCATTAACTAAATACAATTTTAGTTGGAGCCTGTCTTCATTTTTAAAAATAGCATAATGTCTCTATATTAACTTAGTAGCCATTACCTGAAAAATAAAACTTAAAATATTGGGTTGCAGAATGCCAATGATGATTTTTGTTCAGTATAACTGTTTTTATTTGTTGCTAAGTCCTAAACTTTTACTCAGATTATAGGTTATAAAATACAAAATATGGGTCTGGGAAGATAGCATAATGGTTATGCAAAAATTTTCATGCCTGAGGCTCTGAGGTCTAGAACCACCATAAGCCAGAGTGGATCAGTCCAGTATTTTTCTCTGTATCTCTTTCAATAAATAAATGGAATAAAAAATAAAATATAAAATATTAAGTTGAAGTAGAAAGCATTATAGATATCCTTAAAAATTTTCAGTATTTTTCTAGAGTATTTCAATTTAAATGAAGTTAAATATTCCATAAATATCTCATCTGAAGATGAATTTAGACAAAGATGAGCCCAATTAGTTTATAATTTTAAAATCCAATTTAGAGGTCAGGTCCTTGATTTGACCATGAGGAGAGGAAAAGACTATTTATACAAAGGAGTAGTTGGGGGACAGACAATGGCACAACCAGAAGAGTACACATATCACCATCTGCCAGTAACTGAGTTCAAATTACTGGTTTCCACCTGAGGGAGGAGGTTCTTAAGTGGTGGTATAGAGCTGCATTCCTTTCTCTCTCCCTTTCTCTCCCTGTGTCTCTCTGTCTTTAGAACCAGGTTTCCAGGAATGGAAAAAAAAAAAATTGAAGTCTCAAGTAGGAGAGAGGAAGGCATAATTGTTGAAGCAAAATGTTTAGGAAGAAGGAAAGCATTGAAACTGAGAGCACAGAAAATGATTGAGATTGTATAGTAGGATACTCACTGCTATGTCTAAAGCAGCAAAGATGTGAATGAAAGGTAGAGTTTAGTGTACAGGTAACAAAGTAGGAAGCTGATGGAATTTTTTTTTCCTCCTGGCTTCAATCATGAGGTAAACTATTGAGTTGGACTTTGAATATGAGGATAAACATAGGAATATAAAGTAAGTAAAGGGGACTGGACGATGGCACACTGGATTAAGAGCACATAGTATGAAGTGCAAGGAACCGCACAAAGATCTAGGTTCAAGCCCCTGGATTCCTACCTGTGTGTGAAGGGAGTGTCTTTCTCTATCTTCACCTCCCCTCTCAATTTCTCTCTGTCATATCCAAAAATTCAAAAAGGCCACAGGAGCAGTGAGTTCATAGTGCAGGAACTGAGCCCCAGTGATAACCCTGGAAAAATAAATAAATAAATAAAGCAAAAATCTTTTGATAAATGAAAAATAATTAACTAGAAACTGATACCAGGTTTGAAGTACTAGGACCATCCTACCTGGAAACAATGAATCAAGAAGCAGTGCTTTAATAATTTTTATGTCTAGTACACTAGACTAAGTTCTATTATATTTTTTCATTGACGTGTAAAAGAAAAACCTTGAATGTTTAACAAGTTGATGGACCCCAAAAGGTTGACAATGTGGTCTGTGTAATCCAGATAAAGCTTGAGTTTTCTGTGGCCTCTCTCAGCACAGGGTTGTTCTTAAACAACCAATATCAGAATCCAAATTAGTTAAAATATTTACTTCTGGCATACAAAAATATCCAGAGGGGAATTACCTTTTGTAGAAATTGAATAGATATTTCTGTACAAATGTGTTCAGTTATTTTTAACTCCAAATTTCCCAAATACCATTATTATACATGAAAACTACTTCCCCAACCTTTTTCTTTTCAATATCCCTCAAAATGACCCTCCTAAAATTATGTAGCATTATTTTTTTTTTCTCCCTGGTTCCTTCTCCCACTTTCTTCCTTCTGTAAAATATCAACATAATGTTACTGTTTTATTTGCTTCTTTCTGCTAATTATCCTAGGGTTGAAATCTTTGAATCATAAGTGTTCATTTATTATCCTAGAAGTAAGCATTGGGGAATAGGAATGTTTTTTTTTTTCATGATTTGTGTTTATATTTTTTTCCCTGAGATATCAGAAAGCAATAGCATCAGTTACCAATGACTCTAACTCACTCGTCTTATTTATCTGCTTCCTAAAAGGTTTCTAGGTCCTTAAAGTACTTTTCTTTGCTGGCTGACATGACCTTAAGCTTAAGTTTATAGAGAGTTGTTGTTAAGTGAGCTAAGTCAGAAAGGTAAAGATGAGTATGGGATGATCACACTCATAAATGGAAGTTGAGAAAGAATAACAGAAAGGAAAACTAAAAGCAGGATTTGACTAAATTTGGAGTAGGGTACCAAAGAAAAAAATGTAGGTTGAGGGTGAGGGTGGATGTTCAGCTTCACAAGCGGGGGTGGGGTGGGGTGGGGTGGGGTGGTGGTGGTGGTAGAATGGGACAGTCTTTTGGTGGTGGGAATAGTGTTTATGTACATTCCTATTAATCTGTAGTCATATAAATCACTATTTAATTAATAATTTTAAAACAAAAAAAAGTTTGTAGAGAGTGTGGAAAAACATTGCAAAAAGAGAAAGATTTGCTTCCTAGTTTTTGTGGACTTGATTGACAAGCTTCTGCAGTATTGGTACCTTCACCAGCATTCAGTTTCTGTGGTACATGTGGCTTTGTTCGCCACCAGACTTTTGTAGGGCACTGCAGTCAGCAATATTGGCTGTGGCTGGTGTTGGGACAAAATAAACTATCCTGTATTCAACTGAGTTCTTCATAATGAACAAATAATTAAGCAAGTTTGAGGCAGATTGACATGAGAAAAAGAGAAATGTATCAATAACATGTATAGCTCCTATATATGTATGGGAACAGGCCAGAAATTCTGAGTAGCTCACTACATGGTCTTATCATCTTTAAATAATTTAGTTTGTTGGGACAAAATGTAGAGAGAAAAAATGGGAAAGTCAGCATTGATGGTCATAGAAATGCAAATAAAGGCAACAGTGAGATACCACTTCACTCATATGGGAATGTCATACATCAGAAAAAGTAGCAGCAACAAATGCTGGAGAGGTTGTGGGGACAAAGGATCCCTCCTGCACTGTTGCTGGGAATGTAAATTGGTCCAAACCTGTTGAGAGCAGTCTGGAGAACTCCCAGAAGGCTAGAAGTGGACCTATCCTATGATACTGTAATTCCCCTCCTGGGGATATATCCTAAGGGACCAAACACACCATTCCAAAAAAGATCTATGCATACCTATGTTTATAGCAGCACAATTTATTATAGCCAAAACCTGGAAGCAACCCAGGTGTCCAACAACATGAGTGACTGAGAAAGTTGTGGTATATATACACAACGGAATACTATTCAACTATTACAAAATTGTGAATTCATCTTCTTCACCCCATCTTGGATGGAGCTTGAAGGAATCATGTTAAGTAAGATAAGTCAGAAACAAAAGGATGAATATGGGATGATCTCACTCACAGGCAAAAGTCGAAAAACAAGATTAAAAGGGAAAACACTAAGCAGAACTTGGACTGGAATTGGAGTATTGCACCAAAATAAAATACTCTAAGGTGAGTAGGAGGGTTCAGGTCCTGGAACATGATGGCAGGGGAGGACCTAGTGGGACTAAATTGTTATGTAGAAAACTGGGAAATGTTACGCATGTACAAACTACTGTATTTTATTATAGACTGTAAACTATTAAGCCTCCAATAAAGAAAAAAAGGGGGGATGGGGAGAGTCAGTTAGAAAGGTTAAGGGTTAAAAGGACACAGTAGAACAAAGGCATGTAAATTTAAGGTTTGTATTCTTATTGATTAGATCTCCCCTAGGATATATTGTTTTCTTTCAGAGTTGATCTATGTTCTTCCTTCAGAGCTCCTCTTAAGAAATTAACCTTATGTCTAAAACATATTTTGAGGGGTAGCAGACTTTTTTCTTGCTATAGGCCAGCAATTAGATCTCATCAAACAGTTTTGTGTACTGTCTTCTGTAAACTATATTCCCATAATCAGCTTTCCAAATGAATCTCAACAAAGACCTACTGCTCAGTGCCACATAATCACTGTTATAGCAACTTTTTTTTTAATTTAATATTTTATTTACAAAAAGGAAACATTGGCAAAACCACAGGATAAGAGGGGGACAACTCCACACAATTCCCACCACCAGAACTCCGTATCTCATCCCCTCCCCTGATAGCTTTACTATTCGTTAACCCTCTGGGAGTATGGACCCAAGGTCATTGTGGGATGAGGAAGGTAGAAAGTCTGGCTTCTGTAATTGCTTCCCTACTGAACATGGGCATTGACTGGTTGATCCATATTCCCAGCCTGCTTCTCTCTTTCCCTAGTAGGGTGGGGCTCTGAGGAAGTGGAGCTCCAGGACATATTGTTGGGGTTGTCTGTTCAGGGAAATCTGGTCGGCATCATGCTAGCATCTGGAACCTGGTGGCTGAAAAGAGAGTTAACATACAAAACCAAACAAACTGTTGAACAGCCATGGGCCTAAAGGCTGGAATGGTGCAGGTGAAATGTTGGGGGTCCTCCATTTTGTAAATAGCTAGTAGGCATATTTTAGTTATATTCCAAAGGGCCTGTGGCTATGCTAGTTTTTTGTTTTGTTTGTTTTCCCTGAGCCTGAAATCTGATATGCAGGTAGATCCAAGGTAGTCTTTGTGGAGATGATGTCATGGCTGGAAAAGACAGCTGGGACAGGGAAGAGAGTATCTCCCTAATATGGGAAAGGAGTATAAATATTGTTGACTGTAAACCCCATCGATTTGATGTGATCTGGGGTCCATATTCAGCTTAAGAGCCTACGTGACCTCTGTATCCCTGTAGATCTGAGTTCACATTCTGTGGTCATGAGTAGGAACATTCCAAGCTGCCCCAATATCAACCCATCTTCCTCAGGTGGAAGATAGAGTATGTTGTCTAGCCTCCCTTCAGAGGATGGAACATTATCTACCGTTGTTGATCCAAGTTGAGGGCAAGGTCCTATGGGGGGTCCACAAAGGGGTCTATTTTATCATTCCTGATAGAGGTGAACGGTGACGATGGAGAGAGGGATTTATTTGAGGTCTAGACCCATCATGTCTGTTTGGGATTCTCAGGACTTCCCAAATAGGGCCCCAGTACATCAACTTTTATCCCCACTTTATTGGGGGTTTAGTGGTTTACAGTACAACTTTTGCCACATAGGTACAACTTTTCATCTCTTCATGATATGTATCTGTAAAACACTCTACCTTAACAAACATCCTTTCCACCATTGTACACTAGAACCTCAGTGTTCCTCCATCCAATCTCTTTTCTTTTCTTTCCAAAGGGTCCTTTGCTTTGATGGAATATGTAACATCCAATCACATCAACTTTTACATAAAAAGAAATCTGCTCATCTAGTTGTTCTTTGAAACCACTATGGCAATAAGAGTTATTACTTAAATCAATCTCTCTCTCTAAAAGGAGAGTATTTATAGGTAACCATGGTTTGTGTGTATGTGTGTGTGGGGGCTTGATTTAAGAGCAACCAGGAGTGAGCTGAAGTCTTTAGTTCTGATCTCACAGAATTTTGTATATGTCATTGTTGTCTTGTACATATACAACTATACCTCTGTGGACCAGTCTTTTAATATATAGAAAGACAAACAAACAAAGATTGGGGGAGAGATATCATAGTGCCAGCTTCTTCTAGGACCATGGTAAACTCTGGGGTTCATATCTGGGCCCTAAGCCTACCATAGCAGTCTCCCTACCAGGTGGGCAACCTCTCCACATGCCCATGAAACCACCCTCTTTCATACTGGTAGACACTTAAGACTGCCCACCTAAAATAAAACCTTCATTAAGTCTTGCTGTACTTCTTGTGGGGAGGCCTCTTCTCAGGCACAGACTCTTGGCGTGCCCGCTCTGTTGTGCACCAAATTCGGGGGTCTAGGAGAATGCAATCTGAGGCAGCAGGGGTAGAGCCTCAAGGGACTCACTCAGTGTCCGGTGCTAGTGCTGCAACAAGAGATGATCTGGGGAATGTTTGATGAACAAATCTGTTTATTGAACAATAAAGGAAGGTTTTTAAAGGGTCGCAAGAGGAAGTGACATGTGTATACCATATATGGTAGGGAGGCAAAGGGTCTAGGATGGTCAGGACTTCTCCAGTAATTATTGAGCAAGAGGTTTAATCTGTTAAAAGAATGGGGAAGCAAGGTTATCAGTAACCAGCAGACAGAGGGAGGGTCCTGAGGGCAGAGAGAAGGTAGATCAGATACGATCAAAGGAATGGAATGGGTGGGGAAGTAGGGAGGGGACCTTTGGGAGTGGGCTATTATGTCAGGGAATGCAGGGTTCTTGTGAGGCAGGGAGGCTGATAGGCGGGGCAGATCCTAGAGGTCATGTCCTTCCTTGCTCAACCTCTTAGTAGAGAGAGACTGATAGGATGGTCATGCCCTTCAGGCACCCATCTTTCAATGGGGGTCCCGCCAAGCTCTACCATATCCTCACAATTCCCTACAAAGTCTTGGATTATTATTTACTATTTTAAAAGGGCAAGGTCAGCAAAATTGAGATAGAGATGTGAATTTGGTATCTCTGTATTTATTATCCAAATTTGGTCTTACCATATTAATTGCTGGCAGTATACTATTCATAGTTAGGTTTCAACCCAATTTCTCAATCTCGGGTCATTTTCTTTCTCGGGGATTCTATCAGGCAATCCTGCCCTTTTGGGATGTAAAATTCATAAAGCAAGCAGAATGCACACTTCCAGCAAGCTCCAAAACAGCACATTCTAGCAAGTTTTAACAACTATTTGATTTCAGTAATCTATCATTGCCTTCTACATTAAGGTCTGTACTCAGCCTTGGGTGTTGTATCTGAGCCACAAGAAAGAAGGCCAATTATGATTTCTATTGCTATATGCACCAGAATTCTTCTTACTTCTTACTAGCTAACCCTGTTACTTCAATTCCATGATAGTTAATAATTATTTCCATTAAAATTTTATTTATTCAAAATACTGTGTTTTGTATCCCACCAGTTCAAACCAAGGTTCATACAATAATATCTAAATAAATAAAAATTAATTCATAACTAATTACTTTTTTCAAATATCTCACTAGTTATTATGCAGATGATTATATCTTATAAGGCTTGAGTCCACTGCTCCTGGCGGTCATTTTGTTTCCATTTTTATTGGATAGGACAGAGAGAAATTGAGAGGGTTGGGGAAGATAAAGAGGAAGAAAGAAAGATAGATACCTGTAGACCTGCTTCACCACTTGTGATGTGACCGACCCCTGAAGCTGAGGGCTCAAACTAGGTGGGATTCTTGAACTAGTCTTTATGCTTCGAACTATGTGTGGTCAGTCTGGTGCGCCACTGGTCGGCCCCCACATAGGAAATTAATTTAAATGCATTTGATCTAGTCTTTAACTGAAAAATGTAGGCCTAAGATGTTTTGTTGCTAAATAATTTCCTATTCTGAATTCAAACAGCTAATTATATAGTACATATAACTGAACCAACATTTGTTTTAAATAAAAGACTATGTAACAAAACCTCTACACTTAAGTCCATCACTTTTACTCCATTTTCAAAACACTTGTAATGCTTTGAGGGGAAAAAAAAAGTTAAATAAAGCCGAGAAATGTTATGCATGTACAAACTATTGTATTCACTGTCAAATGTAAAACATTAAATATCCCAATAATGGAAAAAATTATATATATATATGGCCTCCAGGTCCATGGTGCAGGCACCGAGCCCCAGCAATGACCCTGGAGGCAAAAAAAAAGTACCTTCCTGAAAAAGAAACTGTAAAGGATATCAGACATTCAAAATAAGAATCATTTAGAAAGAGGTAGAAAGAAAGAGAAAATGTTGAAGATAGATGTGATTCCTGAGAACAGGGCAGGTGATTGTACCCACATAGTAATTACCAGTGGAAATTCCACCATCATTATTCCCAGAGCATCAGTAAATATGTCACTTGAGTTTGTTGTGTTATTTGACATTCAGCATCAGGGTGGTCTGGCAAGGAAATATGGAAATAATAAAGGGAGAGTATACATGCAAGAGAAAAGGGAATACAAAGAATTCCAGAGAGCAAATGTTAAAACACATTTTTAAAAAAAATTTATTTATAAAAAGGAAACACTGACAAAATATACAAAGCCAAACAAATTGTTGGACATGTTAAACACATTTTACAGTGACAGAAGTACCAAAAACATTTAAGAAATCTTAATTTCATTTTATGGGTTAAATTAAAAGATATCATCTCTAAACTTGGGAGTTAACAAATTAGTTAGCAAGTCAATAGTTATAAGCATAATATTCTCAGAAAAATGAATATGTTACAGTTGTGTGGTATACAGTAATCTCAGGGACTATAATCCCATTAGCCCTCTTGATATAATAAAAAAGCATTAAGACTAATTAAGGGCTTTATTCTAGGAGGAAGTTAGAGGAACCATAGTCATATAGAAAGATTTAAGAGGTTTACTTGTTCCACATTTTCCCAAAATCCAGCTCGTGGCTTTTTCCTTCTTTACTTTAATCTCTACAAAAAAATGATATTCTCTGGATTGTGGGAGGTTGCTTTGAGTTGGTTTATTTTAGCATTTGATTACAGTTCCATTCGATTTGCTTCAAGGCTCCGGTCACTTTTCCTTTAAGCAAAAGGTAGTGTGACTGAGCTTCACTCTTCTGTGGCTCCAGGCAGCAGACCTCAGTTGACTTCAGCTTTTTCTGAAAGTATCATGGAAAATATGTTTGATTCCTTAGGATATTTTTTTCTAAAATACTTTTATCATTATCTATAAGATTTGATTGTGTTAGAAACATCATGAACACATAATTGTCTGTGCTTTTATGAAATGCTAGGTTTAACATGATGGTGATACTTTAATGACACTCACTAAGCAGGAACAGAGAGGATTTAAAAAAAAAAAGGTATGCTACAATTACTAAAAGATAAACGTGAGAGTTGTGAAAATAAGACTGCAACACAAACAATGCTTCAGGCACAATGGATATTTCTGGTAGTTGAATAAAAGCAAAATTAGAACATGCCACCCTCATATGGTCAATAAGGGACTTTTCTTCTTTTGCCTTCTGTCAGAAAATGGGTGTTTGCTTCTCCCATGATGGGAATATTGTTTCTTTTTCTTGTGACACTGGAGCAAGACTATAGAAAAATTGAATGCCAGTGCCTAGTACTTCAGTGTCACTAAAAAATTAAGTTTCTCTAAAAAACAAACAAACAAACAAACAAACAAAAAAACTAGTATAGCCACAGGCCCTTTGGAATATAACTAAAATATGCCTACTAGTTATCTACAAAATGGAGGGCCCCCCAACTCTTGATCTGCACTATTCCAGCCTTTAGGTTCATGATTGTTCAACAATTTGTTTGGTTTTGTATGTTAACTCACTTTTCAGCCACCGGGTTCCAGATGCTAGCATGATGCAACCAGACTCCCCTGGACAGACAACCCCAACAATGTGTCGTGGAGCTCTGCTTCCCCAGAGCTCCACCCTACTAGGGAAAGAAGGAGGCAGGCTAGGAATATGGATCAACCTGTCGATACCCATGTTCAGTGGGGAAGCAATTACAGAAGCCAGGCCTTCTACCTTCTGCATTTCACAATGACCTTGGGTCCACACTCCCAGAAGATTAAAGAATAGGAAAGCTATCAGGGGAGGGGAGGGGATACGGAGTTCTGATGGTGGGAATTGTGTGGAGTAGTACCCCTCTTATCCTATGGTTTTGTCAATGTTTACATTTTGTAGATAAAAAAGGGAAAATAAATAAAAACAATAAAATAATAATGACACTAACAACAACAACAACTAAAACAGAAAATTGTCCTACAATTCATGAACATGAACTTTGCATATATTTTTCTATATCACTAGAATTTAATGAAATGATTTTTCTTATAATCAGTTCTAGCATTCTGATATCACACACACTACAAGTTGCTAGAACAATTATCAAAACATAACACACAAAGATTAGATTATTTGTTCATTGAAATTTCACCAATTAGAATGTCAAAAGGAAGTATACATGGATTTCAACTAATTCTCATTTTACTAATTCATAAAACAGATACTTCTTATAAATAGCTGGTAATCTGTTCTCAGTTCTCATAAAAAAGTGACTGAATAGCTGCAGTAAAATATCATGTTACTAATTCCCCACGTTATAATGAAGGAAACTGCAATTCACATTGAAAGGCCGTAGCACCAGGATTAAATGACCATTGTTATCTAACAATGGTTAATATCTTCTTGCTTAACAATAAAGAACTTGCACCTTTAGAACTCACACCTGGAGGTGTTCTCCATGTGTGTGTTATCTAGCTTGGACCTACAGAGAGAAGCATTTGTTCCATAACTTCTCTACCATTCATTCATTTATTCATACACCAATATTAAGCAATGTCTTATGCCTAGTCTTTTGCCATTGAATATATGTGTGAAACATATAAAGTAATGGAGTTATATACAGTAGAAATAAACAGTAAATAATAAAATTAGTAAACTTTACAGAATATAGGGTACTGGGCTGCTCTGTAAGACAAAGACAAAAAAAAGCTAATAAAAACTAGAGCAGGGCCAGATTGAGGCATATATGGTTAAGTCCACACATTATAGTGCACAAGGACCAGGGTTCAAACCCACCTGCAGGGGGAATGCTTCGTAAGTGGTGAAGTATGGCTGCAGGTGTCTCTCTGTTTTTTTTTACCTATCTCTATGCTACCTTCCCTCTCAATTCCCCTCTGTCTCTATCAAATAATTAATAAATAATTTTTAAAAACTGGAGGTTGGGGGTATAAATGTTAATTGAGTGATTAAAACTCATTATACTGTAAGCTTCATTTCTCTTTTTAAAATAGAGATAGAGAAGGCAAATGGAGGGAGAGAGAGAAAGAGAGAAGAGACAAGAGAGGAGAGAGAGAGAGATACCACTACAAAAAGTATCCTTCAATATAATGAGAGCTGGGCTTGAACTTAAGTGCATACATGGCAAGTAACATTATTCCACTATTATTCCAGATGAGTTATTTCACTGGCTGAAGGTTCTTTTTTTATTTTTCTTCTTTTCCTCCAGGGTTTTTGCTGGGCCCAGAATCCACTGCTCCTGGAGGATTTTTTTTTTTTTTGGATAGGAGACAGAAATTGAGAGAGGAGGGGAAGAAGATGGAGAGTGGGAAAGTGGGAGAGAAAGATAAACACCTACAGACCAGATTCTCTGCTTTTTAAGCAACACCCCCCTCAGGTGGAGAGCTTGGGGCTCAAATTGGGATTCTTATTTTTAATGTCTTTATGGAGAAATTAATGTTTTACATTCGATGGTAAATGCAATAGTTTATACATGCATAACACTTTCCAGTTTTCCATACAACAATACAACTCCCACTAGGTCCTCTGTCATCCTTTTTGGACCTGTAGTCTCCACCCCCACTCCCACCCCAGAGTCTTTTACTTTCTTGCAATACACCAATTCCAATTCAGGTTCTACCTGTGTTTTCTCTTCTCATCTTGTTTTTCAGCTTCTGCCTGACAGTGAGGTCATCCCAAATTCATCCTTCTGTTTCTGACTTATTTCACTTAACATGATTTTTTCAAGCTTGAACCAAGACTGGCCGAAAATGGTGAAGCCACCGTTTTTAATGGCTGAGTAGTATTTCCAACTGGGATTCTTGTGTGGGTCCTTGAGCTTGGCATGATCTGACTACTACCTGGCCCCAGGCTTATTTTTTAAACCTAGGTGACATGCCTTTACTCAAGCTAGAAGGAGGTAGATACCTAAAAACAAACAAACAAAAAAAAACTAATTATAACATAAATTTGCTACCTAAATTTTGGTATCTTCATTCTTTTCCTGTTTGGAAATTGACTTTCAAAAAAGTTACATACAAAACCTAAATGCACCAATCACAGATAAAGAAATAGAAACTGTTATTAAGAATCTCCCCAACATTAAAAGTCCTGGACCAGATGGCTTCAAAACGAATTCTACAAAACCTTCAGGAAACAGTTAGTACCCATACTTCTTAAGTTTTTCCATAAGACTGAAGAAAGAGGAATACTTCCTTCCACCTTCTATGAAGCCAACATCACCCTGATACCAAAAGCAGATAGGGACACAACAAAAAAGGAAAACTACAGACCAATATCTCTGATGAACATAGATACCAAAATATTAAACAAGATCTTGGCCAACAGGGTACAACAGCACATCAAAAAAATTGTTCATCACGACCAAGTGGGATCCATCCCAGGAATGCAAGGCTGGTTCAACATCCATAAGTCAATCAATGTCATTCACCACATCAATAAAAGCAAAGCCAAAAACCACATGATTATCTCAATAGATGCAGAGAAAGCCTTTGATAAAATCCAACACCCATTCATGCTCAAAACCCTACAAAAGATGGAAATAGATGGGAAATTCCTCAAGATAGTGGAATCTATATATAGCAAACCTACAGCCAACATCATACTCAGTGGACAGAAGCTGAAAGCATTCCCCCTCAGATCGGGGACTAGACAGGGCTGTCCACCGTCAACGTTACTCTTCAACATAGTATTGGAAGTTCTTGCCATAGCAATCAGGCAAAGAAAGGAATCAAAGGAATACATATTGGAAGGGAAGAAGTCAAGCTCTCAGTATTTGCAGATGATATGATAGTATACATAGAAAAACCTAAAGAAGCCAGCAGAAAACTACTGGAAGTTATTAGGCAATATAGCAAGGTGTCAGGCTACAAAATCAATGTACAAAAATCAGTGGCATTTCTTTATGCAAACACTAAATCTGAAGAAGACATACAGAAATCACTCCCATTCACTGTTGCAGCAAAATCAATAAAATATCTAGGAATAAAGCTGACCAAAGAAGTGAAATACTTCTATACTGAAAACTATGAGCCACTATTCAAGGAAATAGTGATACCAAGAAATGGAAAGACATCCCATGCTCATGGATTGGAAGAATAAATATCATCAAGATGAATATTCTCCCCAGATCCATGTACAAATTTAATGCAATACCCATCAAAGTTCCACCAAACTTCTTTAAGAGAATATAACAAAAACTACAATCATTTATCTGGAAACAGGAAACTCCTAGAATTGCCAAAACCATCTTGAGGAAAAGAAACAGAAATGGAGGCATCACACTCCCAGATCTCAAACTTCATTATAAAGCCATCATAATCAAAACAGCATAGTATTAGAACAAAAATAGGCACACAGACCAGTGGAACAGAATTGAAAGGCCAGAAATAAGTCCCCACACCTATGGACATCTAATATTTGATAAGGGGCCCAATTTATTAAATGGAAGAAGGAGGCTCTCTTCAATAAATGGTGCTGGGAAAACTGGGTTGAAACATGCAGAAGAATGAAATTGAACCACCTTATCTCACCAGAAACAAAAATCAGCCAGGGGCCAGCCACAGCAGGTTATTAGGGTCAGCCTGAAGGAGGAGGGGCGTCGGTGAAGAATGAAGGATGAGAGACGAGTGAGTTGATGCTGAATCAAGCTCAAGCAGACATCTCTGTCTTACTTAAGCAGAACTTTATTTTTATAGTCTCATGAGGCTTAGATCATTCAAACAAAAATCACCAAGGTATTTGTCGTATGCTTTACATTGGTTTGTCCTAGCCCTCCCCCCGCCAAGAGAATTGGATCAGTCCTGTTAATTTCGCGGGCCTGCTTGGCCCCGCCCGAAGGAACCCCGAGAGAGGGTTCCTGAGTCCTAGAGTGCCAGAGTTCCTGGGTTCCTGAGTTCGAGAGTGCCAGAGTTGCAGAGGGTTCCCCAGTACGAGAGTTCCAGAGTTCCAGAGTAAGAGAGAGTTCCTGAGTCCGAGAGTTCCTGAGTTCGAGAGTTTCAGGGTTACAGAGTAAGAGAGAGTTCCACAGTGGAAGTTTCAGGGGGTTCCCCAGTACGAGAGTTCCAGAGTTCCAGAGTTGAAAAGTTCCTGAGTTCCAGAGTAAGAGAGAGTGCTTGCGCCGCCGCAAAGAGACAGCAGAGTTCTGTTTGGTGATTAGTTTGTCTTAGTTTGTGAATCGTTGTTCCTGAATAAAGAAATACAGCTTCCCTGCCCAGCCGTTGTCTCCGCATCTCTGTTACCCGCCCGCGAAGCCAACCCGGCCGGCAAGAGCCTCCGAAATTTTAACAACAGTATTGATTATTAAAACAAAAATCACCAAGGCTTTGATTATTGAAACAAAAATCACCAAGTAAGAACAGCACAGGTAGGGAACACCACCTGCTTTGTGGAACATTTACATTCCAGGGGCACTTTCTGCCCTAGAGATCAAATCACCGTTTCTATGTCTTTTGTTTTTCCTGTACCTGTGTGCTAGGCAAATGTCCTATTGATTAAGATTAATATACTACCTTTTATGCCATTCTTTTGGCCCTGTGCATCAGAAGACAATGGTTTATAGAAAGTTCAAGCTTGTTATGTTTCTAGGGGCCTTAAACAAATTGAGCAGCCCATTTTTCATAAAATCTGTTCCATTGTTTGATCAAGGAGCCTTGTTTTATTTTGTTCAAGTTAAACTCTCCAGCTAGAATCCATCGTCTGTGTATGCTCACTATATGACCTAGGTTCTTGTGTACTATTCCTGCATAAGGAGGTGGGAGCATAGTGGTGGATAGTAGATTAAAAGGCCCATTGTATCTAGGCAGGTACCATAACATTCCATTAATTATTTTTGTAATGTGGCCCCTCCACTGTTGGAACCATCAATCTTTTTCTATATTTTAGGGGGAATACTAAAGGAAGTGGTGTAGATAAAGGGGAAAACATTTTTTTCCTATTGGAACCTCCTGAAAAATTCTGCATTACTGAAAATTGCTTATTCCATTCTGTTCAATCTTACAGAGTGCAGTGCAGGCTTTGTCATTATTTTTGTCATTTGGTCAGGCTCTGAGCCTGGCCATAGGTAAATATTATTAAGACCACATAGAGCTTAATCATGACAAAAGGCGAGATGGTTTCAGTTTGGCCTGGAGAGTCCAGCCATGCTGAACTTCCTGCGAAGCTGGTACCCTGTCAAGCAGCTCGCATGGCAGCGCCTGTGCCAAGAATGAACTCCAAATGGACCAAAGACCTGGATGTTAGACCAGAAACAATCAAATACTTAGAGGAAAACATTGGTAAAACACTTTCCCACCTACACTTCAAGGACATCTTTGATGAAACAAACCCAATTGCCAGGAAGACTAAAGCAAAAACAACCCAGTGGGACTACATCAAATTGAAAAGCTTCTGCACAGCCAAAGAAACTATTAAACAAAGAGATCCCTCACAGAATGGGAGATGATATTCACATGCCATACATCAGACAAGAAACTAATCACCAAAATATACAAAGAGCTCAGCAAACTTAGCATCAAAAAAGCAAACAACCCCATCCAAAAATGGGCAGAGGATATGGACAGAACATTCACACCAGAGGAGATCCAAAAAGCTAACAAACTTATGAAAAACTGCTCCAGGTCACTGATTGTCAGAGAGATGCAAATAAAGACAACATTGAGATACCACCTCACTCCTGTGAGAATGGCATACATAAAAAAGGACAGCAGCAGCAAATGCTGGGGAGGCTGTAGGGACAGAGGAATCCTTTTGCACTGCTGGTGGGAACGTAAATTGATCCAGTCTCTGTGGTGAGCTGTCTGGAGAATTCTCACAAGGCTAGACACATGACCCAGTAATTCCTCTCCTGGGGATATACCCCAAGGACTCCATAACACCCAACCAAAAAGAGGTGTGTACTCCTATGTTCGTAGCAGCACAATTCATAATAGCTAAAACCTGGAAGCAACCCAGGTGCCCAACAACAGATGAGTGGCTGAGAAAGCTGTGGTATATATACACAATTGAATACTATGCAGCTACTAAGAACAATGAACTCAACTTCTCTGACCCATCTTGGTCAGAGCTAGAAGGAATTGTGTTAAGTGAGCTAAGTCAGAAAGATAAAGATGAGTATGGGATGATCCCACTCAACAGCAGAAGTTGAGAAAGAAGATCAGAAAGGGAAACTAAAGGCAGGATCTGACTACATTGAAAGTAGGGCAACAAAGTAAAAACCCTGTGGTAAGCAGGAGGGTGGACATGTGGCTTCCTGGGCCGGGGGTGAGTGGGGGGGTGGGGGTTGGTTGGAGTGATGGGACACAATATTTTGGTGATGGGAATGGTGTTTATGTACATACCTATTAAACTGTAGTCATATAAATCACTACTTAATTAATATGAGAGGGTAAAAATTGATTGTATGTCTAACAAAGGGACTTTTCAAAATTAACCCAATTACCAAATAATGTAATGATAACAGTAACTATCCATTGTCTTTTTGAACCCTAAGACAGGAGGAACCTCACATTTCCACTATAGAGTCTAAACTTACCCCAGTCCTGTGACCCTAGGGTAGGGCCCACTTTCCCGTATGCTTCTCCTAATTCTTATCAAATAATATTGCATCCACTGATTGCAACCTAATGAACGCAGCAAGTGCCACCCCAGCATGCTTCACTTCAGACTGTGTCCAGAGACTTCAGGTGTGGAACAACAACCCTTCAGCTTCATCACTCATGTGAGACCTTTCCTTTCATAGTATTCTTTACTTCCATCCCAGGTGGTTCACTTCCTAACAAAGTCCCAAAACCTAGATATAGACCAGGTTCCAGGGGATAGAGCATATGTTCACACGTATCCATAAACTAGGGCAAATATATACCTGAAAGCAGTAGTACACTACAGTCTGCAGTGAGTACCCACCCCCAACACTTCATCTCCACTATTCCAACCTTTGGGTCCATGATTGCTCAACAATATGTTTGGCTTTGTATGTTAACTCTCTTTTCAGCCACAAGGTTCCAGATGCTATCAGGATGCTGGCCAGGCTTCCCTGGACAGAAGACCCTACCAATGTGTCCTAGAGCTCCGCTTCCCCAGAGACTCACCCTACTAGGGAAAGAGAGAGGCAGACTGGGAGTATGGATTGACCAGTCAACGCCCATGTTCAGCGGGGAAACAATTACAGAAGCCAGACCTCCCACCTTCTGCAACCCACAACGACCCTGGGTCCATGCTCCCAGAGGGATAGAGAATAGAAAATCTATTAGGGAGGGGGTGGGATATGGAGATTGGGAAGCAGGAATTGTGTGGAGTTGTACCCCCCATCCTATGATTTTGTTAATGTCTCCTTTCTTAAATAAATAAATTAATTAAATAAAAAGAAAAAAAAGAAAATCTGCTCCAGGTCGCTGATTGTCAGAGAAATGTAAATTAAGACAACATTGAGATACCACTTCATTCCTGTGAGAATGGCATACATCAAAAAGAACAGTAGCAACAAATGGCTGGAGAGGCTGTGGGGACAGAGGAACCCTTTTACATTGCTGGTGGGAATGTGGGTACAGCCTCTGTGGAGAACAGTCTGGAAAACTCTCAGAAGGCTAGACATGGACCTTCCATATGATCCAGTAATTCCTCTCCTGGGGATATACCCCAAGGTCTCCATAACACCCAACCAAAAAGAGGTGTGTATTCCTATGTTCATAGCAGCACAATTCATAATAGCTAAGACCTGGAAGCAACCCAGGTGCCCAACAACAGATGAGTGGCTGAGAAAGCTGTGGTATATATACACAATGGAATACTATACAGCTATCAAGAACAGTGAACCCACCTTCTCTGACCCATCTTGAATAGAGCTAGAAGGAATTATGTTATGTGCTAAGTCAGAAAGATAAAGAAGAGTATGGGATGATCCCACTCATCATCAGAAGTTGAGAAAGAAGATCAGAAAGGGAAACTAAAAGCAGGATTTGACTAAATTGAAAGTAGGGCACCAAAGTAAAAACCCTGTGGTGAGGGGGAGGGTGGACATGCTGCTTCCTGGGCCGGTGGGGGGTGGGGGGTGTGGGTGAGATGGGACACAGTCTTTCGTTGGTAGGAGTGGTGTTTATGTACACTCCTATTAAAGTGTAGTCATATAAATCACTAGTTAATTAATATGAGATGGGGAAAATTGATTGTATGTCTTGAAGTTTTTAAAACACAGACTGAGTCTTTTTAATATATAGGCTGTGTATTTGATATGTGGACTCTCTCAAAAGCCTAGACCAAGTAGATCAGAAGCAACAGGTCACGCAGCTATATACAAGATACTGGGTACTATACAGCAAACCCTAACAAAAGGACTTTTCAAAGTTAACCCAATTACCAATAATGTGATGATAACATTAACTATTCATTGTCTTTTTCAACCCTAAGACAGCAGGAACCTCACATTTCCACTATAGAGCCTATATTTCCCCCAGTCCTGGAAACTTAGGATAGGGCCCACTTTCCCGCATGCCTTTCCCAGTTCATATCAAATAATATTGCATCTGCTGATCGCAACCTAATCAACGCAACAATTGCCACCTCAACATGCTTCACTTCAGACTGTGTCCAGAGACTTTAGCTGTGAAATGACTACCCTTCAGCTTCATTACTCGGGTGAGACCTTTCCTTTCATAGTATTCTCTAATTCCATCCCAGGTGGTTCACTTTCTAACAAAGTCCCAAAACCTAGATATACACCAGTTTCTGTGAGAGAGAGCATATGTTCACACATATCCATAAACTAGTGCAAAATATATACCTGAAAGCAGAAGTACACTAGAGTTTACAGTGAGTAGCACCCCCCCCCCAACACTTCATCTCCACTATTCCAACCTTTGGGTCCATGATTGCTCAACAACTTGTTTGGCTTTGTATGTTAACTCTCTTTTCAGCCACGAGGTTCCAGATGCCATCAGGATGCTGGCCAGGCTTCCCTGGACTGAAGAACCCACCAATGCGTCCTGGAGCTCCGCTTCCCCAGAGACCCACCCTACTAGGGAAAGAGAGAGGCAGACTGGGAGTATGGACCGACCAGTCAATGTCCATGTTCAGTAGGGAAGCAATTATAGACCTTCTACCTTCCGCAACCCACAACGACCCTGGGTCCATGTTCCCAGAGGGCTAGAGAATGGGAAAGCTATCAGGGGAGCAGATGGGATATGGAGACTGGGTGGTGGGAATTGTGTGGAGTTGTACCCCTCACACCCTATGGTGTTGTTAATGTATCCTTTCTTAAATAAAAAATAAATTAAAATAAATAAATAAATAAAATGTATTTGGGATCTTTATAGGGATAGCATTACATTTGTATGTGGCTCTGGGTAGTATATTCAATTTGATGATGTTAATTCTTCCAATCCATGAACATGGAATATCTTTCCACTTGTGTCTTTTTCAGTTTCCTTGAAAAGTGACTCATAATTTTCAGTATACAAGTTGTTCACTTCTTCAGTTAGGTTTATTCCTAGATATTTTATTGTTTTTGTTGCTATAGTAAAAGGAATTGCTTTCTAAATTTCAACTTCTTCTAACTTAGTGTTTGCATAGAGGAATGCCACTGACTTTTGAATGTTAATTTTGTAATCTGACACCTTTCTGTATTGCCTGATGATATCCAAAAGATAATTGCTGGATTCCTTAGGTTTTTCTATGTATATTATTATGTCATCTGCAAATAGGGAGAGTTTAACTTCTTCTCTTACGATCTGTATTTCTTTAATTCCTTGCTCCTGCCTGATTGCTATGGCAAGAACTTCTAACACTATGTTGAATAGTAATGGTGATAGTGGGCAGCCCTGTCTAGTACCTAATCTGAGGGGAAATGCTTCTTGTTTTTCAATATTGAGTATGATGTTTTCTGTAGGTTTGCTATATATATATATATATATATATATATATATATATATATATATATATATATATATATCCACTATCTTCAGGAATTTTCCATCTATTCCCATTTTTTGTAGTGTTTTGATCATAAAGGGGTGTTGCATTTTGTCAAAAGCTTTCTCTGCATCTAGTGATATGACCATGTGGTTTTTGCTCTTGCTTTTATTGATGTGGTGGGTCACGTTGATTTATTTACGTATATTAAACCAACCTTGCATCCCTGGGATAAAACCCACTTGGTCATGATGAACAATCTTTTTAATATACTGCTGTGTCCTGTTGGCTAGAATTTTGTTCAGTATTTTAGCATCTATGTTCATCAGAGATATTGGTCTGTAGTTTTCTTTTTTGGTTGTGTCCTTGTCTGCTTTTAGTAACAAAGTGATGTTGGCTTCATAGATGCTGGAAGGGAGTATTCCAGTGTCTTCAATCTTCTGGAAGACTTTTACAAGTAGAGGTATTAGTTCTTCTTTGAAAGTTTTTTAGAATTCATTTGTAAAGCCATCTGGTCCAGGATTTTAATTTTTGGGAAGATTTTTGATAACTGTTTCAATTTCATTAGTTGTGATAGGCCTGTTCATGTTATCTACTTCCTCTTTACGTAGTTTTGTAAGTTGGTAGGTATCTAGGCAATCGTCCATTTCTTTCAGGTTCTCTAGCATGATGGCATATACTTGTTCATAGACCTCCCATGTTATGTTGAATTTCTGCACTGTCTGTTGCAATATCTCCTCTTTCATTTACTATCAGATTTATTTGGGTCTTCTTCTTCTTTTTTTTTTTTTTTTGTGAGTCTGGCTAAAGGTTTGTTGATTTTGTTCAGTCTTTGGAGAACCAACATTTACTTTCGTTGATCTTTTGTATGGTTTCTTATTTTCAATGTTATTGATTTCTGCCCTAACTTTAGTGATTTCTGTCCTTCTGTTTGCTTTAGGGTTCCTTTGTTCTTCTTCTTCTAGGTCTTTAAGATGTGAAATTAGGCTATTTATTTTTGCTTCTTTCTTGTTTCCTAATGTGTGCTTGTATGGCTATGAACTTCCCTCTCAATACTGCCTTAGCTGTGTCCCAAATATTTTGATAGCTTGTGTCTTCATTTTTATTGAACTCTCGAAACATTTTGATTTCTTCCTTTATTTCCTCTTTGAACCAGTAGTTGTTAAGTAGTATACTGTTGAGCTTCTACATTTTGGGACTATTACTCATCTTTTGTTGGTTGTTAAGTGTTAGTTTCATTCCACTGTGGTCTGAGAAGATGCTTGGGATGATTTCAATACTCTTGAATTGGCTGATGCTGTCTTTGTGGCCTAACATATGGTCTATCCTTCAGAATGACCCATGTGGACTTGAGTAAAATATATATTCCAGTTTCTTGGGATGAATAACTCTGAAAATGTCCTATAGTTCTAGTTTATCTATCTCCTCATTTAGCTTCCTTATGTCTTTATTGATTTTCTGCCTGGATGATATGTCAAGTTTAGAGAGTGGGGTGTTGTAGTCCCCTACTATGACTGTATTGCTGTTAATATATTGCTGTAGTTCTTTCTGTAGATGTTTGATATATTTAGATGGCTTCTCATTGGGTACACAGATGTTAATAATTGTTAAGTCCTCTTGACTGACTGAACCTCTGAGCATTAAGTGGTATCAATTCTTATCTTTTTTAATTTTATCTATTTTAAAGTATATCGTGTCAGATATGAGAATAGCTGTTCCTGCCCTTTTTTGTGGGCCACTGGCCTGTATGATAGTTTCCCATCCTTTCACTTTGAGTCTGTGTTTGTCTTGTTGAGTTAGGTGGGTTTCCTGTATACAGCATATCATTGGGTTGTGTTTTCTGATTCATCTTTCTACTCTGTGTCTTTTAATAGGTAAATTCAGGCCACTGACATTTATTGATATCAAAGATTGAAGATATTTTAACGCCATCTTGTAGGGTTTTAGAATGTTCTGATATATGGCCTATTTATGGTGGTGTGACTGTTTATACAAGGCCTTTCAGAACTTCTTTCAGGGCAGGCTTGGTGATATTTGATTCCTTCAACTGTTGCTTGTCTGAGACTGTTTTATACCTCCATCTAGTCTGAACGACAGTCTAGCAGGATACAGTAGTCTTGGTTGAGAGCCTTTCTCATAGAGTACTGGACAGATATCGTGCCATTCTCTTCTGGCCTGTAGTGTTTTTGTGGAGAAGTCTGCTGCTAATCTTATGGGTTTTCCTCTGTAGGTGACTGTTTTTTCTCTTGCAGCCTTCAGGATCCTTTCTTTATCCTTA
This sequence comes from Erinaceus europaeus, assembly GCF_950295315.1. Classification (NCBI taxonomy): domain Eukaryota; kingdom Metazoa; phylum Chordata; class Mammalia; order Eulipotyphla; family Erinaceidae; genus Erinaceus; species Erinaceus europaeus. Next base: position 29,718,877 of record NC_080179.1, read on the forward strand.
TTCCTTTCAATTTTAAATATGATATGTCTTGGTGTCTTTAAGTCTGGGTTAATTCTGTTTGACACCCTCTGGGCTTCTTGAACCTTTATGTCTTTGATGTTGTCTAGACTAGAGAAGTTTTCAGCTCTTATGGCCTGAAGAATGCTTTCTTCCTCTCCCTTTCTTTCTTCCTCTGCTAAGCCAGTGATGTTTATATTGTTTCATTTGAAGTCATCCCATAGGTGTCTGTTGTTGTTTTCAGTAAATCTTAATCTCTTTTTGAGATCTCTTACTTCTTTGTTAGTTGTCTCTAATTCGTCCTCCATCTTGCTAATTCTGTCTTCAGCCTCATGGATTCTATTCTTGCTCCCCTCTACTGTTTTCTGGAGTTCATCTATTTTGTTACCCTGTTGTGATACTGTTTTGGCTTGTTCAGCTAGTTGTGTTCCTAGATCAGCTATTTCAGCTTTCAGTTCTCTAATAACATTGAGATAATTAGTGTTTTCTTCCAGAGTCTCATTTGTTGTTTCTGCATTTCTGATGACAATTCTTTCAAACCCTTTACTCACTCCTGTGATTATTTCCTTAGCTAGTGTTTGAATGTTGACCTCATTATTTTGTGCTTCACCCTTTCGGGGCTTTTATCTGGACTCTTGTCCTGGTTCATTTCTCCAATATTTCTTCTTGTTGGTTTAAGCATTTTATATATTATGCTATGAGGTCCCTCTCTCAGTACTTTTCAAATTACTGATCACTATTGCCTGGATTGACTTGTGTCTAAGTAAGGTAATTAAAGGATTCACAGTTGTGGAAGTTAAAAGTTGTTTCAATAGTATTTTAATCCCTGATTTGGAGCTCAGTGGCTTAAAAGCCTGTTTTGTGCTTTTCCTACCCTGTAGGCTATGGGAGCCTGAGGGCTTTTAGACTATAAGTAGGCTTCTTAGCTTAATCACTGACTCCTGACCAAGAGGTAAAGCAGGGTGTGGCAGAGATAATCCAGTGTTTATGCAAAGAGGCTTTCACAGCCCCACTGCTATGCCACAGATGTGTAGATCTCCTGAGTTTCCTGGTTAGTTCTCTGTCCCTTGGTGTCAGCACAGGGCCTCTCTGCAGCCACTGCAGATTCTGAGGGCAGTAGCAGTAGAAACTCACCATTGCATTTGGTGAGTCTTATGGGAGTCATCTTTTCCCTCAGTCGTCTTTTTGTTGTTCATGTATCATACTGGAGGTGATGTCTCAACTGGTAAACCACCGGACTGTTACTAGCCACTTAATCTCTCCCTAGGCTTCTCTCTGTCCATCAACCACATGTGTTTGTACTCACTGGTGATTTGGTGGGTTCCTGAAGTCTTTCTAGTCTTGTCTTGTTGCGGTCCCAGGTGGTCTCCTTTGGTATTCCTAGTTGATCCAGGAGAGGAGAGGAGAGAAACCTGCTGATGTTATATACTGCTGATGATCAATAGCCCTGCCTACTGTGACTTGACTTTTCTAAACCTCATTTCCTACTCAGTAAAGTGGGTTTTAGTGTAAGTTAAATAAAAGAGTGTACTAAAGCAGTTTGTATATAACTGTGGACAGACATGTTTATTGAAATTGAGGGATCAAGTGGACATTTGTAGCATTTTCTGGAGCAAATCTATATCTTAAAATATACACACACACAAAAAAGTAGAAAGTCCTATGTTGGCTCCACCCCAATCCTTAGACCCCTTACTTACCGCTTGTCCTTAAATAATTTGTTTTAACTTTTGCTTAAGAAATGTGTCCCTCTTTATCTTCCTATCTCCTACTAAAAAGATTATATCCTTGTATATCCTTTCAGAAGTTTTATATCACACTCTAGTATGATAGCTTATAGCTTCTCAGCCTTTTGGCTAAGAATGAATGTATAATATATAGCTGAATATGTTTTCTAGGAAAAAAGTCTAAATCAAAATCATTTCTTGGCAGACGTACAACTGCTATTACTAAATAGTTCTAGAGAGATGTCAGTAAATTAAGAATTTTGGTTATATCATTTCACCTAATAGGTTTACCAGAACATAGAGAGATTCCAAATTAAACTTTATATTTTACTTCTTGGGAAAATGTTTTGTGCTTTTACTATCTTAATTATTACCCTTATTTTTATAGTACTGTGTTATCTTGTCTTCTCTCCAGCTATTTCTCCTCTGCTTTCTGATGTTTTGTCCAAAAAAAAAAAAAAAACAACCAATAACTGTGTGTATTAAAAATGGAATCATGCAGGCACAAAGCCCTAGGGAAAACCATGGAGAAAACAAATGCTCTTTAATATTTATTTATTTGCATATTTATTTATTTATTTATTTTTAATCAGAACACTGCTCAATTTGGGCTTTTGGTGGTGCTGAGGATTGAATCTGGGACTTCAGAGCCTCAGGCATAAAAATATTTTTATAAATATTTATCTTTATTAATTTGCCTTCAGGTCTATTGCTAGGGCTCGGTGCCTGCACTATGAATCTACTGCTTCTGGAGACTATTTTATATCTTTTGTTGCCCTTGTTCTTTACCTTTGTTGTTATTATTATTGTTGCTATTGTTGTCATTGTTGCTGGATAGGACAGAGAGAAATCGAGAGAGGAAGGGAAGACAGGGTGGGTGGTGGAGGGGGAAGATAGACACCTGAAGACTTGCTTCACTGCTTGCTAGCGACCACCTCCCATCCCCACCCTCACCCTCATCCCCACCCCTGCAGGTGGGGAACTGGGGACTTGAACCGAGATCCTTTCCCCATTCCTTGTGCTTCGCACCATGTTCGCTTAACTGGCTGCACTACCGCCTGGCCCTGCATGAAAATATTTTACATAACCATGATGGTATCTCACCAGTCTTGCTTTTAAATCCTTACAGACCAAATGTATACTCTTCCAGCACTCTTATTTCATAGTATTTGAATAGACACATAGTTAATTTCTGAAAAGAAGTACCATTCTTGACAAAAATTACACTGGGATTAAAAATTACAAACTTGTACTATGTGTACTTTCTGATCCTGGGTTCATGCAGAAATCAACATATAGCAGAAGCATTTGGTTACTAAGGACAAACTCATCTTTAGGCTCATTCTCATGATTGGAAAAGAAACAAATATGTGGGGAGTCACGTGGTAGCACAGTGGGTTAAGCGCACATGGCGCAAAGCACAAGGACTGACAAAAGGATCCCGGTTCGAGCCCCCGGCTCCCCGCCTGCAGGGGCAGCTTCACAGGCAGTGAGGCAGGTCTGTAGGTGTCTATCTTTCTCTCCCCCTCTCTGTCTTCCCCTCCTCTCTCCATTTCTCTCTGTCCTGTCCAACAACAACGATAATAACTACAACAATAAAACAACAAGGCAAAAAAACGGAATAAGTAAATTAAAAAAAAATAAATGGAGCACACTTAAGTTCTACCTCAAATAGGATGGACAATAGTTCCTGACCCATAAAATCAATGAAAAATTTTGATGTCTTTATTTCTAGTCAGTCTCATTTTTCTCTTCCTATTTATTGCCACCAGGATTTTGCCATGGCTTTATACCAGCATGATCCCACTATTCCCAGTGGAGTTTTCTCTTTTCTTCTTTTTTCCAGATAGATAGTAAAAGACAGTGAGGGAGATAGAAGCAGTGAGTGATGAGGCAGCACTGCTATACCACTTGTGAAACTTCCCTTTGCATGAAGTTTCTATGTGTTGAGTGGGGCCTTGAGCCTGAATATCTGTGAATGGTAAAGTTTGTGTTCTACCAGATAAGCTGTCTCCCAGCCTCCCTAGTCCCATTTTTACTTAAAAGAGTTTAAACCAGCCCTAGTCATGGAATCCTGGGATTCCCACACAGACATGATCCCTCTAACAGATCCCTGTCTCCACTATTATTGGTCAACTCCATCAGGAACAACATTGTGGGCCCCTACAGTGTTGTGACCCCAACAGGAGTTTGGAAATATTAGCATACGAATGACGCCAGCCTTTGGGGGAAACATGTGGAGAAGGGAATGTATAAAAGGCATAGGCTCCTAAGCTGAATATGGGCCCCAGATCAGATCAGATCAGATACATGGGGTTTGCAGTCAACAATATTTATACAACTTCCCCATATTTGGGAGCTACTCTCTTCCCTGATCCAGCTTTCTGGTCCTTTTTCCATGACATCATCTCCACAGACAATAACTTGGATCCACCTGCATATCAGATTTCAGGCTCAGGGAAAAAGAAAGAAAGAAAGAAAACTAGTATGGCCACAGGCCCTTTGGAATATAACTGAAATACGCCTACTATCTATCTACAAAACATAGGACCCCCCCCCAACTCTTCATCTGCACTCTTCTATCCTTTAGGTTCATGATTGATCAGCAATTTGTTTGGCTTTGTATGTTAACTCTCTTTTCAGCCACCAGATGCTAGCATGATGCCGACCAGACTTCCCAGGACAGACAACCCCACCAATGTGTCCTGGAGCTCTGACTCCCCAGAACCCTGCCCACTAGGGAAAGAGAGAGGCAGGCTGGGAATATGGATTGACCTGTCAATGCCCTTGTTCAGCGGGAAGCAATTGCAGAAACCAAACCTTCCACTTTCTGCACCCCATAATGACCTTGGGTCCATAATCCTACAGGGTTAAAGAATAGGAAAGCTATAAAGGGAGGCGATGGGATATGGAGTTTTGGTGATGGGAATTGTGTGGAGTTGTACCCCTCTTATCCTATGGTTTTGTCAGTGTTTCCTTTTTATAAATAAATAAATAAATAAAAAGGTACGGACTTGGAGCAGGCCTCTCTCTTTGGCTACTGCTTCTTCTCCTGGTCAGAAGCATCTTGGAGGAGGTGCTCCAGGTATCCTCCATGGCCGCTTCTTCTGAGAACTGAACATGTGTGACTGGTAGCTGGTAAACTCTATAAGACTCCTTCAGTAATCAACAACCTTTACCTCAGCTGATAATTGTTTATCTTGTGGGACTAAACTTTTGATAACTATACTTAGACTTTATGGACCTACCGTACTCTTAACTCCTGATGATAATTGCTTATTTTGCCTTTTATCTGTTTCACCCTAATAAAACCTTCTATTGTTTAAACCTGTTCTCAGCTCCCCGCTGTGAATTCTTAATTGCCAAATCTCTAATTAACCCCTTTAAGTTAAAGTTTCAACATATAGGACCTTGCACTCTATGAGGGTCAACAATGGTAAGGACAGTCCCATTCTCTGAAGGTATGTTGGGCCAACATACTTTACCACTCAAGGATGATGAATCCTGAAATTAGTGCAGCCTAGAATGTTCCTAGCTATGACCACAGAATGAAAGCTCAGACCTACAAGAATGCAGAGGTAACACAGGCTACTGAGACAAATATGGGCCCCAGATCAAATTGATGCAGTTTACAGTTAATAATATTTATATACTTTTCCCATATTTGGAAACTACTTACTCTCTTCCCTGATCCAGCTTTCTAGTCCTATATCCAATTCTGACACCATCTCCCCAGAAAATACCTTGGGTCCACCTGCATGTTACCTGTTAGGCTCAGGCAAAAATTAGTAAAGTCATGGTCTCCTTAGAATATACCTAAAATACACCTATTAGTTTTTTCTAAAATGGAGGTTCCAAATAGCAGCTGCTATATCCTTACCTTTAGGTTCCTGATTGTTCACTAATTTGTTTTGCTTTATATCTTAATGATTTTTCAGTCACCAGGTTCCAGATGCTACGATGACACCAACCTGACTACCCTGGGCAGATGACCTCACCAAAGTGTCCTGGAACCCTACCTCCCCCACCTAGTGCCCTGCCCCACTAGGGAAAGAGAGAGACAGGCTGGGAGTGTGGATTGACCTGCCAACACCCATATTCAGTGGAGAAACAATTACAGAAGCCAGACCTTCCACTTTCTGCACCCTATAATGATCCTGAGTCCATGTTGCCAGAGGGATAAAGAATAGAAAGTCTTTGGGATCTTGAGGTGGCACACATGGTTGAACTCATGTTACAGTGCACAAGGACATGGGTTTGAGCCCCTGGTCCCCACCTGCAGAGAGAAAACTGCAAGTGGTGAAGTAGTGCTGCAGGTGTCTCTCTGTCTGTTTCCTCCTCTGTCTCCCCCTTCCTCTCAACTTCTGGCTGTCTGTATCCAATAACTAACTAACTAAATAAATAAATATAATAAAAAAATAAAATAAGGATAGGAAAGCTTTCAAGAGACAGGATGGTGCCGGACTGGCTTTGCGGGCCGGAGACAGAGACCACCAGGGACTCATGGCTGAGCTGAGAAGCAGTATCTCTTTATTGACGAGCAAGGATGCGGTTCAAAAAACTAATCTCTTCTAATCACAACATAATTCTGTCCTGCATCTCTCTCCTCCTGCGGAAGAGTCAGGAAGAAAGGAAATACGTATGACAGGGGGTGGGGAGAAGGAAAAAGCACGAACCAGCGAGGACTAAACCAAATGTCCTGGAGGCGGGGGGGGGGGGTGTGGAGACCAAACCAATGTCCTGAAGGCAGGGGGGTGCCCAGCCAACAGTGGACATGCAAACAGAACACATCACAAGCAACACAAGCGAACCCAATGTGATGATAAAAACAGAAGGTCTCACAAGCAGAATCCAGAAGCATACCAACAGGATGGGATACAAAGCTCTAGTGGTGGGAAATGTATAGAATCATACCCCTCTTATCCTCTGGTTTTGTCAATATTTTCATTTTATAAATACATTTTTTTTTAAAAAGAATTTGAACCACTGAGAGTTTTCCAGAAGTTTCAGGTTGAAAAACCTAATCTTCCAAATGGGAGAAAAAGCTAAACTAAATAAACAAGTTTTGGTCTTGTACTTTTTCCCTTCTCACTAATAGTTACACTTAAATTTTTCCTTCACAGAACCTGTCAAATGAGTCTCTCATGAACGTTTAATCTAAGCTGCAATCCTATATGGTACTCAAACATGTCACATGTCAACCCCTTTTTAATTGCTAAAGCAAATTGTGTTTATGTTAATTATACCCTAATCATTTACTTTGGGATCAGATGAGATTGGGCTTGTTCAGAGTGGTATGGCCATAGACACCCTGATCATTTACTAAGGTCACTTTCTCTTTAAACATAAAATTTTGGAAACAACCCACTGAAAACTTACTTGTGAACTTGGGACTTTGGCATGCTGAGGAAGAATTTTTGAGAACACGCTGTATAATTCCAAAGAAGGCCATCAGTCTCAGAGGACTATGCAGGAACAGTTCATTTGGAGTCTGAGTGAAAACTTTCTTCTTGGACATTTAGATTTCATAATCACATAGAGATGCCTACAAGAACATAACATAACTTTGATATTGTGCTTAGTGATTGATTCTGTTTATATATAATGTTTAATAACTGATTCAATTTATAAAGAATTAGCCTCACAATCTCAGAGGAGCAGAACTCTTTTGAAACCCTGTAGCTGTATTTCCCTGCAGCTGTATTTCCCTGCCAGTAAGTACTTAGTGACTCATTTATCCTTAACAAAGTTTTCCTAAGACTGAGATTCAGAGAGAAGTGTCTGGAGAACGTCTGAGGGTAAGTTGACAAGTCACTGTCCTCCTCTTTACTGGAGAAAGCCTCCAATAGTAGTTGGACCAGTTGACTAAAGCAAACAATAGATTCCTGTGATGTTTACTTATTACTTTTCATGAGCAATCCATGAGAAGTCATCACGAAATTGTCTTAATCTGGTTTTGAACATTAAAAATCTTCCAAAGCAGAAAACCATTAGTGGAAGGGTTAAAATATAATACATTAGTGGTTGTGTTTATGTGAAACCCAGAATTCCATTGATCCAGCCAGAACTGAGGGAAAGAAAAAAAGCTACCTTTCATATGTGTGTGTATTTTTAAGAATTCTTCAGTCAACCATTTTACTGATCTATTACATTGTCTACTTGCTTTGGAGCTATGTAGATTTAGCCAAGATGAAATTTTACATAGACTTACTTGTTTTTTCAATATATATATATATATATATATATATTTATAAATTACAAGGTGTTCTATTCCCTTCAAAGATAATGAGAGGGAAGCAAAAATATCACTTTTATACAGCTACTTCCATTCTTCCTAAGGTCTGCTAGTAAATTATTCTTACTAATCCTTCCATATTTCTGGCCTGTGCATACACACCTAACCCATAATAAATTTCACCAGATGGCATTTTATTTCTTTTAGTAAAGCAGGCATGGGCTTAGACAGTTGAATTTTTAAACTTCTGTATTTACTGAATGTGCATATGGTGCTATATGGACAAAGAAACCGTGCAGAAAGAAAAACATTTCTGTCTACAGTACCTCATAATCTCCCAGAGGAAGAAAAAGTAGTTATGTGGTACAAAATTGTATGTGAATTTAATTTTCTCCTTTCCACTAAAAATTAGAGAGATGTATATTATACATACCTGGAAATCTGCATTATAATAAATTCTTCTTCTGGTTGCAAGTACAGCAAGGCTGTACAAAAGCTAGTAGCTTACAAAACAGATACATGAGTGATTTCTAGAACAAAATGAAGTATAAACCTGAATTTGTAAAAACAAAAATAATAGTGAATAAGCAAAAATCTCTGCATTAGCAGATGTTGGTGTAGAATTTATAAGGATGAGAAGGCTATAAAACCTCCCCTGAGCTTCTCACAGTTCAGTTCAAGGCCAAGAACGCCCCTAAAATCTGTTTTCAATTTTACAGAAATCTTTTGAAATTTGGCACAGTATTCAAAAGTCCGTGGAAAGAAAAAAAAAATTAAAAAAAAAAACTTGTCCTAGCTTCAGCTTCCAACTGAGAAAACAGACTTGCTTCTTTTCAACAGTTTTCACAGATCCAGTGACCCAAGTTCTGAAGTCAGAATTAGCTAACTTTTAAAGACATCTGGAAAAATGAAGGTTAGTATATGAAGTCCCAGGTATTACTAAAGAATGAACTTACTGAATTGAGTGCGATCAGAATTTTCTCTTTAGAAGGTAAGGGTTTTAAATAAGTATTTACTTCCCAGAATGGGCTGGGATGAGAAAATTGTTCTAAATATACTATAGAAAGATTTGTTCTTGCAAAATTGGAAAAAGTCCAGCAATTTTAACCAGATGAGTGGAATACAATCAAAACCTTTGTGAGTAAGGAGAAATAAGACTAAGGTGTAAACAAAAGCTTGCCATTTCTATTCTTTAGCAGATACTGTGTTTATATCAAATTTTCTTTCCTTTATGTAGACATGGCAAAAAATTGTTTTTGGAATTTCTATCTCTGCTGTGCTTGCTTTATTGGTGATGTGTCTTGTCTTGCGTCCTTCAAAAGGTAAGAATTTTCTCTGTCTAGAAAAACTTGAAAAATGCACTGTAAATGGCCACAAGTGATTGAATGTTTAAGTAATTGTTTTCAAAAGTAAGTCTTATTTCTAAGAAGATGTCCCAATGTATCCCAAGATACATAGTTTTGCAATCAGAAATACTAAGGAATTTAAAACAAGGGAAAGAAGAGACTTATGATGCTACTTCAGCAATAGAAAAATCCTAAGCACTATTCTTTATCACCCCACATCCCACTAAAATGTGTTAAATTACAAAATTTGAAAGGCCTTTAAAGAATATATATATACATGTGTGTGTGTGTGTGTGTGTGTGTGTGTGTGTGTGTGTGTGTATTAACTATCACTGCTTTTCATTACTGGTTTGCCACATGAAAAAATAAAGATGAGTAAGAAAAGAAAAGTTAGAACTCAAGAAGTTTTTATTGAGTCCAAAAAGTTAGGGAGGCAGTGAAAAATAGAAGATGGGAATAAATGTACAGGAAAAAGTGAAATTGTATTTCTCAATGCAGTAACAATGGACAATAAAACTAGAATACTAAATATTATTAAACAAGTGTTATGATGATTGACAAATGGGTTGTTTTTTTAAAAGCTTAGGAAATTAAAACTGATTTCATATTGCTTGAAGTTTGACGATACTGTGCATTATTTGGATTGGCTTGAATTTCAATTAAGATAATAAATAATTCATTGAAATGATGGGACTAGTTTTCTAAGAAGCTATATAGAGATAGTCAAGTCTAAAACGGCAAACAAAAGTGCAATACTAGTAGATTTTCTTGCTTGCATCTAGGGTAAGGGATAAAGTTTGTAACCACAGTTACTAAAAATTTATGCTAGCAAAGATGGAAATGTCCATGCTTAAAAATTGACTGATAACAAAAGAGATCAATGACAAGCCTTTAACTAAAGAGTGTATGAGTCTGAATGACTTGTTGCTTTAAAAATATTAATATAAATGAATGAAACTGGAGAGGATTATGTGAAGTGAAATCACTTAAAAGGACAATATTTGTGAGACATAAAGAAAAAATTCAAAAAGAAACAAGCTCTTAGATGATGACTGCACATTTGGGGTGGCCAAAAGTGGAAGGGGAGTATGGGTTATCAGTGTGGAAGGGCTCAGACAGACTTGAATGGAGAGTCATTGGTACTTTGGTTGTGGTAGACATGCTGTAGGTCAAGAAGATGTATGAAATTGTATTCCAAAGCATGAAGATTTGTAAGCCAACATTACCTCAATCAAAATTCAAAAGTTGAGGAAATATAAAATATGAAAACATATTTTGAAAAATTAAAACTTACTGGGATTTTAACAAAATTACAATGAAGTGGTTAACCAATAAGTTGAAGGCAATGTAATTGTTCCCTTCAGAATCTTTGGAATCTTCAATCCTGTCTCTCATTTCCTTCTAATACATGATTTTTCCTGGGCTATTGAAATGTGTTGTGTGCATTCTTATTTTTTTTAGTATTTGTTAATTATCCTCCTACCTTTACAGTTTTGGGAAATATTTTCCTCAGAATAACTGTCAGGTAGTAGATTAGGCACTATTGACACATTGACTACTAATCCATTCAACATTCATTTCTAATTTTGAAAGAATTTACCAGCACTTAAAAAATTTGCATGTTGCTTCCTCATAAATACAAATTATGAAAGCAGGGTTGAGCAGCGGTGCACTGAATTAGGTGCCCCATGTTCAAGGACCTAGGTTAAAGTCCTGCCTCCACCTGCAGGGAAGAAGCTTCAAGTGTGGTAAAGCAGTGCTGCAGGCATCTCTCTCTCTCGCTTTCTCTCTCTCTCTCTTTCTCTGTCTTTCTTCTCTCAATTTCTCTCTATCCTACAAATAAAATAATAAACAAATCATTTTATGTTGTACAAAAGCTTATGGATTTTATTGTAAAGCCATCTCAGTGACCAGAGACAAGAATGAAATTTGACTCATAATTGTAAGAAATGCATAGTTGTTTACTAAGACACATATAAGGAAATATATAAACACACACTGATATTTTTGCAATTATATATAACCCCAAATCTTATTCTCTTCCCAAGTGTAGACAAACATAGTGTACACATCCATTTATGTTATAAAAGTCCTTGCCATTTGTAGTATAATTTTCCATCTCAAACAGGATAATTCTCAGAGCAAAGTGATTTTTCTGATAAAGTAAAATAGTCAATCTATCTTTAAGTTAAATTTAAACAAATTACTCAGAAACAGAAAAACCACAGCAAAGATGAGAACTACATATGTATTTTTCTGTAATCCTGTTATTTCTGTCTTAAATTTGCCGAAGGATTTCTCAAATGTCATTTGAAAATTATACACAGCTCTAACATTCCCCTTACTTTCCTAAGCAGAACCTGGATAAAGTCCCTCTCCTCTCAAATCAATGATAGAGGTAAGCCTGACTTGAGATGTGTCCTTGGACTTGCACTCTCACATCATTACCAGGTTGGAACTTCATGTACCTTTCCACTCTCGCATCACCCTAGTATCTGATATGACTAAGACCTGAGGTTGCAAGGACAAAGATGGCAAAAAATATGGGAATAAACAGAAACATCAAAGCTAAGTAAGCTTCTTCTACTTAGCCTTCTTCTCATACTTCCTCAGAAATTCTGTTGCTTCATATTGTCCTGTGGTGTTCTCATATCCTTAGCTGTAGATTTGTGTGCCAGTATAACAACAGTATTCCTTTCAGAAACTTAAAGATTCACTTAAGAAATATTAATTAAAGGGAGTCTGGCGGTAGCACAGCGGGTTAAGCATAGGTGGCGCAAAGTGCAAGGACCAGCTTAAAAATCCCAGTTCGAGCCCCTGGCTCCCCACCTGCAGGGGCGTCTCTTCACAAGCAGTGAAGCAGGTCTGCAGTGTCTTTCTCTCCCCCTCTGCCTTGCCCTCCTCTCTCCGTTTCTCTCTGTCCTATCCGACAGTGATGACATTAACAACAATAACTACAACAATAAAAAAACAAGGGCAACAAAAGGGAATAAATAAATATTTTTAAAAATAAATATTAATTCACTTATTTACAGATAAGTGAATTAATATTAATTGCTTAATTAATCAATATTAATTGATTAATTGCTGTCATTTAGTTAAGCAGCAAATATGCAGCAGTCTAGATGTCCCTCTTTAAGACAGGGTAATAATCCAATATAGGCTACATGTTCATCATAACCAATGTACTATAAAGGCTTCTGTCATTTCCTTCCAGGTCTAAATAAAATAAGAAAAAGAATACTTTTCCAAGAAGAGAGAGAGTTCCAGAAACACTCACCTAAAGATTAAAAGAACTTGGAAGAAATAATCAGGATTTCAAAAGGAAACAGAAAAATGTAGTGGTGAAATGAAAAGGTTAATTTAGCGCAGTCACATAATAATGAAAACAACAAGTTGAAGCTTTAAAATTTTTTATTTTAATTTTCCCTACATAAGAAAAAGAAATGATTTCTGCCCTTGAGTTTTAATAGGTGCTTTTCTAGCCTCAGTATATCCTCTTTCAACTAATTCATTTTCTCCTGACTTTATTTTTTCCCCCAAACATCACCCCTTCCTATGTAAAGATAAAACAAGGCCAAGATGGAAACTTAGCTCCCTACCTTTTTCTTCTTTGTCCAAGTCCAAAGAAGTACAAAGATACTCTTTATTCAGATTTATAGAAGGAAAAAGTAAAAATAGTAAATAGCAGAGAGGAAAAAGTAGAATTAGAAAGTGACAAATGATCCAGAATTTCACAAGTAAATTTTATTTATTTAGTTTCATGATTTATAGTTTTGAAATATGACTTCTATGAAAAGAAATGCGTGAGCTATCTCTATAAATTCTGTTCGGCATAGAATTCTATATGAAACTGAGATAGCATTCAATAAATATTAGTCATTATGTTTCCAAAATTTTTGCACTCATTCTTTTTTTTTTCTTTTTCTTTTGCCACCGTGATTATTGCTGGGGCCTGGTGCCAGCACTATAAACCCCCTGCTCCTGGAGATCATTTTTTTCTTTTTAACTTTTCTCTCTCTCTCTCTCTCTCTTCCTCCCTTCATTTTACTTTTTTTTTTTTTCTATTTTATTGACTATGACAGAGAGAAACTAAGAGGGGAGGGTAGTCTAGAGAGGGATAGAGAAAACTAGACAGACACTTGCATCCCTTCTTCACTTCACTTCTCCTAAGTGCTCATCCTGCAGGTGGGGAACAGGGGCTTAAACCCAGTCCTTGTGCAAGGCAATATGTGACTTTAACTGAGTGCAGCACTGCCCGCCCCCTCTTTATTTTGCTTAATACAAATTTATTTTTGGTATGCTGAGTTTGAACCCTGGGCTTCATAACAAACGAAGTACTCTATCCCAGAGTCACATCCCCAAATATTTTTTCTAAAATTTCTAGCTACTTAATAAGTGATAGGTAGCACTGTGCATGTGTGTATACGTGTATTTCTCTACTCTAATACACACACACACACACATACACACACACACACACACACACAAAGATGACAACTAAGCCTGTATAAATGGTATATTTTAATTTCATTAATAATATTTTTACTTCTGAAAGTAGAATGTTAATACTTTTCCAGAACTTTTGGTATGTAAAACACTCATCCAAATACATTGGCAACTCTGGGCCAAGAAACAGGAGAGAAGAAAGGAAAAGGAAAAATACAGTTGAAGAGACTGGAGACAGAATAAAGCTGAGTGAAAGATGAGAAAGAGTGGCATGGTGTAGAGAAATAATAAATTGCTCTAGCAGTGGTTTTCTTGCCTTTCTGTGAAAAGAATCGCTTGTTCTAATTTCCTTTTCCTCCAAGTTCTCTTAATGATTTTTAAGCATTTTTCCCATTATTGTTGTTGTTTGGGGCATGAAATTTCTATACATATTTACAATAGTTGCCAAATTTTGAAAATCAGAATATTCCATATAAAGATTTAGATTTTTGGCTTCTCTATAAATGTTAAATCTAGTAACACTGGGCCCATGGTGACAGATGGTTGAGAAGTAGTTGTCTTCAGATGGGCAGTGCTCCTCTAGCTTTCCAGAGGCCTCAATGCTCTCTATTCCATTATTTTGTAAGATACTATATTTGTTTGTAATACCTGCCTGATTCCTATAAACATATGGATTTTTAAACCTTGAACTGAAGGAAGCATAGAATTCTTTCTGGGATTAAAATAGAAATCTATTGAATAAACAATTGAGATCAGCATCTTATGGCCTTTGGAGATCTCTTCACAAGCAGAAGAGAAGGCCATAGTGCATAGGTAGCCAAATTGTCTTTACTTATCTGAGAGATGCGCAGGTTAGGTCCACGTGGGCGCCATTTGTTGTTAAAATTCGGCGGCTCTAGCCGGCGGGGCTAGCTTCACGGGCGGGTAACAGAGACGCGGAGACAACGGCTGGGCAGGGAAGCTGTATTTCTTTATTCAGGAACAACGATTCATAAACTAAGACAAACTAATCACCAAACAGAACTCTGCTGTCTCTTTGCGGTGGCACAAGCACTCTCTCTTCCTCTGCAACTCAGGAACCCTGGAACTCAGGAACCCTCTGAACTCTGTCACTCTGGAACTCTGGCGGGTTTCCTAGGGGCGGGGCCAAGCGGCCTGCGAAATTAACAGGACTGATCTAATTCTCTTGGCGGGGGAGAACTAGAACCCAATGTAAAGCATACAACAATTCCCCCTTTTCTTTTAACTAAATGGCTACAGTATCCAGGGTGTGGGGTGAACAGAAACATATATCATACAGGCATTTTTAAAAAAGAAACTGGCACAAACATGGAGAAATATGTAAGCAAGTAACAAGAACCAGCGTGCTGTTAAGGGAAGGCCTGAGGGGGCCATATCTGCCTCTGTGGGCTAAACTTTATCAGCTTAAAAAAAAACATTTCTTGCCTCTGGGGGGCGTACCTGTCTCGACAGACATTTGTATGGGGGTGGGGAACGGCCTAGAGTCCCAAAGGCAGCTGGCTGCAATTTACTTACTATGAAACAAAACTTGTTATTAGCATATTTCTAAAAGAGAAGGAACTTGAGACTTTTACATATCAACAACGTCTTTTAACCTTTTGTTACACCCATTCAAGATGGAGTCACGTTGTACTCAGGAAAGGAAACCTCAGGCATGAGAATAATTAGCATAGCCATTGTGCGATCTACCATTTCTAATAGAGAAGGTAATGGAGAGTTTTACACATCAACAAGTCTATTTAACCTTTTGTTTAGACCAACTTAGTTAAAATATATTGATTGTTAACTAATTTTTACCTCAGACTTTAAATGTAAGTTAATTTTATCTTTATGAGAATTACGTTGAAAACCTTTTTCATTTAACTTTGACTAGTAAGAATTTAGCCTTAAAGTTACTGTTTACCAAACTTTAAACATACACATAAACATGGTCATTAATATACAAGGAGAGAAACCTTTGTTATGAAGACATGTCATTTTAAACACGAATTTAAATCCGTACTGTCTTAGTTGTTGGGGGGGGGGGTTCACCATCTGGAGGTGGCTTCCCGTGCAGCTTTACTTCTTGGAATTGCAGGTTGCGATCTCTGCACAAATCTCTGCGTACTCCAGCTTGTCTGCCTTCAGACCGGACCAGCAGCTGGAGATCTCGTGTGCCCAGTTTCGGCAGGGAGTCCGGGGGTCCAGGAGGTCCGGGATTGTTCCAGAATTTATAGAAAGAGGGCAGGCGGGCCAGCATTGTAAAAGGCGTGGGCTTAGGTGCCCAGGAGTGGCGGCCATGATAGGCCACCGTGGCCCTGCCCCATGGCCCTGCCATGTCTGCTGCCCTGCTCGCAGTGGCTGAGCAGCGTGGAGGGATCACGCGTCCAGTGCCCTGCGCCACGCGGTGGAGAGCCAGCTCCTGTGGGCTGGCCTCGGGCTCTTGCGTGTTGGCATCGGGCTCTTGCGGGTCTTGTGTGCTGGCGTCGGCATCCTGCGGGCTGCGGGGCTGCGGGGCTGCGGGGCTGCAGGCGCGGGGTTGTCTGGGCGCAGCTGGCTGGCTGGCTGTTTAACCAGGTGGAAACCAGCTCCGCGCCTCGCCTCTTGCCCGCTGGCTATTCCCGTTGGCTGTTCTGAGTTCACCCGAGCGAGTGGAAACCACAGAGTGGTCCAGAGATAAATGTTCCAGAAACAGCAAAACAGTCTCGTGAAGAAAGAGCAGAGGCCTTTGGATATCTCTTCACAAGCAGAAGAGAGGCCATAGTGCATAGGTAGCCAAATTGTCTTTACTTATCTGAGAGATGCGCAGGTTAGGTCCACGTGGGCACCATTTGTTGTTAAAATTCGGGGGCTCTAGCCGGTGGGGCTAGCTTCACGGGTGGGTAACAGAGACATGGAGACAACGGCTGGGCAGGGAAGCTGTATTTCTTTATTCAGGAACAACGATTCATAAACTAAGACAAACTAATCACCAAACAGAACTCTGCAGTCTCTTTGCTGCGGCGCAAGCACTCTCTCTCACTCTGGAACTCAGGAACCCTCTGAACTCTGTCACTCTGGAACTCTGGCGGGGTTCCTAGGGCCGGGGCCAAGAGGCCCGCGAAATAACAGGACTGATCTAATTCTCTTGGCAGGGGAGAACTAGAACCCAATGTAAAGCATACAACACATATGGATTTTTAAACTTTGAACTGAAGGAAGCATAGAATTCTTTCTGGGATTAAAATAGAAATCTATTGAATAAACAATTGAGATCAACATCTTATGGCTAATGCCCAGGCCACTGTGTGTCCTAGACCTTAGTGATTTGCCCTATAAGTGTTTGTTGAGCACCTTTCAAATACCGGGAACTGTTCTAAGGTGTAAATGGCAAGATGCTTACCCTTAACTAAAGATAGTCTGATTAAAAAAACAAAGTTAATACAGTATTTCAAATTCTTAAGGAGAATAGTCAAATAAGTACAGTGGTAGATATCAGGGACTGCCATCATAAAATAACACTGATTGAGTGACATAGAAAAAAAATTATTTTTTTCTCATAGTAGTGAAGTGTGGAAATACAAGATCCAAGATCAAAGTGTAGACGTATGTGGTCTCTGGAGCAAAGCCATCTCCTTCTCAATGTCTTTACAACTTAAAAGAATAAACGTGACCACAGGCCCAAGGAAAGCTGTAATGGCTTGAACATTCAGCTGAAATCCATAATGTGCCAAGTGTGATGCACCCTATCTATGTGCTTCTAGAGTGATTCTCTGTTTCTCTCTTCCTCTCTTTCTCTCTCTCTCGTAGACTTGTAGAAGACTGCCTCTTTATTGTGTCCTCACGTTTTCTTTTTCTTTTTTCTTTTTTCTTGCCTCCGAAGTTATTGCTGGATCTTGGTACCGGAATTACAAATCCACCACTCCTGGTGGCCATTGCTTTACTTTTATTGGACAGGACTGAGAGAAATTGAGAGGAGAGGGGTAGATAGAGAGGGAGAGAGAAAGATGGACATCTGTAGACCTGCTTCATCCCTTGTGAAACAACCTCTCTGCAGGTGGTGAGCCAGGGACTCGAACCCGGATCCTTGTACAGGTCCTTACACTAATAACTATGTGCTCTTAACCCAGTGCACCATCACCCAGCCACCCAGCCTCCAGTTCCCTACTTTTTTTTTTATTCTGTGTACATGTTCACTCTCAGTGTCTCACCCCTCATTTTAGGGCACCAGGTATATTGGACTAGGACTTTGTCATTATGATTTTATATAACCTTAAATACCTCTCTATTTCTAAACAAAGTCACACTGAGTGTTAGCACATTAGTTTGTAAATTTGAGACATAAGTTAGAAGGAGGAGATTCAGTCCATAATAAAGGTAGTCAATGAAGTTTTCTCTGAGACTGTAGTTAAACTGTGATCATAGGATGTCTTAACAAGGAGGACAAATCTGCTATGCAGAAAAGGGTACAAAGACCCTGAAATCGGAAAGGTTGGGGTAAAGGTCAAGGATGCAAAAGAAATTTGATATATGTAATGTCAAAATTATGTAGATAATTAACATAGAAAAAATATATATACATACATACTGACCACTTTCTTAGCTTAAATGGTGACATATAACTTAATTAAGATAATATTTGAAAATATAAATAATTTAGATAGATAGAGGGAGTCTTGCAGTAGTGTAGCAGGTAAAGCACACATGAAGCAAAGCACAAGGACTAGCGTAAGGATACCGGTTCGAGCTCCCGGCTCCCCACCTGCAGGGGAGTCGCTTCACAAGCAGTGAAGCAGGTCTTCAGGTGTCTGTCTTTCTCTTGCCCTGTCTTCCCCTTCTCTCTCCATTTCTCTTTGTCCTATCTTACTATGACAACATCAATAACAACAACAATAATAATTACAACAACAATAAAAAACAAGGGCAACAAAAGAGAAAAATCAATAAATATAAAAATTTCAAAAAATAATTTAGATAGAACAAACAAATCAACATTTTTTACAAAAAAATAATTTAGATTTCATTTTAGGCAGGCCCTTATTGTTCTTATTATCATTATCATATTGCTTTTATTACTATTATAACTTCAGCAATCACTAAACTGTCCAATAATGTATGTGAGAGATGAAACACCCTCAATGGAAATGTGAATATATATATATATATATATATTTTTTTTTATATTTATTTATGTTCCATTTAGTTGCCCTTGTTCTTTTTCATTGTTGTTGTAGTTATTATTGTTGTTATTGATGTTATCGTTGTTGGATACAACAGAGAGAAATGGAGAGAGGAGGGAAAGATAGAGAGGGGGAGAGAAAGGCACCTGTAGACCTCCTTCCCCTCTTATGAAGCGACTTCCCTGTAGGTGGGGAACTGGGGGCTCAAACAAGGATCTTTATACGGGTCCTTGTGCTTTGCATCACGTGTGCTTCATCCACTGCCCTGCCTCCCAACTCCCGTGACATAATTTCAATACTTGAAATTTTCCCAGTATCAACATTCAGAACTGTGAAACAGACTCCCTGAAAAATCTTAAGAGTTTTGAGCTTATTTATTCAGTTCTTTTGGAGGAAATATGGAGAAGTCTAGAGGGTTGGGGAAAAAGGTTTAGAAAGTTCATGAACATAAAAGAGCTTTTGAGTTGATTGTAAATAAATTAAGCTTGCAGATTATATTTCTCTAATGTGCACTTGGATTTTAAAATCACAGAAGTTGAATCTTGGCAAACCCTCTTTTGGTTTTGCCAACGTCTGAATAATTTAGAAAATAATACAAATCTTTAGATGACTCTCATAATGCAGAGGAATTTACCTGTCTCTAATTTCCAAAGTGAACAACTTATACAAGAATATCTAGTCATAGATACGCCTTGAGAAAAGTGTGTCTTAATGCTAAAAGTAGGGATGTAGAATCAAGGTTTTAAGGATCAGAGACAATAAAATGTAGCGATGATTAACATAAGTCACAAATTGATTTCTGTTCCACAGAGAAAAGTCTAATGCTAATGTGTTTTAATTTATTGTTGTTTTGTAGCATAAATAATTATCTTTAAGTATCACTTAAATCAACTAAAACGTGCACTGAAAACAGAGTATCTATGTTCCCTATTAATCTATATGCCTATTAATAATAAAATAAATGGAATTGTTTATCACCTAAATATTGTCATGCAAATAATTATTTTACTTTACTAAATTTATTTGCTAATGATGGAAAAGGGGGAAACAGAGGTAATCAGAGCATTGCTCTGGCACATGCAATACTGAGGCTGGAACTCGGGCCTCATGCCTCAGAGGCCAACGGTTAATCCACTGAGACACCTCCCAGGCTGCATACAGATCATGAATTTATACTTGCTAGGAAAATTGATGTATTATGATTCTCTAAACAAATAGTTTATTAACAGTGAGTAGTTGGCTGTCCTTCTGCTTCACTCTTAGTATTTGGTCCTTTACTATTCACCTTTCTCTTCCCTTGGTAAGTATTTCATGACTTGCCTATTCTAATAAAGTTTAAACTTTCTGCTTAAAAAAAAAAAAGGAAAAAGCTAGAGAGGTAGGGGAGATGTGGCAGAGAACAGGACATTAGTGCATGAGGTTCTGAGTTGGCTACCCAGGACTTCATATACCAAGAAATATTTTTAAATAAACTAACATTTATTTATGTAAGAATTAAAGAGCAAGACAGATTATATGTTTAAGAAAAAAACTGTAACTGGGGTGGTGGAGCACCCCACAGAGTACACACACATTACCATGCACACATAACCAGATTCCAGTCCTTGCCACTTATGAGAGGAAATTTCAAAAGTGGTGGAGCAATGCTACAAATGTCTCTCCTCTCTTTTTCTCTCTCCCTCTATAAAAAAAAAATAATAAATACTTCCAGGAGCTATGAAGTCATCATGCAGACACCAAGCCCCAGCTATAACCATGGTTTCAAATGAATAAGTCCAGAGAGAGAGAGAGAGAGAGAAGAGGAAGAAGAGGAGGAGGAGGAGGAGGAGGAGGAGGAGGAGGAGGAGGAGGAGGAGGCAGGGGGAGGAGAGAAGAAGAGAGAAGGAAGAGAGAGAAGTGAAGGAAAAAAAGAAAGGCAAGTAACTTAGATGAAGTGGACACATTTCTACAAAGATACTCCATACTGCTTTCCATTCTGTAAATTGGATGCACTAATTTACATTCCCAGCAAAAGTGTACAAAGGCTTCTTTCTCTCCATTTTCTGTCGTGTATTTTTTTGTCTGTAGGCTTTTGTATTATATTCTTACTCATAGGTGTGGGATATCTCATTTAATTTTGATTTTCATTTACCTATCAAGAGATTAAGACCCTTTCCATCTACATATTAGATATCTATGATTCTTTGGGCAATTGTTGATTTAGATTTTCTGCCAATTTTTTATTTGAATTGCTGTTTTGTTGTTGTTGCTGTTGTTCAGTTTTATGAGATTTTTATATATTTTGGATGCTAATTTCTTGTGATGCCCAAGAAATTAAATTAGGAAACTATATGAAGTGTCACATGATGGCACCCTGGTAAAGCACAATTATTACAGTCCCTAAGGATTTAGATTCAAATCCCTGGTTCCTACTTGCAGGGAAGAAGTTTCACAAGTGGTGGAGCTACACTGAAGTCAGATTCTGCTTTAAGTTTCTCTTTCTGTTCTTCTTTCTCAACTTCTGTTAATGAGTGGGATCATCCCATACTCATCTTTATCTTTCTGACTTAGCTCACTGAACATAATTCCTTCTAGCTCCATCCAAGATGGGTCAGAGAAGGTGGGTTCATTGTTCTTAATAGCTGCATAGTATTCCATCGTGTATATATACCACAGCTTTCTCAGACACTCATTTGTTGTTGGGCACCTGGGTTGCTTCCAGGTTTTAGCTATTATGAATTATGCTACTATGAACATAGAAGTACACATATCTTTTTGATTGGGCATTATGGAATCCTTGGGGTATATCCCCAGAAGAGGAATTACTGGGTCTTATGGAAAGTCCATGTCTAGCCTTGTGAGAGTTCTCCAGACTGCTCTCCAGAAAGGCTGGACCAATTTACATTCCCACCAGCAGTGCAGAAGGGTTCCTCTGCCCCCAAACCTCTCCAACATTTGTTGCTGCTGTCCTTTTTGATGTATGCCATTCTCACAGGAATGAGTTAGTATCTCAATGTTATCTTTATTTGCATTTCTCTTACAATCTGTGACATGGAGCAGTTTTTCATATGTCTGTTAGCTTCTTTTGGATCTCCTCTGAAGTGAATGTTTTGTTCATATCCTCTGCCCATTTTTGGATGGGGTCATTTGCTTTTTTGGTGCTAGGTTTGCTGAGCTCTTTGTATATTATGGTGATTAGTCTCTTGTCTGATGTATGACATGTGAATATCTTCTCCCATTCTGTGAGAGGTCTCTTGGTTTGTGTGAAAGTTTCTTTGGCTGTACAGAAGCTTTTCAATTTGATGTAGTCCCATTGGTTTGTTTCTGCTTTAGTCTTCCTTGAAATTGGGTTTATTTTATCAAAGATGTCCTTGAGGTTTAGGTGGGAAAGTGTTCCACCAATGTTTTCCTCTAAGTATTTGATAGTTTCTGGTTTAACATACAGGTCCTTGATCCATTTGGAGTTGATTTTTGTTTCTGGTGAGATAAGGTGCTTCAATTTCATTCTTCGGCATGTTTCAACCCAGTTTTCCCGGGACCATTTATTGAAGAGAGCCTCCTTCTTCCATTTAATCCTTTGGGCCCCCTTATCAAAGATTAGATGTCCATAGGTGTGGAAGTTTATTTATGGGCTTTCAATTCTGTTCCACTGGTCTGTGTGCCTATTTTTGTTCCAGTACCTAGCTGTTTTGATGAGATCTGGGAGTGTGGTGCCTCCATTTCTGTTTCTTTTCCTCAAGATGGTTTTGGCAATTCTACATGTTTTCTGGTTCCAGATAAATGATTATAGTTTTGTTCTATTCCATTAGAGAAGCTTGGTGTGACTCTGATGGGTATCACATTAAATTTGTATATGGCTCTGGGAAGAATATTCATCTTGATGATATTTATTCTTCCAATCCATGAGCATGGGATGTCTTTCCATTTCTTGGTATCACTTTCTACTTCCTTGAGTAGTGACTCATAGTGTTCAGTATGAAAGTCTTTCACTTCTTTGGTCGGCTTTATCCCTAGGTATATTACTGATTTTGCTGCAACAGTGAATGGGAGTGATTTCTGGATGTCTTCTTCTTCTTCAGATTTAGTGTTTGCATAAAGAAATGCCACTGATTTTTGTACATTGGTTTTGTAGCCTGACACCTTGCTATATTGCCTAATAACTTCCAGTAGTTTTCCACTGGATTCTTTAGGTTTTTCTTTGTATACTATCATATCATCTGCAAATAGCGAGAGCTTGAATTCTTCCCTTCCAATCTGTATTCCTTTGATTCCTTTCTCTTGCTTAATTGCTATGGCATGAAATTCCAATACTATGTTGAAGAGTAATGGTGATAGTGGACATCTCTGTCTAGTTCCTAATCTGAGGGGGGAATGCTTTCAGCTTCTGTCCATTGAGTATGATGTTGGCTGTAGGTTTGCTATATATGGATTCCACTATCTTGAGGAATTTCCCATCTATTCCCATTTTGAGCATGAATGTGTGTTGGATTTTGACAAAGGTTTACTCTGCATCTATTGAGATAATCATGTGGTTTTTGGTTTTGCTTTTATTGATGTGGTGAATGACATTGATTGACTTACATATGTTGAACCACCCTTGCATTCCTGGTATAAATCCCACTTGGTCGTGATGAACAGTCTTTTTGCTATACTGCTGTATCCGGTTGGCCAAGATCTTGTTTAATATTTTGGCATCTGGGAGTTGGGCAGTAGCACAGCGGGTTAAGCGCACATGGAACAAAGCACAAGTACCAGTGGAACGATCCCGGTTAGAGCCCCTGGCTCCCCACCTGCAGGGGAGTCGCTTCACATGCAGTGAAGCAGGTCTGCAGGTGCCTATCTTTCTCTCCCCAGCTCTGTCTTCCCCGCATCTCTCCATTTCTCTCTGTCCTATCCAACAATGAAGACATCAATAATAATAACAACAGGGGCAACAAAAGGAATAAATGAATAAATAAAATATTTAAAAAATATTTTGGCATCTATGTTCATCAGAGATATTGGTCTGTAGTTTTCTTTTTTTGTTGTGTCCCCATCTGCTTTTGGTATCAGGGTGATGTTGGCTTCATAGAAGGTAGAAGGGAGTGTTCTTGTTTCTTTGATTTTATGGAAAAGCTTTAGAAGTGTGGGTATTAACTATTTCCTGAAGGTTTTGTAGAATTCATTTGTGAAGCCATCTGGTCCAGGACTTTTGTTGTTGGGGAGATTCTTAATAACTGTTTTGATTTCTTTGTCTGTGATTTGGTGTATTTAGGTTCTGTAGTTCTTTTTGGTTCAGTTTTGGAAGGGCACATGTTTCTAGGAATTCTTCCATTTCTTCCAGATTTTCTAGCTTGGTGGTGTATAGTTCTTCATAAAAGTTTCACATGATTTTTCTGAATTTCTGTGGTGTCTGTGGTTGTGATATCTCCTCTATCATTTACAATTCTATTAATTTGACTTTTCTCCCTTTTTTGTTTAGTGAGTCTGGCTAGGGGTTTGTCAATCTTGTTTAATTTTTCAAATAACCAACATTTGGCTTCATTGATCTTTTGTATGGTTCTCTTATTTTCGATGTTGTTTTTTTTCTCCTCTAATTTTAGTGATTTCTGTCCTTCTGGTTGCTTTAGGGTTCCTTTGTTCCTCTTCCTCTAATTCTTAAAGGTGTGAAGTATGGTAATTTATTTGAGCTTTTTCTTGTTGTTTAATATGTGATTGTATGGCTATGAGTTTCCCTCTTAATATTGCTTTAGCTGTGTCCCAAATATTTTGATAGCTTGTGTCTTCATTTTCATTTGTTTCCAGGAACATTTGAATTTCTTGCTTGAGTGTCTCTCTGACCCAGTGGTTCTTAAGCAGTATGTTGTTTAGTTTCCAAATTCTGTGTCTTTCAGTAATTTTCTGTTTGTTGTTAAATGTTAGCTTTACTCCACTGTGGTCTGAGAAGATATTTGGGATGATTTCAATGCTTCTGAATTTGTTTATGCTGTCTTTGTGGCCTAACATGTGGTCTATCCTTGAGTATATGTTGTGTGATTTGAAAATAATGTGTATTCCAGTTTTTTGGGGTGGAGAACTCTGAAAATGTCCAGGAGGTCTAGTCTGTCCATCTCTTCAGTTAATTCTCTCGTTTATTTGTTGATTCTCTGCTTTTTTGATCTAAGTGTGAGAGTGGGGTATTAAAGTCTCCCACTATTATTGTATTACTAATGATGTATTTTTTGGAGTTCTTTCAGTAGGTGCTTGATGTATTTAGATGGTCTCTCATTGGGTGCATAGATGTTAATAATTGTTAAGTCTCCTTGGCTGATTGATCCTCTAATAATTATGTAATGTCCTTGTCTATCTTTTATTACTTTATTTAATTTAAAATCTATTGTGTCTGAGATGAGAATGGCTGTCCCTCCCTTTTTTTGTGGTCCATTATCCTGTAGCATAGTTTTCATCCTTTCACAGTCTTTCCCAGGCTGGGTGAGGCTCTGCTTGGTCAGATATTTGTAGCTCCAATTGGGCGTAAGCCACTTATACAAAAAAAAAAAAAAAAGAGCAAAGGGATTCAGAAAGGAATAGGATTGGAATGACACCCCTGGTGAGCCAGGAATCTTGGTAAAGAAAAAAGCTCAGTGGGGGGCCTGCTAGTAGCAGCTCTCTAGCCCCCAGGTCTGTTATGAGGGGTTGGAGGGTGAGGAGTGCGCTTCAGAAATAATAAAAAAATTTCCTTTCTTTTTTCTCTATTTTCTAACCCAAATTGAGCTATAGTCACCTCTTTGGTGTCATGCATACAACCCCTTACTCACGTCCTGCTGAAGGCCTGCTATCCTACCATTTCCAGCAGTTGTTGTCAGAACTCACACCAGCAGCTGCTTCCAAGTCGTCATCTTGGATCAACCTCTCTCTCTCTTTTTCTATCTCCCCCTTCCTTCTCAATTTTTATAAGTAATTAAAATATTTATTTAAAACTACATGGATGATAGTAATATTTATAGAAATATGGAAGGATAGCATAAAACTTTTGTTACTTAGCTTTGGACATAATAATTTTGAAGTGTGATATATGCAAGTATAAGTCTTAAGAGTGAAATTTTATATACAGAGTTGAAATTTAGAGGAAAATAGCCATGTGGATCAAGGGTGGTGGTGATATAAAGTCAATCTAGGCATATGATGTAGTAGAAACACTGGAAGAACAAAAAGGCTGTAGAAAGTTGTCTATCCTCAGGCCCCAAATAACACTAATCCAACACACACCAAAATTTAAAGTAGTGATTAGGGGAAAGATAATTAACTGAGTTAACAAAGATCTTTAAGAATAGATATAGTTGTTCTTGTTTTCAAGATCACCAAGATGGATTTTTTTTTTCTACCAGCATTATCACTAGGGTTCATATCTGCATAATAAATCCACCACTCCTGGCAACTCTTTCTTTTTCTTTCTTTCTTTTTTTTAACTTTGTTCTCTCCTTCCTCCTCCTCCTCCTCCTCTTCTTCTCTCTCTCTCTCTTTCTTTCCTTCTTTCTTTCTTTTTCTTTCTCTCCCCTTCCCTTTCTCCTTCTTTCTCCCCTTCTTCCTTCCTACCTACCTTTTTCCTTCTTTCTTTCTTTCTTTCTTTCTTTCTTTCTTTCTTTCTTTCTTTCTTCTCCTCCCCATTCATTCTTCATTTTCTTTTTCTTTCTTTTCTTCCTTCCTTTCTTCCTCCCTTTCCTTCTTTCTTCCTTTATTTCTTTTGATAAACACAGGAGGAAAATAAGAGGGAAGAGGAAGATGGAAATGTAGAGAAAAAGAGAGACACTTGTAGCAACAGTTTGCTACTTATGAACACTCGCCCCGCACAGGTGGGGGCCAAGAACTTGAACCTGGGTCTCTGTGCACTGTAATATGTTCATTATACTGAATGTATCACGGCCTGACCCCTATCAATTATGTTCTGATGTATCAATTTTATTATCCCCTATGGTCTTAAAAATTTTAGAGAATATAAAAAATAACCTTAATTAAACAATAATATGACTCAAAATGAATTCTGTTTTTGAAAGTTGATATTTGTTTAATCTTCAGTATTGTTTGTAGAGATAATCATAAGCATTCGCTGTTGAGATAAACTTGATTCCTCAAGCAGATATTATAACTTTTTTTTTTAATTTTATTTGTAAAAAGGAAACACTGACAAAACCATAGGATAAGAGGGGTACAATTCTACAGTTTCCACCACCAGAACTCCATATCTCACCCCCTCCCTTGATAGCTTTCCTATTCTTTAACCCTCTGAAAGTATGGACCCAGGGTTATTGTGGGGTACCGAAGGTGGAAGGTCTGGCTTCTGTAATTGCTTCCCCGCTGAACATAGTTGTGGGCCCCCATAGGACCTTGCCCTCATCTTGGATCAACAATGGTAGAGAATGTTCCATCCTCCAAAGGAAGGCTGGACAACATACTCTATGCTACACCTGAGGAAGATGGGTCCTGATATTGGGGCAACTTGGAACGTTCCTACTCATGACCACAAAATGTGAG
This sequence comes from Erinaceus europaeus, assembly GCF_950295315.1. Lineage (NCBI taxonomy): Eukaryota > Metazoa > Chordata > Mammalia > Eulipotyphla > Erinaceidae > Erinaceus > Erinaceus europaeus. Next base: position 29,746,259 of record NC_080179.1, read on the forward strand.
CTCAGATCTACAGGGATACAGAGGTCACATAGGCTCTTAAGCTGAATATGGACCCCAGATCACATCAAATATATGGAGTTTATAGTCAACAATATTTATATTAAAGCTTTTTAATGATCTGTTTAATCACTGTGCTGGGGTTTGAATTCAAAGTCAATTGCTTGTAAGACTGTACTGCAACCCAGTACCTCTAACCTCTACTTCATGTTCTCTCTCTCTTTCTTTTTTTTTTTTAATTTTTTATTTAAAAGGATTAATGAACAAAAACATAAGGTAGGAGGGGTACAACTCCACACAATTCCTACCACCCAATCTCCATAACCCACCCCCTCCCATGATAGCTTTCTCATTCTCTAGCCCTCTGGGAGCATGGACCCAGGGTCATTGAGGGTTGCAGAAGGTAGAAGGTCTGGCTTCTGTGATTGCTTCCCCGCTGAACATCTTTCTTTTACTTTATAGAGTTAATGGATTATAGTATAGTTGTTGACATGTGTACATGTGTATAACTTATCTCCCCATGACAGGTGTTTGCAAGACACTATCTTCCCCAGTCTATGTCCTTTCCCACAACCAAGCATCAAATCTCAGTATCATATCTGCCTCCTCCAGTTCCTTCCCCTTCCCCTCCTTTCCTATAGTCCTTCATTTAGTGCAATACCCCACACCTAGTCAAAGTTTTACTTTGTGTTTTCCCTTTCTATCCCTGTTTCTTAAGTTCCACAAAGGAATGAGTTCATCAGGTATTTACTTACCCTTCTCATTTTAACTTATCTCACTATGCATTGTTCCTTCATATTCTATCCAAGATGAGGCAATGGAAATGATCATCATTTTTAACAGCTGAATAGTATCCTATTGTGTATATATACCACACAGTTCTTAGTCACTTATCTGTCTTTGGGCATTTGGGTTGCTTCCAAGTTTGGGCTATTACAAATTGCACTGATATGAGCATAAGTGTATATAGATCTCTTTGCATATGTGTATTTACTTCCTTTGGATATATTGCCAGGAAAATAATTTCGAGGTCATAGGTAGGTCCATATCTAGCATTCTGAAATGTCATCAAACAATATTTCCACAGGGTTGAACCAACTTTCATTCCCACCAGCAGCGTAGAAGAGTCCCTTTCATTTTACCAACACCTGTCACTTCTGTCTTTCCTAATGCATGACATTCTCACAGCTGTAAAGTAATATTTCATGTATGTCTTTATTTGAATTTCTCTGGTAATTGGTGACTTTGAGGATTTTTTATATGTCTATAGATCCTGTAGATCAATTCTCTAGTAAAGATTCTGTCCATCTCCTCTCCCATTTTTGGATAGGGTCATTTATTTTTTTGTCACTGAGTTTGGCGGGATCTTTATGTATTTTGGTTGTCTCCTGTTGGGTGTATGACACGGAAATATATTCTCTCATTCAGTAAGGAGTCTCTCTGTTTTTGTGGTCATTCCTTTGGCCATGCAGAAGATTTTCAATTTGATATAGACCAATTGGTTTAATTTTGTTTTTATTTCCCTTACAATTGAACTTGAGTCATCAAATATGTCTTTACAACTTCGATCAAAAGCTGTTTTACCAATGTTTTCCTCTAAATATTTAATGGTTTCTGGCTTGACCTACAAATCTTTGATCCACTTGGAGCTTACATTTGTGCATAGTGAAATATGGTGGTCCAATCTATTGTTCTACTTGTTTCAAGCCAGTTCTCCCAACACCATTTTTTAAAGAGGGTCTCCTTTCTCCATTTAACATTTTGGATCATCTTGTTAAAAATTAGAAATCTGTAAGTGTTGTGAGTGTGTGTGTGGGGGGAAACTTTGGCAGATTTATTCTTTTTTTTTAATATTTATTTTATTTATTTATTTATTCCCTTTTGTTGCCCTTGTTTTTTTTTTATTGTTGTAGTTATTATTGTTGTTGTCATTGTTGGATAGGAAAGAGAGATATGGAGAGAGGAGGGGAAGACAGAGAGGAGGAGAGAAAGATAGACACCTGCAGACCTGCTTCACTGCCTGTGAAGCGACTCCCCTGCAGGTGGGGAGCCGAGGTTCGAACTGGGATCCTTATGCCGGTCCTTGTGCTTTGTGCCACCTGCGCTTAACCCACTGCGCTACAGCCCGACTCCCGGCAGACTTATTCTAAGCTTTCAATTCTATCCTATTGATCTTTGTTTATTTTTATTTCAGTACTAGGCAGTTTTGATTATAGTTCCCCTATAGTATAGTTCATACCTCAACTTTTCTTAACATAGTTGTTTGATTCTTGTACTGTGTGTATGTGATAAAAGTGCCCAAGTTCTAAAATGAGATTGAGTTGGATTAACTCTCCATCCATCTCCATCTCTCTTACATATTAAAGAAGTTATTTTATTGCTCTAATCTTTCTTTGATCTGAAAAATTGTGTTGATAACAGTATGTAAAAGTTTCCATAATGATTATAATCATGCTGATCTAAAATACTCCAAGAATTTTTTAAATCAAAATTGTGAAATAAACCTTTGTCCAAATACAATTTAGGTTTGTAAATAATATGTATCTTTCTGTTTCCTATGATGCTCATTTCTGAAATAAACACGACAATCTGATGATGGGAGATAATGACCCTCCTTAAACAGCACCTCTCATAGCTAGAAAAAAAAAAAAAAGACAGGTGCTTTAAAGTGCTAGTGACTTTTCACCAGTTGATTTCAGAAATCCAGTTCCAAACTGACAAAGGTAGGAACAAAGAAACTTCCAGCCACTTTTGTGTACACTTAGTAAACCACATTATCTCATTTAGTTTGTGATTAATTTTAGACTTAAAGTGAGATGTATCTGCTCTGACATTTATTTCTGATTTTTCAGGACTAAAAAATAAATGCCAGAAACAGAATTCTAATAGAGAGTAAACTCAAAGTCTTTTAAAAAGAATTAGCGGAATTGTGAATCATAACTTGCATCTTAATCATTTCTGTAAGTTTTAATTTCTTGGATTCATAACTGAAATACTTTTAAGCTTTGCTTTAATAAGTAAAAAAATTCAAACAATTAAAATATAGTTAGAGTGTTTAATCAGCATTTGAGTAACTATGCTAAAGATGGAATATAAGGGCACTGTCAGTAATTAAGTGTTAAGTGTGAGTTGCATATAGATGAGAGATATGCTTTCAGAATTCATTTCTATGTCTGCTCAACTATTACAGTTTAAAAATTATAGATTCCAAAATTAAATCTCTAAAAGAGTCAAAAACTATATTACAGTTTTTTAAATGCTGTTTGGGGAAGAGCCATGAAAATGAATTTATTCATTAATAGTGGAGTACTTTTTAGACAACTAGAACTTTTGTGTTTGTAACTGATGCCATAGAGATTCACTATTCTGACTTACATATATAAACACAAATAGAACGCTAGAAAACTTCTCTTTCTTTTTTCTTTTAGTCTTATTTTTATTTTCATTATGATTTCTTAGTAACTCACTAGTGATTTAAAAGATAAAATAGTGCAGGTGTAATTCTACACCACTCCCACCACTGAAGATCTCTGCTCCCATCACCAGTAGCCACTGTAGTTCTCCTAATATCACAAATATGGAACCCATTTCTTTTCCTACAGTCTCAGTTAAATACAATATATGAAAGAATTAGTCTCCTTGAACTCTTCTTTTCTTATAGTTCTTTTTGTTTTTTATTTATTTGCATTTTATTTATTTATTTACTGGACAGTCAAAAATCTACAGGGAAGGGAGTAATAGAGAGGAAGAGAGACAGAGAAACACCTGTAGCACTGCTTCACCACTTGCAAAGCACCCCTACAGGTGGGGACAAGGGGCTTAAACCTGGGTCCTTAAGCACTATAACTTGTGTGCTCAACCAGGTGTGCTACCACCCAGCCCCCTCCTTGAACACTTTCTACTTCTCCATTCCTTCTGGTTTAGCAGGGTTATTCTAAACAAAAGTCCAGTGGAACATAGCCTCAAAAGGTATAATAATAAGGACATAAACATTAAAGAGGACTATTAATATTCTTTGAAAGTCATGAACAACATATAATTTGGAAGTCTATACCCCTGATATGTGAACAGCCAAGCAGGTGAACTCTACTTACCTACCAACAGTTGAACAATTCCACTAGTAAGCACAGGAATACACTGGACAGGGTAGATTAAGTTTATATCCTGAACTTTTACAGAAGACCCTAGGGAATTTTGTAAAACCACAAACCACCAGGATCTCATCCCTGAGAGTCAAATAAGTTGATTTGATATAAAGTATTTTTTACAGCAAGTACTATAAGTGAGTTAAGAAATAAAAACTGGAAAAATAGATATTTAAAAGAAGGTATGTATAGGTAGAAGATTGTATAAATCTTTAATTATATTTACAACATTGATAGGAGAATAGAGAATAAAAGTAACCTTAGCTTTAGGAGATAATTAGCTGGCATAAAACCCGTCAAGTTGATTCATTTTTTTTTTTCATTCATTAAGTACTTACTGTGAGCTCATGGTATGGTATGTATTTTGCTTGCAGCTGGACATATGTAACAGTGGAAACATCAAGCACATGGTCAGCTGTCATAGAAGGAAATCTATGACTTATACAATTCACATAAATATAGAAAAAAATATTTGACTCTATACCTTTAGCACATTAACACAGCAATGTCATTTAGGTCAAATAGAAGATAATTTCTGCTGGTGGCTGATAAGCAGTCACATTGGTAGTGCAGTAAGTCATTATGTTTATGACCTTTTTTTTCCCTCTTTTTTTTAATTTATAAAAAGGATACATTGACAAAACCACAGGATAATAAGGGTACAACTCCACACAATTTCCACCACCAGAACTCCATATCTCCCCCCACCCTTGATAGCTGTCCTATTCTTTAACCCTCTGGGAGTATTGGACCCAAGATCATTGTGGGATGCAGAAGGTAGAAGGTCTGGCTTCTGTAATTACTTCCCCACTGAACGTGGACATTGACAGATCGATCCATATTCCCAGCCTGTCTCTCTCTTTCCCTAGTGTGGTGGGTTTCTGAGGAATCGGAGCTTCAGGACACATTGGTGGGGTTGTCTGTTCACGGAAGTTTGGTTGGCATCATGCTAGCATCTGGAACCTGGTGGCTGAAAAGAAAGTTAACATACAAAGCCAAACAAATTGTCGATTAAACATGAACCTAAAGGCTGGAGTAGTGCAGATGAAGGGGGGGGGTCTCCATTTTTTAGATAGTAGTA